>NC_064850.1:52282887-52991875 GCF_024139225.1 Suncus etruscus
ATTCCTCTGGTGACTCTATCTGCATAAAATTAAATTAGATTCTTGGTCTCCAAACTCATGTTATTCAAGAGTAGACTGTATATACCTATATATCTCTATATAATGTAGATATTTATATCTATATCTGTGTCAACCTCTGTCTTCTATTCCTCTATCATTCATCTAGTTTCTAGAGAAAACACTTTCTTGCAGTTACAAAATACTAACCTTGGGGGCCAGAGTAATGGTGCAGTGATAGAGCATTTGCCTTGCACGTGGCTGACCCAGGATGGATCGTGGTTCCATCTCCTGGCATCCCATGTGGTTCCCCAAGGCAGGAGCGATTTCTGAGTGTATAGCCAGGAGTAACCCTGGTGCATCACAAGGTGTGGTCCAAAACCAAAAATAAACAAAAATACTAACCTTGTTATTGAGAAGTATATTTTAGAGGCCCAAAAGCAGAAGCAAGCATTTCATCCCCACATGACTTTAGTTTTCCTGACTCTCTGTCCCCCAAATGCTGAGTCAGGGTTCTGGAAGTGCTTCCCACGTTGTTGTTGTTAATGTTGTTTTGGTAATGTTCAGAGGTTACAGTTACTCCTGGTTCTACTCTCAGGAATCACTCCTGGGTCTGATGGTGATCCCTATAGAGATTAATTGGTGTAAAATTCATGGAAGTATACCATAATGTATCTTCCTACTTTTTCTATTGGAAGAAGAAAGAACTTCAATCCTGTTTTATTCAACTCAAAATCCATAATCATGTGAGTTATAAAGCAAAATGAACATGGACAAAATAAAAAAAAATGAGTGAAAAAATTGCTTATTGAAAACCTTACTCTGAATTACTTAGAGTATATTAAGTATATACTTTTTAAGTCACTGCAATATTTCTGTTACTATTTCTCATGAGTAGTCACTACACACTCAAAAGCTCTGTGATACAGCATCAAGTTCCCTTTGTTCCTGTTTCTTCAATGCAGTAGGTGAAAAAAACAGCACCAACCTACAGGTTTTGTGATTAACTAAATTTAAACACATCATAAAATAGAGACATTAAGCATAGTATAATTTAGCTGGCTTTGGTGAAGATAATAATAGGATACATTTTGGGGCATTGTCATTAAAATAGGCAAGAAGATAAAAAGAAGAGATATCTAAAAAAATTAGTCTTTTTCTTGCATTCTGTGAATGAGGAAGAAATTTACCTAATGCTGACTCTAGAGCATTTACTATTTGCAGTCAGAGGGACTATTAAAATCACAGAAGAATAAGGTGCTATTAGATTCAAAGCTCTTTATAAGGACCATCTAGATAGCTTTCCAACCAGATAGATTTGAAATAGTTTTAGGAACTGAAATTTCTTAGATTAGATGGAATATGAGTAGAGGCAAGGGTCAAGGGTACATGTAGGAAAGTGAGAGCTCTATATCTAAGCCAGTAGGTCAACAACACTGAAATTGGGAGATCCAAACTTCAACAACCAAACTTTAAAACATGCTTGTTAAGGTGGTAGGCTAGGGAAGGGGTGGGGATAGGAATAAACCATTGGTGGAAGGAAGTTGATGCTGATGGTGAAATCTGTGTTGTACCACTGTATATCTAAAACTCAGCTAAGAATAACTTTATAAATAGCAATGCTTTAATCACATAAAATTAAAAATGACAGCTAGAATGATACAGCCACCATCCCCCAAAATTAAAAGCTGACACAGAGAAAAATAGTTAAAATCATTTATTTGTGGTCAGAGGTCAAAGACTGACAGCTGGAGAGGAGTTATATGCAAACCTTGTTTCAGAAGAGAAAGCTCTCCATTTCTCAGAGTTGTAGAACCTGAAATCTGCCTGATGTAAAGCTCTCTGTACTCAAGGAAGTGTCTGTGCAGTAAAGTGCCTTGAGCAGTAAGTGAAACTCTGTTCTTTATATTCCTGCTATGCAAAATGGAGACAATGGTGTTCATTCATAGGGGTGGCTGTGAAGACTATGTATATAATTTCACAGACTATTAAATAGCATAGGAAGATCTTTAGCATGCAGTAGATGTTGTTCATATCTAATTGTTTTATAAGGTTAGAGAAGGACAAGTGTTGGTATCCAGGATGAAGAAGGAAATCAGATCAATCATCAAGCAACCTAGTCTACTCTTGGACAGCTGATTAATATGACAACTGGAATTATCTGAACTGTCAACTTGACTTCCCGTTGGTTACCCTATAACACTGGCATAAATGACCCACACTCTTGGGAGGCATACATTGCATTGTTTGTCTTATTATAAATTGAAACCACTGTGATTTACAAAGTTTTTCATAGTTGGGTTTCAGACAGACAATGCATCAGGGCCAATCCCATCACCAGTGTCCACTGCATTTCACCAATGTTTCCCAAGTACATCCCATACTACCGTATACTACACAGCCTGCCAGTATAATAGGCCCATTTTACTTTTAAATTTAATTTTAGGCCCAGTTCAGATTGTTAAAAATTTGGATTTCTTGATTCCATTGTTGTTGCCTTTGGTTTGGATATTTAGTTCTGTCCTTTTTAACACTACCAATGCACCTGAGACCACGTGGCCCCTGGCCCTCATCCTTTCAGATTTGTGTTTTTCTCTTCCACTCAGTTTCTTTCCTTATATTCACTATACTCTGGGGCCAAGGGTGTTCAAAACGACTTCAATTTATACCATAGCATTTCTTCATGAAGATGTTCTAAATACTACATATAAATAATATCATCTTTTATCCTTCTTCTGATTACTTTATTTAACATAATATCTTACAGTTCCATCAATGTTGCTGCAAAGTACATGATTGCATCATTCTTTACAGATATGTAGAATAACATTTGATATATACCACATCTTCATGTTCTACTCATATATTGTATATTTATGTTGATTCTAAGTCATGGATTGTATTGTATTGTATTGACTGCTGCAATAAATAGTGGTGTGTATACATCCTTTTGGATGAATGTTTTTCTACCCTGGGAATAGCTAACTAAAAGGGGGGTTTCTGGGTCAACAGTAGCTCAATTTTGAATTTATTGATAATTCCCCATAATGTTTTCCATAGGGCTTAGACAAGGAAACAGTCCCACCAGCAGTGAATAAAAGTTCCTTTCTCACCACATTCCCACTATCAGAGATTTTTTTCCCAATATTTTTATATGTGCCAGCCTCACTGGTGTAAGATGATATCTCATTGCTTTTTTGATATGAATCTCCCTAATGATATGTGATGATAAGCATTTTTTCATGTGTCTGTTGGCTATTTGTTGGTCTTCCTTAGAAAAGTGTCTATTCCAAAAGAGAGGAGGGCTGGAAGGTCCAGCTCACGACATGAAGCTCACCACAAAAAGTGATGAGTGCTGTTAGAGAAATAACTACATTGAGAACTATCATAACTATGTGAATGAATAAGGGAAGTAGAAGCCTGTCTAGAGTACAGGTGGGGGTAGGGTGGGGAGGAGGGAGATCGGGGACATTGGTGATGGGAATGTTGCACTTGATGAGGGGGGGGTATTCTTTACATAACTGAAACTCAACTACAATCATATTTGTAATCAAGCTGTTTAAATAAATATAAATATATATATTTAAAAAGTTACATTAAAAAGTAAAAAAAATCTCTATTCGGGGGCGGCTCAGGTGGCCTTGGCCCGGCAGGTTCCCAGTTCCCAGTGTCACTATCGAATGGATCCTGGGCAACAGGACCCCAGTCCTGAAGCCTTCACAGGCCAATGAGTAACTCAGATCACTCCAGCTGCTGATATAGGCACATGAGTATCTGTGTATGCCATACCAATATCAGTCTAATCTCTGTCCATAATAGATATAATGGTACATAGTATAGTGTTGTCCCCTCTATCATAGACAACCCTTACCCCCCCTTTTTTTTTGCTTACCACCTTACAAACCCTTTTTGAGCTTTTCATTTTATTTCTCCACATTTAACCTCTTTTTACTCTCAGTCCTTAACTCCTCACGAAGCAGAACATTCTCCCCAACCCAGCCAGATGCCAACCAGCTCCCAAAGTAAAAAGATAGATTCTCAGCATGAGAAGAAACCGACAGTTTGCTGCTAGTGATTTGCTCTTGGTGGCCCCTCTTCCTCCACCTCCCTTCACCGTGGACTTTTTTGCTTGCTACTAGACTTGGTTCCTGAGAAATCCCCTGCTTGGGGACACTTCCTGATATGGGACTGTTGGGAACCATCTTCCCTAGACTCCACAAAACCAAATTACAGGTTGAAGCTGTGCCCTGAATCTTACCCCTTCCCCACCTCTTTTAAAATATTTAAAGAGGACACATAAATTTCCTCTGACTATTTCTTTTAGATACACCCCTTTAATAGGCATAACTGTTATCAAATATCTTCTCATACAGCAGCAATTTCCTCTATCCTCAGGATCCATTCAATACAGAATACTAGTAGACAAATCTCTATTCATAGTTCAAGTAAGCAAAAGGCTATGAGGACTGTTGGTTTTGATACCTCGGCCCCCACATACACAAATAATTCCCCATGGCATAGGGGAATTTTTGCATAGGCACATTAAAATGGGAAATGTTAACAGATACAAACAAGTTTTTATCTAATAGAGATGGGAACAGGGAACACAAAAAGTTTTATACTGCAGTGGGACCTTACAACCTAAATACTTGGCATAATGTCTTGGCTTGGACTCCAGTTGATTGGACATTGACCATTCATCCCTGAATCATGGATACCATCTACGGAAACAAACGTAGTTACCTACACCAGCACTGGGACATAAATTCTACCAAGGAAGGCCCCAATACTTACTCCAAAGACAGCTCTTATATCACCCTGACAACCGTGCAACAGCAATAGTCTGCTTTTAGGGAAGGATTTTATGAAATGCTAACTGAGGGTGAAACAGAACCAAAAGACACTACAGAAGACCACCCAGTTTTTGACATAGGACCTGTACAGAAACCAGGATCTATAACTATAGAAATCTGACAGCAACAACTATGATGCTGAAGAGCTGATCACCAAGAATTACCACCAAGAATTGAACAACCTAGTATACCTGGTGCCTTGAGTTGATCTTATGCCAAAATACTTTAGGGATAAGATCTCCCTGTTTTTTTAGGCCAAAGGTCTCTCTTTGCAATTTCTGCCATATTTTGTTGTGCCTACACAAATGACAACTGCCACACACACACACACACACACACACATCTTTTTTTTAAAAGTGTATCTCCCATCTCTAAAGAAAAAAAGGGGGAGAGTACTTAATCTTTGGCTATTGTATTAACAACTTTAGTGGTGATACAATAATTTTCACAAATATAATTGCTAATGAACTTTCTCCCTTTTTCCATTTTTTAATCCTCTATTCTTTTCTACTTCTTAATAACTTTGCTTTCTGTTATCCTGAAACAAATGTATTACGATCAGTTATGTCAACTATGTGCTACATTTTCTTTAAATAAATTTAAAAGAAAATAAAAGTGTCTTATTCATTTCCTGTACCCAATTTTTATATTTTTAAATACTTTTATTTGTCTTCTGAAACTCTTCACAATGCCCAGGAAAATAGGGAGTCTTCAAAAAATAGTTCCATAAAGTGGTGTTTATGCAGAGGCAAAGTGTAAATGTATGCTCTCTTTAGCCCTACACTCTTCCCTAATCAGAGGCAGAGAAAGCCAGAGTCTAACTGGATTCCACAGAGCCCTTTTACATTTTTTCCCCTTCACTCAATAGTTGCTGCAATTTAACTTGATTAAATGGAACGCAGTTTTAATTGGAACTTAGCTGCAAATTAAAAGCAAGAAATCCATAGAATTGACTGCTCTTTAAATATAGTTTAGCACAGCAGGCTAATAATCTTTCAATAGGGCTGCCATATTGATACTGAGCAGACATTAAATTGTGGTGCAAATAGCAAAACAAACAGTGTGTGGGCCTCTGAACATTTGTTGTGATGATGCTATATGAGTAATAAGTAATATCTGAGGACATTAGTCATTATTGGCTTTGCATACTTCCTAAGCAGTCAGTTCTAGCCAGAGCCAGGATAAACAAGTCTAAGATGCCCTCTTTTTGACTTTTTTTTTTTTTGCATGCACTCATAAATAAAAGGCTTTGCGAGACACTTGGTATGGCTCATTTACATACATTGGCTTTTGTTGCAGTCCAAAAATATGGTGTGTTGATGGGATCTGAAATTCATCATGGCTTCATGCCCACAAGAGGAGCTGAAGGGAAAATGAAACATTTGTGCAAGTATCAAGACTTACCACTATGACAATTTGCCTTTTCCTGGGCAAAGAACAAAAATGTCTGTGGAAATTAGATTACAGCAAAGCTCCAGTAGATATGTAGATGAAAAGGGGAGGAAAGAGAAGCTGTTTTCCCTACACGCAACCCCTCCACTTTATAGCTGGTGAAAAGGAAGAAATGAAGAGTCAACTGAAAGAATGCAGGCCAAGATTGAGATAAAGAATCCATGATGAATAAAATTAACAATAGAAGAACAAACTCAAGAGAGTTCTTTTTTTTAAAAAAAATTATAATTGCTTTACTTAAACACCATTGTTACAGAAATATTCAGAGTTGGGTTTCAGTCATAGAATATACACCACCCTTCACCAGTGCACTTTTCCCACCACCAATGTCCCCTATCCCCCTCCACGCCTATCTCTGGGTCAGGCATTTTGCTTTTCTCTCTCACTTTTCCAGAGAGAGTTCTGAGGTAGAAACAATCCATTACCTGATGCTGTAGAGGGAACACAACGGAGAAAGAAGCCAACCTGGATTCAGTCCCTGCATCTCATATGGTCTGTACTACTAGGAGTGATTCCTGAGTACAAAGCCCTAAGCACTTCTGGATATGACTCAAAAAAAAAACCTAAAACAAACAAATATAAAAACAAAACAGTCCATTGGCAGTATGAGATGAAGGGGTAAAGGAACTCAGATTACTTAACATATTCAGAAGATACATGAATAATGACTCCAGTACTGGGATTTGGGAAGAGTAGAGAGGGGCGGACTAGGGAATGATGCATTGGGATCTGCTGTGTTGGAGGTTTATGTGCAAATATGGTCAGCAAGCTGAGTTCTACTAAATCCAGAAAAAAAAGCTTCTGGTTTTTCTTTCCAGGAAAAAGTCTGCCAAAGATGCCTATACACTAAATATATTAGAGTCTGTGAGTATACTGTCTTTCTTGGCAAAAGGACTTGGAAGATATGATTAAGTCAAGGACCTTTACATGAGGAAAATATACTGGAGTTTTGAGGTGAGTTCAGTCTAACCACAGCAATTCTTAAAAGCTAAGAATCTTCTCCAGCCATGGACCAAAAGTGATTTGACTTCAAGGAATGACCCGAATAAAATTAATCTATTGCCCTGCAGGTGGAAGAAAGGATTCAGGAAAGAAAGAGGCTACCCAAAGAATGCAAGTAGCCTTTAGACACCAGGAAATTCAGGAAAGCAGATTTTTTCTGGTTTCTCCAGTAAAGAACCTTGTTCATGAACACCTTGCTTTTATCAAGTGAGATATGTGTTGGGCTTTTAGCCTGAGAACTGTACCATTAAAAATTGTATTGTTTTATGATTCTATTTAAAGAAATAAGTAAACAAGTTTTCTGACTTATTCCTTAAAATGGAGCCAAATGTATTTTACTATAGTAAATCTATATTAAGCCCTCAGAGATATGTATGCTATTAAAGCCAAATGCTGATGGATTTGAACCTAATTCATTACAAATACTGAGGCAGGGCCAAAGAGATACAAGGTAAAACAACTGCTTTGCCTGCAGCCAACTTGGGATAGATACTCAGCATCAAATTTCCCCTATTCCCTGAGCACAGAGCCAGAGTAAGCCCTGAGTCCAGCTTAGTATTACCTACAAAATAAATAATAACAACAACAATAATGATAATAACTATGAAGTACACTTTAAGAGTAAATAAACTCGTGTTGTTTTAGACACTAAACATTATCTGCTATTAACAGCAGCAATAAAAATGAGCACATGCTTTTAGCTAAAAACTTTTACTTGAGCTAAGAAGAAACTGTTCTATATCATCTCAATATGTATCAAGATTTTAAGCGCTGAAGAGCATGTACTCTATTTGAACTTGATGTTCTCAAGCACAGGGAAATGTTAATTTTGACCAAACAGAGAAAGCATTTTTATTGCTTGCTTTGAGGTTATGTCCCATGGTATTCAAGGTTTACTCTACTCAGAATTCACTCCTGGTGGGGTTCAGGGTTCCATATATAGTGTTGGGCTAAAATAAAGTCTGCCACATGTCAGGCAAATCATACCCACTGTTCTATCTCCAATTCTCTTTTCTTGTCTTATATGGTATTAAGACATTAAGTTCATTCCTAGTATTTCTATATATCTTCTTGGCATATCTCTCTTTCTATCCCTAGCTTTTAAATGCTAGTATTTATTAAGTTATCTTTGCCTCTTTTTCTGCTTCTCCTCTATACCTACTGGTGAGGGTTTCATCTGCTGTTATGGTTTAAGCACACTTTTATTGTAAATCTTGGTCTGCAACAGGAGATCAACGCTCACCAGAATCCTTATGTTGCTCATTGCTAGCGGGCAAGTCTGCCTCATTGAGGCATGTCCTTTGATATGCTCAGAATAGACACATCCATGTTTTTACCTCCTTCAGCTTATTTCACTGTTTTTCTTACTACCTGTAGCTATCAGGGTCATTTCTTAAACTGGAAACCTTGAAGTCAAACACTTCTTTCCTTTATCCATTATTTCCTGTCACTGCCAAGGTTCTGTTGACTTTGCTTCTCTTCACTTTCCTTCCCTCCAATTCACTGATACCTTCTATAATAAGGACTTGATCACTTCTCACATGGAGCACTAGAAATTAGGTCTTCTAGTTTTAACTTTATTAGTCATCTTACTCATTGCTGTGACCAACTAACTGTTCTTCAGTTATGTGAACCTTTCAAGATAAAAGTCCAAGTTTATTCTAATCCTCAAACATTTCCCTTGCTCCCTGACATCTATGCAGATCTCACTTTGGCATTGAAGATCCTGCATAATCTATCATTGTTCTGTGTCTCATCATCTACATCCAAACCTTGTTCAGAGACAAGGGACTTTAAGGTCTCCATCACAATGGGACGTCTTTGTCTTTTCTCCTTTTCTTCATCGTCTCTCTTCCTATTTCTTTTTTCCCTCTTTCATCTTTTCATCTTTGTAAGACTCAACTGAAATATCAACTCCATCGCAAAGCCTCCCATGATATTCTATCTGCATTATGTATGGTTGGTTGATTCTCTTCTTCAGGATTCTCCACTTGAGTCTGTGGTAAATTTCTTGGGTTAAATTTTGGGTTTGTTTATGAGCTATAATCACATACATTATATTCATTTCAGGTGAAAACAGTATTAATGATTTAATGCTTCATTTGTCACAAATTGACTCAGGATCTATCCAGTTAATATTTGTTATTGTACACAGTTACTACATAAAATTCTACTACATAGAATTTTAAAAATATTGTATTATCTTTAATAGTTTATATGCTGCCATAGTCTATTGGGTATCTTTATGATAAAAATATTATAGATGGATGTTTATAACCAACAAGACCTTATTACTCATAATTCTAAAAGCTAAGAACTCCAAGATCAGGGCCATGAAAAATGTAGTGATTAGAGAGGATCTTCTTCCTGGCTTATAACTAACTTTATATTCACTTTACCATCACATATTGGAAGATGCCAATGGGATCTCTGTTGAAAGCACTAATTGTGTTAGTGAGGATTCTGGCCTCAAACCTAATTCCATCAGCTATAGGTGAGATTCATATAGACATTTTGGTTTATTAGATGTGCCTCCCCTTCATAATCCTTCTGGACAAAGACCCAGTTTTTCTCATGGCTTAAAGTCTAATGTGAACCCTGAATTGATTCTGGGTTTGAACATCTGTCAGTAAGGAAGGGGTAAAGAACATCAGAATGAAAGAGACAAGGAAAGAGCAAGAGGCAGGCAGAATTTTAGTGGCAATCTGACTTGGAGAGTTGGAACAAAGAGAGCTTGCTTAGGAGAATAACCTGGAAATAGGGTTCCTGGGAATGAGACCTGGACCTGCTTCTTGACAAGGAAGGTGGAGAAGATAGAGATAATATTTAAGACTTGCAAGAGACCACAACAAAAGTAAAGACCAGAATTCAGGGTCTAAGTCTAGCTTTGTTCTGAGCCCCCAAGCTCCTGAGTGAGAGCATGAGAAAGTTCTGTCAGAAAAGCAAGCCAATCCCTCAATGTCAGCATTCCAGTGTGTGGGCTTTCCACTAGAACCACACATGGATATTCAAAGCAGCAAAAGGTCATTTGAAACAGCAGCACCCATGCATTACTATGAAGTGAGTCATAATGCCCTTCATTAAAACCAATTTTTCGCACATCTGGTCAATGTTTAGAAACAATGCCTTTTGCATTTCACTTCCTTTAGGTTTGAGATAACAGTTTGCATGTATACTTTGGATTTGTTTTTTCCTGGAAAAGCAGCCAAAATATGGTGTCAGATGAACACAGAGAGAATTTTCTGTTTATCAAGGAAGTACATCTTCAGTTTAGGCAGCGACGGGGGTGGGGGAGGGGGACACCGGGGGAGCTCTAAATTCAATTACAAGAATACCCCTTACCTGAGAATGTCCTGCCATTCTGAGGGAGTCTGTGCTGGGCGGGGAATCCATTTTATATTATAAATAAAAACACCTTTGCCATGGCATTCAAATGCCAACTAATTCTGGAAAGAATCTGGGATGAGCCATTGAGTATGATGCAGATAGCATACATAATATAGCAAGGGCACAAACAAGTAAGAGAGAATCATGAGACCAGACCTGGCACTGGCTTCTTGGGAGTCACTGAAGGAGATAAACCCTCAAGGGAACTCTACCCATGGAACAAGGTTGAAGGAAGATGAAGTCCATGACAAGGAGGAAGATACTTCCCCCAGATGCATTTTCTCCCTCCTATGCACTCCTGGAGCTCTACCTGCCCCACTCCAACAGCCCTCGTTATTTCCAGTTCATGCCATGCTCACTAGCTGGGTGAGGGTCCTTGATAAAGTTATCAAGGATTATTATTATAAATAATATCTAGTTAATGCTTTGGAAGAATTTCCAGCTAAGAAAACATTACCAAGTAGGTGGTCTTAGGTAATAGAGTTAGCCTCCCCGAGAGGCATTTTTGAGGGAGTCTATAAATATTAACAATAAAAGAAATTCTTATTATAGTTTTCACTATTCAATAGATCAGTGCAGGAAAATGTATTCCTATAAGATCTGACATACACTTAAACTATAGTTGTGTCATATGTTAGCTTTGTAATAGATGGGGTGATACAATGGCAAATCCCCAATATTGAAGTAGCCCAGTACTTACAAAAATAGTCCTACAAGAAACATGTCTGAAACTGTAATGGAATTGATCATCCATCAACAGCAACATTCTCGTGCTTGCTTTGGCAGCACATATACTAGAATTGGAACAGCAACATTCTCTACTGACCACTAGACTCAGTTGGAGAAGAAGCAGGTAGGACTGAAACTGTAAAGATTTTTAGACTGGGTAAAATTCAAGGTCCTGGGGCCGGAGTGGTAGTGCAAGCAATAAGGCGTCTGCCTTCTTGGCACTAGCCTAGGACAGACCATGGTTCAATCCTCCGGCGCCTCATATGGTCCCCAAAGCCAGGAGAAATTTCTGAGTGCATAGCCAGAAGTAAGCCCTGAGCATCACCGGGTATGGCCCAAAAAACAAAAACAAACAAAAAGAAAAAAAGAAAAAAAATTTAAGGTCCTCTCCATCCCCCAGAATCTGACGCTCACTTTTATCCTGGATCCATATGGTGACTGAAGGGAGAGATGGGTGCACGACAGCCCTCAATGAAAAGCCCAAAGTCACAGCCTGTCTACAGCTGGGCTGGCTTGCCTGACCATGCAGCAGTCACTCTGTCATGCCCTTTTCCCTGGTTCAGACCTCAAACCAGTGACCTCCCTGTCAAACAGGAGCTGGCCATGCCACCTCTTTCCCTGGTGAGTAACAAAAGTTCTGCAACAACCTCTTAATGGTTTTGACCCTGTTGACAATATTTTCTACCTGTCACTCACAGAGGCTTTGTTTACTTGGAAATTATGGGAAGGGTGACATTGTGGTTGGAAAAATATGTGATGAATGTGTTTCCTGACCCCTCATCCAACCAAATCTCACATAGAAAATAGAGTTTGAATTTTGGGATGTTTTTTCAATTATGCCTGACTTGAAGTCCTGTGCCTTATCTATGATCGATTCTTGTAAGCTGTGGCCAATAGAATAACATTAACTTTAACCCAGAAGAAAAACTATGTGGAGGTGCACAGTTTAACTTGAAATGAAATAAGAAAACAGCAAAGCATGTTTTGATATTAATTAGTATAAAAATAATGAAGTAATTTAGTTCATGAAGACTTGTCTAGATTTTTTATTTCCTTTGGTTATTAATGGCTGATTAACAGCCATTACTCAAATTGCTGATGTGAAACTTTGTTTTGGTCTGCAGTCACCCAGATTCCTTGGACTAATCCCATCACCCAGACAGATCTGATCAAGAATTTTAGATTTTTTTTTCTTTCTTTTGTTCATGCTCTATGGATGTTTGTTCTGTTGCTTTAACAGTTAAAGCAACAAAGTTAACTAGATGTGAGGTATCTTGTTTGTGAGAACCATACTTCATCATCGTTTTTACATACTGTATCCTAAGTAGAACAATAGTTTATCCTTATCCACACACTTTATGTCTCAGAAATTAGCTTTAGAACTTTACAAATATTCACATGCTTAATTATATTCTTACTATGATTGATGAAATAGTTTCCATCCTGTCTATTTTACAAAAGATAAAATTTAAGTCATAGAAGCTGAATACATTGACTAATACCAGACATTTGGTAAATTGCACAGCTGGGACCCAAATCCAGAACAATTGGATTAAAAAGCTCATCTACCTATTTGGTTATATGGTCTCCAGTTCATGCTGATGACAAAATAAGTTTTATATAAATTATTGAATAATTATATATGCAGTTTCATTTACTAAAAAAGCCTACTGTGATTAGTAATCTATGCCAACTCAATACCAGGTGCAAAGAGCAAAAGACAGCTTTGTAGATTTATTTATCGGAAGTTCAGGATTTATGAAAAGATCGATATTATTGTTTCGAAGGAATGCTCACTTAAGAAAGGTTATAAGTTGAGTGAAGAAAAAACTGTTTGGTCAATTTAAAATGTTCCATGCAGTGTTGGTTCAGAAAGATTGGGATTCAAAAGAAATGTGTGGAAATGTATTGGCAGTAGGATAGGAAAAAAGTAAGTTTTAGAAAGATTTGCTTACAGAGTATCCTCTTTCACTAACATTCTATGTTCCCCTTTCTTTTTCTAAAATAACAATATGTGATCACAAATTATTCAATCAGGCTTTGAACTCTTGGGGCAAATTATAAAATACTTTGAATAAATGTTATGTGAGTTCTAATAAATAAGGCAAACTTATGAAACTCTCTTTATTTTGGTACATCATTTCCTTGTAATGCTGATTGTATTGAAATATGGGTATTCCTAAATATTGTATTTTGAATTCATGTAGTAGATTAGATGTTAAATCTTTTTTTTTAGGTGTTAAATCTTGTGTCATCATAGTCTTAACATTATGATTAAAGTCTCTTTTCAAAAAATATCACCAGTATAAAATATCAAAAAAATTTTTCAGGGAATATCATGAAAATTTGAAAGCACTCTTCTTGGATTTCAGGTTTTCAGGGTTTTAGGTACTGTTGTCTGGTTCACTCTTAAAGATTATAGGAATGTCCTATGCTATAGTTCTCTTAGGTCCAGTCCAATGTTGTATATTTCAAGAGTAGACAGCAATCTTGGAGTCCCCTATACTTTAAATAATTACAGAAATAAACAAAAGAAAGTTTATAAATGAATCACCAAATTTAAAAACATAAGTAAATGAGAAAGTTGATGGAAATGATAAAAAGTTATTGAGCTATTGGTATCAAATTCTGCAGTGAGGTTTTAAAAAAGTAAGAAAAATGAGCTTGAAATTTGAACTGAGAACTTTTAGATTTCACATGAACTATGTTCTATCCATAAGGTTGAAAATCATCCTTCATTTTTGTGGGAGTTTTAAATATTAAAAAATGATACCCACAATATATAGAGGATGTTATGTTCTATCCATAAGGTTGAAAATCATCCTTCATTTTTGTGGGAGTTCTAAATATTAAAAAATGAATACCCACAATATATAGAGGATGTGTTGTTGAGAAAATATCCTGAGGGTCAAAAGCCAACATACTAAGAATTGATTTATTTATGAATTAGCCATATGCTCGATCTCACATCTCAGGGAAGCCACTCAGGCTGAGTCTACAGCCAAGCCATATATAAGTTATTCAAGGTCCAGAGAGGGACAACTGTTTATCAATGAGCACTGATTATGCTAAGTGCCGACCTCTAAGAAAGTAGAAGACTCACATTCTGAGAACCTCCTAGAGGGGAGCCCCATTCCATCTATGAGAGTTCCCTGATTGGTGGGGGTGAGAAGCCACGATACCTACCTATCAATGAAGGAGTTCCAGAAGACAAATAATGCTTTTTATGTGTTTATACATGAGAAAGATTATCTTGGGTATAAATACCACTATTCATATAGTAGGGTTTAAATATTTGGGGATTCTCGGTACTGTTTGGAGTAATTCTAGGCAATGTTCAGGTGATTCCAGGTATATTCATGGTAAATTTCAGGAAAGCAGATTGGCAGTTCAATGATGTGGACCAAGGATAGTGTTTCTGGAACTCTGCAGTGCCAGGGACCATCGAACCCGCCCTTACAGTGCTCAGTATCCTGCAGAGTCACATCCAGTAGTGCTCAGGAGACCTGAGAGTGTATTCATTGACATTTAAAGGGCCTTGTAATGCCAGAGATGGATTCCGGTCAGTCACATACAAGTCAGGCACCCAAATCCCTGTATTTCCTCCATGTCTCATTGTTATATCTTAATATATATATATATATATATATTGATTCTAGCAATTATGAAGTAAAAATAAATACACAGCCCAACTGTTGACTAGGGCATTATAGGTTTCTTAGGACACCTGCAATCATAATTGACCTTTGGTCAGTTCCTGGCATTCTCGATGCCATTTATAGGTGAGCAAAGAGACTGTCATTGATGGAATCAGGGTGCCTATTATAAGAACCAGTCAAAATTTATCAGGATTGATTTTGTGATTTGGACACCGGGTTTAGGTTATACTGATGAGGGCTGAAGTAGTATGTCCCCTCATAAGCAGTCTTTCATGGACATTGCAGACACTGGATACCCATGCTAACAGACATTTTACACATATTTCCATCTTTTTCCCATGAGACATACTGAGAAGTTCTAGGAACCAGAGAATCTATATGATTCAAATGTGAGGTAAAACAGGAAGACACAATTCAAGATGTCATAAAATGCCATTGTTCTAATCTAGTATTAAAGTAAATATTCCTTTAAATAACTTCCATTTTTCCTAAACCCTTCCTCAAGATAAATGTAAAATCTAATACATGCATTGGGGAGGCTGCTTTTATTTTTTTTTTAAAACGTGGGAGTCAAAGCCCTTACAAAGTTTTGGGAAGGGCCTTTGTCCTTTTGTCCACACTAGTCATTGTTGCCCTGTTCATTGTACTTTGCAACTGTTCTTTGCAACTGTCCTCTGCCAAACCAGAGTTCAGTATCTCTGCTCACATAGTGTTCCATCCCTCTGCATGATTCAGGCAACATGTCCATCAAGTCTCTCTCTATGGCACTCCCAGGAGATAGGAAGTGGGCTTCTACTTGGACAGAACTGAAAAAATTTATCAATGATTGAGAAAAAGGGTTTTCCATTCTCAGTCTAGGAAATTTTATCATCCCATTCCTTGGCCAGATGACACTTTCAGTCACAAAATTCTCCTCAGATATCATCTGCTGGGGTGGCAGTAACATCTGCTTTGTAATTTAGAAACCACTAATAACTGTTCAGTAAAGACACTGAAGAAAACTGTGGACTTTCTGAGGACATAAAGGGTGAAGAACTCACATCAGCCAGAACAACACAAATTAATCTTAATTTGCGAATTATCTTTTTTACCTAAGGAATAGTTGATCTCCACTTAATGGAGGCAAGAATCATAAAGAGGCATATAGAATAAGCAGGATGAAGGGTTAGAGAGATAGGCCAGTGGAAGGGGGTTTGTTTTGCACACAGCAAACCAAGGTTCAATCTTTGGCATCCCATATAGTCCTCTAAACCCACCAGGAATGATTCCTGAAGGCAACGTCAGGAGTAAACTCTGAGTACGTCCAGGTACAGCCCAAAAGAAAACTAACAAAGAAGGCAGTGGGAGGGGGCAGGAGAGATGGGGTACAGAGTAGAAATCTCTGGCAAAGGTCACAATGTTCCCATGGGAATTTGACCAAGATAAGTTGCTCACTATTGCCCCCCCCCAAGAATCTATGTTTCAAATAACAGACCTCAAAATAAAGACCAGTAATAAAGCCAAAGGTTCCTTTCCCTCCATCTCAAACCATATCTTCCTTTGAAGGAGCCACAAAGAAAGGTCTTCCCTTTAAAGGCATAATAAAAGGAAGAAGGTTCTCCCTGTT
Organism: Suncus etruscus; assembly: GCF_024139225.1. Classification (NCBI taxonomy): domain Eukaryota; kingdom Metazoa; phylum Chordata; class Mammalia; order Eulipotyphla; family Soricidae; genus Suncus; species Suncus etruscus. The sequence continues at coordinate 52,299,573 of NC_064850.1, forward strand.
GCAGAGGTACTTTCTCACCAAGCCAGAGAACCCATTGGTATCAAACTTCTTGACTGGTGCAGTCAAGTAAATGGCTACATGCTCTCTGTGGAGAGTTCACAAGGTTAGCATGGACTTCAACCACAGAGCTTGAGAAACCTGCACCCTCCTAGGAACTTCAGGTAATTGATACCTCTGAAATACAAGCCCGTGCCATCCAGAATGGAGACCATTGGTTACATCGATTTTTCAGGATCATTCTGAGGTTGAAAAATTACATCAGCCATGGAGGCATTAAATAAGTGATCAGCAGTATAATTTTCTCTTCTAGAAAATCCCAAGGAGATTTTTAAGTAACTTCTAGGAATTTCCTCCAGGTCCAAGAATTCAGTGGTTGCTAATATTATATTATCTTTTTCTGTGCAATAGCCTCAATATCTGAAGCTCCCCTAGCCACACCACAGTGACTGGTGCCCATATCCTCATGACAATGGTTGATTCCTCTGTATTTTCCTGGATACTCTTTATCCTACTTTGATTTACATTTCTCAGAACAATCATTCATATAATTTCTCTGTTCTTTTTTTCTTTTATTTTATTTGGGTTTTGGGCCATTCCTGGCCGTACTCAGGGGTTACTTCTGGCTCTGTGCTCAGAAATCACTCATGGCAGGCTCGGGGCACCATATGGAATGCCAGGAATCAAACGGGTCTGTTCTGGGTCGGCCATGTGCAAGGCAAATATCCTACCGCTATACAATCACTCTGTCCCCTGTACCCATGTTATCATAAATGCTAATGGCTACCTTTTCTAGGTAGGTGAACACTAAGAAGAACTCTAGAAATTGAACAAAGCAGGGAGTAAAATGAATCGAGTTCAGGTCCATTCTATGCCATGTCTCTCTTCAGACTAGTGAAGAGGGATGAGGGAATAACAGATAGTCTATGACCACACTCAAGTGAGACTCTTTCACTGGCTCTCTACTGAATCCTCACAAAATTATGAACCTAGAAAATTAAAACAGGTTCCAGGACTATTTCCCAATTCTGGTACTTTGTATTTTTTTTAGAATGATGGAATCTGGAGAACTTAGGAAATGATGAGTAGTTTTCAGATTTATTTATCTTACAGTTGCTTTGGAAAATTGTCACACAGCACTGTCTGGAAATCTACCCATGTTCTTAAAGAAAACATCAAGTGCCCTCCAATTGCAGCAGAAGCTATGCTATTACTGCTCACCCAGACTGTTCCAACTCCTTCAGAGGGTGGGATTTCTCACTTTGGAAACAGTCCACTAAGTTCATCATTTTCCTCTGTTGAAAACAGAGGCTCATGGAAGTAAGGTACATGTCTGGGGTATAGAACTGAATTGAGTTGGTCTGGAATTCAGATCGCCTTGCTTCTAAATATAGTTTAATTATTTCATTTTTAACAAGTAAGCTTTTATTATCTTACCTTTTTTCAAAAAAAGAGCCTAAGTAATGAAGTGAAAGAGAACCAGAAGACATAGCTGCCAAAATATTGTGATTCCCTAATATGTGTGACATGGTTAATTTTATAGAAGCTAACTTGCCCATTGGCAAAAGCAGCAATACACATACTTCCTGGTCCTTTGTCCCTGAGCTATTATTTGACATAGAGGAGAAATAAGTGGTAAAAACATACTGGCTAAAGAAAGGGAAAAAGAAAAGTTTAGCAGATCAAAGTATTCTTGGGCATGCACATATACACACACAGAGGTACATAAATGCTATATTAATGTATCATAAATCTCATATTCAAAGTAACTGTATTCTTCTGAGAATAGGAAAGCATGAACTTTTACCATTAACTTGGGAGAGCAGAATGGTTTTCTACAGCAATTGGCAGCCTACTTGCTGCTACATGATGAGCTCCCGGGACAGAGAACTTTCTTGACAGGGAATTTTTGTATCTTCTACCACCTGTGGTATCCAGAACCTCAGGATTGGGCTGAGGCCAGTGAACAAATAGGTATCATAACAGTGAAGTAAAGACAGTACACAGAAGAGAGGAAAATCAAATAGGTTCCTAATAAAATAAAGCTCCCAGAGGGTTCTAGTGTCTATCTGGGGGTGAGATAGAGAAGGAAAAAGAAAGAAAGAAACAGGTAAAAAAGAGAAGAAGATAATGGGGAAAGGATAAAGAAATAAATGTAAGCATTGTATTAAAGGTGGAAGATACCATGTTGAGTGAAGTAAGCAGGAGAAAAAAGACAAACAGCATGATCCTACTTATGTGTGGTATATAGAATAACTATATGAAGAAATGTTGAGTAAGAAAGGGAAGAGTTCCTAGATCATCCTTGACCCATTAGCTTAAGGAAAAAAATAGAGAAGTAAAGAAATCAAGGCAGGAAGACGAGAAAGGGAATAGAGGTCAGGTCTTCCATTATATTGCAGATGTGAAAAGCCATTAACGCAAAGCACAGACTTAACTACACTGAAAACATGCAACCGCCAAACTATATAATGTGCCTATCAAAGTGGTGGGTGAGGGTAGGGTGTGTGAGATAACGATGGATGCATGTGCGTAGGGGATCACTGGTGGAGGGAAGTTTACACTGGTGGTAGGATTGGTGTTGAAATGTATGCTTAAATCCACTAAGGTCAGAAACTAGGAAAGGCTGTCCACTCTCTCCACTCTTATTCAACATAACCTTAGAAGTCCTAGCTATAGCAATCCGAAAAGAGAAGGGAATCAAAGGAATCCAAATTGAAAAAGAGGAACTCAAACTATCTCTATTTGCAGACGATATGATATACATCGAAAACCCCAAAGAGTCCACAGTAAAACTCCTAGAAACAATTAACCAATAAAGCAAAGTGGCTGGATACAAAGTCAATACACAAAAGATAGTAGCGTTTCTATATATAAATAACAAAGTTGAAGAGAGAGAGATTAAAAATACAATTCCATTTACAATAGTATCAAAAAATATCAGGTACCTAGGAATCAACCTTACAAGAAAAGCGAAGGATCTATTCCAGGATAACTTCAAAACACTTCAGAAAGAAATTGAAGAGGATCTAAAGAAATGGAAGAACATCCCATGCTCATGGGTAGGTAGAATTAACATAGTCAAAATGACTATCCTACCCAAACTATTATATAGATTAAATGCAATCCCTATCCAAATTCAGACATCATTCTTTAAAGAATTAGAGCAATCAATCACAAAATTCATCTGGAACCATAAAAGACCCAGGATAGTCAAACACATATTGAAAAACAAGAAGCTGGGTGGCATCTCTTTACCTAACCTGCAACTATACTATAAAGCCATAGTGATCAAAACAGCATGGTACTGGAACAAAGACAAGACCTCAGACCAATGGGTCAGAACAGAATTCCCAGACATAAACCCCCAGATATACAGCCAACTAATATTTGACAAAAGAGCCAAGAACTTGAAATGGAACAAAGAAAGTCTCTTCAACAAATGGTGTTGGTACAACTGGAAAACCACATGTAAGAAATTAAAAATTGACCCATACCTCACTCCTTATACAAAAGTCAACTCAAAATGGATCAAAGACCTTGAAATCAAACCCTAATCTGTAAAGTTTATTGAGAATAAAATAAGCAGAACACTCGAAGACTTATATATCAAAAAGGCTTCAAGGATGGAGCACCTTTGGCAAGAACTTAAGCATCAAACATAAACAAATGAGACTACATCAAACTAAAAAGCTGCTGCATGGCAAAAGAAACCTTACTTAACACAAGAAGACAGTTAACTGAATGGGAAAAAAAATCTTTGCACTCAACATGTCAGATAAAGGGCTGATGTCTAGAATATACAAAGCACTCAGAAAGCTGAGCCCCCAAAACCAAATAAAGCCATAAAAAAATGGGGATCTGAAATGAATAGAAACTTCTCTGAGGAAGACCGAAGGATGGCCAACAAACACATGAAAACATACTCATCTTCACTCATCATTAGGGAAATCCAAATCAAGACAACAATGAGGTACCACCTTACACCAGTGAGGATGGCTCACATCAAAAATAATGGAAACAATCTCTGTTGGTGGGGTTGTGGTATGAAAGACACTCTCATCCACTGCTGGTGGGAATGCCCCCTAGTCCAACACCTTTGGAGAACAGTCTGGAGAGTGCTAAAGGAACTTAGAATTGAGCTGCCATTTGATCCAGCAATTGCTCTTCTAGGTATCTACCCCCAACTCGGAAGGACATTCATCCCAAAGTATGTGTGCACCCCACTATTATTGCAGCACTCAGTATAATAGCCAAGTCTTGGAACCAACCTCGATGTCCAACAACAGATGAGTGGATCATTAAGATGTGGTATCTATACACAATGGAATACTACATGGCAGTCAGAAATGATGCAGTCACCGACTGCAGCAACGTGGATGGACCTAGTACATATTATGTTAAACAAAGCAAGCCAGAAGACAAAAGATAAGCACAGAATGATAGCACTATTCTGAAGTACCTAGAATAGGGACCAGATATATAACCGAAACCCTACGATTAAATAACAGGGTGTAGGGCCCGGAGAGATAGCACAGCGGCGTTTGCCTTGCAAGCAGCCGATCCAGGACCAAAGGTGGTTGGTTCGAATCCAGGTGTCCCATATGGTCCCCCGTGCCTGCCAGGAGCTATTCCTGAGCAGACAGCCAGGAGTAACCCCTGAGCACTGCCAGGTGTGGCCCAAAAACCAAAAAAACAAAAAAACAAAAACAGGGTGTAACAAGATAGAAACCTCAAACACTGTAATAATCACCATATACTGGGAAGTAGAGCCCAAAACAAAGGGAAGAGAAACAACACGAAGCCAGACTATACATTATATCATAAAGAAACCAGCAACAGCAGAAACAGCAGCGTAGAGAGAACAGGTATGTAATTATTGTTTTACTACAAAGGCCCATAATAATTTACTAGGGATATTATACAGGAACACAGGTAAAGATTATGATGGGAAATTATTGACTCCAATGGAAACATTTCAAAACATTATGGTTGAATGCCTTAACCTTACCACATTTAAAATAACCTCTCAGTTTTTCTGTCCATAAAGGTTCCTGGATACAAAGAGTGAACATCCTACAGTGGTACCTCAGTGCTGAGTCACACAAGGCACCATACTCAGCTTGCATCATGAAAATGTCCGGATATAACTCTTTAACATACCCTTTATTTCTAGATTATGTCTTCTTTTAGGACCTGAAGTGCATGACCAGCCAGACCACCAAAGCAACAACCGTTACCAACAGATTTTTACTACAGGGCCTAAGCATCGAACACATTCAAGCAAACTAATATGCCCTTGCTCTTTTACCCACTCTTCTCATTACTTCATATTTTTTATGGTGTTGTTGTTTAATTGTTGGTTTGTTTTGTTCTGTTTTGTTTTTCCTTTTCTCTCTTCTTGTCTCCCTCTTCTTCCACCTACTTCTCATTACCATCAATTCAATCCATGGCAAATAAAAACCACACAGTTACCTCCTCTATAGGAAAGGAAAGAAAGCTGATGTATAGAGTGCTGTGGACAATACCGCAAAGGGTAAACACCTATATAGATAGACCTCACTAACACAATGGTTATTACTCAAGACACGAAACCTATACATATCCAAAAATTGATCTATTAGTTTCCTTTCCTTACAAGTACTATACCTAACTATCTTTCTGTACTCAGCATATCTCTAGCCCTCCCCACCTCTATACATTAATATATACCTAAGCTAATTTCTATATGTTTATATGGGGGCAGAGCACACAGAGATAGGAATCCTCCTTAAGAGACAAACCTAAACCACAAACAATTCATATCTATACCCTATATAACCCCTCCCGTGTACTATCCCCTCTCACCCCCCTCAGAAACCTGACTATCCCTTCACCCCTTAATCCAATCCCCAATATCCCCACCATGTTATAACTCTCCACCCTCAGTTCTTAACCCATTAGGCATCAAGACCAACCTCCTACACCAACGAACCAGTACCCAGTTCCCAAGTGAAGAGACACCCACCCAAACTCACACCTCATTCCCGGCAAGAAAATACAACCAACACCCCGACTGACTCATGCAGTGTGGCCCTCCTAATCACCTCTCCCTATTGTGGACTGTGGCTTAATACTGGATTAGCTCCAAAAGGACTCCCAATGCAAGAACTCTACCCAAGACCTCCCTGCGTGGAGCCCACACCTCACGAGAAAATCTTAAAAGACAATGGGGAAGCCTATACTATCATCATAAGTATAGACCTATGTAACACTACCTCTTATACTGTTTCTCCCCAAATATAAAGTAATCTCCTGTATCACTTTCTCCCTTTTTCTTTGTTTTTTTTTTCTTTTTCCCCCTTTGTTCATTTTTTTTATTTGTTTTGTTCTACTTTTTGTTTTTTGATTTGATTTGTTTTGTGCTTTTTTTGGGTCACAGCTGGCAGCGCTCGGAGGGTGCTCCTGGTTCTGTGCTCAGAAGTTGCCCCTGGTGGGCATGGGGGACCATGTGGGATGCCAGGATGTGAGCCACCGTCCTTCTGCAGGAAGGATAGACACCTTGCCTCCATGCTATCCCTCCCGGCCCCACTTTATTCCTTTAATTATGTCTTTTATTTTATTTTAAGAAACTCTTTTTTCTTTAGATATGTCTGAGCATATATATTTTTAGTTTCTGTCATGGGTCTGTTTTCTTCTCTCTCCACCCCCAAATCCACCAGCAATATAATGTAGCACCACTTTTTCCTGCAAAGGCATATTAAAAATAGGGGAAATTTTACATGTAAAAACAAGCTCTTATCTACTAGAGATAAGAACTTATACATTTTTACAACACAGGGACATCTCCCACCCTAAATGTATGTCATGGGGAACCAACCTAGACTCCAGGGAAATAGGCACCGATCGTCCAGCCTTGACTTCTGGATCCCAGACATAGAAACTACAGAGTTCTCCACAACAGCTCCAGGAACCAAGTCCCCTCCAGGGCATTCATAATGCTGCTCTAACATCAACATATGCCAGTTCTAAATTGATAACCTGACAACGAGGAAATGGGAAAAACTAGATCTAAGATCAAGTTATCCTTCCTTACCAGCCAACAATAAGACAAAATCAGAAGACATGTCACCCTTTGATCTGTGCAAAAACCAAGATTGTTATATACAGATGACTGGTTGTTACAACCAGGACTAGACAGTACTCATCCCGGGCGGGACCAACAACAACAACAACAAAAAGCTCTAACCTAGCTTTTGGTCTACGACCTGTTTAACAAACAAAATCTCCAATTCCAGAGGTCTGACTGAAACAACCGCAAGTGAATGGGTCTTCCAGAAACATAATGAAAGACTCTGTCCCAGGCTCCATCCTAGGAGCAACATAATGACCAAGAACACCTACGACAGAAGATGAATTAAAACGACACTGACGAAGCAGAACTGCTAGAACCACAAAGAAAGCCTTCATCATTAGCTCCACTCCTTGAGCTGCACAGTCACCAAGATCTCTAGATACAGAGGACTGATTTTACCATGCATGATGAAACAGAAGTCTTCCATACACCACAAAACCACCGAGGGGAGAGTAAATGATTATCCAAGGAGTCTATAGTTAATCCCAAGACAGTATACTTCAGGGATGGAGAAACCCTGTATCTCCTAGGCCAAGGGAATTCCCTCTATAATATCCCCAATAGTTACTGTGTCTATGCAGGGGGGAAAAGAAAAAAAAAGCACAAAATAATCATTTTTCCACATATATATATTTATTGACTGATTGTTGTTTTTGTTTTTTTTTGACGTCCTTATTTTGGTGTAGATATTGAAGTTGATGTCTCCTTTTTTATTTTATATTACTTTATCTTATCTTTCTCTTTCTTTTTGCATTCCGGCATGATTTAAATTTAGAACTGAGACTAATGTGTGGTGCTTCTCTTTATTCTGTAGAGCTCACTGGATATATAATTTGACATTTATTTTTGTATGTTATGGTGTTTCAATTACCTTTTTCAAGTCCTCTCTCAAACTGAGGCTGATAGCCACTAGGACTCCGCCCATTTTCAGCATATTTTTATTATTGTTTTTATTTTTTTGCTTAATCTTTACCCCATTCTATTGCTTTTCTTTCCCTCAAACAAAACCACATAACTCAATTTATCTAGCTTAGCCTCTCAAATAGAGGGAGAAACAAGGGAGGGCACCAGGACCAAACAGATGTATGATCACTGATAGTAAGCTAGACAAAGAGGGGACCACCTACTCTAGCAGCCCGGGGGATGATGGTGGGGGATATGGCTTGCAGAAAGGGAACAGGGTAGGGGGGAGGACAAACTTGGTGGTGGGTATTCCCCTGATTCAATGTTAATATGTACCTAAAATACTAATGTGAAAGATATGTAAGCCACTATGATCAAAATAAAAATTAAAAACAAAAGAAATGTATGCTTAAAAAGCAATGATCGACAACTTTGTAAATCACAGATCTTTAAGTAAATAAAAATATTTGAGGGAGCAGAGAGATATCGCAGCAGTATGGCACCTTGCACGTGACTGACCCAGGACAAACCTAGGTTCAATCCCTGGCGTCCCATATGGTCCCCCAAGCCAAGAGCGATTTCTGAAAGCAGAGCCAGGAGAAACCCCTGAGCATCACCGGTGTGGTCAAACACCAAAAAATCTATATAACAATAACTTTTTAATATAAGACTTTAGAAGTATTATGTGTGCAACTGAGACTCAAACTAATGGCCTGGAAGATCATATTAAGGAAGGTTCTCAAGAGCAGAGTAAATAAATATCCAAGCCTTGTCATTAGTATTACCAGTGCTCAAAATCCAATCCCTGAGACTTCCACTACACAAAGCAGGGGGCTATGGCCATGGTGTGACTTCTCAAATATTGCAGGAAACACAGGGAAGAGTTGGGATCGCCTGCCTGATTCTACCTGATGGTCTCTTTAAGTCTTTGATCACCCTACATCCTGGAGATATTCATGTCTCTCCCTCTGTGTTCAGGGACAAATAGCTGCTGAGATTTTTTTTTATGTCAGCCACAGGAATCAAAGACATTCATGAAAAAGGGCTGATGTGGTAGAATTCCCAGGCACAATTTCTCTAGGAACTTTCTTCTCCAGGAATTCCTTGGTCACATCAGCCTCACTCAGTTCTCCACATGGGTATGTCTACTTTCTTCAAGCTCACATGTTTCGTCTACATGTCCCTCCCAGGCCCCACAAGAGAACCACCAGGGCGTATGTGTGTGTTGTGAGCAGCCTTGTTCTTTGCATGGACTTGGCACAGGCACAGGCCAGCTCCACTCGAGGCCCATGTGACAGTAGTTGGGTTACTCACTTGGTTGCCCTCCAGCAGGGGCAGCTGGGGACACCTCCCTAGAGTGACTTGAGCATTTATCACTGGGATGACTCAGCCCAAGTCTCCCTTTCCCTGGAAAGGGAATACAAGGCCAGAGCTGGGGTGGGAGGGCAGATTAGACTCATCTCTGGTCTCTTGAGGGACACAGAAGCTGCCTTCCTCACCTGGAAAGCATGAAGAAGGAGGATAGTAAAGCTCAACATCATGGTTTAGACACAAGAGATCAGGAAGCTTATCCCAGAAGTTTGGATAACAGATAGGGTTTTGTGTCCAGCATCCAACAGAAGATCTTTGTTCTCCCAGGAGAGGACTTTCATTTCCCATTTCCATGCTTTCTAGACCACTAATTTCACTCTTCCCTTCATTTGGGTCATCATTTCCACCCATTATTTGCTTGCCTGAAAGGTGCAAAAGAGCTTAAACCAAGGGTAGGCAAGGCTTAGGATTCTAAAAGGTTTCCATATGTGTTTCTTTCCTAGCATGTTAGAACTGCATCCCCTAGTCCTGCTCATTGGCATTTTCTCCTTCCTGAGGTCTCCCTTCTCCTGGCTGCTCCATCTTCTAATTCCAATCTACACCAGCCGGTACAGGTATCAAACATGCATCCACTTACTCAAAACTTGTTGCTCAGTCTTTCTGCCTTTAAAAATCCCCATGGAAAAGGAGTTACACCACCCAACACCACTTTGCCAAATCCAAGATCTAATGTCTCTCTGAAAGAGTGAAAGAGCCACACTCAGCACATGCTTTCTTGTTCAGCTTCAGAAACAACATCTGCACTTTCTCTGGTTCCTTTTCCACCACTTGTCTTCAAATGAACATAGAGATGTTCTCTCGCTGTGATCCTTGCCTTGTTCCTAGAAGTTTGCAGTGAGAACAATTGTCATTTTTATGGCACTGAGTCACTTACACAGTGATTTCCTGGGTACTTGGACTTGGTGTTTTCCTGTTTGTTCTATGGTAGAGGCACTTCTCACATCTTTAGAGCAGACAGAATGCAGCTGGCTCAGAGCCCAGTTGCTGCTCTGAAATCTGTGGCTTCATGTATGTCTTTTCAGTATCTCATAATCCCTGTCTTATATATTTTATTTTTGCCACAGATCTTTGTTTTCCTGCTTGAAAATCCTTGCTCATATTAGCATGCCTAACCCCCACCCTCTGCACTTGGAGGACCCCTGTCACTGGTTTCCAGAGAATTCAGCCTCACTCGCCATCAAAGAAGTGGCAAGACTATAGGTGTGCCTGTCTTAGAGCTGAGTAATAGACCAAACTGAGAGGAGCTGAAGGCTGGATATGCTGGGAAAGAGCTAAACACACTGTACTCAGAAATGAGGGTGAGCAATGGAAATGTTAGAAAGCTGCAGGTGAGGTTCATTCAACTATGATCTGGAGGGTGCACAAAAATCAGGCAATTGGAATAGCCAGATCTCTGTCAAGTGAACAGCATGAGAAAAGAGATGGTCTTTTGGAGCCTGATGAGTGTTTTATCCTGGCTGGAATGTAAATGGCAAGAGAACAGCTGCATTGCCAAAGGCCTGCTGAGCCATTTTGACTTAGTACATAGTGGTTTTCAAACTATTTTTAAAAGCCCGTCCTCCCATGATTTATCAGCACAGTATGATCAAATTCAGCTTTTCTATTATGTAAAAATTCTTAAGGTGGGTGGAATGTCGTTAAAGTCACTCAGACAGGCACTGTCTAATATAACACTACTCTCCATAAATGTTGACCAAAGTCATTGTAACCAAAGTCAGTGGAATATAAATCAGGTTTTTGGAATTGGGGTTCTGGGGTTTGAACCTTAGTTGACTATGTGCAAGGCAAGTACCCTACCTGTTGTGCTATTACTCCAACACCAAATATTAATCAGCTTTAAACTACCATTTCGCAGTAACAGGATGTTCTGTGGTCCAGGCCAATGGTCATAGAAGTATCAGGAAAATTCCATATAGACTAGAAGAGAAAAAAGTTGGAGAAAAGAAAGATTCTACAGGGAAGAGGGGCTAATGAAGTCCAAATTGGTAAGGAGGTTCCCTTTGGCTAATAGTGGGGGAATGGGATTTAAAGGCTGCTTTCTGCCTTTATCAGCAGAAATTGTTTCAATTAGTCTCTTTGTTTCAACTTCTGGAAGCTAGTTAAGTGGAAGTCTCATTCAGGACCTGGTTATAGTTCAATGTTAAAGTTTCCAGTGCATAGGCTGGGATGAAACAGCATTGAATCCTGAACTGCCATTTGGGAAGATAGAGTTTGGGGAAAGCATCTGGGTCTTACTCACTTTGAGAGATGTGTGTGATGTATTAAATCTCACTGACTACCCACAGTGCTGAGAAATTCTAACCTTTCTCAAAAGCGGGTCAATAGTATAGCATGTTCATTTTCCATAATTATAAAGAAGCACATGACTGCTATAAGTAATTTAGGGATAAAAGTAATGAAAATAGGATTTAGGGACAAAACACATTTAAAACCTAAGAGTCATTCACTTGCAAGAAATTTCTCAAAGGGTTCTAAATTTTTCAATCATGGTCCATGTACAACCTTGGTTGTACATAAAATTTTCTGAGGGTTTTATTATGTTTTTGAACCACAATTTACATCACAAATGGATGGAATTGGATCTCTGGAGTGGTACCCATATATGAGTACAGTTGATCCTTTAACAATTTGATGGCTAGACTTGCTAAATACTGAGTTATTGACAACATGCATGAATATTACCCCCATCTCAATGTATCTATAGCCATTCCTTAGCATTGCAAGGGATTGGGTTCAGGTTGACCCCATCCCTTCTATTTGTATCAAAATCTGAGAAGGTGTTTATCCTTTGTAACCTGGTATTTTATTATTTTATTTTATTTTATTTTATTTTTTGCTTTTTGGGCCACACCCAGTAACCCAGGGGTTACTCTTGGCTACGTGCTCAGAAATTGCTCCTGGCTTGGGGGACCACATAGGACCCCAGGGGATCGGACTGCACCGTCTGTCCTAGGTTAGCATGTGCAAAGCAAATGCCCTACCACTTGCGCCACTGCTCTGGGCCCTGTGACCTAATATTTTAGCCCTTTCTATACACATCTTTAGCACTTGCACCAGCTAACCAATCAATGGTTGGTTGCATCCATGCAGGAAGAACCCAGGAATAGACAAAAAAAAAACCTGCCAAAGTGAACAAGTACAGTTAAAATATTTTGTTCTAGGGGCCAGAGAGATAGCAATGAGGTAGGGCATTTGCCTTGCATGCAGAAAGACGGTGGTGCAAATCTCAGCATCCCATATGGTGGGATATCCCCCTCACACCTGCCAGGAATGATTTCTGAGCATAGAGCCAGGAGTAACCCCTGAGCACTGCCAGGTGTGACCCCCCCAAAATTTTTGTTCTAGGAACAACTATATTTAAAAATAAACTGTACATGATGTGAATATGCAAGAATAATGGAAATCTATTATTTACAATGATAGATCACCCAATAAAGATAATAATAAAAAAATCCACAGGTATGTCAAAAAAAGATAGATTAGGATGCCCATTCATCATGGGAAAGGGCAGTTTTCACTAACAGTTATTTATATAATTATATTGTAGCACAGATAACAGATATTGTAAAGGCCAAAATAAAGCCAATTAATAGGGAACTAGAAAGTTTTAATAAATGTATATAGACCCCATATTTGTAGGGAGCTAGATAGGACAGAGTGACCCTAACAGTAATCAATGTCTATTTTCCCTAATGTGTGTATCAGTTGAACTAAACACACATAAATTAGGACAAGAACTGTTTTGTTTATGAATAAGGAAAAATGTAAAGTACATCCTTTCTTTCCCACTCTATATCAACTCTCAAGAGATAGTTGTAATACTAATGTAGAAATTTTTGTCTCACACACACACACACACACATATACACACCCTTGGAACATTCTCTAATCCTCTTAAAATCTTCACCCTTCCACTATCCAGACCAGATGACCTCATTTTTTGGAGCCGCATAGATCCAGTGTGTAATGAGTTATTTGGATTTCTTCAATTTGAATAAGTCTCCAAGATTTTAAAATAAAATTACTTACATGTTTGTCTTATTTCTTGGGCAAACAAAACAAACCGGCAGTTGTTTCGAATGTTGATTACTAGGTTAAAATACACTGCATAGGCTGTAAAATTTTGCATTTTCTCAACATTGTAAAAAGCTCACTTCCCTATCCACTTCTCAATCCTGATCTTTTTCTATTAACCAGCTCACTTAAAGGATAGTTAAAAGTGCTTTAAAAAACCAGATAGGACAACAGTAGTAATGCACTTGCCTTGCAAGTGGCCAAATCCAGTTCAAATCCCAACTTTACCATACCCAGTCCCCTGCACATTGCCAGGAGTAATTTCTGAGCAAAGATCCAGGAGAAATCCTCAACCACTGCTCTGTGTTTCCCTCCCCCTCAAATAAAAAAATTACTTTGCAAATTTTTTAATGTCACATGCCAATTATATCTTAATAACCCCTGAAAAAGAACATGGTGCATGCTGTGCAGATTAGGTATTCTGACCAGTTAAATTTTTTTCTGAAAGATCCTATATCTAAAGTACAATTACAAGCCCTGCACAAGATAATACTATCTAGAAAGTTCTCCATTCTATCATTTCCTGGAAATAATGTTCCTTTAAATCAGAACCTAGTGTATTGGCTTCAAATGTTTAGTCTTTCAGGTGATGGGACTGGAAGTAATGATCAAGAGGGCACCCTCCTACAAAGACAGCTGCCATCAACTCACAGCTTTCCTGGCAAAATGATTAAATATATTCGGGTGCCACACATAATGTTTTTAATCCTTTGGCAAGAATTGGTATCTCTCTTCTGCTCTGTTATATATTTTTTCTATCATCTTCATCTCATTCAAGAGCTGATATTTTTTGCCATGCTTTGGAATACTATAACATGGGAGTTCCAAAAATTTTGAATTCACAAAGTAGAGGTTTAATCCAATGGGTGGAAGGAGTACTTCCAAGTCAAGTACTTCTTTGACTTAACTCAGAAGAAATCAGATTCTAATTCTATTCATCTTAGGCTTTTCAATGAAGTTTCCCACCACAATACCACCACCTGGGGGAATCTCTGTCCCCTTTTAGAACTGGCAGATTTCAAAATTCCAAGTCTGGAATCTTGGCTAGTTATTATAGTGTCATTGCACTATCCTGTCAGCCCAGTCATGTGCTTCATTTTTATATCAAATAATTACTTATTAGCATATTTTTCCATCCTGATCTCCCAATTTTTAATTCCTCAGACTAAACGTGGATCTCATTATGTTGTTGAGTGATTTTTTTTTCTTTTTGAGTCCTTTCCTGATTTGGTCAGAAAAAGACAAATACAATAGTCAAGGACCAAATAGCATAAATGATAGTGTTCTCCAAATATCATCTAAGTCTTACCTCCATTTTTTGTCACCCTAACATGAGGTCTGTAGCTAGTTCTGGCTTATGTACATGTGACATAGGGTAATGTTGTATAGCATCTGAATTCTTGGGCATAGCTAGTCCTTTACATGCTTTGTCTGTCACTCTCACCATTATGGCCAGAAATGAAGAACTCTGAGAAAGTAACTTTTCTAAGAAATAAGGAACCCAAATTTTTCATCACTGTTGAAGTCTTCTGCAAAAAAAAAGTAGACTAAACTTTCAGATTTTGGGAATTAGCAAATCTTGGTTGATTCTGCCTAACATACCATATGAGTTTCACAAGTTAAAAATGTAGGACTGAGAGAAGCTCTTTGAATACCATATGATTGTAGACTTTTCATACCTTAACCAAGATAGGATTGATGCTGTGAATTTGGTTAATTCACTTTTTCTTTATAAGAACCTGGGTAGCCCCATTATAGCAAGGAGGACACCGACATACACTGAAATAAAGGGTATGGTTTCTGGAGCAGTGGGCAGGGAGAATACAGACCTGGGTTTCAGCTAAACTATTTCTAATTACTTTTCCTGAATAGAGAACACACAAGAGCATACGAACACAGATCTGGGTTTCATCTAAGCTACTTCTTATATTTCCTTCTCCATCCCCAACATCAATAGCTTCTGCATTCTAGGAATGACTTATTTAGATGTGGGCAGACTTTGTCTTTGTAAAGTGAAATGCTCTGAAGAATATTAATTTTGAAGCAACATAGTGTTAAAAAGGCTAACTCTAAATTTAAATTTTATTTCCAGGCATCGTGAGCTTGGGGGAAAAAACTGCTGTTGCCCTGTAGCCTAGATAATGCAATCTTAGGGTGAACAAGGACATCTTAGAACATTCTGTTCTCTTCCCTTGAGACCAATTAAAATCTGTAGGCATTGTTCATGTTGACCAGATTGACTTGCTAATTGAAACTGAATCGTGATATTTTCATCTTCATGCTTGCTTTCCTCTCTGCCTTTCCAGCAGGAAGGCAGGTGGATGAGCAATGGATTTTAAGATTGAGTAACCCCCCCAAAAAACTGACTCCCTCCATACTCTACTGAGATTATCCATTCAACAAGATTCTCCAAAGGATGGCACCAGATAGAAAGCCCTCAATTCTCAGCCTGAAAAAATATGGAGTAGAAGCTAAATACCTTTGGGATGCCTGTTGAAGAGTAACTGGGTCATTTTTGCAGCTGCTGTTCCAATAAGCTAATGCCTGAATCGGGCTTTCCTAAGGAACCATGTCTCTACCCAAATGGAAAACTGCCCAGAATAAAGGACCAAGGGATGCTGAAATCCAACCCCATTTTTCACTTCCTATTGAGCCTGAAGGCTTCTGGACAAACAGGAGGCCTAATTAACTTCACAGAAAATTCCAAAGACCACTTCAGCTTCTAAAAATGAGTAGACATTTTCTTCTCTCTTTTTTTAATATCATGACTACAAAACTGATCATGATTAAATTTCAGTCTTACAATGTATTCTGCCCTTTATCCATGAATGTTTCTCACTACTAATGTCCCTGGTTTCCCTCTCCTATTCCCCCCACCTGCCTCTGGGGCAGGTATTTTGCTTTTCCCTCTCTCTTTCTCTCTTTATCTTACTTTTTTCCTTTTTAGGCACTGTGGTTTTTACTATTTTTAATGAAAGGATGCAATGCATATTACTTTATCTCCATTCAACACTCAGTTATTGTCCCAAGTGATTAGTTCCAGTATCATTTGATAGTAGTCCCTTCTCTGCCCTAACTGCACTGTTCCACTATTTTTTTTTTATTTTTGATAAGCTTTTTACCATGGAATAGTCCTCCTGGCCCTCCTCTCTGGATATTATTACCACACTATCTTTTATTTTTATTATATCCCATAAATGAGTGATATTACTCTATGTCTATCCCTCTCCCTCTGACTCATATCACTCAGCATAATTTCAATTATATGGAACTTCTCTACACCAGCTCAACAAGTGCCTTATAATTATTCCCTTATGTCTGGAAAGAATCAGTAGTTAGGTATTTGGAGCTGCACCTATTTTAGCCATGAGGAAGATGTGGTTCACAAGTAGTCTGAAGAGGGAAAAGACAAAGATGTCAGCCATAGAACCTGAATCACATTTTCAAAATGGAAACCCAAGGTTGGGTATGTCAGAGACCAAGTTATTTTTTACCATTGAAGCCAGGTCTCAGCACACTGAGCAGGTTGGGTGTGAGAGGGTTCTCCTGAGAAACTACCAGAAGTGAAACCTTCCACAAGCTCTCCTGAAGACCTGGAAATTTTTGGTCTAAAATGTTTCTCATTCAACCACTGATCTACCTAGTAACTGAGGTAATGAATGAGCCTTGGCCCTATTGCTATATGTGTGT
Source organism: Suncus etruscus (assembly GCF_024139225.1). Taxonomy (NCBI): domain Eukaryota; kingdom Metazoa; phylum Chordata; class Mammalia; order Eulipotyphla; family Soricidae; genus Suncus; species Suncus etruscus. The sequence goes on from NC_064850.1 coordinate 52,316,722, forward strand.
TGATAAAATCGACCTAAAAGATGATCATAAAAAGTGCCTCAATCACAAATATATTTTCAGCCTATTTTCCCTCTGACACAGGAGAATTTGGGCTTTATCACAATCACCCTACCTTTAGCATTCTTTAAGAACTTCATTGTCCAAAAATCTATCTTAGTGATGAAGAACTTAGTGTTACCTCTGCAATTTCAGAATAAATCAAAAATGCTCATTGTCATTTATCACTTATTGAAGATGTGACAGAATGAAAACTCTTTGCTGGTGGAAATATATAAATGGTACAGTTAGCCACTGGAGGAAGTGATTTATTGTTTGTAAAACTAAACCTACCTATATGACTCATATTTCTACTTTTAGACACATGCAAAAGAAAGGAAAATGTATAGTCACAGAAAGATTCTTATTTATAATTTTCAAGCTATGAAGAGCCCAAATATCCATCAACTCACAAATATTTACACTAAGTGGAATAGCCATACAAGGAAATATTTCTAGCATTAGAAATTAACAAGTGATTTATTGTTAATAACATTCTCATGAGTTCCAAAAAGGCAAACACAAAACATGACACATGATTCCATTGGAATGGAATTAAAAGAAAAATTAGATAAAGGTAGAAGGTACCACAATTATTGCGGAATATGGATAATTATGCTAACTGCCTGAGTCTCAATAGATCTTTGTGATAATGAAAATGTTTAGGGGATGTTGGACATAGATCATCTTGGAGCTTATACAATTACTCACGTTTGTCACATTTTTTTGTGCATGATAAACTAGCAAGTTTGTACAGATTATGATTTAATACTGATTATATACATATATTTGTATTGTATAACATGTAACATAACATATATGTGTGTATAGATACTAATTAAAGCAACATTATTCAGTGTGGTAATGATTATGGACCACACACAATTTAGGCCTCTCTACCCTTAACAAGAGTCTTTTAAAAAAAACTTTGCAAAAGTTGTTGCTAAAAAGCCTTTGGAGTTCAGTTTCTGTTGGTGTTTCCTGCATTCTTCTGAAATGTTCAGAAAGTGAAAGACGTCATCTGTCTAAGAAAAACCCGCCTCTTCCAAAAAAAGCCTTCTATATGCTGAAGCTTCAGATAGCAGTTAGCATTTTCTTTTTTTTTTTTAGTTAGCATTTTCTTAAGCAATATTTTGAAATAAAAAAAACAGCTCTATGTAAACACAAGCTGTTGTTCTTATTACGCAGATCTGCAGATGGGCCTAAACCCTGTACCCTTGGGCAAGAGTTCTGGAAGCCCCAGTGCCAACTTAAACAGTTTATCAAAATACTTTTCTGTTGAGAAATTGAACAGCCAATCTTCAGGATTCTTGGCTGGCCATGGAATGATTCTGGCGAAAGTGTTCTTGTGTTCTTGTGGAAGCAAAAGCTCAAGAGCCTAATAATAAAAATGATGCAATTTGCCTTGCAGGGTAGAAGGGCAAGAAATGGGGCCATTTCTGTTGCTCTGGATCTAATTACTTGGAATTTCTTAAATCAAACAATAACTGAGAATTTGCCTAACATGGAGAACAGCTCCATTGAAGAGAATAAAAAGCAAAGGACAAGGCCCAGACATGAAATAGCTCCACATAAAGAGTTTAAATTTATATACACGACTGATTGCAAATACAAATATCAATAAGAAGAAGTAAAAATACCAGCATAAGAAATCAGGAAGGGGGCTGGAGAGATAGTATGGAGGTAAGGCGTTTGTCTTGAATGCAGAAGGACCATGATTTGAATCCCGGCATCCCATATGGTCCCTGGAGCCTGCCAGGAGCGATTTCTGAGTGTAGAGCCAGAAGGAACCCCTGAGCGCTGCCAGGGGTGACCCAAAAACCAAAAAAAAAAAATCAGGAAGGCTGAGAAAGTGGTAGAGCAAGTTAGGTCGAGAATAATTACAGAAATTGTAGGAAAAAATTGCAAAAACCCTTTTTGTTCAGTCCTATGAAAGCAAAGTTAAAATAAGCTTAATGTATTTTAAACTCATTATGTGAATTGAATATAACATATAACATATATAACCAAAACAGTTTATAAAAATAAAATAGTATATGATAAAAATACAATTATATACACCTGTATAATTATTTAGATGCAAAAATTTCAAATAAAGTATTAGTAGAAAAAATTGGTGATACATGAAAGGATCATGCACTACAAAAGAGGAAATCAAATTACAAATTACCTAGCTTTTTTTCCTGCTGAGTCAGCCTAGAGACACCAAGGACCATAATCCCTCCAGAACCCACACCCGGTAAGATGTCCCCACCCAACGAATGTGGGGCCGATTCCTGCCATGTAATTGGGCACCCAGAGACTTAAAACGGATGGCGGCCATGCTCTCTGCCCTTTTCCTGCTGAGCCAGCCTAGAGACACCAAGGACCATAATCTCTTTAGGACTCACACCTGAGAAGCGCTGCACTTATCTTTTAACCCCTGAATTCCATTTCTCCACGTTGTAAGAAGCAATCTACAGCCTTACCAATGGAAAAATTTTGCAGAACACCCCCATGTTTAAAGAAATCAAAATGGTTGCTCTGATAATCTAAAAAGTAGGAAATAGCTAGGTATCCTCTCAAATAAGAAGTTTAGATTAAAATTATGGAAGATGTTCAGGGAGCTCTAAAAAAGCATTGATAGACTTGACTGGAGCACGGTTAAGCATCAAGAGGATTTGACAACTGAAATTAGAAATTTTCACACTGAAGTAACAGGTCTGAAAAACTGAGCTTATGCAACTCTTGCCAGCATGGGGTTTGGGGAGACCCCATGCTGGTAGCTTTCTCCCTAGCCTGGGGAGTAATGGGAGGCTTGGCAGGCCCCACAGCTGTCCCCTCTTTATTCCCTGACTCCAGGCCTTCTCTGGGTACCATCTAAGATGGCCAGAAGTGGGTTCAGGTGGACTCTTAGGGGTCCTCAGGCTTCCCCCCTCCTTCCGTACTCCAGGGGGCAGATGCATGGGGAGGAGGTTGGGCAGATATCTGGCTTCCTGTTTCCTCTTTGATTCTAGAGGCCAGTTCTTGTCAGGTATGGGGTTTGTGGAGGCCCCATGCCAGAGGCTCTCTCCCTAATCTGGGGAGTGCTGGGAGGCTTGGCAGGCCCCCAGCTGTCCTTGTCTTTTTCCCCTGACTTCAGGCCTTCCATGGGTGCCAGCTCAGATGGCCAGAAGTGGGTTCAGGCGGACTCTTTGGGGTCCTCAGGTTTCCCCCCTCCCTCCATACTCCAGTGGGGAGGTGCATGGAGAGGAGGTTGGGCAGATATTTGGCTTCTGGTTTCCTCTTTGATTCTGGAGGCCAGCTCTTGCCAGGTATGGGGTTTGTGGAGGCCCCATGCCAGAGGCTCTCTCCCTAGCCTGGGGAGTGCTGGGAGGATTGGCAGGCCCCCAACCGTCCCCCTCTTTATTCCCTGGACTCCAGGCCCTCCCTGGTGCTGGCTCAGATGGCCAGAAGTGGTTTCAGCTGGATTCTTAGGGGTCCTCGGGCTTCCCTCCTCCTTCTGTACTCCAGGGGGGAGGTGCATGAGTAGGAGGGTGAGCAAATATCTGGCTTTCGGTTTCCCCTTTGGTTCTGGAGGCCAGCTCATGCCAGGTATGGGGTTTGGGGAGTTTCCATGCTGGAGGCCTTCTCCCTAGCCTGGGGAGTGCTAGGATGCTTGGCAGGCCCCCATCTGTCCCTCTCTTTTTTCCCTGACTCCAGGCCTTCCCTGAGTGCCAGTCCAGGTGGGCTCTATTGGGGTCATCAGGCTTTCCCCCACCTCTCCCTACAGTAATGGGAATGCACTTTGGAAGGAGGGTGGGTCGTTTTAGCACTGGTTTATGTTTAGACAGTCACTGGAAATTTTTTTTCCTTGGTCTCCTATTGACAGTATTATATGCATATAGTTTATATATGCATAATATCCAACTTGTATTGTGACCTTGATACTGCCCTACAAAGCTCATATATAATCTTTTACTGCCTCAGTCCCAACACTTATTTCCCCCCATCTTCCCATGTAGGTACAGCTCATGACATGAAGCTCAACACATAGTGATGAGTGCAGTTAGAGAAATAACTACACTGAAAACTATCATAACAATGTGGGAATGAGGAAAATAGAAAGCCTGTCTTGAGTACAGGTGGGGTGGGGAGGAGGGAGATCTGGGAAATTGGTGGTGGGAATCTTGCACTGGTGAAGGGGGGTGTGCTTTATATGACTGTTTTCATACAACTACAATCATATTTGTAATCACGGTGTTTAAATAAAGATAATTAAAAGAACAAATTACCTAATGAAAAATTACAAGATACTTTATTCAAAGTTTCAAACTTATTAGAGATATAGCAGATAGAAACAGAAAAAAAATTAAAATGTGAACATGTGTCAGAAAAATGGCTTCTATGTGGATTGGTTTTATGTCCTTGCTTTTAAGTCTTTGTATTTGGAGTAAATTATACCATTAATTTTCTTGGGTCCCCAGCCTTCTGAAGATCATGTGACTTAGCCTCCTTTGCTACATAAGCCAACCAAACAGAGATTTATAAAAAGGAGTTTTAAAATAACTAATGCAATGCTATATTTAATGAGAAAGCTCTACTCTTTCATTTATTTCCAAGAATAAAAAGGATGTCATTTCACTGCTATTATTTAACATTGTGATAATGGAAGAGACAGGAGAAGGATAAAAAATGGAAACATAAAAACACAATGACAGTATTCATATGCATGATAATATATCTGTTAAGATGCCATCTAAAAGTCTATGGAAAAAATTAATATGTGGTGATCATTTACTTCACATATATGAACACCAAAAATTAGAGGCAGTGATAGAAGATACCATTTATACTAAAGAAAAGAGGTGGCATTTCTAGAAATAAACGCCATGTGATATTAGAGCTATGCAACAAGACCTTTCAAACATTCCATAATGGTATAAATAAAAGCTAAAACAAGTACGTGACAAACCATATATTTAAGGGAACTTATCATAAAGAAATATGTCAGTTTTTCTAAGTCAATTTAAAATGCTAATGAAATTATCCCTGTGTTGGTGAATTTGGGAAATCACTCTCAGACATTGCTGGCAGTTCAAATTCACATATTATGGGAGTAATTTGGTTAATGATATCTACCAAAATTAGAAACAAACAAGTTCTTTGAATAACAACATCTATTTTATTCAACTTTAGGCAAAAATAACTTTTGTGCAGGATTATTGTATTCTGAATTATATTAAAAGATTTGAAGAGCCTACACAAGGCAGTGCTACATATTTGTGTCACTCCACACTGGAATAAAATGCAGTTGTAAAATTTAACAAAAAGGAAAAGAGGCTTTGAGATGAGATATCACAATGATTAGGGCACAATCATAGCATTTCCTCGACTATTGTTGAGTTCCTAAAATCATAAGGTCCCCAGAGCAGAGCACCCCCCCTATCCAGCAAGCTTGGCTGAGAATTGACAATGGCATCCTTCAAACCCCCAAAAATAGGTCTAAGAAAAATTTAAGATAGTTTTTTTTTTTTTTTGCTCAAGAATAGGGATAACTTTAAGCTTAATATTACAAAGGAAGCTAAAGATGCAAAATGTTTTTCTATCAAAGTTGGTAGGCGGGGGGAGGGGAATGTTGTATTTCTGGGCATATGAAAAGAAAATCTTTCAGCAGATACACACAAAGAAATTAACGAGTAACTTTGCATTGATAGCAGAAGTATTAGTGAGCAAATCAGGAAACAGGCATGATAGGAAAATTGTTAATAATATGCATTATTTGTATTTAGATTTTCAATCTATCTCACTCTACTGGAGGTTCAATATACCAAGTTCAACATTTTAGCAGAGTTAAATTGATAAAACAAAATACTGTAGAATAAAATTAAGAATAATAGAGACATTAAAAATGAAAAGGTTGAGTCAGAAAATATTAAGTAGTAACAATTTGTTGCTAAGAGCTTCATCCTTGCTAGGCCATTCAACAAGTGAGTATAAGATGGGTATCTATAGAGGAAGAAACTGAGACAGATATTATGTACCCCCAACTCCCAAATAGGCAGTTTCCAGAAACATTCAACAGAGGTAGGTGTCTTTCTAAGAGTGTACTGGGCTTGGGGAAGACCCATTTTTGATCACCAGCACCACACAGTCCCCTGTACACTGAAAGAAGTGCTCCCCCAAGCACAGAGCTGGGAATTTCCCATGAGCACCATCAAATGTGACCCTCAAACAAAAAAAAAAATAAAAATCCACTTATCCACATTGTGTTGTGGTGGAGGGAAGGGAGAGAGAGACAGAGAGAGAGGAAAGACAGAGAGACAGAGAGAGGAGAGAGAGAGAGAGACAGAAAAAGGAGAGACAGAGAGAGAGGAGAGAGAGACAGAGAGACAGAGAGGAGAGAGAGACAGAAAGAGGAGAGAGACAGAAAGAGAGGAGAGAGACAGAGAGGAGAGAGAGAGGAGAGAGAGAAAGAGAGAGAAGTAATATGCCTGCCCAGAGGTAGGCAGAGAATGATGACTAGAAAAAAACTGGAAAAAACTGGAGAAAAAGAATAGCTTGGCTACAGAGTAGTAGAAGTGAGAAGTAGTAGTGAGTAGGAGGAAAAAATAGAATGTAGGAAGAGAAAGACAAATGTGAAATAAAGGGAGATAGGCCAGGAGGGCTCAAAAGTGGAGTTAGAAAAGGACAGAACTAAATATCAAAGCCTGAGAGTCAACAACAATAAAATCAAGATATCCAAACAACCAAAATTAAAAAGGGGTCTGTTATGATGGCATCCTGGAGTGGTGTGATGGCATGAGGTGGTCTCTGGAATATTGGTGGAGGAAGGTTGACACTGGTGGAGAGATTGGTAATATACATCTAAAACCCAGTTGTGAATATATATGTAAATCAAAAAGATATAAATAGGGAATGGAGCAATAGCACAACAATAAGGTGTTTGCCTTACATGCAGATAAACTGGGACAGACCCGGGTTCAATCCTCGGCATCTCATATGGTCCCCTGAGCCTGCCAAGAGCGATTTCTGAACACAGAGCCAGGAGTAACTCCTGAGTGCCACAGGGTATGGTCCAAAATCCAAAAATATAAAGATATAAATAAAAATTTTAAACATTAAAAAAATTCACTTAACAGAGGAAGACTCCAGGCCTCCCCTGGTAAAATGATGACCGGTCTTGAACTTGCCTGAATTCATATGTAATTGTGTGAGAGGGGAAAGGAGACAAAATGTTCCAAAAGTGAACTAGGTTCTGAGTTAGAAAAAAAGGTTCTAGTTTGAACAAAGCCAGCTCTGAAAGTTCTGCCAACCTCTCAAGCAGCCCAGCTCTCCTACCTCTGCTACTCAGGGATACCTCACACAGAACACATTGAACCCTGGTTCTAAAGAAATGACATTTAAGGATAGAAATTATGAAGACTGCCAAGAAAGGCAAAATAAATAACTAAATAATAACAAAAAAGGCAACTTTCTAGGAAAATATTTGCAGCTACATCCAAAATAGTAACAACTTTAAAAATAGTGTAAAATTGTGTAGGAAAGCCAAAATCTCAGCTTTCATGGACAGACATCAGGACAACTGAGATGCCCTCAGAAGGGAGCTAAGAGGTTGGAGGCCTTTTGGGGGTCTTTTTAGAGTACTCTCATTCAGGCCCACTGAATTTTTATTTATGATTTCAACAGTTTTCAGCATCTTCCTTGTCAGTAATCTTACTGATGTTTTCAGTCTATCCTTCCCACAAACAGTTACTTCATCTTTTTGTTTTGTGATTTCTAGTTTTCTCTATTAATTGGGTCCAGATAATTAAGCCCATTATACTGATACAACAGAATAACAGAGACTAAATGGTTCTCTTATCAAGTATAGATAGAAGCTGTAGTGCACAGACACAGTGAATGATGTCTAGTTTCTTATATCTATAATTTAATTAAATTTGGGGCCGGTGAGGTGGCACTAGAGGTAAGATGTCTGCCTTGCAAGCGCTAGCCAAGGAAGGACCACGGTTCGATCCCCTGGTGTCCCATATGGTCCCCCCAAGCCAGGGGCAATTTCTGAGGGCTTAGCCAGGGGTAACCCGTGAGCATCGAACGGATGTGGCCTGAAAAACAAAACAAAAAAATAAAATTAATCAATTATTCTTATAACAACTTCCTAGTTCCCAAAGAGATACAATACATGTCAAAATTTTAGTGTCTCATCTGTATCACAAGGATTTTTCTCCTACCATGTCCCTATTATATCCTAGGACCTCACTTTTATCTAACAAAGGCTTCTTGGCATAGTCTTTGAGTAATTCTGGGTGTGGCCAAATAACTAGAAATAAAACAAAAAAAAAAAAAAACCTAGTATGGATAGCTCATAAATTTAAAAAATTACCTATAAAGGAGTCTATTGGGTAGGAGTATATGCCTGGTATGAGCAAGGCTCTGAGTTTGATCTCTGGCAATTCATAAACCACCACTCCAGCACACTGAGAAAAGCCCTGGAAGTCCTATTAATCTTCATCACTACTATTGAGTTGTTTGAGTATCACTGGGAATGATTCCTGGACCTCTGATGATTCTGAGGGGTTCTCCCCTCTCAAATTACATCTAAAGTACCTAGAATTTAGCTGAATCTATAAATGTAGTTTATTATTAAATATTCAAAAAATATGGTGGCAGCCACAGTAGTCCAAACAAAACTTCAGGTACTTTCTCCACTCCTATAACAAAACTATATTTAATTTAAATAGAGTGAAACAGTTGAGAGTCTTACAACAGACAATTAATAGTATGTGCTAACTATAGCTATCTGAATTCCCCCAAAATTTTAAGAAAGTGTCTAATCTTCCAAAGTGTCTAATCTTCCAAATTTCAGGGACAAAAAGTGAAGTCATATTTATAAGAATAGATTCATATCTAAAAGACATAATTAGGAACATTTTACAAATAGTAGAATATCTCTTGGCACTACGCCCATGTCAAATACCATCACAGAATCACACCCCTTAAACATCCAACCTTTACAATATTATTGTAAAGTCTTTTGTGAATAGATACTTGAACTCAGAAACTCAGATACTTAGCAGATTGGTTCCACAAATGATACTGAAACAATTCCATCAAATACTTAATAGAAATGTCTCAAAAATCATAGTTTGAAATGTTAAGAATGAATAAATTAAGTCTGAAGAGTCCAGACATTTTAATGACAATTTTTTTATTGGTTTGATAAGTGAAAGAAGTTATTTTTTTTCTTTTTTTTATTGTGGGCAAAGTGAATTACAAATCTTTCACAGTAATATTTTATGACAATTTTAACAAATAGGCTTATCTTCACATATTGTGACTGCTCTTCTCTGTTCTTGTCATGCCTGAAGCAAAATATAATTAATAGCATGAGTAATTAACTAGTTGATGACCAGATAGTATGAATGATTTCACACATATATTTCTCTGATTCATGTTCAAGTGGGTCTCCATTAGCAGGAATTCTGAGTTTCCAAAGAAGGCAGGCAACAGTGGAAAGAGAAAAACTGTCCAGGGATGCAGCAGAATCTCCTTTCAAAATCAGTAACTGAAACTCAACTAGCAACAACTTTTGGATTCTGTATTTCAAGTAATTTAATAATATATATACACTATATATTATATTAAAATAAACAGTGGCCCTGGGCCTGAGCATGCACATTGCATGAAGGAGGTCTGGATTCCATCCAAGGTACTGCATACCCAAGTATTAACAGGGGAAAACTCCCACACAAAATCAAGTAGCCCCTGAATACTGTCATGTGTGCCCCCCCCCACAAAGAAAAAGAACCTGGAGAGATGGTAGAGTAAAGCGTGCATTTGCCTTGCAAGCAGATGATCTGGATTCACTCTCTGGCACTCCATTTATACCCCAAGTGCCGCCAGGAATAATCCCTGATCACAGGGCCGAGAGTACTTCTGTTTCCCTCAAAAATCAATTTGAAACATTTTTATAGTGCCGTTGCTCCTGTGCAGATGAGCCCAAGCAGCATTCTGGAATCCAAGACTGATTTTACATTGATCCAACCCTGTCTACAGTCTTAGACTCTGTTCCTCCTCCTATTAGAAGAAATTTCCCAAGACAATGTCTTTGGGCTCCATAGTTGACACTTAGAAGACCCAACTTGGCATCTCCTCTCCTCAGTTGGTTTGGGAACAGGAAGGGGCAAGAAGTAGGCAATGGAACTTGATGTTGGAATCCCCCATCTCTTCTGAGGAGGCTGGAGTTGGGGATCTGTGCTCCTTTGCAAGCTCTAGAGATATTTTACTTTATGTAGCCCTTTCCCAACCCCCAAGGGAGACTTGATTTAGATCATGTCAGTGAGGACTGTCTGGCTCTTCAAAGTGAAGAAAATCTCAGCTCCACTGACTATAATAAGGGGAGGAATGACAGCTTCTTTCTTTGCAGCCAAGGAATTTCTAACCTTACTAAAAGATTCTAACCTCAGTAAAAGGAAAGGTTTCAAAAACCCTGCTGAAGGCTGCCTCCCTCCTACCCTGAAGAAGAGACTAATTGCTCAAAGCCTTGTGTGTTAACTCCATGGAGCTCAGAGAGCAGATGAAACTGAGCTTCCCCAAACCCAACACAGTTATTGATTGCTGAGTTTTCCAGAACAAGTCACCAAAGAACACAAGTTCAGACAGAAAGCTCCTATGCTATAGGTGGAAGAAATAACCCAAACTAATGAAAAAAATTTAAGAATACAGAAACAAGAACAAAAATGTGAACAGTCCCACTAAAGGGCCACTTAACAAAACACCACATCCCATCAATCCTGGGAAAAATGAGTTTGCTCTGGCAAATTTTGCTTACAGCAAAACATGCTATTTTCAAATAGGGCCATGTGCTCAGGTGGCATCCCTGGTGTCCTGAAGGTTCAATGACACCATATGGATTTTTCTGATTAAAATCTCATTTCACTGGAATGGGCCCTTAGAGGGGCCATGCAAAGCTGCACTGGGAGACTAGTGATCCAACAGCACATAATCAATGCTCAAATATGAGCCCTTTCCACTGACATGCTCACTTGTCTGTGCTCTACACTCTACACTCACTCAGGAAAACAACTATGCCGGAGCTCAGGAGCAGGGCTGGGTCTCCATGCGACCATTTTGGACAAGAATGTATCCTGCTGTAACTATATCTGGAGGGACTCAGTCTGAGCCCTGTGTCCCATCTCCACACCTGCCCTGAATCTCCACACACACACACCCCCACACACACCCTGCCTGGGTGCTGTGATCTGACCGTGACAGGATTCTAACCTAAATGGAGACAACACAGCTTGCCAGCCTGCTATGGAATCTGTGAGCCTCAGATCTAAATTCTCATAGCAAAGACACAGGAAAATAGATTGAGGCATAAGCCTATCATAGTTCCCTCATTTTTGACTTCTCTGGGAACCTCAAGCAGCCAGGCAAATTTCACCCACTACTGCTCTGAAGATGAGCTGATCCCAGAGAGAGATGGTGCTCAGAGGCAGGTCCCAAGGAAGATTATGGGTTCTAAAGGGTCATTGATATCTACCGACATGCAAGGAGACTGTGCCATGTTTACTTTTGACTGGTACCAGGAATGGTCTGTGCACGCCCCTGTGGAGACAACCAGAGGTTATATAGACATAGATGACCTGGAGACAGTCCTGCCTCACTGGCTGAATAAGTGATAAGCTTCACTAATAAATGCGATGCAGGCAAAGAGCCATCAGTATCTGGGTTTTCCTTCCTCTCCACTTCAGGTTCACTGGACATTTCCTTGGATAATCAGGTCTTCACCTCTGACTCAAGGCAGAAATGGAACTCAGGTTAGGCCCCAAGTTTGCTCCTTTTACAAAGCAGAGTTTCATTTTGGTGTCTCTGACCAATTCATCCTGACAGGAGTTTGTCTGACAGCCACTGAAGGGGGGGGGGGACCAATAAAAGAAGAGTCCTGCAAAGGTCTCTTTAAATATATTTAAATTTGTTTATGTTTGGAGAGATAGCACTGTGGGTAGAGCATTTGCCTTGCAATCAGTCCACCCAGGTTTGATCCCTAGTACTCCATAAATTCTACCAAGCCTGCAAAGAGTGGTCTCTGATCACCAGGAGTAAGTCCTGAGCTAAATATAGCTGTATGTGGCTCCTAAACAAAAAACAAAAGTTTTTTTTTCACAGAACCAGGAGTAAGTCCTGAGCACAGCCAAGTGTGGCCCCTGAACAAAAAAACAAAAGTTTGTTTAGGGTGCATATCCTGTGCTTTCTAAGTCTCCTTTTATTCAAAACGTGTCTGATTGTTTTTATGTCCCAATATACTTTTGAGGTTTTTTTTTTTTTAAATTTTGGTTTTTTGATTACGCCTGTAGGCGCTCAGAGGTTGTTCCTGGCTCTGAACTCAGAAATTGCTCCTGGCAGGCAAAGGAAACCATCTGGGATGCTGGGATTTGAACCACAGTCCTGAATCAGCTTCATGCAAGACAAACGCTCTAACTGCTGTGCTATTGTTTCTAAGTTTCTTTTCCTGTCCAAGGATTCATAAATCCTTAAGTTATCACTTTAAAGAGCTAGCTTGCTCTACAAGTTAATTAGGAAGATGTACCAAGTGGGTGCACATGTGTGTGTGTGTCTCTGTGTGTGTATTTGCCTGTGAGTATATGTGTGTTTTACAGGTTTTACACCCCCACAGAGACACACTCAGAGACTGAAGCTTCTCATCCCCACAAAAGGGGCTGCCTGATTGTCAGGACAGGAAATTTCACACCCTAATTGACAGCTCTAACAGTCCTAACTTAAATATGATTCATGCTTTCCCATCAATAATTTGACATGCTATTAACTTGACCTTTGTGATTCTTGAGGTCTTCTAAAGAGGTTCTCTCTGCTTCTTTATAATCTTTGACATATCAACTTCAATAAAAGTGCTATTCTGACACATTGCAGACATCTGGGCTCAGCTAAGATCTCCAATTCCAGTCAAGGAGACATTGACTTCTTTGGGGGAAACAAGAGTGTTGTCCAGTGAATTTCATTCACTGTGATCTTTGGATTAGTGAAAATGATAAGAATTCATTTGCCTTTAAAGATTTCAACAAGACTTAAAATATTGGTGATGTATTGATAGAAATCAGGACAAAGAGTATTGCCAGAGGTCAAATTTGCAAAACTTGGAAACCAGTAACTAAATTCAGCTGTGTTGGTAGTCATAGGCAACCAACTTTTTTAATGCTTTGTTATGAAAGTGAATTGTTTTCAAAACTGGTCGCAGCTAAAGATCCAGAGAGTATACCACTCTTTAGAGTATATGGATTTTATATTGAAAACCAATAATTTTGAAATATTCAAAACTATTTGATGGGGGTGCCTAATTGTGATGGGGGAGTTGAGGAAGGAGTGCTAGCAAATCATTTCTTTAGTGTTCTGCATCCATGCTGATTTCCTGTCAGTAATTTCTCAAGTCCAAATATACCTATGACTCTATAAGAATTCCATGACAATCTCCAGCACAAAACCCACCAAATATGTGCAGTCCTTGTTTTCTCTCTGAAAAAAATATTAGATGTCAAAGACGATAGAGTGGAGGTTAAATATACCTCTGGCCCAGCCATAAACCTCAATGAAGATAAAACATTACCAAATAAGGCATTTCTGTTTCCTTGGTCTTTAGTTTCTATGTCTGTTTCATGACATTGCTGAATTTTACAAGACATGTTTTAAAAATGGTAAAATGTATAGGATAATAGTATGATGGGTAGGGCATTTGCTTTGTATAAGGCCAACATAGGCCATATCCCCAGCAGCCTATATGGTCCTCTGGGCCTATCAGGAATGATTACTGAGTGGAGTGAAGAGCCAGAAGTAAGTTCTGAGCTCTACTGAATGTCAAACCAAAATGTAATTATATAAAGATAAAATCTGAGCTTTGCATACAAAAACTACTCAAACAAAATATAAAAAAAAAGTGCCATTCTATTGTTTGCCACTTCATAGTCTTCAAATAACAAGAAAAATAAAGTTTTCTGCTAAACAGATTTTTCTGTCTTAATAAAAATAATTTGGGAGAAAAGGTGGTAACCAGATTGCATATTCTATTTGGTCATTTTAGGACAAAGGAACTTATCCTCTAGAGAAATATATATATATATATATATATATATATATATATATATATATATATATATGTTTTTCGGGCCACACCCATTTGATGCTCAGGCTAAGCGCTCAGAAATTGCCCCTAGCTTGGGGGGAACATATGGGACACCGGGGGCAAATGCCTTACCGCTTGTGCCACAGCTCTCGTCCCTGGCTTTCTTTCTTGACTATATAAAACAAATTGGAAGCTCAGTGAGAAGGTTTATCGTTCTTAATCATCATGGTTACTGGAGTTTAATTTTTAACTAGGACACTCTTTGCTGACACTAACATACTAAGCTTACTTTCTGCTCAAATCTCTGCTCTTTTAAATAACTATTCAGTTCTTGTAGAAAGTATTGGCTCAGAATCAGTTTCTTTATTAAAGGTATTATATCTTTATTAAAGTTATTTCTTTAATATTTCTTTCCTGTATTTAATAATACCTCTTTCAGACCTGAACTTTTATACAAAAAGGTGTCACAAATAGGGAACAGAAAATTGTCAACCCATCTTTGGTGGATTTATTACAAAAGTTTAAAAATCTGTATTTTAAATTTATAAACACGAAAGTTTTCTTGTTTTATTTTCTCCTTCAAATGAAGTAGACTCGTTGACTTATAAGACACAAAACCTTAAAAGAACTTTCCGGGACCTGGAGAGATAGCACAGTGGCATTTGCCTTGCAAGCAGCCAATCCAGGACCAAAGGTGGTTGGTTCGAATCCTGGTGTCCCATATGGTCCCCAGTGCCTGCCAGGAGCTATTTCTGAGCAGACAGCCAGGAGTAACCCCTGAGCACCGCCGGGTGTGGCCCAAAAACCAAACCAAACAAAACAAAACAAAACAAAACAAAAAAAGAACTTTCCACTTCTAACTCCACAGGTACTCCAAGACACTGAGCTTCTTCTGAATCATACTCTGACGTCACTTCCTACAGGAGAGACCCAAACGAGCCTTGTCCATTCATGCTTCAACAGCTTTGTCCATCTACACTTACTCAGACCAAGTGACAGAAATTTTATCTTATGTAAACAAGTGTGCTCTTCATTGAAAACTACTGTGGCATAAAACTAAATTTTCTTGGGGCTGGAGCGATGGCACGGTGGTGCGGAGTTTGCCTTGCACGCAGCTGACCTGGGACAGACCGAAGTTTGATCACCCAACCTCCTATATGATCCCCCAAGCCAGGAGTGATTTCTGAGCACAGAGCCAAACTAACCCCTGAACATCACCGGGTCTGGCCCCAAAACAAAAAACAAACAAACAAAAAAAAAAACAACTAAATGTTCTGATGCTTTTGAAAAGAAAAATCTGTGTAACTGACATAACCTTTCTTGTACTTGACCATTAAGACTTCTTTGTCACTGGCATGTACAGGGAAGGTAAGAACCTGAGAGTTTGAAAACTACTGAGAAAATTGGTTTATATAGTGCTGATCTTTACAGGATCCTAGAAACTTGGGAAAAATAACCAATGAGGTAATATTACATCAAGTCTATGTCCCTGAGCTCTGGAACCAAAAAGCAGGTGAGACATGGGTGCAACTAAAACAAAGTTTTCCACTCAAGCAAACTCAAGTAATTGGTGCATATAGAAGCTCATACCAAGCACTCTAAAGTACTGTACCACTTAAAAGCTGAGTTCCAGCACCCTCCCTTTGCCAATGGTAGCTCTGTCTAGGATAAGGAGCTCTGAAAACATACTCAAGGAAAGAAGGGCCCTTCTTTTATCAAACTAACTTATAATAGTCATGGGATGGGACTTGGGGGAAAAATAATTCCAAGGACACACACATCCTGGGAATTGGTGGCCAGAAAAGTGTCAAAATAGGATGATTCAAGTAAGTCATTTGCCCTTGAAGCATGTTGACAAATCCTCTTTAGGTGGGGCCCTCATGCCTGCCTGTTTCATTCTGTGCAGTGCTCTCTGTCACTCTCATCATCTTTGCATTCCCTTGCTAAACTGGTTCCCACAAAAAGTAGATGGCCCTGAGGACCCAGTGAACTTTGGATGTTGCTTTATTCTGAGCACCAAAACCAGGAACGTAGTAGGTGCTGAATGTGTAAAGGCTGCAGGAAATATTAGATTTGTGACTGTGGTAGCTTTAATTCTCTCTCTAAATACAGAAAAGGATGCCAGGCATCAGCTTTAAGACAGTTTGGTCCTTTTTCATGGAGAGGAAACTGAAGCTCAGTTAAGATCATGGGTGGAGAACTGCAGAGCAAGAAGACAAGACTGTGGTTCAGAGATCAATCACCAGCCCTCTCTTTTTTGAGAGCCAGAGGACTTATAATAAAATGATGAAAATAAAGAAGAGCTGGGACAAATTTCTGGGAACATTCCCCAATTGGAAAGGGGACATTGGTCCCTGAGCAATGAAACAGATGAGAATAAATAGGTGTACCCCATACCTTTGTCAGACAGATTGCACCCCTGGGACAGAAATGTGACCAAACAGATGACTACCAAGCAATGCAGCAGCTGGCAAAGGCAGAAACAACAGCATGCCCCTGCTGTTGCCCATCACAGGAAGCAAGGTGCCAGGAGGTGAGCAGAAGAACAAGCCAGCTAAGAAAAGGCACATAAAATAGACATTTTTTTATTTTTAAGCTTATTCTTTCCATTTCTGGTAACTGGAAGATGGGCTTCATGAAAATAGGGCTTTTATCTGTGTTTTAAAATAATTATAAAAAACTGGAGAGGTATAGTGGGTAGGGCCCTTGTAATGCAGCTGACCGGGGTTTAATCTCTGGCATTTAAAATGGTTCTCCAAGTCTGCCAGACATCATTTTTGAATGAATAGTCAGGAGTAACCTCTGAGCACCAACAGATATGGCCCCTGGAGTATAGCTATGAAGAGAATGCTCAATAATAAAAACAAAAAAAGAGAGACAATTTGATAAAAAAATTTTTTTTCAACATAGTAATTAATGACTACAGTTACAAATGCACTAAACCATCTATGTTCAAAGACTGGTATACATTTTTCAATGGCCTGCTAGTTCCAATATATACAGGTAAGAACACTGTAATTAATGAGCCCCCAGAAACCAAAGGGTACCAGTAGTAAAACCATATTGAAGCCATCTGTGAAACTACTTAGAAAAATACAGGGTTGAATTAAGGAGAAGAAAGAAACAGTGACAAAAATGAGGAATATGTGAGACCTGTGTGAGAAAGATGGAGACAAATTAATTGCTAGAATACCTATGAAAGTACTTTTTTGCGGTGTCTATACCAGAGGTAGGCCAGTCAGCAATGAAGTCAATACAAAATTTAAGAAGTTCCATAAAGCTGGGCTATTTATTTGCTGATGGAAGTCCAGTATGGGTGACTTCCAAGCTAGCATTTATAAGAAAATTTAAGTGAAAAGTGATAATTTTATGTGATAAGTCTTTTTTCCAACTGATACTTAACTTTTATTTTATATTTTCTTTTTTTTTTTTTTTTTTTTTTCTGATAATTCTTTTTTTTTTTTTTTTTTTTTTTTTTTTTTATTTTTTTTATTTTTAATTACGAGAACAAGGGTGCAAAGAAAGAGGACAAGGTAAAGTTACAGTGGAAGGACAATCACCCATAACATAATTCTCAGAAGTCCCCTCGCTGATATCTTAACTTTGAAATTTCAGCCAAAGAACATTAAGATAAATAAGACAGAATCCATGTACAATTGCTTTGTCCCTCAAGTCCCCAGATTGTAACACATTATAATATTTCTTAACAGTACACAAAGCAATCTAAAGCCATAAAACTTACGTAACTCCTTAAACATTACAGGCATAGTATTTTCTTACATTTCCATATACATGCATATTAGCTTACATTAACCTCAAATTTTAAGTGAGTTCTTTTTAAGGATTAGAGTCAAAGGAGCACAGTAAAAAATGGTGTTAGAGTGGCAATTGTTGTTTGCATAGGCCCACCAAAATATGAGGGACATGGAAAGAAATAACCTTGGCCTAAGTACAAAGAGACCCGACCCCTGAAATTTCCTGGCACAAGACCAAGTCTAGGCTTCAGGCAAGCTAGATCGTCCAATCCAATACATTGTCTGTAGTGCCAACACACTTTTATTTTTCACACTGTCTCTGTTGTTGGTATCATGTTTCTGTATTAAAGATCCTGGAATCTGCATATCTTACATTGAAGTCAGGATGTGGAGCATCCTCTCCTTTCACCTCACAATCAAAGGGCAATGCAGGGAGCCCTGTCCTGTAAGCAGGTCATTGTCATTGTTAAGTCTTCTCAATGTTAAGGGAAGTCTCTTTTGAGCAGGTCAAAGTCTGAGCAGTGTAGGTCTTCCGTGGTAGAGGCTTGCTTCCAGGTGATGTTATAGACCAGCCTGGATGTTTCGTGGATGGCTTCCCTGGTTCAGGGGAGAATGGATTATGCCCTTTCTTCTGAGGTCTGTGCCAGGTAGTTATGTCAATGTTCAGGGTGTAAGGTCTCTCTGCACTACAAGATTTGTGTGTTCCAATTTCTATTAAATAGGATCTTATTTGTATGTATAGTATTTTCCCATTTTAATGTGCCTATGCAAATAAAAAAGCAATGCCACGTGGTGTTATAGGCGCATATGGGGGCCATAAGAACAATTACAATGATTCCCATGACATGGTTCAATCATAAGCATTAAACTGGGGGACTCTTCCACCAAAATTCCTTGTTAAACAGTTCAAAAAGAGAAGATAAAAAGTGGTTAGAATCATCACTGTATAAGACAAAATTTAGTAAGAATTATAGCTGTCCGAAAAAAACCACAAAATATTCTAAAGAAATACGTGTCCATTTTATGTATCTTGAAATAGTTTGGGGTTGTCACACACAATGGACAGCTTTGGACTGTGATTAGGATTGTACACTACTGAAGTTAAAAAGAGAAATGTAGGTTAGTGATGTTTGAGAGGGGGTTAGAGAGTTAAGGAGTAAAAAAGAGTTTTGTATGGGTATGGGAAAGGATAGAATACAAAGTGAACATTCTATATATGCAAAACATAACATAAGAATAAGGAATATTCTGAAAACATGAAGTATATGAAGTACGCGCGGGGGCATGAGCCCCCGCGCGGTTCTGTAGTTTTTGGATGCCTAGGGAGGAATTTCTGCCCCCCTCCCCCCAGGGCCCAATTAACCAGGTGTGGCCTTGAAGACCCACCAGGATTGGGGGGACCTTGGTCTCCTGGACTAGGTGTTCAGCCCAGGGGACCTATGGCTAGCTGTCCTGCCCAGAGCCCCCAACATACCAGGCAAAGACACCCAGAAATCCTGGCATGCGGAGTACTCTGAGCCCAGCCGAGCCTCTGTAGTTTTTGGATGCCTAGGGAGGAATTTCTGCCCCCCTCCCCCCAGGGCCCAATTAACCAGGTGTGGCCTTGAAGACCCACCAGGATTGGGGGGACCTTGGTCTCCTGGACTAGGTGTTCAGCCCAGGGGACCTATGGCTAGCTGTCCTGCCCAGAGCCCCCAACATACCAGGCAAAGACACCCAGAAATCCTGGCATGCGGAGTACTCTGAGCCCAGCCGAGCCTCTGTAGTTTTTGGATGCCTAGGGAGGAATTTCTGCCCCCCTCCCCCCAGGGCCCAATTAACCAGGTGTGGCCTTGAAGACCCACCAGGATTGGGGGGACCTTGGTCTCCTGGACTAGGTGTTCAGCCCAGGGGACCTATGGCTAGCTGTCCTGCCCAGAGCCCCCAACATACCAGGCAAAGACACCCAGAAATCCTGGCATGCGGAGTACTCTGAGCCCAGCCGAGCCTCTGTAGTTTTTGGATGCCTAGGGAGGAATTTCTGCCCCCCTCCCCCCAGGGCCCAATTAACCAGGTGTGGCCTTGAAGACCCACCAGGATTGGGGGGACCTTGGTCTCCTGGACTAGGTGTTCAGCCCAGGGGACCTATGGCTAGCTGTCCTGCCCAGAGCCCCCAACATACCAGGCAAAGACACCCAGAAATCCTGGCATGCGGAGTACTCTGAGCCCAGCCGAGCCTCTGTAGTTTTTGGATGCCTAGGGAGGAATATTTATATTTTCAATATAAATATATTTAAAAAACTCTGAGTTTCATTTTGTATATACTATTTAATGTCAATGGGATATCAGAAGACACTATGAGTAATTGATTATATTTTAGAAGGTATTAAAATTAATTTGGGTAGAGATTAAGAAGTAACTGGCATAGTATAAATTTAAAAATAATATCTTATATACATATATATAAGAATTCCAGAAGATTTTATGGGAAGAAAGGAAGCCAAGAATTGAATTATGTAAAATGCCAACACTTGAGGAATAACAAAGAATGAAGAAAATCAGGAAATTGGCAACAGAAAATTGATATTAGAGGGATAAAGATGCAAGGTTTTAAAGAAAGAAAAATTTTAAAACAAATAGCCAATAGTATGAATGTTGTTTGCAAATGTGTTTGTTCAATAGAAATGTATCAAATATATAATACTCAACAAAGGAAAATAAATAGAAAAATCCCTCTCCTCAAGGAATTGATGATTTAGAGTAAAATACAGACCAAGTAAGATAAGCAAAGAATGAAGATTCTCCCTTGAATCTGGTATTTAATGACAATTATGAACTTTAGCAAAAGCAAACACAATGCATGCAAGGATGCAAACAAAGGGAGTTGGTTTATAAACGTATGGGACATGAAGTGGTAGTAACAAAGAATTATTCCTAGTGATTATTTAAATTGGGAAGCAGATTTGAGGGAGAAGAAAGTAGAGAAATACTGAAGACAAAGGAAAGAAGAGGAAAAAAATACAAAGAACAAACATAAATACAAACAAGGATAAATCAATCCAACCCTGGTAGAGACTCTGCTCTGAGAAGATAATAGAGATCCCATATAGCTAGTACTCCCTGACTGTCTTATCACATGACAGGCCATTTACTGAAGCAACAATTAATCCTTCATTCAAAGGCCTTCCCATCCAGTAGTCCAGTAGAACAAGAGTTGAATGGTGATGATAAAAATAATCTTTAGTGTGCATTGAGTGAAACGCTGTTCTAAGCACTTACAGGGACTATCGCACTCAATATTCCCAGCGAAACAAAGGACCATGAGTGTTTCCTCTTGACAGATGATGCCACACAGGGACCATCTAAAAGGCACCCAGCCTATCAGATAGATAAGTAGGTAAGTGATTGAACCAGAAATAGACCAAGACAGTCTACATCCAAAAGTTGCACTCTGGCTCTTTGAAGTTCATCTTATTCACCTGTACCTACTCAAAACTAATCCTCCTCTCAGAGTAGGCGGTGATATGCCAATATAATGGCCTGTGGCGTCAAGCTTCTTTTGTTTCTGAAAAGTGAGTTCAAAATAAATGCTTGTCTATATTTTAGCAAAAAAACAAACAAACAAACAAACAACAACAAAAAAAACCCCAGCAATCAGGACAGGAAGGAAAGTACAGCAGGTAGAGACTTTGCTTTGCATACAATTGACCTTTGTTTTCTCCCCAGAACCTGATTTGGTCCCCTGTTCCCCTCCATGAGGGATTCCTAAACATAGACCAAAGAGAAAGGTCTGAGCACCACTGGATGTGGTCTCAAAAACCACAAAATAGGGGCTTCCTGATCCCTGCAGAGGACTGCTGAGAGAGACCCCAGCAAACTTAAAACTTTGTCCCAGGGGCCAGAGAGATAGCATGGAGGTACGGCGTTTGCTTTTCATGCACAAGGACGGTGGTTTGAATCCCGGCATCCCATATGGTCCCCAGTGCCTGCCAGGGGCGATTTTCTGAGCATGGAGCCAGGAGTAACCACTGAGTGCGGCCGCGTGTGACCCAAAAAACAAACAAAAAACAAAAACAAAAAAAAACTTTGTCCCATCAAGGGTTAAGGACCAGGTTCAAGGATCAGGTTCAATGACCAGGTAGGAGGTCTCAGCCCACAAGGCGGTGCCATCTCCAGCCTGCTGCCTTTATAAAGCCTCCTCATCCCTCCATTTTGGACTTCTGGTCCTTGCAGAGGACTGCTGAGAGAGACCCCAGAAAACTTAATCAACTTAATCCCGTCAAGGTTCAACGACTAGGCAGGAGGAGCACTGCTTCTCTGCTCGCAGCTGCGCATCTCCCAGCCCATGACCCCATCACAACACGCAGTAAAAGTCACACTACCAGCATGTCAATAGGGAAACAACGCCAGACAACAGCATGCATAGAGAATGAAGATGGCAGCTCTGATGTCCCAGGAAGTACTAACCATATAATTAACCTTTCAGACAAGGAGTTTAGAGTATTAATATGAAGGATGCTCATAGAACTCAAAGAAAAAATAGATCAAGCTGAAGAGAACACTAAGATAGAAATCCGCAAACTCGAAACTGAAATAACAGGACTGAAAAACTCAGTAGATGAAAATAAAAACTCAATGGAAAGCCTCTCCAGCAGAGTAACAGCAGCCGAGGACAGAATCAGTGAGCTGGAAGATGAGATGCAGAACAACTTCATAAAGCAGAAGAGGCTGGAAAAGAACCTTAAATCAAACGATCAGACAATGTAAAAATCAGAAAATAAAGAAAAACAACTCAGGTCTTGAAACCACACACACACACACACACACACACACACAATCCTCAGGTGACAATGAAAATAAACATTTGTTGAGGCTCAAGAATGGGACTCATTTATAGAAATGCAACAGATATTTGTGTATTGATTTTGTAAGCTGCTACTTAATTGGCTTATTTTTTCCACTGGCATATTAATTGGTTTTATGCATATTATCATGTATATTATAATTTACATTTATAATAATTTATTTGCTTGTTTATATTTAATTGTCTATAATTAATAAAATGGTTTGCTTCTTTTCAAAAAAATGAATGAAACAAGGGTTCATCTGATGTCCCTAATTCTTGATGATGATGGAAGTATATAATCATTCTTCTAATCAGTAAACCCTTTAGCAAGCTGACTGTGGCTCTTATACCCCATGACTAGCCCAGATTCCAATTGGTGGAGTACAGAAAGATCCTTTAGAGCAACCCCAGGAAATAGAACTAGAATAAATAAAACTAGAATAAATAAAGAATTTTCAGTTGCTTCATTTTTTAGGAATCGTCACGTAAAAGAAGGAATTGAAAATAAAGTTTTAGAGGAAACAAGGATAAATAGAATAAATCAAGAAACATAGCAGTTATCTACATCCCAGAATTTTAGATAGTCAAGGTGTCGAGCATGCATTAAAGTGTTTGCCTTATATGCTGTCAACTTTGTATGTGCTTTCTTTTGTTTTGTTTTGTTTTGTTTTTGTTTTGGGGGCCACACCTGTTTGATGCTCAGGGGTTACTCCTGCCTAAGCGCTCAGAAATTGCCCCTGGCTTGGGTGAACCATATGGGATGCCGGGGGATCAAATCGCGGTCCTTCCTTGGCTAGTGCTTGCAAGGCAGACACCTTACCTCTCGAGCCACCTCACTGGCCCCTGGATGTCCTTTCTTAACACCACCAATGTACTTGAGTCCTTTTGATCCCTGCCCCCCATTATTTGAGGTGTGGAAGGAGGGATTCTGGGAATATTTGTAGAGGGGTTTACTGACATTGGTGGTGGGGTTGGTGCTGAAACATTGTATGTCTAAAATTTAACTATGAATAATTTTATAAATCACAATGCTTTAAATTAAAAATCTTTAATTAAAACATAAAGGTGAGTGATAATATAAGGGTAGGTGTTTGCCTTGCACATGGCCTATGCAGGACAGACTCAGTTTCAATCCTAGGCAGCCCATATGATACCCCAAGCCTGCCAGGAGCAAATTCTAAGTGCAGGGTCAGGAATAACCTAGAGCACCAATGACTGTGACCCCAAAACCAAATAAATAAATATAAAAGAGAGAATAAAATGATTGCCATAGAAATAGTATACCAACATGGTGCTAGCCTTGCACACAATCAACTTCTTTTTTGAGCCCCAGCACCCCAGTTCAATCCCTGACTACTTAGTCAAGAATAAGCCGGGTGTGGCCCAAAAGAACAACAAATAATAAAATGTTGGAAGGATTAACCGAAAGTCACATATTCCTGAAAAGCGTTTTCATATTGTCCCAAATCTCCCTCCATCCCACACCACCCCCACCTGTACTCTAGACAGGCTTTTCAGTTCCCTCATTCATTCACATGATTATGGTAGTTATCAGTGTAGTTATTTCTATAACTGCACTCACCACTCTTTGTGGTGAGCATCATGAAGTGAGCTGAAAGTTTCAGCCCTCCTCTCATTGTCTCTGAGGATTGTTGCAAACATGACTTTTATTTTTCTTAAAAGCCATAGATGAGTGAGACTATTTTGTGTGTGTCTCTCTCCCTCTGACTTATTTCACTCAGCATGATAGATTCCATGTACCTCCATGTATAGAAAATTTCATGACTTCCTCTCTCCTGACAGCTGCATAATATTCCATTGTGTATATGTACCACAGCTTCTTTAGCCATTCGACTGTTGCATCTTGTTTGTTTCCAGAGCCTGGTTATTGTGAATAGTGCTGCCAAAAATATAGGTGTGAGGAAGGGGTTTTTGTATTGTATTCTTGTATTCCTAGGGTATATCTCTAGGAGTAGAATAGCTGGGTCAAATGGGAGCTCAATTTCTAGTTCTTGGAAGAATCTCCATATCGCCTTCCATAGAGGTTGGATGAGACGGCATTTCCACCAGCAGTGGATAAGAGTTCCTTTCTCTCCACATCCCCGCCAGCACTGATTGTTCTCATTTTTTGTGATGTGTGCCAATCTGTGTGGTACGAGATGGTATCTCAAGGTTGTTTTGATTTGCATCTCACTGATGATTAGTGATGAGGAGCATTTTTTCATGTGCCTTTTGGCCATTTGTATTTCTTTTTTATCAAAGTATCTGTTCATTTCTTCTCCCCATTTTTGATGGGATTAGATTTTTTTTCTTGTAAAGTTCTGTCAGTGTCCTGTATATTTTGGATATTAGCCCCTTATCTGATGGGTATTGGGTGAATAGTTTCTCCCACACAGTGGGTGGCTCTTGTATCCTGGGCACTATTTCTTTTGAGGTGCAGAAGCTTCTCAGCTTAATGTATTCCCATCTGTTTATCTCTGCTTCCACTTGTTTGGAAAGTGCAGTTTCCTCCTTGAAGATGCCTTTAGTCTCAATATCATGGAGTGTTTTACCGATGTGTTGTTCTAAATACCTTATGGTATATGGCCTGATATTGAGGTATTTAATCCATTTGAATTTTACCTTCATACATGATGTTAATTGGGGGGTCTATGTTCGCTTTTTTGCAAGTAGCTAACCAGCTCTGCCAACAACACTTGTTGAAGAGGTTTTTTCTGCTCCACTTAGGATTTCATGCTCCTTTGTCAAAATTAGGTGATTGTAAGTCTGGGGAACATTGTCTGAGAACTCAAGCCTATTCCACTGATCTGAGGGCCTGTCTTTATTCCAATACCATGCTGTTTTGATAACTATTGCTTTGTAGTACAGTTTAAAGTTGGGGAAAGTAATGCCTCCCATTTTCCTTTTCCCTAGGAGTGCTTTAGCTATTCGAGGGTGTTTATTGTTCCAAATGAATTTCAAAAGTGCCTGATTCTTTGAAGAATGTCATGGGTATATTTAGAGGGATTGCATTAAATCTGTACAATGCTTTGGGGAGTATTGGCATTTTGATTATGTTAATTCTGCCAATCCATGAGCAGGATGTGTGTTTCCATTTCAGTGTGTCCTCTCTTATTTATTGCAGCAGGGCTTTATATTTTCCTTTGAATAGGTCCCTCATGTCTTTGGTCAAGTTGACTCCAAGATATTTGAGTTTGTGTGGCATTAATGTCCATTAATGTCCATATCTTCCCTATCATTATTTGTGTATAAAAAGGCCATTGATTTCTGTGTGTTAATTTTGTATCCTGCCACCTTGCTATATGAGTCTATTATTTCTAGAAGCTTTTTGGTAGAGTCTTTAGGGTTTTCTAAGTGCAGTGTCATGTCATCTGCAAACAGTGAAAGCTTGAATTCTTCCTTTCCTATCTGGATTCCCTTGATATCTTTTTCTTGCCTGATTGCTATATCAAGCAATTCCAGTACTATGTTGAAGAGGAGTGGTGAGAGCGGACAGCCTTGTCTTGTACCAGAATTTAGAGAAGGCTTTTAGTTTTTCTCCATTGAGGATATTTGCCATTGGATTGTGGTAGATGACCATAAATATATTGAGAAAGGTTCCTTCCATTCCCATCTTGCTGAGAGTTTTGATCAAGAATGGTTGTTGGACCTTATCAAATGCTTTCTCTGCATCTATTGATATAATCATGTGATTTTTATTTTTCTTGTTGTTGATGTTGTGTATGATGTTGATAGAGTTACAAATGTCAAACCATCCTTGCATTCCTGCAATGAAACCTACTTGATCGTAGTGTATGATCTTCTTGATGATTCAATGGATCCTATTTGCCAGGATTTTGTTGAAGATCTTTGCATATGGTGAGAAAATGTGAGTGCTGCCTGTGTGTGTTTGTCTCCTGTCCTGTCTCTTAAACCTCTTGGGAGTGGGCCGAAAAGGCCCCAGAAAATTCAGTCTCCCAGAGGCTCATTCAAGGGGCCGGAACACCAAGGGACTGCTTCCTAAAGTGAAAACTGGCTATAAGCAGTACTTCACAGAAGTTAAGTCCCCTGTTTATGATGTCAGGCTGGGAAAATCTATGTCGGCCCAGTGGGACCCAACTGTGAGAAACTATGAGTGCTGCCTGTGTATGTTTGTCTCCTGTCCTGTCTCCTAAACCTCTTGGGAGTGGGCCAAAAAGGGCCCAGAAAATTTGCTCTCCCAGAGGCTTCAGAACTGCACTTAGCTCCACTTCACTATGTGGCTGTGCACTCTTTCTAAGGAAAGAATGTCACTGCATCAAGAAGAAAAATAATCACATTAAGAACTGAGCTGGATCACTGAAGCCCAGCATCTATCCCCGGACTGTCTTATCTGCTGCCTGCTCGCGCCTAAGATATGATCCTGCGTGATAATTCATACACGGAGGGTTCCCCTTCCTTGGAGGCAGTTGACTCACCCAGAAAGGGTGGAGCCAGAGGAGCGTGGCCACGCACATCATTTAGCCAATGAATACCATCGTGACACGTAGAAAAACCCACAATACAATTGTGACAATGGGAAAACAACACAGGCCAGCATCAAACATAGAGAATGAAGATGACAATTCTGATGACCAGAAAACAGCCAACCAACTAATCAATGCCTCAGATAAGGAGTTTAGACAAGAAATATGGAAGACGCTCAAAGAACTAAAGAAATCACAGATTGAGTTGAACAGAACACTAATAAGAACCAAGAAAATATGAAGACAGAAATCACAAAACTCCAAACTGAAATAACAGGTCAAATAACAGGCCTGAAAAACTCAGTAAACAAATTGAATGGCAAAATGGATACACTCTCCAACAGACTAACAGAAGCTGAGAATAGAATTGGTGCTGTGGAAGATGAGATAAATAACAACTCCATAAGCAGGAGAGAATGGGGGAAAAAAGTTAAAGCAAATAAACAGAAAATGGAAAAATTAGTCAAAGAATGGGAACAGATGAAAATAGAAGTCTATGATAAGCTCAACAGAAACAACTTAAGAATCATCGGAGTCCCAGAGACCCAGGAAGAAAATTTCCAGGAAGAATCAACAGTCAAGAACATCATTAAAGAGAAACTTCCAGAGCTAAAGAATATATGTGATCAAACCATGCATGCTCGAAGAGTACCAACCAAATAAGACTCCAGAAAAAATACCCAAGACATATCCTAGTCAAAATGACAAATCCCACAGATAGAGACAGAATTCTGAAAGCAGCAAGATAAAAAAGGGAAATTACATTCAAGGGAACATCCTTGAGATTTATAGTAGTCCTATCACCAGAAACGCTCAAGGCCAGAAAGCAGTGGTGGACATAGTGACAAAACTCAATGAAATAAATGCTTTGCCTTGAATACTGTACCCAGCAAAACTCACTTTCAGGTTTGATGGAAAAATACATGGTTTCACAGACAGACAACAGCTCAGAAACTTTACAGACACAAAACCAGTCTTAAGAGAAAAACTGAAAGACCTAATTTAAGAAAAAGCTGACCAAAAGACACACCAAATTTCTATATAAGATGGCATTAAATCCCAGGACAATTCTTTCTCTCAATGTCAATGGATTAAATGCACCAGTTAAGAGACACAGAGTGGCTAAATGGATCAAAAAACTCAATCCAACCTTCTGCTGCCTACAAAAAATGCACCTGAATAGTCAGAACAAATATTGACTCAAAAAAAAAGGCTGGAGGAAAATTATCCAAGCAAACAACACCCATAAAAAAGCTGGAGTGGCCATACTAATATCAGATGATGCAAACTTTATACTCAGGAAAGTTAAAAGGGACAAAGATGGGCATGTTGTATTACTCAAGGGGTATGTAGAGCAGGAAGAAATCTCTCTCCTAAACATATATACACCAAATGAGGGGCCAGCAAAATATTTAATACAATTGTTGACAAATCTGAAAAATAATATCAATAACAACACAATAATTGTGGGGGACCTCAACATGGCTTTATCAACACTGGATAGATCAATCAGACTGAAAAAGAATATATTAGACCTGAGAAGAGAAATGGAAGAAAGAGACCTAGTAGATATATCTAGGACATTCCATCCCCAGAAACCTGAATACACATTTTTCTCCAAAGTACATGGGACATTCTCCAGGATAGACTACATGCTGGCACATAAAACATATCTCCATAATATCAAGAGGATAGAAATTTTGTAGGCTACCTTTGCTGACCACAAGGCTCTGAAATTATATGTGAATTTCAAAGGGACACAGAAGAAAAACTTTAACACTTGGAGGTTAAACAGCCTCATACTGAATAACCAGTGGTCTGAGATGAAATCAAAGAGAAAATCAAAACTTTCCAGGAAACAAATGATAATGAAGACACAAACTGCCAAAAATCTATGGGACACAGCAAAAACAGTACAGAGAGGAAAACTTATAGCTTTGCAAGCACACATCAGGAAGGAAGAAGGGGACTACCTGAATAGCTTAATGATGCAGCTCATATAATTAGAAAATGCTCAACAAAAGGAACCAAAAATAGGGAAACAGAATGAAATAACAAAGCTGAGAGCAGAAATCAACGAAGTGGGAACCCAAAAAACAATCCGAAAGATCAACGAAAGCAGAAGTTGGTTCTTCGAAAAAATAAACAAGATTGATAGACCACTGGCAAAACTAATAAAGAAAGAGAGAGAGATACTTGATAACTCGTATTAGGAATAAAAAAGGAGAGATCACTACTGATATGGCAGAGATTCAAAGGGTAATCAAAAACTACTTTGAGAAACTCTATGCCACTAAAAATGAGAACCTGGAAGAAATAGATAAATTCTTGGATTTTATAGTCTTACATGGTTGAATGAAGAGGATGTAGCATATATAAACACACCCTCACTATTGATAAAATTAAAATGGTAATCAAATATCTGCCCCCCAAAAAAGCCCAGACCCAGATGGATTCACTAATGAATACTTTCAAACTTTCCAAGAGGAACTACTACCAATCCTGGCAAGACACTTTCATTAAATTGAAAAAATGGGAACACTTCCAAATAGCTTTTATGAAGCCAACATCACCTTGATACTTAAACCAGACAGAGATGCTACAAAAAAAGAAAATTACAGACCAATATCGCTGATAGATGCAGATGCAAAGATCCTCAACAAAATCCTGGCAAATAGGATCCAATGCCTCATTAAGAAGATCATCCACTACAATCAAGTAGGTTTCATCCCGGGAATGCAAGGATGGTTTAACATCCATAAATCTATCAACATCATACACAACATCAACAACAAGAAAAATAAAAATCACATGATCATTTCAATAGACGCAGAGAAAGCATTTGAAAAGATCCAACACCCATTCTTAATCAAAACTCTCAGCAAGATGGGAATGGAAGGAACCTTTCTCAATATAGTTAAGGCCATCTACCACAGGATACAAGAGCCACCCACTGACTGGGAGAAACTATTCACCCAATAACCATCACATAAGAGGTTAATCTCCAAAATTTACAAGGCTCTGACAGAAATTTACAAGAAAAAAACATCTAATCCCATCAAAAATGGGGAGAAGAAATGAACAGACACTTTGACAAAGAAGAAATACAAATGGCCAAAAGACACATGAAAAAATGTTCCACATCACTAACCATCAGGGAGATGCAAATCAAAACAACGATGAGATACCACCTCACACCCCAGAGAATGGCACACATCACAAAGAACGAGAATAAACAGTGTTGGCAGGGATGTGGAGAGAAAGGAACTCTTATCCACTGCTGGTGGGAATGCCGTCTAGTTCAACCTTTATGGAAAGCAATATGGAGATTCCTCCAAAAACTGGAAATCGAGCTCCCATACGATCCAGCTATACCACTCCTAGGAATATACCCTAGGAACATAAAAATACAATACAAAAACCCCTTCATTACACCTATATTCATTGCAGCACTATTTACCTAGCAAGACTATGGAAACAACCCAGATGCCCTTCAACAGACGAATGGCTAAAGAAACGTGGTACATATACACAATGGAATATTATGCAGCTGTCAGGAGAGATGAAGTCATGAAATTTTCCTATACATGGATGTACACGGAATCTATTATGCTGAGTGAAATAAGTCAGAGAGAGAGAGAAAAACGCAGAATGGTCTCACTCATCTATGGGTTTTAAGAAAAATGAAAGACACCCTGGTAATAATAATTTTCAGACACAAAAGAGAAAAGAGCTGGAAGTTCCAGCTCACCTCAGGAAGCTCACCACAAACAGGGATGAGTTTAGTTAGAGAAATAACTACATTTTGAACTGTCCTAATAATGAGAATGTATGAGGGAAATGGAGAGCCTGTTTAGAGTACAGGCAGGGGTTAGATGGGGAGGAGGGAGATTTGGGGCATTGGTGATGGGAATGTTGCACTGGTGATGGGTGGTGTTCTTTACATGACTGAAACCCAAACACAATCATGTATGTAATCAAGTTGTTTAAATAAAATATACAAATATAAAAACAAAAAAGATCTTTGCATCTGCATTCATCAGGCATATTGGTCTGCAATTTTCTTTTTTGGCAGCATCTGTCTGGTTTTGGTATCATGGTTATGTTGGCTTCATAAAATCTGTTTGGGAGTGTCCCCTTTTTTTCAATTTCATTCAAAAGCCTGGCTAGGATTGGTAGTTGCTCCACTTGAAAGGTTGAAAGAATTCATTAATAAATTCATCTGGGCTTTTCTTTTTGGGCAGATGTTTGATTACAGTTTCAATTTCCTCAATAGTGATGGGGGTGTTCAGATATGCTACATCCTCCTTACTTAACTGTGGAAGGTTATAAGTGTCCAAGAATTTTTCCATTTCTTCTAAGTTCTCATGTTTAGTAACATAAAGTTTCTTAAAGTAGTCTCTGATTACCCTTTGGATCTCTGCAATATCTGTTGTGATCTCCCCCTTTTCATTTCTAATACGGGTTATCAGGTTTCTCTCTCTTTCTTTCTTTGTGAGTTTTGCCAATGGTCTATCAATCTTGTTTATTTTTTCAAAGAACCAACTTCTGCTTTCGTTGATCTTTCAGATTGATTTTTGGTTTTCCACTTCATTGATTTCTGCTTTCAGTTTTGTTATTTCCTTCTGTCTCCCTATTTTTGGTTCCTTTTGTTGGTCATTTTCTAACTTTATGAGCTGCATCATTAAGTTATTCAGGTATGCCCCTTCTTCCTTCCTGATGTGTGCTTGTTAAGCTATAAAATTTCCTCTAAGGACTGCTTTTGCTGTGTCGCATAGATTCTGGCAGTTTGTGTCTTCATTATCATTTGTTTCCAGGAAAGTTTTTATTTCCTCTTTGATTTCATCTCGGACCCACTGGTTGTTCAGTAGCAGGGTGTTTAATTTCCAATTGTTAGAGTTTTTCTTCTGTGTTGCTTTGTAGTTCACATCTAATTTCAGAGCCTTGTGGTCAGTCAGCAAAGGTGGCCTTCAAGATTTCTATCTTCTTGATTTTATGAAGGTATGTTTTATGTGTCAGCATGTACTCTATCCTGGAGAATGACCCATGTACATTGGAGAAGAATGTGTATCCAGGTTTTTTTGGGATGGAGTGTCCTATATATATCTACTAGTCCTCTTTCTTCCATTACTCTTTTCAGGGCTAGTATGTTTTGTTGGGTTTCAGTCTGGTTGACCTATCAAGTGTTGACAGGGCCATGTTCAGGTCTCCCACAATTGTTGTGTTATTATTGATGTCTTCTTTCAGATTTGTCAGTAATTGTATTAGATAATTTGCTGGTCTCTCATTGGTTGCATATATGTTTAATAGTCTGATTTCTTCCTGTTGCACATATCCCTTGATTAGTACATAGTGTCCATCTTTGTTCCTTACAACTTTTCTGAGTATAAAGTATAAATTATAAAGTGTCATCAGATATTAATATTAATATTAATATGGCCACCCCAGCTTTTTTGAGGGTGTTGTTTGATTGGATGATTTTCCTCCAGCCTTTGATTTTGAGTTTATGTTTGTTCTGACTATTCAGGTGTGTTTTCTTGTAGGCACCAGAAGGTTGGATTCATCTTTTTGACCCATTTTGCCACTCTGTGTTTTTTAATTGGTGAATTTAGTCCATTGACATTGAGGGAGATGGTTGTGATAGGATTTAATGTCATCTTTGTAGATAAATTTGCTGTGTTTGTTGATCTCTCTTGTTTTAAATTAGACCTTTCAGTTTTTCCTTTAAGGCTGGTTTTTTTAATCTGTGAAGTTTCTGAGCTGTTGTTTATCCATGAAGCTATGTATCTTTCCTTCAAACCTGAACATGAGTCGGGCCAGGTGCACTATTCTTGGTGAGGCATCCATTTCATTCAGTCTTGTCACAATATCCTACCACTGTCTTCTGGCTTTGAGATTTTCTTGTGACATGTCTGCTGTAAGACTTAGGGATGCTCCTTTGAATGTAATTTCCTTTTTTTGATCTTGCTGCTTTCAGTATTTTATCTCTATCTGTGGGATTTGTCATTGTAACAAGGATGTGTCCTGGGGTGTTTTTCTTTGGGTCTCTTTTAGCTGGTACTCTTTGGGCATGCAGGATTTGATTGCATGTAGTCTTTAACTCTGGGAGTATCTCTTTGATGATGTCTTTGACAGTTGATTCTTCCTGGAGATCTCCTACCTGGACCTCTGGGACTCCAATGATTCTTATGTTGTTTCTGTTGAGTTTATCAAGGATTTCTGTTTTCATCTGTTCACATTCCTTGAGTACTTTTTCCATTGCCTGATCATTTGTCTTAAGGTTCTTTTCCAATTTCTTCTGCTGTGTTGAGTTTTTCTGCATCTCATCTCCCAGCATGCCGATTCTGTCCTCAGCTGCTTTTACCCTGCTGGAGAGGCCATCTACTGAGTTTTTCAGTTGAGCTACCATGTTTTTCAGATCTGTTATTTCAGTTTGGAGTTTTCTGATTTCTGTCTTTGTGTTCTGTTCAGTTCAATCTATGCTTTCTTTGAGTTCTACAAACATCTTCCATATTTTTATTCTAAACTCCTTCTCTGAAAGGTTAATCAGATTGTAATTTTTTGGGTCATCCAAGCTCTGTGCATTGTGTTTGCCTGTGAGGTTTCCCCATTGTCACACTTGTAGTGTGATTTTTTTCTGCATGTTGTGGTGGGGTTCATTGATTAGAAAGAGTGCATGGCCGCGAAGCAAAGCAGAGTAGTCGTGCTCTTCTGGAGCCTCTGGGAGATCTATTTTTCTGGGCCCTTTTTGGCCCACTCTCAAGAGGTTCAGGAGACAGGACAGTGGAAAAATATGCACAAGCAACACTCACAGTTTCTCACAGTTGGGAACCATTGGGCAGCTGTAGATTTTTCCATAACCTTTTTTTTTTTCAAAATAACAAATAAATTCCCAAATGAGTTTCAAGGGTGAAACGAAAACATTAAAAAAATGATAAAAGTTGGAGCTGGAGCTGTGGCTCAAGCTGTAAGTCATCTACCTTGCACACACTAGTCTAGGACAGACCAAGGTTCGATCCCCTGGCATCCCATATGTTTCCCCAAGTCAGGAGCTATTTTTGAGTGCATAGCCAGGAGTAACCCCTGAGCATCACCAGATAAAAGTTGTAGTTAAGGAAGGACCGCTTGTCTCACCAAATCAGATGCTTCATTATAACAAAGCTATAATAAGTAAATTTTTGAGTTCTGGGAAGAACTAGAACAAATCAGTGAGCCAAAATGTATCTTGAGTAAGACACAGGGAACCCAGGCAATTTAAGCTACTATTAAACTGTCATTTCAAATCAGTAGAGAAAAGAAAATTTTTCAGTAAATGTTATGGGACCTAGTAGCCAAAATTTTAATAGCAATTGGAATTCTTATCATATGTCTTCTTCCAAAGTAAATCCAGGATGGGTTAAATATGTACATGTAAATCAGACTCAAACACACACAAGAAGAAAATGTAAGTGGACATGTTTATAATTCTGATGCAAAAGACTGTCTAACCCCACCATTCAAATGAAACATTTGGAAGTGTAGGAATTCAAAACCTTTACAGGGAAAAATTTCATTCTTACCCACATTCAGAGAGAACAAAATGTTTAAAACATCACATTGCCTCTTTGACAAAAAGCTGAGGGCTGCAGATGGCACTTTGCAGGAATTATGTTTGCTATAAACAAAGCTATAGGTCCCCTTATGTAGTTGATGATCTCTGATTTCCTGAAAGAAGGTTCTATTTGCTTTGCAAGTTCCAATAGTGTCTATGTTAGCCATGGGCACAGCCCAAGCATATCACAGCATAAGACACAATCATTCAAGAAAGAAGGAACAACATGGCAATACTTAGAAGGTTCTGAAAAAGAAAAAAAGAGCAGAATGAAACGTTCCATATCAATTTTGATGCCTATCTACTCTCTCCAACTGGTATTATCTCCTTTTCTTTTTCTTAATTGATCTCTGTGTGTCCAACTCAAATGAAGATCTACTATCTAGATATGAGCCTCTGTGACTATACCCATGTGGGGATGGTATGGCTGGAGGCATATCTAAGAGACCACACACAAAGACACACATGCACACATACACACATACTTGTGACACACATCTGCACAGAGTCTTTTCCACTCAACACAGCAATTCTGTGATCTTAGAGAAATTCATAGGACAGTTGGGTGTGTCCATTGGACAATTAAAGAAATGAACCCACTGTACCATTAGCCAAATTTAATCATTCAATTGCAGGATTCCATTCACTATGGGGACTGCAGAGATGAGACAGCTAGAATGGCACTTCCCTTGCATGCAGCTCACAAGCATTAGGCCCCTAATACCACATACAGTTCCTCAAACATTACCAGGAATGATCTTTGAGCACTGCATAGTAATTCCCAAACAAACACAAAAGTTTCATTCAATATTTAAATAGCATATACAATGTTATTTCATAGGCCCACGAGTTGAAAATATGAGAATTTTGCATAAGGGTCCAACTAATATTACTAAAAAAATAAATCTAATTGAAAGAAACAATAGCTGGATAACTCAGAGGAGTAAAAATCTGGTAACTCACTCATTCAATAGTTGTTTGGCAAATAACTTGGCACCACTCACAGGTAATTGTTATTATTTTAAGTCTTATTCTGAACACTTACTGTATCTTTTTTTCTTTGTTTTTAAGTGTAATTTAACTATTGTCAGTTAGGTCACATATTTAGGAGTTGAGAGAAGAAAAGTTAATCTCTGACCTTGTCCCTGAAATCTGATTTACACAAAGTCCCTTTCTTCTCTCCTTTTCAAAGGATCTCAGACATTCATTTCACCCAAGTGCAATAAATGTTATTTTTCCAAAGTATGGTTTTATTTACATAAGATTATGATATCATAGCAAAGCTATTTTATTGTTTTAAATGTTTGGAATATGTACATATATACATATATACACTTCTGTGTGTTTAGAGTTGGAGAAAAAACACTTGATCCTTGATATCTTCATTTTTGCTAGATGAAACACTGGTTCTGAAAGGCTATTTTCCCATTATTTATAGAACTTCTTTTCAAAGGAAACTCTCAGTACCACTCCCCTCCTACTTTACTGAGTGAACATTTCTTGTGGGGCTCTCCTGGGCCTGCTTTCTAGTCTCAAATCTCTGAGTTCTTGTTGCCTTGGGGGCAGCCAGAAGTGAGACAAAGAACTTCAACAGAAGCTCTGCAGGTATTATTGATCCCACAAGTATGTTGCTCAGCAGGCATGGAACAGGGGATAAAAGTCAATATGACCCTTTCCTTCTCTTCCATCTCATGTACACAGTAAAAGTGAAAGGCCATTATGATGTCTGCTGAATCTAACTAAGTGAACTGAAACGCAAGCATTGTGGAAATTACTTGAACACACAAAAAATCTGGTGGCCAACCAAGGGAGAGGCAGCTCATCCATAAGCTAGTAAACTCATGATCACATCTATTAAATTGCTCATCATGTATGGAGGAATAAAGTCTATGAAAGAAGAGAGATACACATGGGACAAGTTCAGAATCACTGTGGAAACAAACTCACACTCTAGCATACACATAATACAAAACATTAACACCACACAGTCAGGTAAAGTGGGTAACTCTGATACAAAAGGTATAAATCCTGAGTCGGTATCTGTGCTGGTGGTTTCAGGAACATCACTGAATCGCTCAGAATCTAATTTATTTATCCATAGAATAAGTAAAAAAAAAAAAAACTTATATGTGAAAAGTCTCACATTAATGCTTATTCCATCTCACCCACATAATCCTGGGAATTATTCTCCAAATCTTACTTCAATGCACTGAGAAAGAATTGGAAGGGAATTGAGCCACATGGTACCACCAGATTTGATTCCTTACACCACATGATTTCCCAGGAATCATTGGGTTTGGGCCAATCTAAATAAGTACTAGCACTATAGGGCTCCAGTAGCACTGTACCCTTAGTCCTCCACATTGAACCACCACCTGGTTGAATAAGAATCGCCAGGATCACCCTTTATGTCAGGTGTCCTGAGAAGTGCCTGAGAGATTCCAATAAAAATATATAAATGCTATGTTTGCATATACACAAACACATAGTGAAGGATGAAACTATTCTTATTCTATTTAAGTCAGTTTAATATATTCCTCCAAACTTTACCTTCAGTAGTATCATCTCAAATGTTGATACACACAGGAGATAACTGGGTATCTTTCATTTTACTAATACCTGAGTCACACCCTAAACATTCTGATTAATTAGTCTGAATCACAACCTGGGTATGAAAATTTCTTTTAAAATTCTCTATATCAGGTGATATTGCTCTGCAGTCAAGATAGAGATTTTTTTTTTTGGGTGTGCTCAGTTATTACTCCTGGCTCTATACTCAGAAATCGCTCCTGGCAGGCTCGGGGAACCATAACGAATGCCAGGATTTGAACCACCATCCTTCTTCTAATCTAGCACCATGGAGTAAACAGGTCATTTTTATTTATTTATTTATTTTTTTTTTTTTTGGTTTTGGGCCATATCCGGTGACGCTCAGGGATTATTCCTGGCTATGAGCTCAGAAATTGCTTCTGGCTCAGGAGACCATATGAGATTCAGGGGATCGAACCCAGGTCCGTCCTATACTAGCGCAGGACAGGCAGCCCCTTATAGCTTGTGCCACAGCTCCTGCCCCACCCAGGTCACTTCTGGCACTGAAAAACATGCACATCACATCCTCACCTGCCCAGAGGACTGAAAAACTGAAGGTGAGGTTGTCTGCCACCTCCTAATCAACACTTGGGAACCTGAAAAAAGATAAGAAATACTAAATAAAAGAGATAACAATGCATTTTGAAATAGTGCTAGGTCTTGGGCTTGTACCTGGTAGAATCTTTTGAAATCAATATAATCCAATGGTCAACCCAGAGGACTAGGCAGGATTCCAGTTGAAGAGATGAAAGGACCAAAAAGACAGACCAGTCACAGAGCATGGAGGCCCAGGAAGGTCTGTTGGATTGACTACATCCTGATCTTTCCCTTACAGAGAACAGTTATGTAAATAGTTTTAGGCAGCCTGCATCTAACTGGCAATGGGCAATCT
The DNA here is from genome assembly GCF_024139225.1 of Suncus etruscus. Lineage (NCBI taxonomy): Eukaryota > Metazoa > Chordata > Mammalia > Eulipotyphla > Soricidae > Suncus > Suncus etruscus. Next base: position 52,354,989 of record NC_064850.1, read on the forward strand.
GAGAACAGTAACTAGACTTGAGCTCCAAGACCCAAGATAGCCTGAAGCCAGAGGAAGAAAAGACAAAGGGACACCCTGTAGTCACATTGCTGTTTTCAGTTTGATGTTCATTCCCAAAGTTTCCCAAAGTGATGAAAATCTCCAGTGTGCCAACCAGTGACTGGGTTTTTGTATCTGAACAGGGCTTTTCAGCATCTAGCACAGGTGTCAGCAATACTGAAATAATGTGGTGAGAGGATGGATGTGTGGTGAAGGAAGCAGTTAACTTTTCTAGCTCTTGGCTCAGGTCCTTGAGATCTTTCCTCATTTAACTTCCATGCATGCTGGAGGTTAATCTTACTAAATGGACTTTTAAAGAAAAGAAAACCAATGTACTGAATTTAAGGGATGGCCTCCACTTTTATGCTGCAGAGCAGGAATTTTGAGCCTAGAGCTGCCTAATGTCAAAATCTGGACCCAATCCATAAAAGTGTGGCATTTTATTAGTGTGGCTTTATTTTGGCATTAAAAGAATGTAGATTCTGCAGCTCAGTGATAAAATGCATGCCTTGCAGGCATGAGAACTAAGTTTGATCTTCACTCAAAACAAAGAAAGTTCTTAGTGTCTAAAGTAGTAAAATGAATCTTGAAATTTTATAGAAGACTCCAACCTCACAATTTTCTTGCATTCAGGTTGATTTTTTTAGGTGGCAGCTCAGTTTGAGGCAGGAAGGCTGCCTGGTCTTCTAGCTACAAAATCTGCCATCTTCAATGAGGCAGATACCATGCAAGTAGCCACATATGCTTGGTGAGGTATGTGCATATCAGTGGAGCCTACACAGATTAGTGAAGTCAGCACAATTCCTGGAGACAGGTAAGGAAGTGACAGATTAGTTTAATATTTTTAAATTCCACTCAAAGAATTAAAACCCAAGTAGAGACAGAGACTTCTGTTTTCTCCAGAAACATCTCACTAGTATGCATTGAACTCCTTGTGCCTAACAAGTCACAGCCCCTTTTTCCTTCATTCATCTTTAAATTTTAAATTAAAATGTAATAGGACAAGGTGATTCATTCTAAAGCACTGTTTGTATGTATGTGCATGCATGTGCACACATCCAGTATTCTCATATTTTTGCTTTGTTTTGGGTTTTTTTTTTTTTTTGGTCACACCTGGCAGCACTCAGGGGTTACTCCTGGCTCTATGTTCAGAAATCGCCCCTGGCAGGCATGGGGGAATGGGAGACCACATGGGATGCCAGGATTTGAACCACCGTCCTTCTGTATGAAAGGCAAACGCCTTACCTCCATGCTATCTCTCTGGTCCCTCTTGCTTTGTTTTTAAACAAAGTTTAACTTGAAACTTGTTAAATTTAAAATTTGTTTAAAAATGAACTATTTTGTTTGTTTTTTATATTATTTTCCTACTCTTTTTTCTTCCACTTTTTTCTTTCTTTTTCACTCTTGTGGTTATTATTTGTTTTGTTTTGTTTTGTTTTTTCTTTTTTTTGCTGGGTGCTTTTTTTTTCTTTTTTCCTTTTTTTTTTTTTTTGTTTCGTTTTTGTTTGTTTTGTTTTGTAGTTTCTACCGAATTTTTTCTTCTCTTTTTCTTATCCTTTTTATCTTCAACATAATCACATAACTTGAATTACTCAGCCTCATAAATTGAGAGGGAAAAAGGATGCTACCAGGACCAGTTGTATGAACATGTAGTGAAAATAAAAAATGATGATCAGACTTGAATACCAAACCCAAAGTCAATGACACCAGAGTGGATACCCATTCTACAGCAAGCTGTAAAGTGGAGACCAGTTACACTAGTATTTTGGGGGGTAAAGGAGGGAGATCTGTGATACATGCTGGGAACAGGGGTGGAGGGAGAACAACACTGGTGATGGGACTGCCCCTCATTCATGGTCACTATGTACTGTAAATAATTCTGTGAAAGATTTGTAATGCACTTTGGTCACAATAAAAATTTATTTAAAAAAAAAAGGACTTTGTAGATCACAATGGTTTCAATAAAATAAAAAATATTCAGCATCATAGTTTAAAAAAATGAACTGGTCTTCTTTTTCCCTTTGAGAAATTCCTTGCAATTTTTCCCTCCATGAATGCACTACATTTTTTTTTTTTACTAAAACCACTTGCAAATTCTTTCCAAAACAGGAAATGAAAACCAGGGCCTCCCAACTTTATTCCTTTCTGGGACTCCTCTTTTCCTACATGAGGTTGTTTTTAGGGGTTTTTGTTTGTTTTTATGAGATTGCTTTTCTCTTATTCCTCGAATCTTTTGATTGACTAATTGTTCATTTCTGATTCAGCCTTCTTATTCACATGTCAGTTCACTAGCATCTGTCTTGTTTGAGATGAAACCTTTTGTCTTGTTTTCATTCACTTTTACCTCATTAACCATCCAGTAGGTACTCACTCAAATATTATGCCATCTGTACCCAGTCCACATTAACTGTTCAGAGTAAAATAAAATCCACAGGTTGTGATATCACCCTAGGCATCATGTTTCTAAACCTAGTCAGACTGGTCTGAAAAAGCAGGGTAGTGGCGATAAAATGATAAGCCAAGCCAGCCAGGAGAGAGTAATGGAGTCAGTGGTTTCTTGTTGCTTCTCCTGAGTGGTGTCTCCTAGCAAAAAAGCCAGAACTCCTCTTTCTTTATTAAACCAATGCCTATACATCAGGAGGGGGAAGGTTGAGAGTAATACAGGTGGGCTTTTACATATCAAAGGAGAGATGTATGGGAAAGAGAAAAATGGGGGGAACTCCTTTGTTTTGAGTTAATGGCTGGGTGTCATCTTACAGTTCAGTAAGTTATTGAATTAGGTAATAGTCTACCTTACTCAGTATGCTCATATTTTGCACAGAGGACATTATTTTTCTCAACTAATACATTGTTTGAAGGGACTCAGCCAAGGGAAATGTAGAACCTTGGACCATGTTGCTACTTATTGATTCCACAAAGACCCAAAACTAACTTCCAAAGTCACACCCAGCTCAAGGTTTCTTTTTACCTCTGTCATATGGTGTTAATCGTGGTGAGGTAAATTTATTGGAGTTGGCAATTTTGATTTATCCTAGAAACACATTGTCCAAGCATAGGGAAAAAAATAATGACAAAAATCCAAGGAGACTTTAAGTAATACAGTTAGTCAAGGAGCCAGGATATGGAAACAGAGAACCAGTGTTCTGAAAAATTATAATGTTTCTCTGACAACTCTGTTCCAAGGTTTTTTTTCCTATGATAATTTACAGCATAAGTTTAAGAATAAAAATAGCCAGAGGAAAGGGAGTTAGAGACCATTTGGTGGCTTGTGTTGGGGCAAGAAATTGATAGGGAGCAACAGAGATGGAGAAAGCACAATAATTAGTGGATAGACACTGGACTGGATTGCAATTTCTCAGAACAAGGGAGACCTCATGAAAAAAAATGGAGCTGCTTTAGGTTATAATAGTAGAAAACTTTAGGGTTACCTACAAGGGACAATACCCTAGAAAGGAGTTCTATAAGAAAAGGCACACTGCCACACTGCTTCTGCCATAGCTAGTTTCAGAAGTATAACAGCCCAAGAACACAGAGAAAAACTACTCACATTTTAGACAGCCTAGACATATGTAATAAGAGTAAATCCCCTCTAAATTCATGTTCTTCTACCACCAGTCCACAGACTATTACTGCTGGTTCACTAGTGTAGCATGATAGAAAACCACTTGTCTTATTTGCCACCTTGGTTATAACTGACAGACTGTAGCTCTACAGGAGGAAGGACAGTTGCAGGTTCAAAGGTATAAAAGGGTTGAGAAATGCAACTCTAGGTGCTTCTTTTTTTCTTGTTCAGTTCTCATAGTTTTAGGATAAAATACGGATTTTCATATATTTATAATCCTTGATTATAATAAATACTATGCAAAGAGCACAGTAAGTGTATTTTTTTTAATTTTCACATTGCCTTGCAAGTCATTATTATAATTACTTTGGACTATTGATCTTGTAGAGGTTCCCCTCTGTGCAGTTTTAAATAAACCCAAGGCCATAGGTTGGAAGAGTTAATAGTGTTAAAATCATTTCATTTCTAAAAGAAATGTGCAATTTATATCAAAATCTCAATGGCATTCTTCATATCTATAGGGGAAAATAGATATCATGGAGAGATAGCATGGAGGTTAGGTCTTTGCCTTTCATGCAGAAGGTTGATGGTTCAAATCCCGGCATCCCGTATGGTCCCTGGAGCATGCCAGGAGCAATTCCTGAGCATAGAGCCAGGAGTAACCCCTGAGTGCTGCCGTGTGTGACCCCAAAACCAAAAATAAATAAATACATACATACATAAATAAGTAAATAAAATAAAAATAAGAACATATATGTATGAACAGTTATTTTGTAGGAAAGGAAGCAAAGCTTATTATTTACAACAGAACAAGGGAATTCAGTACAATCAGTGTTGGGAAAACTATGTATGCAAAAGAATTGAATGAGTCCACTAATACCATAGAAAAAGATTAATTGAAAGATAGATTAAGTACTTAGGTATACGACCTGAAACCATATAACACATAGAGAAAAACATGGATAATATACAGCTGACCTTAGAGAAATATTTGGGTACTTGACTACAATTGAAATAAGTAAAAGAAAAATAAACATGACTACATAAAATGAAAAAACTTTTGCATAGCAAAATCAGCTTGTATCTAAAAAATAACATTGAGGCTCAAGGCATTTTCAAGGAGGAAACAGCACTCTCCACACAAGTGGAAGCAGAGAAAAACAAATGGGAGGATATAAAGCTGAGAACTTCTGCACCTCAAAGGACATCAATACCATCCCACCCTACCCTGAGCCATAAGGAGCAAATCCTGAGTTCAAAGCCAGGAGTAAATTGTAAATAGCACCAGGTGAAGCCTCCCCAAAAATTTAGATTATAAGACCAATTCAACTTAATTCTTACCAGAAGGGAGGTCAAGAGGAGAAAGTAAATTAGATAAAGGGGAATAGCTGTAAAACTGGACTTTTAGTGATGATCTTAGTGTGTTGTTATGCTAATTTTAATGACACACCTGAAACATGAAATATCATAATGAAATGCTACTTCAATAAAACAGAAACAAAATAAAATGAAGTTAGAATGTTATTGCAGATAATTACATTGTTTGTAAGGTCTTGTTTCAATGGAACCAAAGCTCTACAGAAGAGGCTACTGTCTTCAGAAATAATAAACCAGGGGCCAAAGAGATAGAACAGTGGGTAGGGCACTTACCTTGCAAACGAGCTTCTTGATTCTATTGCCAGCATCTCATAGGGTTTCCTGTGATCCTTAAAGGGCATAACCAGGAATAAGTACTAAGCACCACCAGGTGTGACCCTCAAACAAAAATATAAAGAAATCATCAAGTAAACGAGTAGCTAAAAACTTTTTTGTTTTTTAATTTTTAATTGACTCACCATGAGTTACCAAGTTATTCATAACTGAGTATCAGGTGTACACAGTTTCCCTCACCCCTCAGTCTGACTAGTTGGAGGGCTGTTTTTTTTTTGTTTTTTGTTTTTGTTCTTTCTTTTGTTTGTTTGTTTGGTTTGGTTTGGTTTGGTTTTTGGGTCACACCCGGCAGTGCTCAGGGGTTACTCCTGGCTTCATGCTCAGAAATCGCTCCTAGCAGGCTCGGGGGACCATATATGGGATGCCGGGATTCGAACCATCAAACTTCTGCACGGGAGGCAAATGCCTTACCTCCATGCTATCTCTCCGGCCCCTGGAGGGCTGTTTTTATCTCCTTTTGGCAACTCCACTTCTTCCAGAGAGAACACTTCTCTACATAATGCTTCTTACAGAAGACAGGAGGGGTCCAACTCCCTGTTCATCTAGCGAATTAGTAACCATTTATTCAAATTACTCTCAACAGCATGCATTGACTTTCTAGTGAAAAAGACGACATACCTTATGATATTAACCCATGTAGTATTGTCCATGTGTTTTCTCTCTGTATGATATTATAACTTGTATTTTCTCTAACTTACTTTGTCATAAATATAACTACATGTTCATATATAAATATGTCATATATTTAGCACCCAAATCTAGCACTCAAAGTTTGTGTTAAATTTTGTGATTTATGAGGCTTCTGATCAGAAAAAAGTAATCATAATTATATTTGAAGGAGCCAAACATTATATGGTGGTTTTAGATATGTCTCATGTTGCTCAAGGGTCAATTTGGTAGTGAAAGCATGTTAATAAGAATTGACTCTTTAAAAAAAATTAAAAAAAAAAAGAATCGACTCTTTAAGGGACAGAAGGACCGATTCACAATATGAAGCTCACCCCAAAGAGAAGTGAATGCTGTTAGGGAAATAACTACACTAACAACTATCATGACAATGTCTTCAATGTCTTGAAGACAGGCAGGGGTGAGAAAGAAGGGAGGGGGCATTGGTGCTGGAAGTGTTGCATTGGTGAAGGGGGGTGTTCTGTTTATGACTGAAACCCAACTGCAACCATACTTGTAATTATGGTGCTTAAATAAAGATTTTATTAAAAAAAAAAGAATCAACTCTTTAAAGTTGATAGCACAGTGGGCAGGGCATTAGCCTTGCATAAGGCCATCCCAGGTTTGATCCCCAGCATCCCATATGGTCTCCTGAGCCTACCAGGTCTAATTTCTGAGCACAAAGCTTGGAAAAATCCTTGAGCACTGCCAAGTAAGGCCCTCCACAAATCAACATTTTTTAAGCACACTTTTATTTACATCTTATAAAATACCCTTAGTCATGGGGCCAGAGAAATAGCACAGTGGTAAGGCATTTGCCTTGCATGCAGAAGGACAGTTGTTCGAATCCCGGCATCCCATATGGTCCCCTCAGCCTGCCGGGGGTGATTTCTGAGCATAGAGCCAGGAGTAATCCATGAGCGATGCCAGATGTGACCCAATAAACCAAAACAAACAAACAAACAAACAAACAAAAACCCTTAGTCTTTTCTCGAGACATATTTAAATTTTTTACCCAAATATCTGTACACTGAATTGTAATTATTTGGTCCCAAATAGCTTCCATTTGCTTCCTAAATATTTAAATTAATAAATAATTTTAGGAATAAAGAAACCATGGCTTTGTATGGGAGTAGAGTACCATATAAAGTGAATGAAACAAACATTTATATCCAAAGTAAAATGTACCTTCTTCAGTGAAAGATAAATTAATGAAGAACTCAACATGATGGGAAAGGGCAGAAAATTTTCATAGCAGGGAAAAAGAGCTCAAGTGTTTATGACACCTACATGAATATTTTCTGTGGAATCAACCAATACAATAAATAATTAAATTGTAAACAGCACAGAGTGTTGGTTTTATATATACATATATATAATGGACTTGAAAAGAGCAAACAGAACAGAAGCAGAATTAAAGTAAATGAGGCTCATTGAGCTGTCTTTTTTAGAGCAAATTGGAGTAATTAAATACAAAGGTGGTCATGACAAGCACTAACACAGAAATAGGAGGACACACTTAGGAAGCATTCATTGACTCCCTGGAATGCTCTCTGGAACGCCTACGACACTGCACTTTTCTCATCCCCATCAACATATCTCTTTTGACTATGCTCTTCCCTCAAGGCCCTGTTTGTGCTTCCTTTCTGTCAGTAAAATCTGCCTTCAATAGAGTGGCATGGAATCCATGAAACAAGGTTCAGGACCCCCAAATCTGGCCTTCCATCTAACCAGTAAGAGAGGAGAAATCAAGCTCTTTATTGCTCACAGTCTTGACTGCTTCATCTTTCTTTTTAAAAAGTAATCTTGGGGAAAAGAGGGGTTAAGGAGATAGCTCACATGGATAGAGGAAATTTCTGTTATGCGTGAAACTCCATGTTTTATCCCTGGCATGACATGACTATTGTGACCTTTATGTCTTTCAGTACTGAGAAGGATTGAGCTGTACCTTATCATGGGAACTGAGCACTAAACTAACTAGATCTGGGCCTAGTGGCTTGGAGACCCAGACATTGCTGGGAAAGCCTTTATTTTTTAAAAAAAATATAAATAAGGGACTGAAGCTAGAGTACAGCTAGTAAGGCACTTTGCCTTGCATATATCTGAACTAAGTTCAATTTCCAGTACTCTATATGACCCCCCTGTGTTCACAAAAAGTGTCAGTGAGAAATAATCTCTGGGTACAGCCAAGTGTGGCCCCAAGACAATAACAAGTAATAAAAATAATAACAATAACAAAACTTAACATGATAAAGAAATTTAAAAATGGGCAAAATCACAGCAACCTTTGAAGTTTTTAATAACAAGTAAGTAGAAAGATCATGTCTTACTTCTTTGCCATGTTATATTTCACAAAATAAAACTTTTGCATCAGCACTCTATTTCTTCTAAAACTTCCAATCTTCTTCAGGTTCTCACCAGGCAATAGCCCTGTCTCTTGACTTTTATTGTAATCAGTAACAGCAGCATGAAACGGACCATCCTAACAATTGTCTGTGGATGGTTCAGTAGTAGTCAATGGATATTCCTTATTAAATAACTAGAACTGTTTTCATATGACTCTATGAAAATTCCAGTGATATAGCTTAGAGGTAGGTCTCCATGTCAGGGCTGGAATCTTCAATTCTACTGAAAATCATCATCCTAATGGATCTGAGGTTGATCCTCAGGTCCTGATTTGCATTTTTCTAAACTACTAGTGGTGTTGAATGCTATTTTCATGGTCAAGGGATACATTAAGTAACTGTGAATCTTATCTTCCTGATATTACAGGCTGGAAAAAAAAGTGGCTTATCACCTTATCATTCTCAATAAGATTGGAACTTGACTACCATATTAGGGTTAGTTGGATATAAGGGTATGGAGTTCAAGACTAGATTTTAACTGGCACTTCAGAAGGGGTACTGCGACTATTACTGGTTATTAAAATCCCAAGTTAGATGTCACTGAGCATAGAAAGATATGGGAAGAGGGAGCAGCTCTAATCTCTAGAGAACAAGATTAAAAACATCAGAAGAAAACTTAAAATAGAAATTTTTTTTAATATTTTTAAATTTTTATTTTGATCATAATGGCTTACATATCTTTCACAGTAATATTTTAGGTACATATTAACGTTGAATCAGGGGAATACCCATCACCAAATTTGTCCTCCCCCCCATTCCAGTTCCCCTTCTGCAACTCATATACCCCACCATCACCCCCCGGACTGTTAGAGTAGGTGGTCCCCTCTTTGCCCAGTTCACTATTAGTGATCATATATCTGTTGGGTCCTGGTACCCTCCCCTCTCTCCCCCTCTATTTAAGAAGCGCAGCTAGATAAGTCGAGTTATTTGGCTTTGTTTGAAGGAAAGAAAAGCAATAGATTGGGGTACAAAATAAGAAAAAAAAAAGTCAAATATGCTGAAAATAGGCGGAGTCCTTCCAGAGGATTTCAACCTCAGTTTGAGAGAGGATGTGAAAAAGGCAATTGAAACACCACCACTATACAGAAAGAAATATCAAATTAAATATCCAGTGAGCACCACATCAATAAAGACAAGCACCACACAACAGTCTCGGTACTGAAATCAACTCATGCCGGAGTGCAAAAAGAAAGAGAAAGATAAGATAAGATAAAATAAAATAATATTGGAGACATCAATTTCAATCTCTACACTAATATAAAGATGTCAAGAAATTGATCAATCGATAAATAAATATGTGGAAAAATGATCACTTTATGCTTTTTGTTTTCTTTTTCCTCCTGCATAGGCACAGTAACTATTGGGGATATTATAAAGGGAATCCTCTTGGCCTAGAGATACAGGGTTTCCCCCCACCCTCCAAAGTGTACTGTCATAGGATTAACTATAGACTCCTTGCATGATCATTTACTCTCCCCTCGGTGTTTTCGTGGTGTATGGAGGAAACTTTTTTTTTTAAGGAAACTTCAAATAAGTGAGAATAGGATGGAAATAAAAGTGCGATATTTCAGGAATTGGAGAAATAGTACAGCAGGTAGGGCACCCATTTTGTATGCAACTGACATGGATTGGATCACTGGTACCCCATATCTATGTTCCCAAGGACCACCAGAAATAAGTACCGAGTGCAGAGTCAAGGGCATCGCTGAATGTGGCTCCAAAACAAAATAAAATAAACAAACAAAAAAGATGTGACATTTCAGAAGCAAAATACAGTCTTTCCAAGAGAAGAAAGTGACATATGGAGGAAAAGCATAGAAAACTCAAGATTGTGTGTGTGTGTGTGTGTGTGTGTGTGTATGTGTGTGTGTCACACTCGGCAGCACTCAAGGGTTCCTCCTGGCTCTGCTCTCAGAAATCGCTCTGGGAAGGATCTGGGACCATATGGGATGCCAGGATTCAAATCACATCCTTCTGCGTGCAAGGTAAATGCTCTACCTCCATGCTATCTCTCTGGCCCCCAAAACTCAAGATTTTGAATGAACAATTGAATTAAGTTTCATGAAGATCATGGATAGCCTTGATAAAAACTTTTTAGTGGAAATAACAAGGAATATTATCTGACATGGATAGAGAAACTAGAGAATGGCTGGAGACTAGGAGAAAGAGAATAATTCAATTCAATTAGGGAATAAAGAAATACATGGCTATCTAGCCAAAAAACTGCTTAAGACTTTTTTAAAATTAATATCTTTATTTAAGCAACATGATTACAAACATGTTTGTAGTTGGGTTTCAGTTACTAAAAAGGATGCCCCCTTCACCAGTGTAATATTCCCACCACCAATGCCCCCTATTTTCCTCTTCTGCAGAACAAAAATCCTTCTGGGTCTTAAATACTAAGAGTGAAATTGTGTTTGCTCCTCTGACTTCAAGGGAGTGGAGAATTTGTCAACTGTAGAACTCAAATAATGGGGAAAGGCAGCATTGGAGGCTTAGCCATCAATACAAGGAAATCAATACGAGTATCAATATGAGGAAAGAATGAAGTCAACTCATACAAGTCTCAGCATGGAGTGAAGGTCATGGCGGGGGCCACTCTACCCCAAAGGTAACTATGATGTGCAGTTTAATTCCACACTAACCAGTTCACACACATCACAGTGCATACCAACCACTTTCCCCTTTTAAACAAGCAGAATAGATTGTGTGGAACAAAACATCTGTTCATAATGGTTGTTATTCCCCAAACATGTCCTATAATACAGACTGCATTCTGCCGTACCTCAGTGAGCCAAGATGATGATTCACAGGGCAGAATCACCAACGATATCTATCACATGATGGATTTGCATGTAGACTGACCTTGCTTTGGAGGTTCCAACATCTAATGCTGCGGGTCTAGGTGTCAGGAAGTCTCTGAATGTCTATTGTGGCATATCCAGGAATCCAAAAATTTTCCATATAAAATATTTGGAGAAAAGGAAAGAGAAGAACAGGCCTATTGAAGTAAAAAGCTCATCTGGGTTTTCTTCCTGTCTTTGTAAGAAAAGAGGCATCCCTAAAACCTGAATTCCAGGGCAGTCTCTGTATTTCACTGAGATCCAAGGCACTGTTTCTAGTGGATCTAGGACAGAATTGTCACAATTTAAACCAAGAATATAATATGCTTTTTTCACTTTACCTACAGCCTAGATTTCAGTTCCCTGGGCCTCAGAATTCATGCCCACAAAGAATCCCAGAGAAGCAACTGGGGATTATCTGAGATCATAGGAAATGTCATATCACAGCCCTAAATGACCAATGTCAGGCACTTACATAAAAATTATTTAGACACCAAATTGGAGGAGGCAGTGAGAATGGATTGGGGTTTCAGTGTCAACTTAGCCTCAGAACTGCCTTGAAAGCTCAGGCTAAGTCCTTGTTCCTATGAGATTCCAAGCCTTTTCTTTGTAAAAAGAAATAGAACATTATCCCTTCTGAAAGATTGTTGTACTTATACAATAAAGGGACAAAGTGAATTTTTCTGAAATCAGACTTGACAAGTGCCAACACATTCACGTCATTTTACCTTCCCTCAATCAACAGGATCAAAGCCATAAAACCCCCAAAGATAATACAATAAAAAATGTTGGGGGGACTGGAGTGATAACATAGTGGTTAGTGCATTTGCCTTCAGAGCAGCCAACCAGGTTTCAATATCCAGCATTCCATATAGTCCCCCAAGCACTGCCAGCAGTTATTTCTGACTACAGAACCAGGAGTAACCCCTGAGTGCCGTCAGGTGAGGCCCAAAAGCAAAAACAAAAAGAAAAGCTCTGGGGCCAGAGCAAGAACACAGCAGGTAGAGCATTTGTCTTGCACATGGTTAACCCAGATTTGATCCTCAGTGATCCATATAGTCCTCTGAGCCTGCCAGGAGTAATTTATGAACACAGAGCCAGAAGCCACCTCTGAGCACTGCTGGATATGACTCAAAAACAAACAAACAAATAAATAAATAAATAAATAAAATGTTCAAAAAATTAGAACTAAGAAATTACACAGGCCCTAGTCCAAAGCATCTGAGATTATTAGATCAAAGTAGGTTCAATCCTAAATTTTCCAACTTAATGGCTATGTGACTTTTGAATTCAATATAGCTTTCATGTTCTCCTTTGTACAATAATAGCCTGACCTTACTAATAAATGTCCATATAAAGGTTCAATTACATAATGCTTAACAGTGAAAAAGACTATCATAAAAACAAAGGAAATCATACTTAATAAGGTCAATTTTTACAAACATCCGACAAAAGACAAACATCCAAGTGATCTAAAATAGTCACAAATCTCATCAAAAAAAAAATAATAATCCCCCCAAAAATAAGTAGACAGCTAAAAGACAGTCCAAAAACAATTACAAAATGATTGTGTGAAAAAAATATTATCGATGATCATCAGGGAGCTGTATATTATTATTATGCACATGCCACACACACGTGCACACACACACATACAAATACACATACCAAACACAAACACACACACACCACCTTTACTTAGAAACCCCAAGCAAAGACCAGAAAACCTTCCAAAAGAAAAAAAAAATGCTCCTAAATTCACACCAGCCAATTCTGATGAAAAATATTGAATTTCAGAGAAGTGGTTCAAGGAACAAAGCACCAGAAGTTCCCTCCACACAAAAGTGAGATACCAAGTAAAGAGTATGCATGGAAATTGGAACAGTGTCCATCAAGCTCTGGGTGCTGAACCCACATTATTGAGGTTCCACAGAAAAATTATTTAAATAACACCCAAGCTTCCTTTTCCTTTGGGGAGAAGGTAGAATGGAGCAATGTGTGATTTTCAAATATCTTTTAAGCAAAATCATAGTTTGATGTATGTCTATTTGTGTCCATGTGTATGGTATTGAGAGATATAGCACTTTGAGAGCTTTGTTCAGATAAATGTGATTAACCTTTTCCCCACCATCCTAGAATCCCTAAAACACCAGGTTTCTGATGCATTCTGTTCGAAATTCGGAACTTAGGAGTTTTGATTAAAAGGTGGATCTGGGGCTCGGAGAGATAGCACAGCGGTGTTTGCCTTGCAAGCAGCCGATCCAGGACCAAAGGTGGTTGGTTCGAATCCTGGTGTCCCATATGGTCCCCCGTGCCTGCCAGGAGCTATTTCTGAGCAGACAGCCAGGAGGAACCCCTGAGCAATGCAGACCCACCCCCCCAAAACAAAACAAAACAAAACAAAAAAGGTGGATCTGACAATGCTGCTCCAGAGAGAATCTATAGTAAAACATCTGGGGGGTAGGTGTGTGGTCCTATCTATCCATTCTAAAAGATGGTTTGGAAGTAAAACAATTACTCTCTAAGTAAAAGTATACTTCTCTTTCTCTCTGTCCTCTTCCTCTTTACCTCCTCCTAATTTTGTCTATTAGACACAATGAAATATCACTAGGCTTATGAAAAGATAAAATCATCCTATTCACTTCTACATGGGTGGGGTTAAAGTATATCATGCTGAGTGAAGTAACTTAAATGGAAAGAAACAAATAGCAAAGACTCTCTCTCATATGTGGAATATGAAGGAACATAATAAGAAGATAATAAGTGCCCAGTGACAACAGACACTGAGAGTTGGTGGCTACAGACTCGGGGATGGGCTGGAAGAGACTCTTGAAACAAATATGGAGGATGTGGTGTGGGAACACTGTGTGCCTAAAAGCTTATTATTATCAACATTGTAAATGTATAAGTAAAACTTTATATATAGTCATTCTAAAATATAAGAAAAAAAGTTGGGCAATAAGGGACTCTTCCATGAAAGTTAAGTCATTCCCCTCAGCATGGCCAGCAGAGCTGCCATGAAACTCTCAGGCCCACGTTGTGGGGCGAGGACCAAAGTGGCTCGACTCCTGAAGAGCTGAATTCTGATGACTTGGTTTCAGAAGGTGAATCAAGCTTTAGAGCTCCCATACCCTCGAGGGACGATCTTTGGGGAGATGCTGGGGAGCCTTTACCCAACCACCTCTGAACACTCCCTAAATTTTATAATCTGGGGAGTAGAAAGAGCTTCCTTGTTCACTGCCCAACCAACACAGGGTCTCAGCTCCCAATTTACCTGGCCTAGAAAGCAACCAAAGTGCCTCTTTTTTTTTCAACTATGTGGAAGATATTTGGGTCATAGGAGTGTTTGGGCCATGTCTGTCCTCAGAGATGGGTTGAGTCAAACTGAAAAGTATTTGCATTGAACATCACCTTTACATAAACCTGAAGTCATCCTGCAGGTTAAGCTCTTGACCCTGTCAGAAATGGAAACAATGACATTTCCTGTTCACTATGGAAAACAAGAGCCTGGCTCCACCTGAAATGACTTCTAAGAATTCCCCTTTCTCTTTCTCTGGCCCTGGCACCTTCTTTCCTCTTTTTTTTTTTTTTTTGTTTGTTTGTTTTGTTTTTGGGCCACACCCGGCGCTGCTCAGGGGTTCCTCCTGGGTGTCTGCTCAGAAATAGCTCCTGGCAGGCACGGGGGACCATATGCGACACCGGGATTCGAACCAACCACCTTTGGTCCTGGATCGGCTGCTTGCAAGGCAAACGCCGCTGTGCTATCTCTCCGGGCCCTTCTTTCCTCTTTTGTTTCCTCTCAGTGAACATAATTTGTTCTGGGTCCCACAACCCCGAGATGGGAGACCTGGCTGAGTTCAGCTTGTCTCTACACCTCACCTTCTCTCTGCACTAACAGCACAAGAGTGGTCCTAGAGGAAGAGACCAGGCTTGGACCCAGGTCCCTTGTGGTGCCACAATCTCCCCATTGTTTCCTCCACTCAGCCTCCCCCATTTTATTCCATTTATCCTAAACTCTTTCCTCCCTTTCTCTGCTTTTTCTTGTTTATAAAATCGAGCTCGTGTGAGTAATGTTCATATGGCTGTGAATACAGTGGATGCTTTGTCAGCAGGGATAATGAGAGACGGATCATGCGGAGAGCCCCAAACTGCCAACACTATCGTATACACAAACGAGGAGCATTCCAGAGGGACTAATCATCTAATATTTGGTTTGGACCTCACTTGTTGAATATTCATGGCCTGGTGAACAGGAGTTCATAGAGGTTAAAATGGGGAAGAAAGACGATCCCAGGTTGAGATCCAAATATGGGCCAAATCGCCTCCATGAGGTTTATTTGTATATTTGACTTGTGTGATTGACAGAGGATGGTCCCTAAGTAGAGAGGTTAGGAGTGGGTGGAAAACAGAGGCTGACATAATATAATGATCTCTGACAGGGTTAGGAGTACCAATGTCTGGCGCCAATGCCAGAGAGATGGGGTAAGGCCTGCTGTCTTGTTCTCCAGTTGTTTTCCTGGTAGTGGTCTAAGCAACTCTCTTGGACATTTGCCAAGAACAGACCCCACAAGGTGAGACTCCTAAGTACCTCTACATGTTCCTGATTTTCACCAGAAGTGCTGGAATGAAAGGTGGGAGGGTCAAGGCTCTCTGTGTTCTCTTCATGTTTTTTGCCCTACTCTGCCCCCCACTGGCTCTTCTCTTGACCTGACACCCAACAGACTCTTCCTCCTTAGTGCTCAACATCAGCCAGGGCAGGCAGTCCAGGTGAGCTGGAAGCTGACTTTGAACTTAAGGTCTGGGTTTCTTTCACTCATTAAAGGTGGGAAGTACCTCCCTAAGATCACAGGATGTAAAGTGCTCCCAAGTCTTAAGTGATTATTCATTCTGGAAAGTTCTTCCCTGTATTTTGGCAGCTTGAAGGAGATTTTAATATTCAAATGTTTGTTTTATCAGATGCTATTCATTTCTCTCTTATTATAAAGGAATTGTCTTCATGACACAAAAACTAACTCGAACATTGATATGTTGTAAGTATTAACCATCCCATCTAGAACCCTAAGAAGTTTATTATCCCTTTGCTCATGTTTACTTTGATATCTTTAGCTTGGTTTTGGTATTTCTTCTGCAGATAAGCTCCATATATATTACATTTCAATTTTGCAACGGCTGATCTTTTGGCTGTTATGCAGAAACTACATCTATCTTTTCTTTCCACTGATTCTCTTAACTAATAACTGTTTATAGAGCAAATAATGTCTTAATTATTTCACTTTTTACTGACTGTTTAGATTGAAAATTTCTGTGTGCCCATCACCAGTCAGAGGAATAAATCTAGCACCTTATACTAAGGTATTTAAGATGGGGCCTTTGGGAGGTAAATAGGCTGTGACAGTGAGCCCTCATGAACAGAATGAGTGCCCTTACAAGAGAGACCTTAGAGAGTTCTTACCTACAGGACAAGGGAAAGAACCAGAAAGCTGAGCTTCACCAGCACCATAAATCTGCTAACACCTTTATCTTAAAGCTCCCACCTTTCAGAACTGTGAAAATTAAATGGCTGTGGTTGAAACCACTTAGTCTATACTTTTATTATAGCAGGCTAAATGGGTTAAGGCATTCCCTTTCTGCAATTAGATTAATCCTAAAAACTTTCCAGTTGTATTTCCTTGAGTTTTCCCTGTATTTAATTGTGTCATGTGTGAATCATTTTGTTCTCTCATAAAATATTCATGTTCTCTTTTTTCCATTTTTGACCACATTATGCAGAACAGAAAGCCCATAGCAATGTGAAAAAAAAATGATATAGTGGCTAGAATTCTGGTGAGACTCCCAATTTTCCCTGGAAATGCTCCTGGTGCTTCCCCCATGAAGCTTTACACTTTCTGGAAGATATTTGATGAGACATCCATTTTATTTGCTTTGCTTTGTTTTAGGGTCAGGCCTGTAAATACTCTGGGCTTACTCCTGGCTCTATACTTAGGGATCACTCCTAGAAGTGTTCAAGGGATTAAATGTGATGCCAGAGTTTGAACCTGAGTTGAATATATCAGGCAAATGCCTTCCCTATCTGCTATACTATCTCTCTGACCCAAGATTTATTTTTAATCATCTGCAGCTATGTTACGTTTTAGTTATCTAAGAGACTTTGTTCATCTGTAAGAAAACTATTATCACTTATTTTTATTTCTCTGAAAATTACCATGTCTTTTTTGAAATATGGCCCTGATACATTTGTAGATTTCCAACTATCATATAGTCACTTATTTATGCCTCTCAAACCTCAATAACCATAAAATCAAAGTTTTACTTTTAGTTTTGCATTCTACAATTTTAGAGCAAGTTACTTTTAAATTTAATTTGTAATATCAGTATTAGCCATTGTTAGAATTAATATTTTGTCTTTAACATGCTCAAGATTATAAATTTACAGTTCTTTAATGGTTGCATTTGTTTATTCCTGGGTAAAAAAAAATCACTTCTTTTTGTTTGTTTCATGGAGTTTGAACTGTCTTTCTTTAATTGTTGCATTTGCTCAATTCTGGGTGAAAACTTTGCTTTTTTATGGGGTTATAACTGTCAGTTCTCTTGGTTAATGCTTAGGGTAGCTTTTAGCATTTCTCACAGAATCTCATGCAGTCCTTGAGACTAAATGTGGGTGTTCTTGAAACATATAAAGCATCTGCTCTAGAGTGAACTCACTAGTCTTTTACTCTTCTTTTGGGGAACTGTTACAAGTTTTCAGACACATTTTGCTGAACTTTGTATGCTACTCATATTTTTTTGAATCCTTTACCATCACTAAAAACTCTTGACTATGAACATGTTTGTAACCATGGTACAATAAATAATAAAGATATTACTAGAAGTTAAATAAAACTTTATGGTACAAAAGAAATAATACAGATATTATTAAAAAATTAAAAAACCTCTCATCTAATTGTAGAACATTTGGTTAAAAATTTTAATCAAGAGCTGGAGCAATAGTGCAGCAACAGGGTGTTTGCTTTCCACAAAGCTGACCTAGGACAGACCTCGGTTCGATTCCCGGATTCCCATATGGTCCCCCAAGCCAGGAGTGATTTCTGAGCACATAGCCAAGAATAACCCCTGAGTGTCATTGGATGTGGCCCAAAAACAAACAAAAAGTTTAATCAAAACTATATTTAAATGCCCAATTACATAACTATTGATTTAAACATTACTTCTTTTTACAAACAATTAATATTAATTTAAATTTGTTCTAATAAGCTACATGAGTAATCACATATTTAAACATAGTTACAAAAGTTATAAAAAGAAACAATACAGCATCTCAAAATAAAATAAAATGATCATTCTTATTTTATCTTTTAATTTAAAAAGATGAAGTCATGGAGATAGCTCAAGTGGTAGAGCACCTAGATGGTTTGTATGTTGCCTTAACTTTGAGTCCCAGCACGACATGTGCCCCTGAGTCCTACCATTTTTCATCAGAGAGAGTCAGATTTTTTGTTTTCTTTTATGTAATAAGTACATTAAGATTTAATTTTAACAACTTTGAAATATGCATACAGAATTAACTATAATCACTAATATACATTGCATCCTCATAACTGTTTACTTAGTAACTAGACATTTGCAGCTGTAGAACCCCTTCACCTATTTTCTCCAATTATGGAATCAACTCTGAACTCCACCAATCTGCTCTCTGTCCTATAGTTGAGCTTATTTTCTGTCCATTTTATTTTTTAGGTTCCACACAAACATTATCTCTGCTTTGTTTATCAATTTATTAATGGAAACTAAGGTTGTTTTCCTATCTTAGCTACTATTTAATTTTAAAAATATATGAGTACAGTATTCTAGCAATGATTTTTCCTGAAGATATGAATTCACTTAGATCATAGCACACAATTACATGATTATACACCCATATACATACATATATATGTATATATATATTTGTCCTCCAAAATCACTGATTCAATTTTCTGATAGTTATGCTATTATTTGTATACTTAGATCAATTTTAATTCTGTTACAGTGAAACTATTCACTGCAATTTTCCTTTCCCAGAGCTTTCTTCTCACCCCAGGATTCCATTTTATACCTTCAGACCCTCCAAAAGGTAACTTTATTTTCTTTTTAACTTTTTTTACTTTGTAAAATAACCATGATTTACAAAGCGATTGATAACTGAGTTTTAGGCATATAATATTTCAACACCAGTCCCACCACCAATATCAAATCTCATCGCTCATCACCAGTGTTCCATTATTCCAAAAAGTCACCTTTCAAATCTTGTTTTTCAAGCTCATGCTTTCCTTTTTAAATTTTTATTTTATTAAGAATGCATAAAGAGGGGCCTGAGAGATAGCATGGAGGCCAGGCATTTGCCTTTCATGCAGAAGGATGGTGGTTCGAATCCAGGCATCTCATATGGTCCCCTGAGCCTGCCAGGAGCGATTTCTGAGCATAGAGCCAGGAGGAACCTCTGAATGCCACTGGGTGTGATTCCCTCTCTCCCCCAAAAAAAAGAATGTACAAAGAAACATCTAGTTTATTTTTTTTCTTTATACATGTTTTTCTTGCATGGCATTTTCCTCAGACAACATAGATTTTGAATTACCAACTTATTTTTTTTATAAACTCAATTTATACTACATTTCCATTAAAATCCATTGAGGAGAAAATAGACACTAAGAAAACAATGCCATTCACATTAGTGCCACACAAACTCAAATATCTTGGAGTCAACTTGACCAAAGACATGAAGGACCTATACAAAGAAAACTATAAAACCCTGCTCCAGGAAATAAGAGAGGACACACGGAAATGAAAATACAGACCCCGCTCATGAATTGGCAGGATTAATGTCGTAAAAACGGCAATATTCACCAAAGCATTATACAGATTTAATGCGATCCCTCTAAAGATACCCATGACATTCTTCAAAGAAGTGGATCAAACACTTTTGAAATTTATTTGTAACAATAAATACCCTCGAATAGCTAAAGCAATCCTTGGGAAAAGGAATAAATGAAGGCATTACTTTCCCCAACTTTAAACTATATTACAAAGCAATAGTTATCAAAACAGCATGGTATTGGAATAAAGACAGACCCTCAGATTAGTGGAATAGGCTTGAATACTCAGAGAATGTTCCCCAGACATACAATCACCTAATTTTTGACAAAGGAGCAAGAAATCCTAAGTGAAGCAGAGAAAACCTCTTCAACAAGTGGTGCTGGCACAACTGTCTAGCCACTTGCAAAAAAGTGAACTTAGACCCCCAGCTAACATCATGTGCAATGTAAAATCCAAATGGATTAAAGACCTCAATATCAGACCTGATACCATAAGGTATATAGAACAACACGTAGGTAAAACACTTCATGACATTGAGACTAAAGGCATCTTCAAGGAGGAAACTGCCCTCTCCAAACAAGTGGAAGCAGAGATTAACAAATGGGAATATATTAAGCTGAGAAGCTTCTGCACCTCAAAGGAAACAATGCCCAGAATACAAGAGCCACCCACTGAGTGGGAGAAACTATTCACCCGATACTCATCAGATAAGGGGCTAATATCCAAAATATACAAAGCACTGATGGAACTTTACAAGAAAAAAAATATATAATCCCATCAAAAAATTGATGAAGAAATGGACAGACACTTTGACAAAAAAAGAAATACAAATGGCAAAAAGGCACATGAAAAAATGCTCCACATCACTAATCATCAGGGAGATGTAAATCAAAACTATGTGGTACCATCTCACACCACAGAGATTGGCACACATCACAAAGAATGAGAATAAACAGTGTTGGTGAAGATGTGGAGAGAAAGGAACTCCTATCCCCTGCTGGTGGGAATGCCATCTAGTCCAACCTTTATGAAAAACGATATGAAGATTCCTGCAAAAACTGGAAATTGAGCTCCCAAATGATCCAGCTATACCACTCCTAGGGATATACCTGAGGAACACAAAAATACAATACAAAAATCCCTTTCTTACACCTATATTTATTGCAGAACTATTTACGATAGTCAGACTCTGTAAACAACCAAGATGCCTTTCAACAGATGAATGGTTAAAGAAACTATGGTCATATACACGATGGAATTATTATGCAGCTGTCAGAAGAGATGAAGTCATGAAATTTTCCTATACATGGATGTACATGGAAACTATTATGCTGAGTTATGAAATAAGTCAGAGGGATGAGATAGACACAGAACAGTCTCCCTCACCTATGGGTTTTAAGAAAAATGAAAGACACTCTTGCAATAATTTTCAGAGTCAAAAGAGAAGAGGGCTGGAAGTTCCAGCTCACTACATGAAGCTTGCCACAAAGAATCATGAGTGCAGTTAGAGAAATAACTACATTGAGAACTATCATAATAATGTGAATGAATGAGGTAAGTAGAAAGCCTGTCTAGAGTACAGGCAAGAGTGGGGTGAGGAGGAGGGAGATTTGGGACACTTGTGATGGGTATGTTGCACTGGTGATGGGGGATGTTCTTTACATGACTGAAACCCAACCACAATCATGTTTGTAATCAAGGTGTTAAATAAAGATATTAATATTAAAAAAAAAGAAAAGAAATCCATTGAGGATTTCTTTTGCTAACTTAATATATATATATATATATATATATAGTTTTTTGGGCCACTCCCGGCGGTGCTCAGGGGTTACTCCTGGCTGTCTGCTCAGAAATAGCTCCTGGCAGGCACGGGGGACCATATGGGACACCGGGATTCGAACCAACCACCTTTGGTCCTGGATCGGCTGCTTGCAAGGCAAACGCCGCTGTGCTATCTCTCCGGGCCCCTTAATATATACATATATATATATATATATATATATATATATATATTGGTTTTTGGGCCACACCCGGTAACGCTCAGGGGTTACTCCTGGCTATGTGCTCAGAAGTCGCTCCTGGCTTGGGGGACCATATGGGACACCGGGGGATCGAACCGCGGTCCGTCCAAGGCTAGCGCAGGCAAGGCAGGCACCTTACCTTTAGCGCCACCACCGGGCCCCTTAATATATTTTTTTGAGGAGGGTTCCCCAACCAGGACTCAGGGAGCCTAGAGAGTCACAGTCTATTCTTACCCAACTGAGGAGGCTGAGCGTTTCCTGATCCCCACCTGGGATGCTTGGGGGTCTTATGTTTACACCTGGAAATGCTGAGGGGACTGTGTGTTTAATCAAACTCAGATCTGCTATCTACTAGGCATGAGCCCTACATTTTTTATTATCTCCTAGCTCCTACTATTAGGTATTATTCATAGTTTTTTTTTTCTCCCAGAAATTGTTAGGTAATTGATAGATAGCCTTTATTTCTTGGGTCATCATTTGTCATCTGAATTCTTATAGTGTAGTAGTGGGAAACTACGTCATATCAATTACACAGGTTCTGATTGACATCATACTACAGTCCTTCCACACCATTTACTGAAAACTGAAAAGTGAAATGTTGCAAGTCAGCCCCTGAAGAGGTTGACTGATGGAGAGATGGAGGATGAGGCCTTTCTTCTTCAGCTCGGACCACACGTCTGTTACCGTCTGTTACCCTGTTCAGTCGGCGGTTCTGAGGTGAATGTGGCGGGCAGGCTTCCGAAGAAAACAGCTCTTTATTCTGTGAAGAGGCCGAAGCCAAAAGGCCTAAGAATAGGTCCAGGACAAAAAGCCTCTCGCCTTCCACAGACCCTTGTTTTTATGCCTCAGAATCAGGTACCACCCTAGGGTGGGAGCAGAATGCCAGGTCACACCCTAGGGTAGGACACAATCACCGATCAGGGTAGGGTCAATAATATAATAATCCCATTAAAATGTTTCGTACACAATAGTGGATTGCAAGAAGCAGGCCACAATTTTTTTTTTCACTTGAGCATGTTTTTAAAAATAAGCTTATAGGTTTGCTTACTGGTGCATTAAATTCATCAGGAAAGCAAAATAAGAAAAGGGTTAAAGTACAGGTTTGAAGACAAATTGAACTTGAATATCTTCTTACATTGAGTTCACAGGAAATAAAAAGAGAAAGAATAAGAGAAGAAAAATGTCTGCCCCAGAGCTAGGCAAATGGGAACAAGAAGGAAACAAGGACATTGGTGTCAGGAAATGTGCACTGGGTGAGGGTGTTGTAGATTGTAGGAATAAAATTCAATCATAAAACCTCTGTATTTGTGAATAAGAAACAACTGTATTATGAATAACCTTGTAATCAGTGTTTAAATAGAGTAATATTTTTAAAAAGTGAGTTGACAGGTTCTCTTATAAAATGATACTATTAGCACATATCTCACAGAGCAATTAGGAAAATTAAATAACATATTTTCGCATATTATCTGCATCATATCATTAAGATAAGTTGTTTCTTAATATAAAAACTTATATAAGACAAGTGTTCAACACCATAGTTGCAACTAAAGGTTCTTTGTTAGTTGCATGCTATTTTGTAAGATCTGTTACTTTTCATTTTTAATAAGTCCTCCATGCTAATTTATTTGTATAGAAGAAATAGCTAGTCACCAAATACCTCAGTGAAAGCAATGCCACTTGTTTAAACCACAAATTCACTTTAGGCACATGAAAATATCTGCTGGAAGCCATTTAGTGATCTAATAAAATCCAAAACAATCTGGTGTACATTTCAAGCACTGTAAATGGAATCAGGCTGAATTTAGTTCAACTCTGACTCCATTTTACATCCTTAGAGTAAAAAGTCCAAGAGTTTCACCAAAAAAAATCTTTTCAAAAACAAAGATAGCTTTTGATATAGGATCCAGAATTTTTACCAGATGAAAATGTTTTCATTGTTGATGGGCTTTGCCAGTTATATTTACAGAAAAAAAATGTGCATTTTCAGAAAAATGTTCACAGATATCAAGGAAGATGGGCCATGCCCTGAAAGAGGATGGTAAAGCAAAGATCCCGAAGCTGGTAAGAAAGATTTTTTCCCCTCAAGTGACTGAAATGCCTGAGCTCTGGAGCAGCAGTGTTCTGAGCTACAGACAGTGAATCAAAGTTGTCTCATTTCTGCTCAAGGGAGCCACCTACTGTGTCACTTCTACATCGGCCTAGGTAAAGCAGAACATGTGGAAAGTAGAGAGGAAATGACATTCCCAATGTTTTCGGTTTATTTTCTCTTCAGTTTTTTGAATATAAAATATGTCCTTGACTTTAGGAAATTTGCTTATTCCCTGAAGATAAGAACTTAAGTAGACATGAAAGATTCCAGGAGCTACCAATAAGAATATTAACTGGGGCCAGAGAGATAGCCTGGAGGTAGAGCATTTGTCTTGCATGCAGAAGGATGGTGGTTCAAATCCAGGCATCCCAAATGGTCTCCCGAGCCTGCCAGGGGTGATTTCTGAGCATAGAACTAGGAGTAACACCTGAGAGCTGACAGGTCTGACCCCCAACAAACAACAACAACAACAAAAGAATATTAACTAGTAACAATAAATGGGGGCCATGGCATTGGTGAAGAGATAGCTATTGAACACTGTATGCCTGATATCCCATCATGAATAACTTTTTAATTTCATAATGACATAAAAAATCATTTTTTAAAAAAAGAGAACAGGAAGCATATTCTTTCAATAATGCTCTAAGGCAAGTAAATTAATAACTGAATGGAAAAGAGAAGAAGAACAACCAAGATAAGATATTCTTCGCATATCACAATCAAAGTCAGTTTTAACCATAAGACACATGTCATATTTATCAGAAATGATGATATATTTGAAGATCGTCCTCCAAGTAGCCAAAAACCCCAGATAGAAAGTTTGTCTCAAAACAGTCATATTTGCACAAATTAATTTATCTCTCATATAGTTGATCATAATCATATCATTCAATAAATGTGGCAATAGTGAGGTAGTGCAATTAGGGCAGAGAAGGGAGCCCTATGACCATTTCAGTTGGAAAGGATTTCTCTGGACAAGATCTAGGTGCTGAAAGAGGTAAAGTAATATGCATGATATTCCTTCAGTAATAATATTGCTAACCAGAGTGTCTAAAAAAAATAAAAGGAAGAGAGACAGAGACAGAGAAAAAGAAGAAAAATGCCTGCCACAAAGGCAGGCAGGGAAGTGGGGGAGTGGGAGAGAAACTGGGGACATTTGTGGCAAATGTGCACTGGTAAAGGGTTTTATATATTATATGATGGAAACTCATTATGAACAATTTTGCACAACTGACAATAATTCCATTAAATTATTTATTTAAAAAACTATTTAAAACGTGGCTAACACATATACTCATATAAAGAAAATAAAACTGCACTTGCTTCAGTGTACTCTCAAAAATCACTTGGCATCAGCTTGCAAACCAATAGACCAAATGGTTGTTTGGGCATTTTCTTATACTCCATATCTTATGATTCTAAGTGAAATATGTTCAGGAACCTGAACCCTATATCTAGATCACTTTCATTGGTGGAAAATGGGTTCAAGCCATATTCTTCTAAAAGGTGAGAAAAATAAACTAGCAAAAATAAAAATAATTGACTGCTATAACTTAGAGTTCAAACAAATATGACTTTTTGAGAATGTTTTTGCTATTTCTCAAGCCTGCAGTCAGAATAATTGTCCCTTCTAAGGAACAAGAAGGAATGTACTTACTAGAGGAGTCATTAAACACATATCTTTTTCACTTGAACTTTGCAGGATCAACTTGTACTATGAGACATTTCTGATACTAGAGAGAAAAGATTACTTAGCATGAAAGCTTTATCCTAATACTAAATTTCTCCTTTATACTGATTTGTGAACTAATATAAGCTTAATAAGCAAATGCATAAGGCCACTTTGGACTTGTAGTATAAATGAGGAATAGATGGAGACTAAGTGTGAAGCTTCCTATTTCAGGAAGTCAACAGATTATGAGACCATGTTAGGGCATGTGGCATATATGTTTTAACTCACACGTCCTATTCTATTTGCAGCGTCTCTTCTCATCTTGTCAGAGAAAACAGAAGAAAATGTATAGGTGTGGCTGATTATCATCAAGGAGTCTGATATTCCTTTTTAAATTCTAATTTTCTACCACTAAAGTTTCATTCCATTTCTTGATAATAGTGACTTAAACAATACAAATGTACTATTTTGCAGAGTTTCTATGGGTTAGGAACTTGGAATGAGGTGACTTTTCTTGAGTTGTCTCAGGAAGTGATAGTCAAGATGATGGCCAGGGCTACTATGATTGAAGATACAACTGGTACTGCAGGATCCACTCACCAAAGGGTTTTCTCACAGGGCTGTTAACAAGAGGCTCAGGTTCCTTATTAATGTTGATAAAAGTTCTAAGTAGCTTGAGTTTCCCTACAACATGACAACTGGTTTCCCTAGCAATGGAGATCAATGAGGCCACCTGCTTTGATGATCTAATCTTAAAAAGTCACACACCATCACTTCTAGCATGGTCTACTTATTATAACCTAACCACTAAAGATGATGCTTTTCAGAAGGTGTTTGGTAGAGGGAATTATGCTGTTGAGCAGAGAGGCACATCAAGAAATATGTAGATTGACTTTTAAAACCTCCACCCTCTCTTTTGCATAGCCTCAAATAGTTGCTAAAAACCAAATCCTGCAAGCGTAGAATTCAACTGAAAAAAAGAATTCTCTGCAGAATTTTGTAAGTTGGCAGAGCTACACTATCCATATGCACTAGTTTACAGATCATTAATTATTTGAAAAAGAGATTGGGAAACATATGTTTAATTAAATATCAGAAAATAGAGGAATTATGATATCTTTATAATGATCTTATTCACTACTAGGAAATGGCTCTTCTGTCCACCTTACAATTTCTATACTGTGAAGAAGCAGGGAAGTCTAAACAAAAGAATTAAAGTGAAGTCCTAATGTTAATGAAGTTGTTAATGCTTCTAGCATGGATAGAAATAAAGAGGAGAAAGCCACCAAACTGAATGCTTGGTATCTTGTGAAATTACTTCCCTGATTTTGCCACTATCACAATAAGCCTAAAAGGCCAACAGTGTATAACTATGTGTGTATTGTATGTTGAGGAAAGAAGACACAGATTAAAGACCCATATTAACATACTAAAACCAAAAGTCAATTCTTGCCCAATATATATAAATAAAATCCAATCAAGCTAGAAATTTTGGTTTTTGGGGTTGTTGCTTTTTTTTTTTTTTTTTTTTTTTTTTGGCAGAGGCAATCAACATGTTTGTGTTCATAAGGGGTTTTTTTTCCATGTTCCATCTGGTTGTTTCAGCAACACTTAAATAGAGCTTCTCCTCTCCTCCACCCTCCCCCAAATTAAAAAGCTTTTCTGGCAAACACAGAGATATTTACACGCACGAAGCAAACTATTTTTAAGTTCAACTGATAAAGAAAGACGTGTACAAACTTTCCAAATAAACAGGGCTCATTCTAAGCAAGACTGTATATAACAGATTGAACAATAAACAAAGCCAGATAAGGACAACAGGTTGAAATTACCATTACTTTCTGGCATTTAGCTCTTGATGGGCCTAATTATCTACCTTCCATTGAGCTCCCTAGCTTTATAAGATAGGTCTCAGCTTACACTAAAGCATAGTAAAGGAAACACAAATCTGAGTGCTAAGTCTTTTTTTCCCATTTTCCTGCTACTCAAATACACAAGAAATGTTCCAGAAACTAGTGCTTTTTTTTGCTTTTTTTTTTTTTTTTTTTACCAAGGAGAGTTGTTTTTTGTTTTTTTTTTTTAATTTGGTTCAGTGAAATTTTTCAGGTCCTAAAAATAAAAACTGACACAATTGATACAGATTTGTGCATCATTCATCCAAATATTATTCTTGAGAAATCAACTACAGTGTGGTGAAGTGTAGAAGTAGGAGTTTACTCTTCTGTGTCTGAGGATTCTATGATAACTAACTGGTTTTGTTGACACATTTTCCTTAATGTGTTTTGTTCTTCATCATTCTGCCATAATGAGTCATCTTCAGATTCAACTAATGCATTCAAAATTTCTATTTTTTAGAAGAGTTTGACAAAATTTTTATGTGATATAAGCTCCCAAATGGAAATGACTCACATGCATAACAATTTCAAGCATGCCACAGATAGATTTATTTATTTATTTTGGATTTTTTGGTCACACACGGTGATGCTCAGCGCTTACTCCTGGCTTGGGGAACCATATGGGACACTGGGGATCAAACTGCAGTCATCCTAGACTAGGGTGTGCAAGGCAGATGCCATACCACTTGTTCCACTACTCCCATCCCGCCGCAGATAGATTTTTGATTTCCAGTCGCAAAATTATCTCCTCATTTAACTTAATCTCTGCCTGCCAGTAGAAAGATCATAGAATGTAGAACTGTTGGTGAAGGTGACAAGAGTGATAGAAGCTTTTGAAAGATATTATGTTTCCTGCTCTCATAACCTTGCTCTTTCCTGAGAGTCCCATGAACTGGAAAGGATTGGTAATAAAGGGACCTCTGGCACAAGCTCCAACCACTGGAATCAGAGAGTATGCTTATTAAGTACAATTCCTGGTGAGTCATCTGAGTGGCTAGTGCGGCCAATATAAATCTGTAGAACTCAAGTCGGATACATGTTGAAATAAAGGAAAGCCATATATTTCTAGCTCCTCACCTACAGCACATATAATCGAAGGACAATAATGTTGGCAGGCAAGGCAGATGCATTCATTTGGAAACAAAAAACCTATGTGATTTGGGTCATGGAAATTTAGGCAAACATCTAAACTATATCCTAAGGAAGGACTTAGGTCAAGGGACTTTTTTGGTATGTAAGTTGCACCCAGCAGAGTTTAAGTGATCATATAGTATCAGGGATTGAACCCTATGTGAAGAGCAGGCACTCAAACCCTTGAACTATGACTCTAACCCAGGTCAGGAATTCTTCCAAAGAGAAAAAGAAGAATGTAGTATGATCAAATAAGGGGATTATCAAGTAAAATGATGATGTGATAGGTCAAGTGACAATATATAGAAGCCTTTTCTGTCAAATGGGATGCTTTCCTTCTTATGAGGTCTTAAAATGTTGGCATGTGCCCCTATGCTAAAGTCACATCTAGTCAAGAGAGGACAGAGAGAAGGGCCTGTTGTTTAAATATAAAAAATAAAGTATAGAATCCACCTGTTGGATGAGGTTAATCTAGGCACCATGTTTCTAACCCCTCAGGTAGACAGGTCTGATGAAAAGGGTAGTAGGGGCAGAAACAGAATTCACAAGCAGCCAATTAAAGTTTCATCTGAGTCAGCTCGATTTATTTTCTCATGGCTTTTCTCCACCATGAGTCTCTGCACCATGTTTGCCTAACTCATGTCTTTCTCTTAGTTCTATTGATCTCCCTTGCTGCTTCTCTGTTAAACTTTCTTTCTGAGCAGCTTTTCCTTTCTTCTCTTAATGCTCTCTGCCTTTTGCTGCTCTTCTGCTGCTCCTCCCTTCCCCCCAGCCAAACTCTCTCATCCTTTATTCAAAATAGCCAGCCATCCTAGATGTGGGTGTGTCTAACCATCCAGATGGGATTAAAAGGAAGCTAAGTAAAGACTGGAGAAAAGGATACCTTTCAAGGGCCAAGTGGTAAAGAACATCCCTGACATGTGTGAGGTCCTGAGATCAATTTGCTACACTAGATATCTCAAAACCTGAGAACTTTGCATTGGCTCCTATAAGATAGAAAAAAATATAAATAGATAATAAAGGAGAGAAAAGTGGCTTCTTTTATGGTGGTTTTCTACTGCCTTATTTTCCCCTGGTTCCTGTTAGCCCAAGCTTTCACATGAGTCACACTGGAACTCTCACCCAATACATACAGAAAATGGCTGGATTCCAAGTTGTCCTGGCCTGTGGCTCATGCCTTCCTGTGTGGTAGGAACTTGGGATATCTGCATATCTGTTCAGAGATCCTTGGTGAGTTTAGCAAATAAAATCCCCCCAACAAACTAATCTAACTGAGGGAAAGGCTAAAGACTATGGCAGGAACTGACGTAGGAAAAGGAAACCCCAGACAGATTGGGTGAGCTTTCCTAGGCTCAGCAAACCTCTGCTCTTTCCATTGATTTGTGCACAAATATATAGCCACTTGGAACCATGTACAGAGAATTGGAACTTCTCTACCTCAAAAGAGAAAAGGGTTAGATCATCCATCAGAAAGCACCATTTGGAGTTGAAGCAAAGGCAAATTCTGGTATATGTGCACATCAAAAATCGGCAAACTCATAAATCTAACACACACTTCTTTGAGGAGTTACCATAATTACTTGCTTATAAGAAAAAGCACTGTGATCCAAACAAGTTCTTGGGGACCTGATACTCTTACAGACTCAAACAATATTTTATGACACCAGAAAGACCTGGGAGAGTACAATCACCTATCTGTCATGCAGATAAGAACAAAGATCCTGGGCAGCCAATGTAAACTTACTATGGTTGTAGTTTCCAAGATACAGAGCTATAACAAAAAAAACAGACTCTGCTGTTCCACTTTGTTGTTTCTAAGATACACCCTGAGAAGCCAGGAAAAATCTTTCATTACTCTCTAAGAGGATGTTGAAGACTTAGACTAGAGGATTGTATGAGACCAGTTATGCCTACATAGGATGAGCTAAACTATGACTTGACACTGTCATCAAATAGACCCCAGTCACTGCTCAGATGTTGCTTCTATTCTTTGATAAATTACAAAGTCACAATGTCAAGATAGAGGGAATTTTGACCCCAATTAGCCAAAAAAGAACAAGAAAGCAACAATAAATTGTTGACTAAACATAGTTTCTTATTTGAACTGTGAATTCTTTGGAGGTTTTATGCTCTTCTGAACTATCCAACTTTATTTTTATTAATTTTCTTATTTACAGGTAGGAATCACAGAATTAATGTTTGTCTTCAAAATCAGTGGATAGAGCCCACTCAAGTTTGAGTTTTCTTGAGTGACTCTCCAGCACTTCAAAAGCTAAGTTTAACCCAAGAAAGAAAAAGCTGAGAGAATAAGTTACACCCACGTTCAACCACCCAATGCCAGAACGGAGCCAAGCTCTGCAAGAATAGAAATGGAAACTATCACTTTGTGACCCAGGTGGGGGAACAGAACAAAGACCATGGTATGAGACAAGGTATGGATATGAGACAAGGTATGGATGATGATCAGCAACAATAAGCAGGATAGTAGGTAAATTATTTGTCTGGATCTTGAAAAGTTAGATAAGGCCACCAGGCCAATGTAAGGGTGTTCAATAATCTATATCAAGGCTGAGAAATATAGTCCAGCGTAATACCTTACTGTGCCAGCAAAAGACATTATCCAATCACCATTTTCTTCCCATCAACTAAGACATGGTCTCAGAATCTTAATGGATAAGTAA
This sequence comes from Suncus etruscus, assembly GCF_024139225.1. Taxonomy (NCBI): domain Eukaryota; kingdom Metazoa; phylum Chordata; class Mammalia; order Eulipotyphla; family Soricidae; genus Suncus; species Suncus etruscus. The sequence continues at coordinate 52,386,556 of NC_064850.1, forward strand.
GCATTGCACAGATCTACCTATCCAAAATGGTATAAAAGACCGTTACTTCCAACCTGTCTCCAGGACATCTTTTTTGGGATCTCCTTTCTTTAGCAAACTGATTCCTCTGATTTAATTCAATAATGTTCCATGGCAACTTCAGTGAGTAAAAGCCATATTCAATAGTTTCTTCTACTTTTATGAAACTTCTAGTTCCTCTCTGTCCTGTCAATTTTATTCACTTACCCCAGCAAAGAAATACTAAATAATGGAACTGTTAAATTTACAAAGAAGGAATAAATAGGATGAAATGATTTATGTTTTCCTTGGGGAGAATCTCAGCATATTCAGTCTGCACAGGTTTATGCCTACATAAAGCCTGCTCAACTGGCCAAATACCAATCACCAGTTTTAGAGTCAACTGCATCCCTTCAAAAAATAAGTCAAACAAGTAAATTTATATCTCAGAAAATTATATGTAACAGAGAAATTAAAGTTGCCATGGGAACAAGAAGATAGATCTCCTTTCTGTAATATAATATCATGTAGTTTCATTGAAGAAAGTATCATTATTTGATCACTTACTCTAGAAAACCCTAAGTGGGAGTAGGAATCAGTCAGAAATAAGTGTAAATCTTAGGGAAGTGTCCGGTGCAGATCTTTAATGTTTACAGGTAGACAAGATACCCATGGAAGGTAAGCTACTGAATGATATTCTAAAATGGGAATTTATGGCTGACTTTTTCCATGTGCAGATGCCATAATAGGCACACAATTTTCCACAGCTTCATACCTTGGAGTAGGAGTATTATACAGATTGTATTAAAAATCAGATTATAGGGGGGACAGAGAGATGGCGCTAGAGGTAAGGCATCTGCTGTGCAGACGCTAGCCTAGGACAGACTGCGGTTGGATCCCCAACATCCCATATGGTTCCCCAAGTCAGGAGCGACTTCTGAGCACATAGCTGAGGAGAAAAACCCTGAGCATCAAACCGTGTGGCCCAAAAAAAAAAAAAAAAAAAAAAAAAAGAATCAGATTGTAGAGATTGTTTTAAGAGTAATCTATGACAAATTATATCTCTTTGTATTTGAATTTGTGACCCTTCCCATTAAAAGATGAAATATTTTTCTCAACCTTCAAACCTGACCTTGGACTTCTTTGACCAATGGTATGTTTTTGAAATGACAGAGTGGCATTTGTGGACAAGACATATGAGGATTTGCACCTTTCACTTTCTTCCTCTTGGAATTTCCATTACTCCATTAGGAAACCCAAATTAGTTTACTGCATGGTGAGAATCACCTAGAAAGGCAGTTAGTCTAACAGTCAGTACCCAAGGCTGATGAAAACATGAATGAGGTCATTCTGATTCTTTGGGACCAGTCAAGCTGCCAGGAGATTGTAGCCACACTGATGACCCAGACAAAACTAGAGGAATAACCATCAAGCTGAGCACAGCAACTTAAAGGATCATAATAACAATAAAACATGTTTAAGCCATTTTATTTGGGAATGTCTTATTACACTATACATACTAGCTGCTTATGTTTACTTAAGGGTGGTGTTTATGAAAGGTATTTCTCTGTAGGTAGAAAAGTTTTCTTCAGAACCTATTTTTTATACACAATTTTTTTTATTGTGACTGAAGTTCATTTACATAGAATTATTTACGATACATAGTGACAATGAATGAAGGGCATTCCCACCACCAATGTTATCCTCCCTCCACTCATTCCCAGCATGTCTCCCACATCTCACTCCTTTACCCCTCAGAATCCTACTGCAAATGGTCGCTGCCTTACAGCTTGTTATAGGTTGGGTATCTATTCTGTTTGGTGTTCCACTCTGGTCATTTTTTTATTTACACTACATGTTCATATGACTGGTCCTGGTATCATTTCCCCCCACCAATTTATGAGGCTGAATGATTCAAATTATGCTATTCTGTTGGAGGTTAAAAGGTTAAGGAAAAGAGGAGAAAGAATTTGGAATCAACTACTAAAAAAAAATCACCTAATAATATCCACAAAAATGGAAAAGAAAAAAAAAGTGGAAGAAAAAGGAGAAGAAAGATAATATCAAAAAACAAACAAAAAAATAAAACAAAACAACACCAGAAAAGGTGCTGCAGTGGCAGGGTTTGTGTTACCCCACCTTTTTTTTTTTTTTTTGTATAGGCACAGCAAGTATTGGGGAAGGAAGGAAATTCCTGTGGCCTAAGAGATTCAGGGTTTCTCCATTCTTGAAGCATATTGTCATGGGAACAACCACTGGCTCCATACCTTCTCATTGCCATATCCCAGGATTGTTTGTTTGTTTGTTTTGTTGTTGATTTTTGTTTTTGTGATGTCAGAAACCTTTCTTCTCTGTTGTGGATGAGAAAATAAGGCCACTATAGCAAGCAATCTTGGTATTTGCGCAGGTCCTAGGACAGGGCCTAGAATAGAGTCTTTAAGGCAGAACCTATTTTTAAGTTTGAACATGAAATACCTATATTTTTATCATCAATCCTTTAAAGGTACATGTATTTCCTCTTTTATCAGAGATTGCCTTTGCCTTTTCTCATTCCCTGAGATCCTTTACTGCAAAATCTATTTAATTTTTCATCAAGAATTTTAGCAGATACTACAGTTGACTGAACTAATTTCTTTTTTATGGTTTTCTTTATTAAAGGCATATTATTTGCCTAGAATCATATTCTATCACCTATTATATCTTTTTTCCTCTCAGATTTTTCAAAGTCATTGCACTACAGTAGAAGAGAAAAAGTAATTGCTTTTTTCTTATTTACAAATCCTATTTTGTCCATGGTGATCACTACTCTGACTATTCTGTGAGAAAAGAACTAAATGTTGCTCATTAAACCCATCTTAAAGAGATCTGACCCAGGATCCAGTGTGTAAATGGAAGTTGTGTGTGTGCTCTGGCATTAGGCATCATCACTCTATACTGTTTTCTGCTCGGTTTCTTCTCTGCCTCAAAAACAATTCCCAGCAAAGGAAAAAATAACACTCATCATTTCTATGCCTTCACTGTATTGTCTTATTCATAGCTACCATATACTCACAGCCTGTGTTGTCACTGCTGCTGGCATGTGAATCATCATATAGATGCACGTGTGTATGTGTGTGTGGGTGTGTGTCCGAGTTCATAATGCAAAAGTACTTCACCTCAGTCCTTGCTGTGATTTCTATGTCAAATTCCAGGGACTGAGTAAGCCAATTGACCTAGAAAACTACCATCATCTCTATTCAAAGGATCCAGTCAAGTTTTCAAGTTTGTTCCCTGTTTCACCTGGTTTCCTGTAGGTAAATAAAGAAACGGAATCCTGTGTTTCTCAATATTGCTGCACTAATCTGGTCCCACAGAGATTCAAGAATCAGCAAAGGAAGTAGAGAATACAACCTTTGGGACTAATTGTTATTCTAAATTGTTCATTGTTGGCCATAGGGCAACAGTTGTGATTCATGCCCAGCACCACATGGTCCCCAAGTACTTCTAGGTCCATTTACAGAGGTTCTCAGCACCAGTTTGGTGGACCATGTAATCCCTGACACCCCAGGACCTAAAAAGCTTCATGTTCTTAGTTTCTTCTATTAACCCCTGGGCTACAATTATCAGTTAGGCCTCTGAGAGTGCTGTGCTTATTTATCTGAAATGAAAAGTAAATCAGTTTTACAATGTTTTACATTGTAAGCCTATCTTTCCTGACAAAGCCCTTTGGGTGAGACTTCTGCCCAAGGATCCAATTCTCATGCCATGGGTAATGTGGACCACCATTAATGGAATTTTTTAAAATAATTTTTATTGTGACCAAAGTGAAGTACAAATCTTCCCAGTAATATTTAAAGTACATAGTGACATTGAATCAGGGGCATTCCCACCACCAATGTTGTCCTCCCTCCAACCCTGTTCCCAGCATGCATCTCATATCCCCCTCCTTTGCCCACTTGAACTGCTAGTAAGGTGGTCCCCTCTGTGTCTAGCTTGTTGTAGATTGGGTATCGATTCTGTTGTCGTTGGCTTTGGATCTGGTGTTTAAGTCTGCTCATTTTTTATTTCTACTCAATGTTCATATGAGTGTTTGGTCTTGGCACCATCCCATTAATGGAATTTTTTTTTTTTGTTTTGGGGCCACACCCAATGACGCTCAGGGGTTACTCCTGGCTATGCCCTCAGAAGTCGCTCCTGGCTTGGGGCACCATATGAGACTCCAGGGGATCGAACCGTGGTCCGTCCTAGGCTAGTGCTGGCAAGGAAGACACCTTACCTCTAGCACCACCGTGCCGGCCCCATAATGGAAATTTTTATGAAACAGATGGAGTCTATCTTTTCAGACAAAAGCCATAAGGCACAATTAACCATTTCATGATGACACAGTTACCTCTGTGTAAATTCTGGTTCTATATTCAAGACTCATGGTTAACAAGGCTCAGAAACATCCCGATAGTATTTTTCATTCCTGGATTCTATTTCTAGATGTGAGCTGTTTCCTCCTCTGTGCCTTTACTACTGCTGCTGCTGCTGCTGCTGCTGCTGCTGCTGCTGCTGCTGCTGCTGCTGCTGCTGCTGCTGCTGCTGCTGCTGTTACTGCGAATGCTGCTTGCATTTGCCTGTTTTGTTTTTCAATGTACATATGTTAGTTCTACTACTATTGCAAACTGGAGCAGGAGAGAAAGAGACATTACTTGTGGGATTTAAAAATTTCATGAGATTGTATAAAATAGTTCATCAAGCCAAGGATCTAGTCTAGTGGTAGAGTATATGTTTTGAGTGTATGAATATATATACACACACACTCAAATGCCCACACTCTCACCACAAGATAGAGACACAGAGAGATGTATATGTATGTATATACATATATATGTATATGTGTGTGTGTGTGTAGATTTATATCTTCAGTTTAAACTTGGAAGATATAATATTTGAATTCTAAAATAATTTCCATTGGTAAATACTATCAATTTGTTTAGGCAATAAAGAAAGGGTGTTTATTGTCACAGAGAATTACTTATATACTCGAATATAAGCTGACCCCCCCCTAATTTTTTCCTAAAAACTGGGAAAACTTAGTGACGTCAGTATAAGCTGAGGTGGAAAATGCAGCAGCCACTGGTAAATTTAAAAATAAAAATATATACCGAAAACAATTACAATAATTGAGGAATCAGTAGGTTAAATGTTTTTTGATATTGATTGCTAAAGAAAAACTGTAAACTAGCAACAATAACTTTAAAACTTTAAATAAATGAAGAAAACCGTAGCTTAACAGGTAATCAAGCTAAATCACAAAGGTTAAAATCCTTCAACATTGGATTCCTCTTCCTCATCATCTGTATGTCCAAACAGAGTGTCAACTGTATCTGATGTGAAGGTATCAGCATAGACATTGTCATCATCACTGAGTTCACAGATATCATCATCACTGCTGTCAGTCTCATACAAAGCACAGAATATTGTGGGTTAAATAGTTCAATGGCAAACAGTTCAATTCAGCCGACTACCTCTTCAGCTCAGACACAACATGTGGACTGAGCTGAAGCACCGCCCCCAGCAGACGGCAGAAGTCAGCTAGAGACTACGTGCATTTGATTTTGTGCTCATGCACCACATCAAGTAACCTGTATGATCCAAGTATAAGCCGAGTTCAGGGGTTTTGGCACAAATTTTGTGTATATACAGTATTTTCTGCTCTATGTGACTAGCAACATTTCTCACACTTGACGTTGTACCATCTGAAGAGGCAAAGTTTATAAGAAGAGAATGCAATTTTAGTTTCTTAAAAAACATTATAGAATATAATATAATCTTTGGCCTTTTTGGCCTGTTTTTGTTCAAGTTAAAAGTACTAATTCAAATGCATTTTAGGGGCCAGAACAATGATCCAGTGGGTAGGGTATTTGCCTTGCAATTAGACAACCCTGGTTCAATCCATGCCACCCCATATGGTCCCCTGAACCCACTAGAAATGTTTCCTGAAGCACAGAGCCAGGACTAATCCCTGAAAAATTAAGTGTGGTCCAACAACAAAACATAAAAAAATAAAACCTTTTTAAACAAATTCTATATGTTTGCCAGTGTCATAATTGAAATCTCAAAATTATCTTCAGGTACCCCATAGCTGGGCACCCTCTATCCATAAATAACACACTCCCAGTTGTCCATGTGTTGCATCCCTTCAGAAACCTTGCACTTTTATTTAGAAGAGGTCTCCTATGTTTGAATAATGTCCTCTCTGTAAATGAGAACCTTTTTTCAATTTTGAGGCTCCATTAGTACATACCAAATTCCCCAAGCTTGTACACTGATATCCTTGATGGATGGCAATTGGGGTATAAAACGACTTTAAATCTATGGCACAAAAGCTGCTTTTTCATCACTCACAGACCATGCACAAGACTGACTACCTTAGACTTCAAAGTAAAGAATATCTATTCAAACATGTTCCCTAGTTTCTCTAGAGAGCCGTTTTCAAATTAGTTACTAACCTACAGTGCATTAAATATATTATTTATGGTCAAATGATTGAGTTAGCAATCCTTTGTAAGCTTTGAGCTTTGGCTTCCCTATGTAGTCTCAAATAACTTTTACTTTGATAACTATGCACTTCTTACTTCATTTTCCAGGATATAATACCTGTGGGATTTATAAGAAATGATGCATCTCCTCCTTCAAGGCAACTTACAATGAAGTTCATTAGCACGTAGTGATTTGTGCTAAATTAATTAGAAACTAAATTAAGTAGTCTAGAGTATTTAGTTAGTTATTAATGCATAACACATTACCTCAAGACCTGGTGCCTTAACACAACAAACATATCATTATAATTAAAATTTTGTGGGTCAGGAATTCTGCAAGGCAGGATAATTCTTGTGTTCTTTGCAGTAGAGAGCAAATACACTTGAGGATCCTAGAATAACAGGTAGGTTAGGATGGCAGGTGGAAAAAACTTGGTTTATGTGTCTATACTTTGGTGTAAATTTCTATGAGGCTAGACCCATCAGGAATTACCTCTCAGCACAATCCATTATAGTCTTTCTACGATATTCCTCTCAGGAATGTAGAATCCTCACATGACTTGCTTCTTACAGAGAAAAACCTCCAGGAGGACCCAATAAAGATGATATTTAGAGTCTCTTAAGGCAGCCCAGTGTTAATTCCACCGTAATCAATGAATTTAGTAGTACAGAGCCCAGCTTGGGCAAGACATGTTTCTCAATGAAGAGGAATGAGTAATTTAATGCATTTCCCCGGAGGCCTCCTCAGACACTGGAAGAGAGGAAGAGGCTACCTGTTTCCAAAGCAAACACACACTAGGAACTCACCACTGAAGTCAGGACAGAATATGAAGCTCCAGAATACAGTGGGCCACAGATTCCAGTAGACCATAGCTGACTTGAGTTAGTAGATCTACACTGTTTATTCTTAAATATCTAAATTCAGTGTCCTGGAATTTTAGGGTTTCACCTCAAAACTGAGTTTTCAACTTATTGGAAAATACTTTAATCTTGCCTGGTATCTTGTTAGGACTTGTAGGGCCAGTTTGAGGTGACAAAAGTTTCTTAGGCAGAGGGTCAACCAGCACCCCATCTCTCAGTGATGTCCTGTCTGCTCCTTGGGGGCTCATCAGCATTAGTCGTTCTTACCCAAGGAATAGAAACATAGAAAAAAACTCATCCTAGGGGTCAGAACAGTACATCAGGTAAGGTGCTGCAGCTGAGCCAGATTTGATCCTTGGCAGCCCAAATGGTCCTCTGACACCTGCAAGGAGTGAGCCCTAAACACAAAGCTAGGAGTGCTGCCAGATGTGGCCCTAAACCAAACGCAAAATTTTCATCCCTATTTGCTATTCCCAGACTTAGATTAAAGAATGAAAGCTCTATTGCTTCCTGGGGCCCTTTATAGACCATTACTAAGATGGAGATTTTACAAGTGATGGATGTGTGTCGAAATAGTATGAAAGCTACTTTCAATTGGCATACAAATTAGTTCCTATTTTAGAAGTCTATTTTTATTTTAATGTACTGTAGAAGAAAAAAACATTACCAGCCCCTCCATACATATACTGACTTAATTATATAAATTTCTTCTTTTAAAATCTTGTAAATGTTCCCTTCATATCAGAATATATAGCATGTAGGTTATAAAAATACAATAGCTGCATCCTCCCATCAAACGCATAGAACCAGAACATAATCCATAGCCAACTGTGCTCCTCAAGGTTTGCTTCTAATTACATTTTAGATATTTACATCTTTCCTTCATTGCCACTGAAAAAACCAATCTTAGATGTTTGTAAAGAATTTGCCTGTATAGGGGCCGGAGCAATAGTTTGCCTTGCACATGGCTGTCTCAGGACGGGCCTGGGTTAGATCCCTGGCATCCCATATGATCCCCCAAGCCAGGAGTGATTTCTGAGCGCATAACCAGGAGTAACCCCTGAGCGTCACCGGGTGTGGTCCAAACCCACCCACCCACCCCCAAAAAAGAACTTTCATGTATATACGGATACATGTATGTGATCTTACTACCTATGAATCTTGAAACATGTTTCATTTTTCAGGTTTTATATAAACCTATACTATATTAAATCCACCTATAGATATCATTCATTTATTTTTACTCTCAAGAACTCCTTTCAATAATAATTACAAATAAGTTGTCTGCTAATAGGAACAAATGTTATTTCTATCTATTTAGGCATTATGAATGATGTTACCAAGAACATTCTCTTAGGTAAGTATGAATGCAATAATCTGATCCCAGTTTATACCAATGAAAACTAATGTCTGAATTTTAGAGGATGCTCATCTTCAGATATCCCAAGTATTGCTAAAATACCTTGCAAGACAATTTACTCTCCACTGACAAGTTAGAAGCACCATAGCTTTAGCACGAGTCAACACCTGGCAATATTCAACAGTTTGGCATGTACTTTTATGGGACTATAGAATGAGACTTCACAATAGTATTTTTCTGTTGATCCAAATGACCAGTAAGATTAAATATTTTTTCTATGTGTTTTGCATTGTTTTTGTAAAATTTCTATCTATATTTTCTATATTGGCATCTTTTTTCTTTTTGATTTTAGGCATTATTTATGTATTACCACCTAGATATATTTTACTCTCCAAATAGCTTGTTTTATATGAAATTTTAAATTTTCATATATATTTATCAAAGTTTTCAATTATGTTGTATAATATTTTATGTGTATCTTTATTCTGAACTCTAAATAAATCATATAAAAGACCTTTATAAAATTTTTTGTTTTTAAGGTTTCAATTCTTACTGTAAATTTTCTAATCATCCTGTACCTTACTTATAGAATAGTATACCAATTCCATTTCTTTAGTATGATAACCATTTTCAACATTATGTTTCATCCTCCCCTAATTTGCAAACTATGTCTTACACTAACTTATTTTTATGTACAAATGCAGTTTTCCTAGCTCTTCAATTTGTTCTATGAGCCTCTTTTTAAATCTCTTTACGGCTGATACACTGTATTAATTAGCAGACCTTTAAAATATTACATAGAGAATGCCTACCCACCCTATTCTTCAAGAATATTTTTTGGCTAATTTTGGTCATTTGCTATCCACTGTGAAAAGTGGGTTTTTGGTTTGTTTTTGTGGGGGTTTTTTGGGGTTTTGGGGGGGGTTTGGGTCACACCGGCGGTGCTCAGGAGTTACTTCTGGGAGGCACGGGGGACCATATGGGACGCCAGGACTCAAACCAACCACCTCAGGTCCTGGGTCGGCTGCTTGCAAGGTAAATGCCGCTGTGCTATCTCTCCTGCCCTGAATAGTGGGTTTTTTTAATTAAATTTTCTAAATGCTATTACTGGGATATATAAATATCTTTCATAATTCTGATATTAAATCCAGAAATTTGCTGAACTTCTTTATTAATTCTAATATTTTGTCTTGAGATCAATGAAGTTTTTGTAATAGAAGACAAAATATTGTCTTCAATTAACTGTACTTGGGTTCCATAGTATCATTATTATGTTTCTAATATTAAGGGAAATGCTTCTGATCTTTCATCTTAAGAAAGGCATTTACTGAAGGTATTTGTTGACTGTTTAGTATGAGATTTCAATTTTTTCATTGTATCTTTAGTTTGCTAAGAATTTCTATTATGAATGGCTGTTGAATTTTATTGAATGCCTTTTCTCCACATAATAAAATTTTATGAGTTTTAACATAAGAGAAAATTTTCTCCTATGTTTGGCAAATGCCCTATTACTGCACTATAGCTCCAGCCCCAGGGCTCTTGTCTTGCTTGTGACTGACTTAAATTTAATCCCCAGAATCTTATATGGTTCCCCTAAAAGCACTGAGCACCACCAGGTATGACATCCCTCAAAAAAATCCCTATAAATTTAGTTTAATTACCTAGAGAATTAGTAATGCTAGTCTGAAAAAATAATTAGGACACTGTACTTTATTCAGAGGAGAATCTTAAGATTAATTCCTTCAGTAATTCTCAAGGGTATAAGATTATTCAGTATGTCTGTATTTTTCCAAGGCAACTTTGGTATTTAATATTTTATAAGAACTCATATCAGAAAGAGATCTAGAATAAACTATCTCTCTTCATCAAAAATCAAGACTAATTGATTAATGTACTAAACTGAAATTAATGAACCAAATATAAAAATTATCAGTCTTTTTTTTTTTCAGGAAGTAACAGCTTTATTCATACCCTATTCACCACATGTGTGGTTGATCTCAACCATTTATGCTGTATAACTACTCAGCCCTGCATTGTACTTGTCAACCATCTTTCCTCCGACCTCCATGCTGGCAAAAGCCAAAAGGGGCAAAAAAGGCCAATTATCAGTCTTTTTATCTACTTTCCCACACAAGCTAACTCTTGGCCAATGAGTCCTTAACAGGATATGGCAAAGTCAAAATCTGCCTTGGCTAAGTTTGATATCTAATACTATATGAAGGTCACCAAGCCCCACCAGAAGTTATTTCTCACTACTGAGCCAACAGTAACCAAAATAAATAAATAAATAAATAAAAACAGAAAAATTTTGGGGGTGACACACAAAAAATGAGTCTATAGCACGAAAACTCTAGAAATCTGTCAAGAAGGCAATGAGGTCAGTCGGCCATTGTGTTCACCACCAGAGTTAATTCATGCAAATGATGATGGCTGACTAGATGTAGTCAGCATTCTCTCTTTCAGATACTCCCCTTTTCTTTCTTATCTCTTTCTCCCTCACTCTGTGCTTAAATTTTAATTTTTATTGTAGTTTAGGTATTGTGTTTGCAGTAGTGCTAACATGTATGGTTTTGTTTTAAATAAAAGTAGAAAGCCTGTCTGGAGTACAGGTGTGAATGGGGTGGAGAGGAGGGAGATTTGGGACAATGGTGGTGGGAATGTTGCACTGGTGAAGTGGGTGTTCTTTACATGACTGAAATCATACAACTACAATTATATTTGTAATCACAGTGTTTAAGTAAAGATAATTAAAAAATTTAAAAAATAGTTACTGTACCCTAAATGTTAGAACTACTATGACCACGTTACCTAAACTATAAAACAATGTCACATTATATCCACTTTCCAAAAATTTTTACTTGGTAAAGCCTAAAGAAAGTCACTTTCCTAACTACAAAAAAAGAAAACACAACAGCCTGTAAACAGATCATGATCACTTATCTTTCTTCTTCATTTTTGTCTGAGCTTTTCACCTATTTTTTAAACTTAATACCTTTCCATAACTATTGTACATATGTACATAAGTTTTGTAAGTATGTCAATCCTCAATGACATATCTATATTCCCCCTATTAATTATTATGATACTACTGCTGAAGTTTTACTACATTGGATTCCTTTTGAAATTGAGTAGACCAAGAATGTCCAGAAAAGAGGCAATCTTTGTATTAGTTTGCTTTTTCTTTGAACAATTTTTTTTAGATCTAATAAGTGCCAGGAACTACTTTAGGTATTGAGAATACAAGTTTTATCTTTTCCAGAAGCTCATATTCTAGTAGTGAAAGATGCAAAAAGAGAGAGCGTATTTCCAAAAAAGATCTATTTTATAAAAGTTAATGTAACAGATGTCACTGTTGAGCCAACATAGAAACATTACTTCCTTCAAGAAAAATCACTAAAAGTCTGTTTGTCTATAAATAACTATGCTTTATTTTCATCAGAAGTACAAAACTTTTTATCTCTCTTTCTCTTTCATCCCTATTCTTTCTTCTACTCATATTTATTGAAGCACCAGGACATATAGTTTTATGAACATCATCTCAATTAATTCTGAAGACAAACCTGAGAGTTTATTATCAGGAGTGCAATCATTCTATAGATGAGAACCTAAAGAAGAGTTCAGCACTTCCATTTTTTTTTCAGTTATGTATAAAATTTTTTTTTATTTAAACACCTTGATTACATACATGATTGTGTTTGGGTTTCAGTCATAAAAGGAACACCACCCATCACCAGTGCAACATTCCCATCACCCATGTCCCAAATCTCCCTCCTCCCCACCCGACCCCTGCCTATACTCTAAACAGGCTCTGCATTTCCCTCATACATTCTCAATATTAGGACAGTTCAAAATGTAGTTATTTCTCAAACTAAACTCATCACTCTTTGTGGTGAGCTTCCTGAGGTGAGCTGGAACTTCCAGCTCTATTCTCTTTTGTGTCTGAAAGTTATTATTGCAAGAATGTCTTTCATTTTTCTTAAAACCCATAGATGAGTGAGACCATTCTGCGTTTTTCTCTCTCTCTCTGACTTATTTCACTCAGCATAATAGATTCTGTGTACATCCATGTATAGGAAAATTTCATGACTTCATCTCTCCTGACAGCTGCATAATATTCCATTGTGTATATGTACCACAGTTTCTTTAGCCACTCGTCTGTTGAAGGGCATCTTGGTTGTTTCCAGAGTCTTCTATGGTAAATAGTGCTGCAATGAATATAGGTGTAAGGAAGGGATTTTTGTATTGTATTTTTGTGTTCTTAGGGTATATTCCTAGGAGTGGTATAGCTGAATCGTATGGGAGCTCAATTTCCAGTTTTTGGAGGAATCTCCATATTGCTTTCCATAAAGGTTGAACTAGACGGCATTCCCACCAGCAGTGGATAAGGGTTCCTTTCTCTCCACATCCCCGCCAGCACTGTTTGTTCTCATTCTTTGTGATGTGTGCCATTCTCTGTGGTGTGAGGTGGTATCTCATTGTTGTTTTGATTTGCATCTCCCTGATGATTAGTGATGTGGAGCATTTCTTCATGTGTCTTTTGGCCATTTGTATTTCTTCTTTGTCAAAGTGTCTGTTCATTTCTTCTCCCCATTTTTTGATGGGATTAGATGTTTTTTTCTTGTAAATTTCTGTCAGTGCCTTGTATATTTTAGAGATTAGCCCCTTATCTGATGGGTATTGGGTGAATAGTTTCTCCCACTAAGTAGGTGGCTCTTGTATCCTGGGCACTATTTCCTTTGAGATGCAGAAGCTTCTCAACTTAATATATTCCCATCTGTTAATCTCTGCTTTCACTTGCTTGGAGAGTGCAGTTTCCTCCTTGAAGATGCCTGTAGTCTCAATGTCCTGGAGAGTTTTGCCTATGTGTTGTTCTATATATCTTATGGTTTGGGGTCTGATATCGAGGTCTTTAATCCATTTGGATTTAACCTTCGTACATGATGTTAGCTGAGGGTCTAAGTTTAATTTTTTGAAAGTGGCTAGCCAGTTGTGCCAACACCACTTGTTGAAGAGGCTTTCTTTGCTCCATTTAGGATTTCCTGCTCCTTTATCAAAAATTAGGTGATTGTATGTCTGGGGAACATTTTCTGAGTATTCAAGCCTATTCCACTGATCTGAGGGTCTGTCCTTATTCCAATACCATGCTGTTTTGATAACTATTGCTTTGTAGTAAAGTTTAAAGTTGGGGAAAGTAATTCCTCCCATATTCTTTTTCCCAATGATTGCTTTAGCTATTCTAGGGTGTTTATTGTTCCAAACAAATTTCAAAAGTGCCTGATCCACTTCTTTGAAGAATGTTATGGGTATCTTTAGAGGGATAGCATTGAATCTGTATAATGCCTTGGGGAGTATTGCCATTTTGATGATGTTAATCCTGCCAATCCATGAGCAGGGTATGTGTTTCCATTTCCGTGTGTCCTCTCTTATTTCTTGGAGCAGAGTTTTATAGTTTTCTTTGTATAGGTCCTTCACATTTTTAGTCAAGTTGATTCCAAGATATTTGAGTTTGTGTGACACTATTGTGAATGGGGTTGTTTTCTTAATGTCCATTTCTTCCTTATTACTATTGGTGTATAGAAAGGCCATTGATTTTTGTGTGCTGATTTTGTAGCCTGCCACCTTGCTATATGAGTCTATTGTTTCTAGAAGCTTTTTGGTAAAGTCTTTAGGGTTTTCTAAGTAGAGTATCATGTCATCTGCAAACAGTGAGAGCTTGACTTCTTCCTTTCCTATCTGGATTCCCTTGATATCTTTTTCTTGCCTAATCGCTATAGCAAGTACTTCCAGTGCTATGTTGAATAGGAGTGGTGAGAGAGGACAGCCTTGTCTTGTGCCAGAATTTAGAGGGAAGGCTTTTAGTTTTTCTCCATTGAGGATAATATTTGCCACTGGCTTGTGGTAGATGGCCTTAACTATATTGAAAAAGGTTCCTTCCATTCCCATCTTGCTGAGAGTTTTGATCAAGAATGGGCGTTGGAACTTATCAAATGCTTTCTCTGCATCTATTGATATGATCATGTGGTTTTTATTTTTCTTGTTATTGATGTTGTGTATTATGTTGATAGACTTACGGATGTTAAACCATCCTTGCATTCCTGGGATGAAACCTACTTGATCCTAGTGGATGAACTTCTTAATGAGGTATTGAATCCTATTTGCCAGGATTTTGTTGAGGATCTTTGCATCTGCATTCATCAGTGATATTGGTCTGTAATTTTCTTTTTTCGTAGCATCTCTGTCTGGTTTAGGTATCAAGGTGATGTTGGCTTCATAAAAGCTATTTGGGAGTGTTTCCACTTGTTCAATTTCATGAAAGAGTCTTGCCAGGATTGGTAGTAGTTCCTCTTGGAAAGTTTGAAAGAATTCATTAGTGAATCCATCTGGGCCTGGGCTTTTGTTTTTGGGCAGACATTTGATTACCATTTTTATTTCATCAATGGTGATGGGGGTGTTTAGATATGCTACATCCTCTTCTTTCAACCGTGGAAGATTATAAGAGTCCAAGAATTTATCCATTTCTTCCAGGTTTTCATTTTTAGTGGCATAGAGTTTCTCAAAGTAGTTTTTGATTACCCTTTGAATCTCTGCCATATCAGTAGTGATCTCTCCTTTTTCATTCCTGATACGAGTTATCAAGTTTCTCTCTCTCTCTTTCTTTGTTAGGTTTGCCAGTGGTCTATCAATCTTGTTTATTTTTTCAAAGAACCAACTTCTGCTTTAGTTGATCTTTCAGACTGTTTTTATGGTTTCCACTTCGTTGATTTCTGCTCTCAGCTTTGTTATTTCCTTCTGTCTTCCTATTTTTGGGTCCTTTTATTGAGTACTTTCTAGTTCTATTAGCTGTGTCATTAAGCTACTCAGGTAAGCTCCTTCTTCCTTCCTGATGTGTGCTTGCAAAGCTATAAATTTTCCTCTCAGTACTGCTTTTGCTGTGTCCCATAAGTTCTGATAGTTTGTGTCTTTATTGTCATTTGTTTCCAGGAACCTTTTGATTTCCTCCTTGATTTCATCTTGGACCCACTGGTTATTGAGTATGAGGTTGTTTAACTTCCAGGTGTTAAAGTTTTTCTTCTGAGTCCCTTTGGAATTCACAAATAATTTCAGAGCCTTGTGGTCAGCAAAGGTAGTCTGCAAAATTTCTATCCTCTTGATATTATGGAGGTATGTTTTATGTGCCAGCATGCAGTCTATCCTGGAGAATGTCCCATGTACATTGTAGAAGAATGTGTATCCAGGTTTCTGGGGATGGAGTGTCCTATATATATCCACTAGGCCTCTTTCTTCCATTTCTCTCCTCAGATCTAGTATATTCTTGTTGGGTTTCAGTCTGGTTGACCTATCCAATGTTGACAAAGCAGTGTTGAGGTCCCCCACAATTATTGTGTTGTTATTGATATTGTTTTTCAGATTTGTCAACAGTTGTTTTAAATATTTTGCTGGCCCCTCATTTGGTGCATATATGTTTAGGAGAGTTATTTCTTCCTGCTCTACATACCCCTTGATTAATATAAAATGTCCATCTTTGTCCCTTACAACCTTCCTGCTTATTAAGTTTGCATTATCTGATATTAGTATGGCGACTCCAGCTTTTTTATGGGTGTTGTTTGCTTGGATAACTTTTCTCCAGCCTTTTATTTTGAGTCTATGTTTGTTCTGACTATTCAGGTGCGTTTCTTGTAGGCAGCAGAAGGTTGGATTGAGTTTTTTGATCCATTTAGCCACTCTGTGTCTCTTAACTGGTGCATTTAGTCCATTGACGTTGAGAGAAAGAATTGTCCTGGGATTTAATGCCATCTTTATATCGAAATTTGGTGTGTCTTTTGGTTAGTCTTGTTTTAAATTAGGTCTTTCAGTTTTTCTCTTAAGACTGGTTTTGTGTCTATAAAGTTTCTGAGCTGTTTTTTGTCTGTGAAACCATGTATTCTTCCGTCAAACCGGAAAGTGAGTTTTGCTGGGTACAGTATTCTAGGTGAAGCATTCATTTCATTCAGTCTTGTCACAATATCCCACCACTGCTTTCTGGCATTGAGTGTTTCTGGTGACATGTCTGCTGTAAATCTCAAGGATGCTTGCTTGAATGTAATTTCCCCTTTTGATCTTGCTGATTTCAGAATTCTGTCTCTATCTGTGGGATTTGTCATTGTGACTAGGATGTGTCTTGGGGTGGTTTTTCTGGGGTCTCTTTTGGTTGGTACTCTTCGAGCATGCATGATTTGATCACATATATTCTTTAGCTCTGGAAGTTTCTCTTTAATGATGTTCTTGACCGTTGATTCTTCCTGGAAATTTTCTTCCTGGGTCTCTGGGACTCCAATGATTCTTAAGTTGTTTCTGTTGATCTTATCATAGACTTCTATTTTCATCTGTTCCCATTCTTTGACTAATTTTTCCATTGTCTGTTCATTTGCTTTAAGTTTTTTTTCCAATCTCTCCTGCTGTATGGAATTGTTATGTATCTCATCTTCCACAGCACCAAGTCTATTCTCAGCTTCTGATACCCTGTCCCAGAGCTTATTAATTTTGTCATTCACTTCGTTTACTGATTTTTTTAGGCCTGTTAGTTGACATGTTATTTCAGTTTGGAGTTTTGTGATTTCTGTCTTCATATTTTCTTGATTATTATTAGTGTTCTGTTCCACTCTATCCATGGTTTTTTTGAGGTCTTTGAGCATCTTCCATATTGCTACTCTAAAGTCCTTATCTGAGAGGTTGATTAGTTGGTTGGTCATTAACTGGTCATCAGAATTGTCATCTTCATTCTCTATGTCTGATGCTGGCCTGCGTTGTTTCCCCATTGTCACACTTGTATTGCGGGTTTTTCTACGTGTTGTGGTGTTATTCATTGGTTATATGATGCAGGCAACACACTTCTCTGGCTCTGCCCTTTCTGGATGGGCCTGCTTGCCTCCAAGGTAGAGGAGTCCTTTGTGGATGAAGCCTCACACAGGATCAAATCTTAGGCCCGAGCACGCAGCAGAGAAGACAGTCTGGAGAGAAGTTCTTGCTTCTGTGATCCAACACAGTTCTTAGTGTGTTTTTTTTTTCTTCTTGTGATGGTGTTATTTTTTTAGAAAGGGTGCACGGCTGCGTAGCGAAGTGGAGCTATGTGCCTTCTGGAGCCTCTTTTCAGCCCACTCTCAAGAGGTTCACGCAGCAGGATAGTAGAGAGACACACACAGGCAGCACTCACAGTTTTTCACAGTCGGGCCCCACTGGACAGGCGTAGTTTTCACTCGCTTGCTTGGCAGCTTCAGAATGCTGTATTTTTGGGGTCGCTTCCTAAGACTCTGAGGAGAGTTGCTGGGTAGCTTCAGTTTTGGGGGGGTTTGCTTCCCAGGGCTCTGAGGAGAGCTTCCAGAGTTCAGGAAAGACAGAGAAGAGTAGGACAGGGCTCCCTTCAGGTCCTCAGTTTCCTCAGAAGAAGCACAGCCAGGTGGAGACTCTGCAGGTAGAGCAATCAGCACTCTGCCTGGAAACCCCCACATCCAGCCATTTCTTACTCACTCACTTGCTGGGTAGCTTCAGTTTTTTTGGAGTTCGCTTCCCAGGGCTCTGAGGAGAGCTTCCAGAGTTCAGGAAAGACAGAGAAGAGTAGGACAGGGCTCCCTTCAGGTCCTCAGTTTCCTCAGAAGAAGCACAGCCGGGTGGAGACTCTGCAGGTAGAGCAATCAGCACTCTGCCTGGAAACCCCCACATGCAGCCATTTCTTACTCACTCACTGGCTCGCTCAGCATCTTCCATTACATCATACAAGAAAGTGATGAGTCTGGAGCTGCCACATGGCCTCTGAGTCCTGAGATCCAAGCAAATTGACTCTGTCCTCATTTCTACCATTGGTAGAATTAGCCTTTTCTACAACAACCCAACAGAAGCATCAGTCTGATATGACTTTGCAATCATAGAAGATTATATTCTTAGAGAACAGAAGACAAAAACTGTATTAGAACCAAAACATTCCATAGCAAGGAAAGTCCCACTATCAAAATAAATCAATCAATAAAAATTCAGTGGAGAATTTTAAGAATTTTTTGTTTTCAAAGATTCAGAACAGATGTCAGCAAATGACTGCCATGGAGAGGGTGACTCTATGCAAACTGTCTGTTTTTACAAACAGAGCTTCCCTGGAACATTGTCATACTCCACTAGCAGATTGACTGAGGTTTCTTTCACCAAGAATACAAGGATGCAGTTGAGCAGCTTGAACATGGAACTGAATAATTAGAATGCAGACCACATAGCCCAACAATGCTTAAAATCTTTACTCTTTGGCCCCTGATAAAGAAAACATTTTCTGACCTTTGACCTAGTTTATCAGGATGAATTTTGCCTGTGTTGGCTTGAGTACAGTTTTCTTCGAGTTAGGAAATAAATGGGCTAATTGAAACTTCAATATCCCTTTTAGCTTGCAGACCAACCAGAGATGCATGTTTTTCTAGTCCAAAGAGCTATTACCACAGTGTGGGCCTCTCCATGCTTCTTCCAGCTGTATTCCAGTCTAACATTGTATTTAAAATGTGTGGAGCCAACAGACTTTGTCTAAGTTATAATGCAAAGCTAAACTAGACTGGAAGCTGAGGTGAAGAAGAGTCAGTGGAAATAAATTTAACACACTAAGAAATTAAGAGTAGTGTTTGTACTGATTTTAACTGCTTTATTTTTTTACCAGTTGGGTTGGTTGTGAATGAAGGAAAAATGTCTATAGTCCCATAATAGCAGTGATTAATATTGCTACAATTTCTATTATTACTACTTAGGATGTAGCTCATTTATTTTACACTGGGTAAAAGAAAAACTGTCTTTGAAGCATCAAGAGTTTCTAGCTAAAGATTTTTTAATTGATCAAAGCAAAGCAAAGAGCACAATAGAACCATCTATGAAAAATGGTTTCATTTATGAAAAACCCTCCAGAAAAATACTAATACCACAATCAGCTCCCACTCCCTCTCCAAGTACACTGAATCCTGGGGATAATAGGCCCTTACAAAAAAATTCCAGCCCTTGGAAGTTATGATAATTTTTACAATTTATTGCAATGGTAAATGACATTTATATTTGTTTTTCTACACTCTTCCTAAGAAACAAACCAAGAGATGGTTCCTCTGAGCGGTGTGGTCTTAAACTGGAAACTGCCTTATCTGAACCTCACTTTATTCTACAAAATTAGGCTGACAAATCAGTTACTATTTTTCCACCACAATCAAGAGCCTGAACATCTGTGAGCCTTCAAGTTCCCCATCCTGCTAGATACCTCCTTTTGCTTCTACACTCATATTCCACTGTGGTAGAGAGAAGAGACATAAACTTGGGAGTGAGAAGACTAGTTTGCCCCAGAAGCCATTTTTATAGAAAGGCTGTGTCTTTGCTCACCACAATCATCATCCTATATATATATATAGGGGGAAAGTGAGGCCCTTTCTAATTTCATCATGAGAGATTCATGGGCTGCTGCTGCTGGACTATCTTACCTTGTCTACTTTACCCCTATCTTCCATTCATAATGAAATCAGAAAATAAATGTTCCTGGTCTTTCTCCTCTTCTTCAAGGAAGATGTATGACCTTCCACAGTCACCTGACATCACTCTAGACTATTTTAAGTGTTAAGAGCATTGAGTGGATTCCCCACCCCCATACACAATTACCTCCTTGAAGTCAACTACAGTTTGCCCTTGTCATAAAGAATTGCTCACTGCATATGACTGAAAGCAAAGTATAGACAATAGAGAGAAGAGAAGAACCTTTAAAAAGGGAGAAACCCTTCAACTGCCTAAAAGGTTGAGAATAAGTTAAGGAAGTTAGGAACTGATGATTGACCAATGGGCTGAGCAAGATAGAGGTCCCTTGTAATCATATGAGTGCTTCTTCCATGAAGTGCCAACCTGAATGAACTCTTTCTCCTTGCTACCCACATTATTATGATGTTTAATTGATATATTCCACTAATTTAAGGTGTCCAGGTAATTATGTGGCATACTGTGAACGTTAGGCTAACTTGCATTAACATTCGTAATTCTCTCTTGCTGCAGTGTATAGTAATAATGTGGGAAAATCATTCAAAATTTATAATGACAATATGGTACAGTTATTTGATTTTATTCTTCTGCATCCCTAATAAATTGATTGTAATTACCAGGAGGGCAAAATCAGCACCTGCTCATAGTCAAATATAAATATTTATATCTGAGTATATTAATATCTGAGTATAAATATGTACTCAGATATAACCTAGTAAGTGTGAATAAATGAAAAGAAAAATGATTAATTATCCTATCATCTTAAAAATTTAGCTTAAAACTTTAAACTCTAAAACCTCATTTCTGCTTATCATTAACTAGCTCCTTGAACTTGAAGAAAAACTCACTTTCCTTTCTGAATTTCTTTCTTTCTAATTAGCAAAATATAGGATGGCCCAGGCTTTGATCAGCCATTACACAATTTTAATGCAGGTCTAAGAAAAACCTCCCCTTTTCCCAGTATATATCCCATATCTCACTCCTGTGACCCCAGAAGTGCTAGTGTAACTTTTTCCCTCTGTGTATAGCTTGTTGTAGATAGGGTATCAATTCTGTTGTTGTTGACTTTGGGTTTGGTGTTTTAAGTCTGATCATTTTCTATTTCCACTCAATGTTTATATGGCTGTTTGTTCCTAGTACCATTCATTTTTATTTTCCCCTTCAATTTAAGAGGTAGAACAAGATGATTCAAGTTGTGTTGTTCTGTTGGAAGAAAACAGAAAATAAACAAACAAAACAAAAACAAAAACAAAAAAGAAGGAAAGCATAACAAAACTCCAATGAACAACAATAAAATAAAATAAATTTAAGAAAAAGAAAATAACAACCAAAAAAACACCAAGCAACAAAAAAACATCACCAAATAATAACCACAAGAGTAAAAAAGAAATAAAAGAGGGAAAAAAGAAGGAAAAATAAAGAGAAAAAAACAAAGGAAGGAGTGCTGGTGTGGCAAGGTTTTGTGCTTCCTTTTATTTATTTATTTATTTGCATAGACACATTAAGTATTGGGGAAATAAGAACGGGAATTTCCTTGGCCCAAGAGATTCAGGGTTTCTCTGCCCTTGAAGCATACTGCCATGGGAACAACTACTGGCTCCTTACATGCTCATTATCACACCCCAACATCTTTTTATGAGGCCAGGAAACTTTCTGCTCAGTTGTGGATAATAAAGTCAGGCCTCTGTAGCTACAGATCTTGGTATTAGCACAGGTCATAGAATGAAGTCTAAGATAGAGTCTTTCTTTACTGTTCTAGAAGTTCTGTTCCATCTTTGTTGTTGTTACACTCTTCTGCAATAAGTGGTCTTGGTTTTTGCTCAGATCCTAGGCCAAAGCCTAGGATAGAGTCTTTGATTATGGTTCCAGAAGTTCTGCTCAGTTTCAGTTGACAGAGTTAGACCTCTGGAAATAGAGCTCTTGATTTTTGTACAAGTCCTAGGCTGAAACCTAGGCTAGGGTCTTCCTTATTGGTCCCAAGATAAGTTCTGCCCATTCATGGTTATCAAAGTCAGTCTTCTGAGTTGGCGCTCTTGGTTTTTGCACAGGTCAAAGGACAACATGTCTTCTGATTTCATTTTACCGTTAGGTGATGAAATAGGACAACCCTCTCTTAGATCAAGTTGTTGCCATTTCCTCATTGTCAGAATGTCATATCAAAACTGGCACAAGTTGGTGCCAGAGCAGTATTAGGAATTTCCCAGGGGAGTTTGGTTCCTGGTGTTGTTGAAGGGAACTATCTCAGTTCTAGGTTTTGGCTTGGGGTTTGACGATCACTGTCCAATCTCATGGAGTCTAAGTTGAGTCCAAAT
Source organism: Suncus etruscus (assembly GCF_024139225.1). Lineage (NCBI taxonomy): Eukaryota > Metazoa > Chordata > Mammalia > Eulipotyphla > Soricidae > Suncus > Suncus etruscus. The sequence continues at coordinate 52,409,103 of NC_064850.1, forward strand.
GACACATGTTCAGGGTGGGAGTTGCTCTTGTATTATAAAAAGTATGTGTTCTTATCCTTAGAAGATAAAATCTTTTGTGCCTAGGTTTAACTTTTTTTACTGTGCCTATACAAAAGCAAATGGTGTTATATTATATTGCTGGTGCATTTTGGGAATAAGAATGGTAGGCTACACAATCTCTGTGTCCTGGTTTTGACCTGAGATTTTATCCCAGGCAAGACTTTTTCTTCTAGGTTTTCATACCAAGCAGAATCAAAACAGGTAAAGTTAAAGAAAATATGTATCTATATAAAATAGAAGAAATGGGGCCAGAGAGATAGCACAGTGGCATTTGCCTTGCAAGCAGCCGAACCAAGACCTAAGGTGGTTGGTTCAAATCCCAGTGTCCCATATGGTACCCTGTGCCTGCCAGGAGCTATTTCTGAGAAGGTAGCCAGGAGTAACCCCTGATTACCACCGGATGTTGCCCAAAAACCTAAATAAATAAATAAATAAATAAATAAATATGTATTTTTAAAAAGTAATTAAAGAAAAATTGATGGAGAAGGCTACCTTTATGTTTGGGAATAAACATCCTAAAGGTATAATTATAGATATATTAAACATACAAAGGAAATATAGGCATCCCCATTAAGTCTTTTGAGATATTCTCATGGGGAGTGAAATCCAGGGCACTTTTTCATCACACACTGTGGTTTTGTTGAGTTTGAGAAATGATTTGCAGCATTAAGGGATCAGGTAGTGTCCTTAAGCTGGGGGTACTTCTGAAGCTGAATATGGTACAATACAATGGTTCACATTTGGGAAGGGGTGAGAAGAAGGGCCAAATAATATGAGTCAGCAGGTGTGTTGGTTGTAGTTTCTTGCTGGGGCATGAGATGTGGGACTGAGAGGGTGTCCTTTCACTTTGGGAGATGGGTGGTGGTTTATTGGGGCAGGAGGTCTGTCTCGATGCCTAATGAGTTAAGAATTGAGGGTAAAGAGGGTGAAATGAGGAGGGATAACATATATCCCTAATTTTAAACTTTGGAGTTATCCCCTCCAAAAAAATGGGTCCTTATAGTTATCTTGAGTTCTCTCCAATATTTTAGCATATTTAAATTCAGTTCAGTCACAACCAGATTTAGGAATGAAGAAGCAGTCCTTTTGGACAGAGTGTGAGCACTTTTTTCTGGTTCTTTCCTGATAGTAGTTTTAAATAAAAACCTGTTGAGATAGCGAGGAGAGCATCTGTCTGAGAAGAGGCTGTTGCTAAGAGAATAAAGGGTGTACAAGGACACTAGTGGGGGGAAGAATGGTACTTACTACTTGAAAGTCTACCCAAGGTATGCATTACTGATGAAATTGTCTAAGGATGAATAATAGAAAAGCATCACCAAAAACAACCAAATGCTGATGATTTAAAAAATGTTCTCTCATATGAATTTTAGTATCAATTATATATGATGGAAAACATGAAGTTAATCATATAAGACCACCTTGCATCCTTCAAAATCATGACTTTTCCAACAGGGATGATTTCCCTGACTGGATAGGGTAGAAAAGATAGCCCAGGAGTCAGATGTATCCCTAGAAACATGACCCGAGCATCTTGGTCAGGTCAAATGGGGAAAGTCAAGGCAGAAAATATTTTGCAATAATTCAAGAGCTAACATAAATTTAAAATAGTTTGTGCCTGTCTTTGTCCTAACTTTGTAGCTGATAGAACATCTATATGTAAGAACTCACAGAATTATCCATAGCGTTTCCTATAACCCACATAGCCTAAATTGAATTAGAGTAGACTTAGTTCCATTCCTATAAGGTTATTGGCATCAAAAGTGAGAATAGGACTATGGACAATTCTTCCCCCATGTTGATGCACATCCACAATATCTATAGAGCCAGTGAGTAGGAGAGTCCAGACTCCCACCCCAAATTTAGTGGAGTTTGGATATTTTTAAAAATCAGATAAACAAACAAGCCAACATTCATGACCATGAGAGAACAAAGTTTATTGGGTCATCAACAAAATCCAGTCTGCATCTTCTGCTTCATTGGCACAGACTAGGGATGGGAGGAACCACACTAGGTGAGATAAGAGGGTGAGATAAGAACTAGAAAATACTTCTGTGTGCCCTGAGATAGAGATCTGGTGCTCAGGAAGAAGCAGGCACATGAGAACATTGTTGTGGGTTGTGTGAGCTTGTGCACAAGGCATGTGTCCAATAAATTGTAGGCAGTACACCTAATATGATGCTCTTTGGTTCAGGAAAACAATATCCCCTCCAAAGCCCTGAATTATTAAAATATTATCGTAGCTCTCATCTTTTACAAATCTCCTATCACCATTTCCACCCACAGTTGGGTGCTCTGAGCTATGTCTGAGATTACAGGCACACCTGAATCCTCCTCTGCCAAGCGAGCAGTTCATTTATTATTGCAGCAACCAAAATCTGCAGAACATGATTTGGAGAACAAAGGAGGAAAGCAGTGCATTGGCCAAGTAGTGGGTGGTCCCACACTGGATATCCCAGCCTCCAGAACATTGTAACCAAAGCCTGTTTAAGACACTGCCCCAAGAAGCTACCACAGCTGGAAGTCCCTCCAATGACCTATTCTCCCTTCCTCTGCTCAGACTACCACCTAGTAGATGAAAACAGATTTAGAGCCAAGTAGGATAAACCAAATTATATTCAAGAAAAAAATTAATAGTAATAAAAAGTTGGCCAGGAGACTAGAATTTTAAATGAGCCATGAATAATGTTTGATTGCCCAGGCTGGAGTCAACTTGCCCTACACTCAGCTTCACCTTTCACACTGCTATTTTGAGAGCTCTTGTTATATTCTTGCTTAAACTAAAAATACACTTCCCAGGAATAGCCGAACCTGGTTTTCATTGTGCAAAGTGACACCAAGGCTCAGGCACTCACCTTCCATCTGATGTTTTATGTGCAGGACATCAGTTTGAGTGGCAAAGTGAGGATCTGGCCAATCTCCTTATTGTTTTACTGTTTTAAGAGCTGCCACTAGACCTGATTTGGGAGGCTGCTGGGTTCCTCAGGAGTTGTTCCTCACAGCTGATGCTGGCTTTCACATGGTCACCTTGGCTCCAACAGCAGCATGAGTCCCTGCAAGTTAATCTCTGGAGGAGTTCATCTCTAAGACCTCAGCCAACTCATCCTCACATAACTGGGATAGTACAGTGAAAAAGTGTGGAGATCTAACAAAGTGGTAGCTAGGGATCTTGTCTTAACTCTGTTCCTCCCCCCCCCCCCCCGTGATTGGAGGAAAATTATTTCACTTTTGGAGTCTGGATTCTTGCTAGCAAGGGAAAACAATAAATGTTTAAACAGAGCAAAAGTAATTTATGTGGAATAATCATGAGATTATTTTAAATTTATTCTCACATATTCACCCAATAAAATGAGGCCTGCATTGAGTCCTGAGGAAAGCCATGCATACTATACGAGATGTGGCACTGCTACCCTGCCAAAAGGGGCACTCAGGGACACCAATTGCATTGTGGGACATGGAAATCTTCAGGTAAGTTGAGGTGTCAGCCTGGAGTTTGAGATCATGAGCAGGGAAGCACCTTATCCTCAGGAGGAAAGTTTCACCAATGCAATCTGGAAGATTTTTATTGCACATCAGCGAAGGTCTCCACAGGGACCTATTTCTAGGGTCTCCTATGGGGCTAAGAACACAGGCTACCTGTGTGGCACCCCATTTCTGCCTTTTGGGGTAAGTCCAAAACACTGAGACCTCATCTCCCAGTTATGAGGGTGCTAATACAAGAACTGCCTCAGGGTTTAGGAATGAGAATTAAATAAGATAGTGTGAGGCCCATGTCTTACCCCATTATCCCAAAGTCTTTGCCCAGAAATATTGTCTATTAAAGAATTTAAAAACAGGGCCAGGAAGGTGGCGCTAGAGGTAAGGTGTCTACCTTGCAAGCGCTAGCGTAGGACGGAACGCAGTTCGATCCCCCGGCGTCCCATATGGTTCCCCCAAGCCAGGGGCAATTTCTGAGCACATAGCCAGGAGTAACCCCTGAGTGTCAAACAGGTGTGGCCCAAAAACCAAAAAAAAAAATTTTAAAACATGAATTTGAAGACTATATATGCAACCCCATGTCCATTGCAGTGTTCATTGATAATCATGAAGAATGCAAAACAAGCATGTGCCCAGAAGCAGAAGAGTGGATAATAAAGACAAGGCACATAGACACAGTGAAATAGGGCTCAGCTCCTGGAAGATGCCATCAAGGATAAACCAGGAAAAACCAAGATACTGGGGCTAGAGCAATAACACAGCAGGAAGGGCGTTTACTTTGCATGCAGCTGACTAGGGCCATATGGTCTCTCAAGCCTGCTGTAAACAATTTTTGAGTACAGAGCTAGGAGAAACCTCTGAGTGCCTCCAGATGTGGCCCTTCCAAAAATATATTGTAAAATAAGTCAGATGGAGAAATACAGGCAACATATGATTTCACACATTATATGCATATAGGGTAAACCAATAAATGGTTGCAAGATTTTAGACCAAATGATGGCTACCAGGAGGGTGGAGGGAAGAGGGAAGGTAGGTTGGCAAAAGGGGTCAATTGTACAATGAAGGTTGAGGCAGTTTTTAGAATGGAATCTCTTGGTTCATAGACAGGCACTGCATACGAAAGATAGACTGAAACTGGAACGGTGTTTTAATGCAATGGGCTTCTATAGGAAAGAGCCTAAAGAAGAGAACAATGTTGCCCAGTAAAGGCACAACATTCCTAAGAGGAGAATTGTATGAAAAAAGATTGGAATATGCAAGGAAATGAAGCAGCCTGGTTGGTCTGGAATAGGAGAATAAAAACGAGAAAAGCATAACTGAGCCCTGAGTTCTGGAGATGGTTCCCTTATTTTTGAAGTGATCCCAAGCATGCCCTTGACAAATGGTCTTATGACATAAGTTTCCCTCCCCTTCATATTCCAGAGAACACTTAGGTTTCTTCTCAGGTTAACCTCAGGACCCCAGTACTAAAACCTTTATTTGAGAGGTTTTGTGGGGTTCTTTTTATGGGGGGGGGTGTTGGTTGGCTTTAGGGCCCCACCCAGTGGCATTCAGTGGTATTCAGAAGTTACTCCTAGTTCTGCACTCAGGAGTCATTCCTGTCAGTGCTTTAGGGACCACATGGGATGTCAATGATTGGACCCAGGACTACAACATGCAAGGCACACGGCCTACTCCATGTACTATCACTCCAGCCCCAATTTTTTGCTTTCTTCTAGAGACCTCCCTCAACCAATCTCAACCTGTGGTTCTGGGAGACACTAGGGTCATAGCTGGTAGTACAATGGGGTGAGCAATATGGTACCTGATATGGAACTCAGGGCAACACACACATATGCAACACACACACACACACACACACACACACACACACACACACATACAATTTTTCACTCCCAGAGGAGATTTTAACATATTTGCTTCAAAACTTCGAGTCCCCATCTCATTGACTTTGGGGGATTTACAGTTTACAATTATTTTGTAAATCACTAAGCCCCCTCCTAGATTTGAACATTTCCTCCTGGTTTCTGTTTGTGACCCTCCTCATTTTCTCCTGGTGTCTGTTTTTGACCCTCCTCTTGTATCTTTGGCTCCAACTCCAGTCTCTGCCCTCTGCCCCCTCCCCCATGCTGTCTCAGAGTCTCCTTGGGGCCTTTGGGGGACTCATGTGCCCTGCATTCCGGACATCTCTGGAGTGTGTTGAGTCCCCCTACACCCTATCCCAGTCCTCCCTGCAGCAGCCAAGACAGACACTGTAGCTCTAGCTCTGTGCAACTCGCAACTCCGACCGGATCTTTGATTTTATTTCCAAACCTGTCAACGGGCCTCTGAAAAGGTCACACACATGAGGGAGGCCTGGGCTGCTCTGGGGCAGACAGAAGCAGCTACCTCTGGAACAGGATTGGAGAAACAGACAGGAGGCAGCAGTGCCACCCAGACCTGGGAGCCTAAGGCCTATAACCAGCTTCTTTCCTTGAATTTTCCCTAACAAGGTCAAGCGAAACAAAGTTTGCAGCAGACACCCTTCTGCGCAGGGAGACCAGTAACCATACTCTGCTGGGCTCCATCAAGTTAATTCTGAGAGTCCTGCACAGCGGCCTTTGGGAGAAACTATTTTTCTACCAGCAGCCTCCTTTACTGTTAGTAGTCGGTTGCCCAGTGGATGATTGAGTTAAATAGGGGCTGCCCCAGCCGGGCCAGTCTGCACAGTTCCGGTTTGCTCTTGGTAAAGGGACCAGGTCAGAGCTGGGGGTGTGGGGTGGGGTTGCCAAGATGCTTCACATATATTCACGGGTGCTGCCCTCTCTGCACGTCTCTTAACAGCAAACACTGATGGTGCAGGAAACCACATCTGAAGGGATTGTGGTGCAAGAAATGCCTCTACACCCACCAGTTGTCACTGGGCTGGAAAAATGGCTCTGTTGGCTAACCCTGGGCTTTGCATGCAGAAGGCTCAGTAGCACCTAGTACCCTGAGCACCTCCAGAAACAATCTCCTGGCCCAGATTGGAGTTAGCTTGGGCACCATCGCTGTGGCACTCTCTCTCTCTCTCTCTCTCTCTACACACACACACACACACCACAAACACACGCACAAACACATACAAACATACATACCACACACACCTTCACATAACACATGTCTCACACCCTCATACCACATGCCACAATACACACACCACACATATAACCACCTACCACACACACCCCACCTCAAACACACCACACACTACAATCACACAATCACTATCTAAGCATTGTGTACACAGATGTCCTGAGAACACCAATCACAGCTCTATCATTTCCAGAGATGCGCAAATGGAATATCTATCTAGACGTGAGGCCAGAACTCAAATGGATTTTGGATCTGTCACCACCCACAGTGAGCTCTGTGGGGCCAGAGCCGTAGCAGAGCTGAGAGGGTGCTTACTTGACACACGATCTCTGAACATAAAATCTTTTGTTATGAAATATTTTGCTTTGTATATTTGGGCAACTAATTCAAATTACTTATAAGAAAGCCAAAAAGAAAGAAATTAGAGGAGGAAGAAAGAAAGAGGGAGGGAGGGAGGGAGGGAGGAAGGAAGGAAGGAAGGAAGGAAGGAAGGAAGGAAGGAAGGAAGGAAGGAAGGAAGGAAGGAAGGAAGGAAGGAAGGAAGGAAGGAAGGAAGGAAGGAAGGAAGGAGGGAGGGAAGGAGGGAAGGAGGGAAGGAGGGAGGGAGGGAGGGAGGGAGGGAGGGAGGGAGGGAGGGAGGGAGGGAGGGAGGGAGGGAGAAAGAAAGGAGATTTTCTCAAAATGACATTTCTTTTGTTTGTTTGAGGGCCACACCCTGTAACGCTCAGGAGTTACTCCTGGCTATGCACTCAGAAATTGCTCCTAGCTGAGGGGAACATATGGGATGCCAGGGATTGAACCGAGGTCTGTCCTAGGTCAGCCGCAGTGCAAGGCAAACGCCCTATGACTGTGCTATTACTTTGGCCCCTCAGGATGAAATTTCTGTCCAAAAGCATTGCATTGATGATTAGCATCTAGAAAAACTGGGTGATACCTCAAGGCTCAAGTGAACAAGTCCAAGTGTGACCTTCTTCTCAGCTTTCTAACTGGCTTTTCATTATCCAAGTCTCATTGGCTAATAGAAAGTGGGAGGTCTTGTACCCACCACTACTAATATTCTGTTTTCCTTGAAGTTCTAACAATTCAAGGTGGGGGACAAGAGAAGGTAGATACAGAAAGGAAGCACTGAGTTCCTGGCCCACCTGTTCTCTCTCTCTCTCTCTCTCTCTCTCTCTCTCTCTCTCTCTCTCTCTCTCTCTCTCTCTCTCTCTCTCTCTCTCTCTCTCTCTTTTCAGGGAGCATAATCCTTTGCTGCTTCTATTCCTGCTTACTCCATAGCAGGGAACATGTTAGCCAGGGAACCAACTGGTCAAATTTAAGTGAGCTATTCTGGCTACCAAGAACAATTCATCTGCAACCTGTCAGAAGCAAACAAGCTGCAGGTTTCTCATGGGCATGTCACCATCTGCAGTTCTGTAATATCCCTGGAACATAGGGAAAAGCCTCCATAGACTCGTCTTTGCGAACAGGCCTCATAATCAAGACACGCTGAGTCCAGGACCCCACGGCTGTGAGTGTTTTACATGCTACCAATTCCATCAGCTCTCCCGGGCACTGCACAGTTGAACAGAAGCTAGAGCTAAGTGTTAACTGCATTAGACATATGTCAGCATCTGTCTGTCATAGGGCCACCCTCTGCTGTAGATAAAAATTGTGAATGCTCAGGAAAACTGTCTGAGGATATTAAAAAGGACTGGGCTATATGGGTTTGGTTTCTCTGCTTGCAGAGAGTTGGAAATAAGGTTCAAAAGCAGATATGGATATGCTGAAACTTGTCTCAAAAAAGGCGGGGAACGGAGGAAGTGGGGGAGGGAAAAACCAAGTAAATGAGCCTCAACATGTTTTTAATAGTTATTTTCAAGTAGTGACATAAAAAAGTATTATTTTTCGTCTTTTATGACTTGACTTTCAAAATGCTTTGTGATGGCTATTTATTGCACAGGTCATAAGTAATACTCAATAAAACTGGAAACCAAGCATGCATGCTATACTCTTTTGGTAAGGTGCCATGACAAAGTACCCCAGTTTGAGAAATATATTCTTCCACATCTCTGGAAGTCAGAAGTTCAAAATCAGAGTCAGTAATGTGTGTTCCTCCTAGTGCTTATGTGGAAGAATCTTTCAGGTACTTTTTTCCCAACTTCTGGGAGTCCTTCATATTTCTTAGCTAATAAAATATGGCACATCACCATTCTCTCTGATGCAATTTACTGTGCCCCCCCCTTTTTTTGGCCAAACCCAACAATGCTCAGGACTAACTCATAGCTCTGTGCTCAGGGATCACTACTGGCAGACTCAGTGGATGATTTTGAGTTCAGGGAATTGAACTTGAGTTGGCAAAATGCAAGGCAAACTCCCCAAACACCATATGTCTCTGGCTCCACCATGACCTTCTTATAAGGATACCAGTCATTGGGCTCATGGCTTACTCTCGTCAAATCTTTAATTAAACACAGAACAGAACACACACACACACACACACACACACACACACACACACACGGTGCATTACTATGGTTCTCATACAACCTTTCGCATCTGCTCTCCCCTGGCCTCTGAAAGGTTGTGCTCCTGCTTAAGCTTCAAGCTGCTTAAGTCACACACACACACACACACACACACACACACACACACACAGCCCACCCCATTCTCTACTCTCCCATCTTTTCAAGTCCTCTGGCTTAAATATGGCCTTAGATCTCTGTCTTCAAGAGACTTTATTAAGAAATGGCATTGCCAAATGAATTCATGAATCACTCCCCCCTGAATAACATACTTTTCAACCTAAAAAGGAAGAGCTGCTAATTTTAACAAAAGTTGCAGTTTTCTCTGAATATATACCTAATTTATGCATGAAAAGGAATTGTGTCAATTTGGTTAGCTTGGCTTATTGAAGTTAAAGATATAATCCTACTAAATTTTTCTTCTTTGGGGTCCCTGTTTCTGCAGAAAGGTGAATGTTCAAGAATGTAAATATAAAAAAATTGTAGAAAAGTTTGTGTTCCTACTTTTACTGGAAACTGTATGTTGATTTCTTTTTTTTCTTTTTTTGGTTTTTCAGCCAAACCCAGCGGTGCTCAGGGGTTACTCCTGGCTGTTTGCTCAGAAATAGCTCCTGGCAGGCACGGGGCACCATATGGGACACAGGGATTCGAACCAACCACCTTTGGTCCTGGATCGGCTGCTTGCAAGGCAAACGCCATTGTGCTATCTCTCCGAGCCCTGTATGTTGATTTCTTAGTAAAGTAAAAATTGAGCTGTCAGATGACCCAATAATCCTATTTCTGAGTATCTAGCCCCAGGACACAAAAACATGCTTTCCAAAAGACTCATGCACACCATTGTTCATTGCAGCAATTAGTACAATTGTTAAGATGTGGACTCAACCTAAATGTACAACAACTTACCATGAAAATGAATATTCATGGAATACTATGGAATATTATGCAGCTCTAAAGAATGATAAGATCACACATTTCATTACATCATGTATGGAACTGGAGAGTAATATTTTAAGTAAAGTAAGCCAGAAGAATAACGAGGACAAATACAGAGTGGTCTCACTTAACTATGGTACTTAAATGGGTGGTAACTATCACCCTTGAACCCAGAAAATATGAAGAAGAACAGAGAGGAAAGAAATTGAGGGACATAGCAAAAAGACCCAGATGGAAAGTAATGGGGTGACAGGTGTCAGTATCCTCAAGTAAATTGATGATATTGAAGAGTTAAATTGTGATGGATCTAAACTACAGCATTAAAAACACTAAGAGTGAAATCCAAACTACAGCCTTTAAAAAGTGCCCATCAAAGAGGGATGGGGATGGGAGAGAACCTGGGACACTAGTGATGGGAAAGGTGCAGGAACACTGTATGCCTAATACTCAACAACGAATAACTCTGTAACTCACAGTGTCTTAATAAAACATAATAAATTAGGTCCTAACTTTAATTCTTATTCACTCTGGGGGACTCAGCTTCCTCCATCCTCATTAAGTTTTACATATTATTTCCATGAATCCTTCAGTGGCTTCATGATGAGCATTTCCAATACTCTTCTGGTAAGATTTAAACCATCTAGAACTGCAAAAGAGAATCTCAGCTTCGCTCGAGTGTGTGAATGAGCAACTGAGCCTAAGCAAACAACTACTGTGTTTAGTCACTTAGCCAGATCCCCCTGACTGGAGCATAGACTTTCTGTTATCCAACCTTTACCACATATCACCTGGCCTTAACACTATTCCTGCTTTGATGATGCTTCTTAAAAGCCAAGCTGCTTTGAACTGAAATCAGAATAAAAGTGGCAAGGCCCAGCTGAAACCCTGTTGACCAGTTGAGCAGGAACAAGACAATTCATTGTAGAGGGACAGACAGACCTGGAGTCTTCAGGTGGAGACTCAACTTCAGACTCAAAATAATCAAGAAACTTTAAGTCAAACCATGTAGAATGAGAAGCTGGACAATTATGATTGTGTCCCCTACTTCTGATAAACATTCTCATCAACTGGTTTATTAGTAATTTATCTTTTCTAAACAGAAGAATTATATTTCCCTCTCCACCCAGTTAGGACAAAGAAGGCAAATGCTAAATTTCTGATATTAGACAGATTATATGAAACCAGAGAGCTAGGAGAGGATAAGCTCCCTTGCAGCTGGCCCCAGTTTGATCCCTGGCACAGCATATGAGTACATGGTTCCCCAAGTTATCACCAGAAGTGATCTCTGAGTACTGTCAGGTATGGCCTAAATTCCTTCCTGCCCGATGTAAAAACTAGATAGCTTTTAATCTAGATACAGTAAGGCCACAGTCACATTGTGTCAAACATAAACTCTTGCACACAAGTCTACAATTTTTTGTATTTGTATGGGCATTTGTATTTGTATGGGCATAGCAGAACAATTCAAGATGACATGCTGCTACTCACAGGCTCCAAGTCCATTGCTTCACAAGGCATGATTCCAATACCATTAACATGTACAATGTTTCATTCTTTGATAGTCCTAATTTCAGAGGAAATCTTAGGCAATGGAAACAAATGTCTATGGGAATAGATTCTTTCAAGATGTGAGAAGCATAAAATGAAATTAATGTACTTCATTTGGTTGTCTAATTCTAAGGAAATGAAAAGAATTGTTAAATTTTTCCAAAGAAACTGTATTGTTACTTGATCCCCAAATTAAAAGAAATGTCCCATAGTTTACCAAAGACTCTCAGCCTGAACTCTGGAAACCCTTAAAAATATATGTACATGTATCTATGCTCTGCTATGTGGGTGCAACCCTGTACTTAATTAGAATCTAATCACCAGGCATTGGTTGTCAATGCCCTTAATTGGTGAATTAAAACAGCAACACCTGTGCCTCCAAGTTTCAGAAAGTGAGCTTAAATTAGTTGCAGCATTTTTTACCAAACCTTGGTCATTTTCGTCATCTTGCTGTCTTTCAGTAGCATTTGTACTTCTGGGGGGTGGGGGGGGGAATTTGGGACCCCATTGAAAGGCGAGCCACACCTCCCTCCTTTACATAGTCCAGGCAAAATCCAGAACAATCTGCCTCAGTTTGGGGTCACAAAGCATCCAAGAAAAGCAGGTCAGCTTGACAGGAATGGGCAGAACTTTGCAACCCAATTAGTCATTATGTAAGCCTTTAAGTCTAATTTCTCAGTCTCTTAACACTAGGGGAATTCTTCAAAGAGGCTAGGAAGTTGGCAGCACTTCATTTGTCCTCATGGGCATTTTTATTAAATTATAAGCAGATGCATTTTCCCACACCCAAACCAGCACAGGAAAGCTTCCTTCCCTAGGATGCTTGGCTCTATGTTGAAACAGGCCCTCGGTCCACAGGATCTCGGTCCATACTGAATTGTCCTTGCTGCAGGTCCTTGAAGCATCACAACTTCTAAGAAAAAAATTAGGTACAAAGAAGCATAAGCAATTACTACCATCATGCCATACATAAATCAATCATAACAAATGATCCTGCCTTCATACATTGTTTATTCCAGCCCCTGCCTAGACCACATGGAGTCAAACTTGCTTTTCTTCCTTTGTTTGTAGAAAATTGCAGCATGTAAACCATGTCAGTAATTACTTCAAGAGCCTGGGTCTTTATTTGCTCTGTTAGTACCCATCATTGCAGGCGATCAGAGCAGTAGGGGATCTTCCTAGGTCCTCTCGCCAATGTTCAGGTTCAGGTCAGACTAGCCAGTGAAATATGAGCATCTCTGGATGTGCAGATCACCACAAAGACTTATCAGCAGTCATAATGATAGTAACAACTCACTGTACTCTGCTATCAAGCTGGTGCTGATAAAAATTTCAATTAATCCTAACGGTTCATGATATTAATAATGTGATTCATTTCCACTTTACACAAGAGAAAACTGAAATTTAGAAGCCACAAGTCACTTATAGTAGCATAGATGACATTCCCACTAAAACCTCAAATCTTTTCTTTGCCACCTCTAAAAACTTTATAGTTAATAAAATGTGTATAAAAACTTTATAGTTTATTGTTTATACAGCAATTTTGCTCAGAATTTATCCTTCTTGCTACTGGCTTTTCTCAATGGAAGAAAACATATATAGTCTAAATCATCAGGCTATATAAGAATCTAATCATAAACTACAGAAGAGTTAAGTGGATACAAGTCCTCATTTAAAAGTTGCTGTGTAGAGGCCGGAGCGGTGGCACAGCAATAGGGCATTTGCCTTGCACGCGGCTGACCTAGGACGGACGGACTCTGGTTCGATCTCCCAGCTTTCCATATGGTCCCCCAAGCCAGGAGCAATTTCTGAGTGCATAGCCAGGAGTAGCCCCTGAGCTTCACCCAGTGTTGCCCCCCTCCAAAAAAAAGTTGCTGTTTAGGGGCCGGCCGGAGCCATATCACAGCCTGTATGATTTTGTCTTGCACATAGCTGACCCAGGTTGGATCCGGATATCCCTACAGTTCCCTGAACAATGAGTAATCCTCAGGGCTGCTTAGGCATCATTAGATGTGGCCAAATAAATTGACTGATTATTAAAAACTATGTGCCTAATAAAATAACTGTACTAGGTTTGTTTGTTTTTGTTTGTTTGGTTGGTTGGTTTTGGGTCACACCTGGCAGCTCTCAGGGGTTACTTCTGGCTCTACACTCAGAAATCGCCCCTGGCAGGATAGGGGGACCATATGGGATGCCAGGATTCGAACCACTGACCTGCCTTACCTCCATTCTATCTCTCCGGCCCCTGTGCTAGGTATTTTAATCTCTAGTTTTTTAGTGGTTTTTAGTGTTGATGTTAAATTCTGATAAAGAGAAACATAAGTAGTTTTCCTAAGATTTCCTAATACCTAAAGAACTGAACTGCTGCAAGTTTTTATACTTCCTTCAATCTCAATATCCATTGGTTCCATGAAGAGAAACGGGTGGTGCTGACTATCCACTGACTTCTACTAATGGGACACCAGGTAGACATGTCTGCAGGCTTCCAATTCCCCTTGGAATAGAATATGTAAGAGAAGCCAGAGAGGTTGAATAAGGAGAGTAGTTTATGCCAAGGTGTTTCTCCATCACCTGGCTGGTGTGATACCAGATTCAGCTAACCTAACCCACTCTGAAGAAAATTCTTATGATCTTATCAATGGTCCCTACAATCTACATGAACAACCCTGTAGAAACAACTCTTCCAAGATCATAGTTTTATTAAACACCCGAAGAAAATGGAATGATGAAAAGACAATAAATTTTGAAGTTACACAGACCTAGAAGTGTATCAGTGAATGTTTAACAAGCAGTTTCTTCAATGGTGGAACACAGTAGGAGAAATACTATGATGCTTAGCACTCCCAATAAGTTACATAAAGCCTCATATTGTGGCTTATTTCAGAATATTAAGATAATAGTTGGGGCCCAAGCAATAGCACAATGGTAAGGCATTTTTGCCTCGCATACAGCCAACCTGAGACAGACCCAGGTTCAATCCCCGGCAGCCCATATGTTTCCCCATGCCTGCCAGTGGCAATTTCTGAGCAGAGCTGAGACTAACTCCTGAATGCTGTCTGGTGTGGCCTCAAAAACAAAACAAAACAAGTAGACAAACAAAAAATAATATTAAGATGATATTACTTAAAATAGAGTTTCAAGAAATGATAATAAATGTGTTCTCAGGAGCTGATGTCATGTTACCCTATGCTCTACTGTTAATAGATCCTATTTAAATCCAATTTCATAACTTTCCCACATAAAATTTGAAATAAACTATTTAGCCTTCTTGAGTATCAATTTTCTCTTTCACAAAGTGGGAAAGAAATTCTGACCTGGAGCAATGATACATAGAAGAGGAGATTATAGAGCAAGACCCTTTTCTCCAACTTTCTGAATTGCACAAACAAAGCCCTTGGACAAAAGACAACAAAAAAATTCTTGGGGCCTGATCGATAGCACATTGGTAGAGATTTTGCCTTGCACATGGCTACCCAGGATGGACGATGGTTTGATTCCAGAAATCCCATATGGTTCCCTGAACCTGTCAGGAGCAATTTCTGAGTGCAGAGCCAGGAGTAATCCCAGAGCACCGCTGGGTGTGACCCCCAAAAATATACTTATAATAAACATAAAACATGCCTACAACTTAACTAGGAAGGCATGAGATAATACAATTAGAGTCCTATTCTATCTTGTTCTATACTTTTTTACCCTATAGTTTTATCCTATCCTACTATTCCATTTGCCTATCCTAAATCCAAAACTATGAGGGTGCTTGATAGCCTAAAGCTGCTCACCTTTAAGAATGAAGAAGAGCAAAGAAGGATGAGTAAGTACAAGAGGTTTGGCTTGATATTCCCTGTAGTAGCAAAAGCACAGGCTGGTTCAGCAGCATGAATATGAGTGAAGCAAGAGAAAACCAGTTTCTTTTACAGGACAAAGAGGCATCAGGTTCTCTCACCCTTACTTGGTGTATCAGAGGATCCCCACTACTCTTAGTAACTGCTTTAACAAAGGGTTCAACTGTTGGCTCAGTGAAGCATGCAGCATCACCCAACTTGCTGAAATTTGTCTCTGGGAGAGGGTGGTTTTCTGCTCTCTGCCTCTATTGTGTGCTTGCTGGGGAGAGGTTAAGTAAAGCACCCACTATGCTCAGTTTTATCCTCTAGGTTCTCTTCTCCCAAGTAACCTTGAATAAAATCTGGTTTCAGAAAAGAAAGAAGGGCTATTTAAAAATCGTTGTATAATTACATGTAATCCTTCTTAATCACCTGCTGCTCTTCCACATGATGCTGATTTACTCTCTTGAGGAATATTCTAAAGGAGATACTTACTATGAGCTTGTTTGAAATAAGCAATCTCCCTCCCAAATTGTCCAACTTCAAAGGGAAATGCATTTAAATGTTAAAAATTTTATCAGGTTGGATAAACTCCAATTGCATATTTTATAAAAAGAACTTTTTCTTGTCAATAGGAGTCCATTATTTCCAAGCAAGGAATCATATTAATTTAAACACATCATTAAATTAATTCATTCTGTGTCAAGAAGTCAGTATGGAGTGAATCTTGGGTTTTTTTTGGGGGGGTACACTTGGAGGTGCTATGGGCTTACTCTTGGCTATGCCTGTACTCAGACATCACTCCTGACTGGCTCAGAGGATGACATGGGGTGCCAGAAATCAATCCCAGGTCTGCTGCATGCAAGGCAAACACCATAGTACCCACAGGAATATTTTTAAAACTGAATTTCCCTTTAAGTTTATCCTCCCAATGCCTGGAATTCCTTAAATCTTTGGTCTTCCTGATATACCTTCTGTGATTCATCAACTGGAAAAGAGGTTTTAGGATTTGCATGTATTAAGTACTAATTTTATGGGAACTGAAGTTTTAATAACTGGAGATAGAATGACCTGGTACATAGTGGAGATGAAACAGAATCTAACCTTGCCTCATCTTTCCTAAGTGTCTCCTGGGCAGATGGTCTCCAAGAGTTCCACAAATTTGATTCCTTCATCTCTGCTCTGGGTTCCCGACTATAAGTGAAGCTACTACGATGACCACTAGAACTATTTGAATTGATTCTCAGAGTCAAAAAGATATACACCCCCCCATGTAGAGGCACAACTGGCAGTCTTGGAATTTTCACCATGCTTTGATCTCTCTGGTCTTTGGACACCTGGATTATGCTTTGGGCCTCATAATTTGTGGAGCTATGTGACTATTTCAAACTTGTGATATGAGAAAAGAGGTGTCATGTGACCACTTAGAGTCAAAGACTAAATGAGTCATGTGAGGCCTTCACATGTCTCCTGTTTTTCCTACCACAAAAACCAGCAATGCTTTGAACAATGATGTTTATGTCAGTCAGAGTTCTTAAAGACTTCAAACAAAATGCCCAGCTCAAGATACTATTACAGACTGGGTTCGCAGAGAAGACTATTCTGAATCAGAGACCTTAGGAACCTGGCTGGGAAGTATGATTACTATTTATAAAATTAAAACTGAAACTATGAGAAGGAAGGGAAAATATATATGCAAAATATAAAAAACTTATGTGGATCAACAACAAATGCAAGTAATTTGATTAAAAATTGAGCAGAGCCTTTGCATAGAAAAGATACCTAAGATAATATGCAGAAAACTATAGAAGAAAAGGGGCCGGAGAGATAGCATGGAGGTAAGGCGATTGCCTTTCATGCAGGAGGTCATCAGTTCGAATCCCGGCGTCCCATATGGTCCCCCGTGCCTGCCAGGAGCAATTTCTGAGCATGGAGCCAGGAATAACACCCTGAGCACTGCCGGGTATGACCCAAAAACCACAAAAAAAAAAAAAAAAAAAACTATAGAAGAAAAAATGAAATCTTGTCACTGGTGAAAACATGGGTAAATCTTAAGGCTATTGTTCTAAGTAACATAAATCAGAAGTAGAAATGCAAATACTGTATGCAAATATTCACTCACATGTGGAATATAAAGGAACAAAGCAGGAAAATCTCTCCCATATGGAGAACAGATTATTGGTTACCAGCATGGAAGAGTAAAATTGGCAAAGGGAGTCAACTGTATGATGATGAATCGAAACCATACTTGTAATAATGACAATCATGATGTAGTGTCTACAGATGTCAATTCTAATGCTATACACCTGAAATTTATATAAGGTTATAAATGAATATTACTTTCATCAATTTTTCATGAGTGTTCATGATTTTTATTTTTGGGGTTTTTTTTTGTTTTGTTTGGTTTGGTTTTTGGTTTTTCAGGCCACACCAGTTTGATGCTCAGGGGTTACTCCTGGCTAAGAGCTCAGAAATAGCCCCTGGCTTGGGGGGACCATATAGGATGCTGGGGGATCGAACCATGGTCCTTCCTTGGCTAGCACTTGCAAGGCAGCCACCTTACCTCTAGCGCCACCTCACCGGCCCCGTGTTCATGATTTTTAAAAGTAGGTTTAATGTGGGTAAATGAGAGAAAATTGAGAAAAACAGTTTGTAGTGACTGGGGAGCATTGGAAGATTAAACGTAAGGCACAATTAGTAATCTGGTCACCAAGTACCGTGAATCAATGTAGAAACAAATCTTAAGAGCAGGATGGAGAGACAGAAAAGAGTTTTTGCTTGGTAAGTGTTTTGATTAGCTCAAACTGCTCTAACAACATGCCATCTCCTGGCATCTAAACCACAAATACCTGTTTCTCACATTTGTGAGCACTGGCAATGACGATCAAGATGCCAATATGGTCAATGGATGCCAATGATCAATGGATGCCATGCTTACAGAAAAAGATCAAAGGAACTTTCTGTGCATCTCTTAGAAGGGTACTAATTCCATTGCTGAAGGCTCCATTCTCTCCTAAAGGTTTCAAAATCACAAGAAGATTAGGATTAATATAAGGTTTGAATTGGATGGGGACACAAAAGTTAGTCAATAACCATGGGTCTGTGAACAGGAGATTCAAGAAAAAATCAATCTGGAAAGGAGAATAAAGAGGTGAGAAAAGTGGACCTAAGACATAGAATGGAAGCCAAAGACCCAGGAATTGATTTAGAAGATACTGAAGAGTCAGAAAGGAATGTGAGCAGATAAAAAAAAAATAGACTTAAACCACAAATACCAGAGAGCTGAACTAGAACTTATTCACCAATAAATCTCATAATATATTACAATCAAATGTATAATATTAATATTTACATATATTTATGGAAAAGTCTGAGAGGTTCAGAGAAGATTACAAAGAAACAGGGCAAAACTGACTCATTAAAGAGTGACTATTTCTTTCATCC
Organism: Suncus etruscus; assembly: GCF_024139225.1. Lineage (NCBI taxonomy): Eukaryota > Metazoa > Chordata > Mammalia > Eulipotyphla > Soricidae > Suncus > Suncus etruscus. The sequence goes on from NC_064850.1 coordinate 52,428,001, forward strand.
AAATGAGTCCTTCCTTCCTTTTTATATACTCACTATTCTTGTATTTTAAAGTTAACTGTTACTATTAGTAAATTTCCTACATATTCTCTCGATGACTAGAGAAAAGGCTGTGCAATTGAATTTGGGTGTTGAGTGTATGCATTGTTTTTTGTGGTATCAAGCAATGTTTTTCAACCAGCCGTTACTTTATTAAAAGAAAAGAACAAAGTAATAAGGTTAAAATCCCATTGGTTTCATAAAGCAACAAAAATAATCAATGTGCATTTGCAACCTGTTTCTAAATGTTCTTTCATAGCTCTATTTTGAAATATCCTGCTGTGACCCATGTGATCCTAATAGAACAAGTGGGTTTGGAGGGATGCCTAATTTGAACTTATCACAGCAAATAAATAGTCAATTGTTTGCCTTTCCTTTGAAACAGTCCTTTGTGAACCTTAAGGAACCAGTGAGCAGATGTAGAGGCCAAATATTTCTGGGCTGCTCTGATCTTGAGCTACAAGGGGAAGCCAGTTTTCAAGCTCAACCTTGCATCCTCTTTGGCAGGACTCCTCATGATCCTGCCTTGATCTTCAGACTGAAGCAAAGGCCATACATTTTCATGTCCTTTTCTCCTTAGGAAAAGAGTTCAATCACTATAGCTTATCTCCTCTTCCAAGTTTATAATAGAATTGGTTGATTAAACTGTTTTTCCTGTCAAGAAGGAAAATTTACTCCCTGAAATTACATACCAGCTCAACAGAGATGTGAGTAGGCAGCAGCTTTCACTCAATGATCAGTTCTGCTTAGCTCTACTAACCGTCCACCTACCACCTCTCGGGCCAGTAAGCTTTTGCTCACTGGGATCTCACTAGTGCCACTTGAAAACCTAAATTTTACTCAGTACCTTTCTTGGCTTTAGACACTAAAATGAGTTTGTTTCCTTGCTTTGTCCTTTATGGAAGAAGGATTAGGCATCTGTCATTTGTTGAGTCCTAAAGAAACTTATAACTCAATCTTCCTTATCACTGGAGACTGAGAGAGCAAGTTCTAATCCTACTCCACTGGATTAGCAAAAGCAATTCCTAGTATCACTTTTCTGTTCAAGTTCATTACAATAATTATGTCATCATCATCATGACATCACCATCATTATCTTCATCATTATCCAATGATGTTATTTATTTGTACACATATGTTTTGAATTTTTATTTATTTATTTTTCTTTTGGGGCCACACCTCGCAGCACTCAGGGATTACTCCTAGCTCTGTGCTCAGTATTTGCTCCTGGCAGACTTGGGGGATGGGGATGCTGGGACTCAAACCCAGGTCTATCCAGGGTCAGCCAGGAGTAAGGCAACCGCTTTACCACTGTGTGTATTATTCTGGCTCACCTGTGTTTGTTTAAATGGTAAATCCCTAATCCTTGTATTTTGGCAATGGGGTCTGAGGAGAAGAGACAGTTGTTAAGAGCTGACCTTGAGAGCTAAAGAAATAAAGCAGTGGGGAAGATGAATACTAGGTAGGCATCACACATTTCCAGAAGTGATCCCTGGCATCAGAAATAACTGTGAACACCACCAAATGTGACCCTCCCCACCAAAAGAGATAAAGTGAAAGCTCACATTGAGTGAGTATGATAGTCATTATCATGACTAAGGTAGAATATTTAAGTCCTCACTTTCATAAATGTCTGCATGTTGCAAAGCATAGCCTCACATGTGGTCTTTTATATCTTTTCCCAAACCCTTTTGGCTATAGAGTACAACACACTAAGAAACTGCAGGCAAGAGAATGAACATACTAGAGTTCCAGTTCTTACCCAGTTTCACAGAACCTCAATTAGATCTAACTTCTTAGCCATATGCAGCTTCTTTCTGGTAGATGATATTAAAGTCATTTGGGGAGAAGAGGTACATCCACTTCTCTTCTCTCTTCTCTTGATAAATCCAGGTCTGTGTCCTGATTTCTTAGACCTGTCAATATCCCTGGATCATTTCTCCTTTTCTACCCATCATTAACTTTCTTCTCCAAGCTCAAGAGTACAAAAAAATACAGAGCACCAAGAAAAATACTTAAGCTCTTTCTTTTCCAGCCTCCAAATTCCATCTTTCCATTCTCTATTTCAATGGGCCCTTTGCAATAAGCCCTTTTGAATCTATTTATTAGAATTATACACAAACTCTCTTTTTTCTTTATGTTTTCTTAAATGATAAATTCACTGAGTACTAATTTCTTAGTAACCCAAAGGTTGGATGTATGATCATTTCCAAATCGTATAATAAACTATTCAGGTTATATTTATAATAACCCTCCATTTAATTAAAAATTGGCTGGGAAGTGCCAACATGCCCATAAGAACATAGCTGAGTGCTCTTGTTGAAAAGCAAAAATAATTATTTGGAAGCAGAAACAAATTCCTTGCATCTCTCTGAATTCCTGTTGATTTACAACCAGAAGGTAATTCGCTTCAACTAACTTGATTCCTGTTCCCTGTTCAATTCCCTCGTGCATTTTAACTAATGTTTTAATTCTCTTTTGCACTCTCTGTGCCACAAAATCAAAGCAAAATTTATCTTTCATTTGCCAAAGCCAGGCAAATTTGGAAGTGGAGAAATTACTAATAAGGGACAAAGGATTTTAAAGAAAATGCGTTGTTTCATTTCAGTGAATGGGAACAAAGTACAAAGAAGCTTAATCATGATATTAAATCAAAGGAATGTAAAGCCCATAATTCATATTCATAACTTGCTGGCAACATGTGGCTTTTGAAAAGCTTAGGACTCAAAAATCTCTAGAGAGTAAAGGGGAAGGAATTTTGCAGGAGTAAAGAACTTAAGACCAGAATTGGGAGGCTTAGCCTATGTTCGGCTCCATTTTCTTACCAGCCAGTAATCCTTAGCCTCCTGGCATTTCCTTCTCTAACACCCAGAAACATCAGGCATGATTTTAGACACAGGAAATCCAATGGTCTGTCCTTTTGCAAAATGGCAATGTTGTCCTGTTTTAATGACCACGCTGGATACACTTTCACAATCACCCTCTATTACTGTAAGATTTTTTATGCCAATGAAATATGAGGTGGCTTGATTGCCCCTGAGTTAATAATATTCATGATAGAGCCTGCTTAAGATTAACATTGTCTATTCCAATATGCTTCCCCAATAATCACCTTAGCCTACAGGACATCACTATATGGAGCTGAAGCTTTCAACTTTAAACCCAGACTTCCTGAATCCTTTCTGTCAGATCCTTGGCTACTTTATAGTTCAGTCTTTTCACTTGTAAAGTGGAAATGGTGATAGTAACTACCCCAAGGGGTCATTTTTATTGCATGAAGAGAAAATGTACATTGGGCACAGGGCCCAATAGAGGCTAAGCACACAACTGGCACTAGTTGCATATGTACTAGCAACTATCAGGTCCCAGGAAATAGATTTGTTTAATCAATTTTTGTACTGGTAGAAACCTGTCTCATATTGCATCTCAAAAAGATGGCTATTCCACACTCAAGCGTTTACTGTAGAGTAAGAAATGGTTGACTGTGGGGACTGCCAGGTGAAGTGCTGATTGCTTCACCTGTGGAGTCTCCGCCCTGCTGTGCTTCTTCTGAGGAAACCGAGGACCTCCAGGGAGCCCTGTCCTGTGCTCTCTGTCTTTTCTAAATTCATGAAGCTCTCCTCAGAACACTGGGAAGCAAACCCCAAAAAAACTGCATTCTGAAGCTACCCAGTGAGCGAGTGAGTGAGTAAGAAATGGCTGACTGTGGGGACTGCCAGGTGAAGTGCTGATTGCTTCACCTGTGGAGTCTCCACCCTGCTGTGCTTTTTCTGAGGAAACTGAGAAACTCAAGGGAGCCCTGTGCTGTGCTTCTCTGTCTTTTCTGAATCCTAGAAGCTCTCCTCAGAGCCCTGGGAAGCGAACCCCCCAAAAACTATTCTGAAGCTACCCAGCTAGCAAGTGAGTAAGAAATGGCTGATTTTACAAGCCCAGAAAGGGGAAGCCACTGAACTATGCTGGAACTCAGATGCCAGCACCTCTATCTGCCAGTCTTCTGTGCTGAGCTCCATCTTCAGCCTGATTTCATCCTGTGTGTGGCCCATCTGTGGACATCTCGACTTCCCTGGAGCCTTCCCTGGAGGTGAGCTTACACACCCAGAAAGGGAAAACCACTGAACTCTGCTGAAACTCAGATGCCAGCACCTCTATCTGCCTGTCTTCTGTGCTGTGCGTCATTTTCGGCCAGATCTCATCCTGTGTGTGGCTCATCTGTAGACTACTCACCTTCCCTGGAACTTTCCCTGGAGGTGAGTTTACAAGCCCAGAAAGGGTGGAGCCAGAGGAGCATGGCCACTCCGCTTCACTTCCCGGCCCTGAACATCATTTAGCCAATGAATACAACCACAACACGTAGAAAAACCCACAATACAAGTGTGACAATGGGGAAACAATGCAGGCCAGCGCCAGACATAGAAAATGATGATGGCAACTTGATGACTTGAACATGACCAACCAACTAGTCAGTCTCTCAGATAAGGAGTTTAGAGTCGCAATATGGAAGATGTTCAAAGAACTCAAAGAAAGTATAGAAGAGAACACTAATAAGAATCAAGAGAATATGAAGATAGAAAACAGAAAACTCCAAACTGAAATTTTAGGTCAAATAACAGGTCTGAAAAACTCAGTAGATGAATTGAAGAAAAACATGGTTGAGCTTTCCCACAGGTTAACAGCAGCTGAGGATAAAATTAGTACACTGGAAGATAAGATGAATAACAATTCTATACATCAGACAAAATTGGAAAAAAGCCTTAAAGCAAATGATCAAACAATGGAAAAATTACTCAAAGAATGGGAACAGATGAAAATAGAAGTCTATGATAAGCTCAACAGGAACAACTTAAGAATCATGGGAGTTCCAGAGACCCAGGAAGAAAATTTACAGAAAGAATCAACAGTCAAGAACATCATTAAAGAGAAACTTCCAGAGCTAAAGAATATATGTGATCAAATCATGCATGCTCGAAGAGTACCAACCAAAAGAGACCCCAGAAAAAATACCCCAAGACACATCCTAGTCACAAAGACAAATTCCACAGATAGAGACAGAATTCTGAAAGCAGCAAGATCAAAAAGGGAAATTACATTCAAGGGAACATCCTTGAGATTTACAGCAGACCTGTCACCAGAAACACTCAAGGCTAGAAAGCAGTGGTGGGATATTGTGACAAGACTGAATGAAATGAATGCTTCACCTAGAATACTATACCCAGCAAAACTCACTTTCCAGTTTGACGGAAGAATACATGGTTTCACAGAAAAAAAAAAAAAAAAAACAGCTCAGAAACTTTACAGACTCAAGACCAGTCTTAAGAGAAAAACTGAAAGACCTAATTTAAGACAAGACTAACCAAAAGACACACCAAATTTTGATATAAAGATAGCATTAAATCACAGAATAATTCTTTCTCTCAATGTAATTGGACTAAATGCACCAGTCAAGAGACACAGAGTGTCTAAATGGATCAAAAAACTCAATCCAACTTTCTACTGCCTACAAGAAACGCACCTGAATATTCAGAACAAACATAGACTCAAAATAAAAGGCTGGAGAAAAATTATCCAAGCAAACAACACCCATAAAAAAGCTGGAGTGGCCATACTAATATCAGATAATGCAAACTTTATACTCAGGAAGGTTGTATGGGACAAAGATGGACATTTTATATTAATCAAGGGGTATGTAGAGCAGGAAGAAATAACTCTCCTAAACATATATGTACCGAATGAGGGGACAGCAAAATACTTAATACAATTGTTGACAAATCTGAAAAATCATATCAATAACAATACAATAATTGTGGGGGACCTCAACACGGCTTTGTCAACACTGGATAGGTCAACCAGACTGAAACCCAACAAGAATATACTAGACATAAGGAGAGAAATGGAAGAAAGAGGCCTAGTGGATATATATAGGACACTCCATCCCCAGAAACCTGGATACACATTCTTCTCCAATGTACATGGGACATTCTCCAGGAGAGACTACATGCTGGCACATAAAACATACCTCCATAAGATCAAGAGGATAGAAATTTTGCAGACTACCTTTGCTGACCACAAGGCTCTGAAATTATTTGTGAATTCCAAAGAGACACAGAAGAAAAATTTTAACACCTGGAAGTTAAACAGCCTCATACTCAATAACCAGTGGGTCGAGATGAAATCAAGGAGGAAATCAAAAGGTTCCTGGAAACAAATGACAATAAAGACACAAACCATCAGAACTTATGGGACACAGCAAAAGCAGTACTGAGAGGAAAATTTATAGCTTTGCAAGCACACATCAGGAAGGAAGAAGGAGCTTACCTGAGTAGCTTAATGACACAGCTAATAGAACTAGAAAGTGCTCAACAAAAGGACCCCCCAAAAAAAGAAAATAATAAAGCTGAGAGCAGAAATCAAAGAAGTGGAAACCCAAAAAACAATCCGAAAGATCAACAAAAGCAGAAGTTGGTTCTTTGAAAAAATAAACAAGATTGATAGACCACTAGCAAACCTAACAAAGAAAGAGAGAGAGAAACTTGATAACTCATATTAGGAATGAAAAAGGAGAGATCACTACTGATATGACAGAGATTCAAAGGGTAATCAGAAACTACTTTGAGAAACTCTACGCCACTAAAAATGAGAACCTCGAAGAAATGGATAAATTCTTGGACTCTTATAATCTTCCACGGTTGAAGGAAGAGGATGTAGCATATCTAAACACCGCCATCACTATTGATGAAATTAAAACGGTAATCAAAAGTCTGCCCAAAAACAAAAGCCCAGGCCCAGATGGATTCACTAATGAATTCTTTCAAACTTTCCAAGAGGAACTACTACCAGTCCTGGCAAACTCTTTCATGAAATTGAACAAATGGAAACACTTTTAAATAGCTTTTATGAAGCCAACATCACCTAGATACCTAAACCAGACAGAGAAGCTACGAAAAAAGAAAATTACAGACCAATATTGCTGATGAATGCAGATGCAAATATCCTCAACAAAATCCTGGCAAATAGGATTCAATGCCTCATTAAGAAGATCATCCACTACGATCAAGTAGGTTTCATCCCAGGAATGCAAGGATAGTTTAACACTCCTAAATCTATCAACATAATACACAACATCAACAACAAGAAAAATAAAAACCACGTGATCATATCAATAGATGCAGAGAAAGCATTTGATAAGGTCCAACACCCATTCTTGATCAAAACTCTCAGAAAGATGTGAATGGAAGGAACCTTTCTCAGTATAGTTAAGGCCATCTACCACAAGCCAGTGGCAAATATTATCCTCAATGGAGAAAAACTAAAAGCCTTCCCTCTAAATTCTGGCACAAGACAAAGCTGTCCTCTCTCACCACTCCTATTCAACATAGCACTGGAAGTACTCGCTATAGCGATTAGGCAAGAAAAAGATATCAAGGGAATCCAGATAGGAAAGGAAGAAGTCAAGCTCTCACTGTTTGCAGATGACATGATACTCTACTTAGAAAACCCTAAAGACTCTACCAAAAAGCTTCTAGAAACAATAGACTCATATAGCAAGGTGGCAGGCTACAAAATTAACACACAAAAATCAATGGCCTTTCTATACACCAATAGTAATAAGGAAGAAATGGACATTAAGAAAACAACCCCATTTACAATAGTGCCACACAAACTCAAATATCTTGGAATCAACTTGACTAAAAATGTGAAGGAACTATACAAAGAAAACTATAAAACTCTGCTCCAAGAAATAAGAGAGGACATGCAGAAATGGAAGCACAAACCCTGCTCATGGATTGGCCAGATTAACATCATTAAAATGGCAATACTCCCCAAAGCATTGTACAGATTTAATGTGATCCCTCTAAAGATACCCATGACATTTTTCAAAGAAGTGGATCAGGCACTTTTGAAATTCATTTGGAACAAAAAACACTCTTGAATTGCTAAAGCAATCATTGAGAAAAAGAATATGGGAGGAATTACTTTCCCCAACTTTAAACTGTACTACAAAGCAATAGTCATCAAACCAGCATGGTATTGGAATAAAGACAGGCCCTCAGATCAGTGGAATAGGCTTGAATACTCAGAGAATGTTCCCCAGACATACAATCACCTAATTTTTGATAAAGGAGCAAGAAATCCTAAATGGAGCAAAGAAAGCCTCTTCAACAAGTGGTGTTAGCACAACTGGCTAGCCACTTACAAAAAATTGAACTTAGACCCCCAGCTAACATCATGTACGAAGGTTAAATCCAAATGGATAAAAGACCTTGATATCAGACCCAAAACCATAAGATACATAAAACAACACGTAGGTAAAACACTCCAGGACATTGAGACTAAAGGCATCTTCAAAGAGAAAACTGCACTCTCCAAGCAAGTGAAAGCAGAGATTAACAGATGGAAATATATTAAACTGAGAAGCTTCTGCACCTCAAAAGAAATAGCACCCAGGATGCAAGAGCCCCCTATTGAGTGGGAGAAACTATTCACGAAATACCCATCAGACAAGGGGCTAATCTCCAAAATATACAAGTCACTGACAGAAATTTACAAGAAAAAAAAAAACATCTAATCCCATCAAAAAATGGGGAGAAGAAATGGACAGACACTTTGACTAAGAAGAAATACAAATGGCCAAAAGACACATGAAAAAAATTCTCCATATCTAATCATCAGGGAGATGCAAATCAAAACAACTATGAGGTATCACCTCACACCACAGAGATTGGCACATGTCTCAAAGATTGAGAATAATCAGTGTTGGCAGGATGTGGAGAGAAAGGAACTCTTATCCACTGCTGGTGAGAATGCTGTCTAGTTCAACCTTTATGGAAAGCAACATGGAGATTCCTCCATAAACTGGAAATTGAGCTCCCATACAACCCAGCTATACCACTCCTAGGAATATACCCTAAGAATACAAAAATACAATACAAAAATTCCTTCCTTATACCTATATTCATTGCAACACTATTTATCATAGCAAGACTCTGGAAACAGCCAAGATACCCTTCAACAGTTGAATGGCTAAAGAAACTGTGGTACATATACACAGTGGAATATTATGCAGCTGTCAGGAGAGATGAAGTCATGAAATTTTCCTATACATGGATGTACATGGAATCTATTATGCTGAGTGATATAAGTCAGAGAGAGAGAGAGAGAAAGACGCAGAATGGTCTCCCTCATCTATGGGTTTTAAGAAAAATGAAAGACATTCTTGCAATAATAACTTTCAGACACAAAAGAGAAAAGAGCTGAAAGTTACAGCTTACCTCATGAAGCTCACCACAAACAGGGGTGAGTTCAGTTAGAGAAATAACTAAATTTCGAACTATCATAATAGTGAAAATGTACGAGGAAAATAGAAAGCCTGTCTAGAGTACAGGTGGGGGGTGGGTGGGGAGGAGGGAGATTTGGGACATTGGTGATGGGAATGTTGCACTGGTAATGGGTGGTGTTCTTTACATGACTGAAACCCAAACACAACCATGTATGTAATAAATTTGTTTAAATTAAAAAATTAAAAAAAGAGTTTACTGTAAAATCCAAATGAAACAATAAACAGGAAGGATAAGCTTATGATAGTTATATGAACCACCTGGAATTATTTCCTAAATAGTAGAATCTAAGTAAAATAACCATAAAAGCAGTAGATTCCAAGATGAAATTGCAAAGGAATTCCTCAATTCAAAGGGTCATAAAAATCTAGAATAAACATTTTTTTAATTTGTTAATTAATCAACAAACTGAAAGAAATATTCTTTTACCTTCTCTACAGAGTATGAGGTAGGGAATTCCAGGTGCTCTGAACAGAAAAGAGACAAAACGAAGTTCCATTGAGTGTTGGACTCTCTTCAAAAACATTTGGGCTTGGAGAATATCCAATAGGTTTCCACTAAAAGAACCAGAATGCCCGCCTTTACTTTCACTTACAGTGGTCATGCAATATTCCTCAACAGGAAATGGGGGCTGGAACAATAGCACAGAAGCAGGGTATTTTCCTTGCACGCAGCTGACTAGGACAGTTCAATCTCCAGCATCCCATATCATCTCCAGAGCCAGGATTGATTTCTGAATGAATAGCCAAGAGTAACCCCTGAATGTCACTGGGTGTGGCCCAAAATACAAAAAACAAACAAACAATAAAAGAATAGAAAAGGGTGATTCAGGAACTGTTTCTTCATAAAAATGTGTATCTCTATAGACTGCAGGAGTCTCAAACTCGCGGCCCGTGGGCCGTTTGCGGCCCTCCGTACATTTTGTGGCCCACAGCCAAACCTTCAAATATTGCAGTATTCGCGATTATTCGCTTACCGGATACCACAATAAAAATCACATTAGTAAGAAAAAAAAATCACATTAAACATTCGCATACCCCGAGCAGTTCCGTTTGGGGTATGCAAATGTTTAATGCGATTTTTTGCAATTTTTTCTTACTATTGCGATTTTTATTGCGAATATTCGGTAACCAAATCCCTTATGCGACCCTGCCTCACCACGACTTTGCCTCCTGTGGCCCCCAGGTAAATTGAGTTTGAGACCCCAGCTACAGAGTAATGTTAACCAAACTACTATAAATTGATGCTATCCCTTCGTAAGGATATCTAGCTCAAATTCTCTGTCCAGTGAGATCTCTTTAAAGTAATGTGGTTTCACTAAAATAGTTACCAATAGAGAAATTTGATGATCCATTGACTTCAATGCCTGCTCTTCCAAGCTATCATTTGACATTGTTGCTCATGTAACTTTCCTTTTGTTGAGTGACTTCATAATCCTCAGGCCACTTTTGGGTACATAAACTAAATCAGGTTTGAAGATTAGAAGGCTGATAATATAACAGTAAAGGCCAGTGTCCTTACCCAAAAAGTCATTGCCAGGCACAAGACCTCCTGAATTAATATCTCTATCTATCTTGTAAATAGTATATATGTAGATCTTTAAATAATAATTTTTAAAAGTCATATTGGTATATTTCCCAGTTCTCTAAGTCAGGATTTAACTAATCATAAACTTATGATTCACATATTTCTTTAAATGGAACTATTTACTTTATTTTAAAAAATAAAAGAAGCATGGTCACGCCTGGTTAGTCGGGCCCTGGGGTGGGGTAGAGAAATTCCTCCCTATGCATCCACAAACTACAGAGGCAGGGCTGCACCCAGAAGACTCCACATACCAGTTCTTCTGTTTCTCTTCAGCTGGTATGTTGGGGGCTCTGGGCAGGACAGATAGCCACAGGCCCCCTGGGCTGACCACTTAGTCCAGGGGACTGAGATACCCCCTACCCCAGACTGGACCCCATTCAGGAGTTCTCTTCTTACCTGTCTTCTTGCCTGTCTGTATTGCTGTAGTGCTCACTGGTTATTTAATTTGATATTTCTTTCTTTATTGTTGTGGTGATTCAATTACCTTTTTCACATCCTCTCTCAAACTGAGGTTGGAAGCCTCTAGAGGGACTATGCCCATTTTCAGCATATTTGACTTTTGATTTATTTTTTATTTTTTTCTTCTTCTTATTTTGTACCCCAATATATTGCTTTTCTTTCCTTCAAACAAAACCACATACCTCGATTTATCTAGCTATGCTTCTTAAATAGAGGGAGAAACAAGGGAGGGTTCCAGAACCAAACAGATATGTGATCACTAATAGTAAGCCAGTCAAAGAGGGGTCTACCTACTCTAGCAGCCCGGGGGGTGATGGTGGAGTATATGGGTTGTAGAAAGGGAACTGGAATGGGGGGAGGACATATTTGGTGATGGGTATTCCCCTAATTCAATGTTAATATGTACCAAAAATACTACTATGAAAGATATTTAAGACATTATGGAGAATTTTGTGTTTTTAATCAGAAACTTTCTTTGACTTACATGTATTATTATTATATCAATTATATTATATGTTATGTTATGTTACTATATTATGTTATGTTAGTTTACTTCATTATGTTAATCAATTTTGTCTCTTAAATAAATTCTTACAATAAAAAAATTAAATGCAAAAAAATAAAAGAAGCAAAAATAAATAAATGAAGGTAATAGTAGTATGCCTATAACATTCTCTGGCCCTATAATTATTTCTTTTTTTGTTTGTTTTTGTTTTTGTTTTTTGGGGACACACTTAGCAGTGCCAGGTACTCCTGGCTCTGTGCTCAGAAATTGTTCCTGGAAAGCTCAGGGGACCATATGGGAGACCAGGGATTGAACCCGGGTCCATCCGAGGTTGTCTGCATCCAAAGCAAATGCCCTACCACTGTGCTATTACTCTGTCTCCAGGCCCTATTATTATTTTAATTTTTATGACTTCTTTCCAATTTAACTTCAAATGATAGAAAATTTAGTAAACAAGTGCAGAAAAACCCATGATGCACAAAGATTTTCATTTCAGAAAACTGAGAGATCGGTCATGGGCTGGAAGTGACTTATTAAAGTCCAGGATAGTTCCTGAGAAATAGAATGTGACTGTTATTGTGAATCAGGTGCTTCAGAGTAGATGAACAATAAACAATATAAAGAATAAGCTACACACATACAAGGGAACAAATGTTGCTTTTATAATCACACAGATCAAAAGTGATGGGATCAATAGGAATTATCCCTTCAAGAGAGATAGAAAGTAGATAATAGATATTAAAATCTAAGGATAAATGATTAATGTTATTTTTAGTTTCAATTTTGATAACATATTTTAAACAATTAGCTGTGATACGGAATATGTATCACTTAAAGTGTGGTAGAAAACTAAGTTGAACAGGGAAGTTAGTATTTCTAAACTGCTTTCTAAAATCATGTATGCAAATCAGCTCAGGCACATGATGTATTTGTGCATTTTGAGTGGGCCTATAGCTTCCAAAACCAGAGAAACAATTGAGAAATAAAATTAGTGAGTGATATTTTATACATGGAAAGATAAAGGGAAATTATGAAAACATTAATTGTTAAAAGTGGACAAGCAAAGAGAAGACATCATTGAGATGATTTTGTCTAAAATAAAGGATCACATAAATGCAATTTCCTTATAGAAAATAAATATGAAGTGAAGATATTTGTGAATCATATATTGACTCTCATGTTTTTGTATTTAGAAGGCTGAAGAGATAGAACAGTGAGTAGGGCACTTGCTTTGTACACAGCTGCCCTGGGTTCTAATTCTACACCCTATAGGGTCCTCTGAACCCTGCATGGAGTGATCCTTAGTGCAGAGCCAAAAACAAGCGCCACTGGGTACTCCTCTCCAAAAAAAATAGCCCCCAGAAACCTACATAAAATAATTGCAAAAGTCAGGGAATTCATACCAGATTGCCATCATCTGCACCATAAAATTGTAGGTCAAGAACAGCAATAACCTCTGAGGGTAGATTTCTATGTACCTCTTTCTAACCCCAGCTTCCTCCCACACAAAGAAACAATTCTAACTCGCATAGTAATAATTTCTTTGTACTTCTGCATAGCCTCAAATGCATTAAAATCACCATAAAAATTACCACAAAGCATGTTCTTAAAGTAACATAAATTTGGGGAACTGTAGTGATAGTTCAGGGCGCTTACCTTTCATGCAGCCAACCTGGGTTTAATCTCCAGCATCGGTCTGCAGAGCCTGCCAGGAGTCATTCCTAACTACAGAGCCAGGAGTAAGCCCTGAGCACCGGCAGGTATGTTCCAAAACAACAACAAATTATTTTTAGAAGTTCAGGATCAAGATACTAGCAAAGTGTATTACTTTTAAAGGTCCTAAGAGAGAAATCATATCTTGAATCCTCTAGGAATTGCTGATAATTGTGGGCATATCTTGACTTATGACTGCCCTCCTAGTTCTGTATCTATCTTCACATGGCCTTTAACTCTCTGTGGGCATGCTTAAAATTTTCTTTTTTCTCTTAACAGAAGAGTCATTGATTTAGGGTCCCCACTCATACCAAGATTAATTATATAGTTGCATCAGCACTGAACCTACCTTCAAATAATGCCCTAACCACAGGTATTGGGTGAGAAAGAATTCAATATTCAGCTTTGTACAAAATCTGCCATTTTTAATATGGTGTCTTTTAATCTACAAATTTCCTCTATTCTTTTCTTACATGTTGCTTTAAGGTCAATTAATCTGTAATTTCTCAAAGTCTAGAGGTATCTAGAATGTAGCAAGAATCTTGTGGGATTACAGGATGATTTAATTCAATAGAATCTTAATACATCCAATGGGGCCAGAGTGGTGGCACAAGGGGTAGGGCATTTGCCTTGCTCGCACTAACCTAGTGGTTCGATCCCCCAGCATCCCATATGGTCCCCCAAGCCAGGAGCAATTTCTGAGCACATAGCCAGGAGTGGCTCCTGAGTGTCACTGGGTGTGGCCCCAAAAAAGGCAAAAAATAAAAATAAAAAAAAAAACAAAAACAGAATCTTACTACATCCATTGAGAATACATTAATTGTTTCTGGTCCTTGGTATCCTTGGTCAAATTCTCCTTCCCTACCCTTGTGATGACACCCTGATCTGCCTACAGCAGAATCCTGTTAAGTTCTTTTAAGAAGCCCTTCAACCTCAATGTCTTCTCCTAATCATTTTTCATCCTCTGATTCCCCCTCACCCTGCTTTTTGGATATAATCCTCCCTTATCATTCTTGTTTGAATTAGAGCTCAACTTCACAGTAAAATTCCCTATTGAAATATCTTCTTAGTCAAGTGTATTTTTACTAATTTTTCCACTATCCTACTATAGTTCTCTTTGACAGCTCACTGTGCCGTCAAACATGACCCTGTATCCTGGTCTAGACATTGGATCAAACTCAGGTTCAAGCCTTTGACAACTACAAAGGTGGTGAGTGCTTTCATCAGCAGGCCCTTTCTGCCTAGTTTCTTTTTGTGTGTGTCCATTACCTTTCTGATGCTAGCAAGCATTGATGTTCAATGACTACATTCTTCAAGAGTCACATTTTAATTTATTATTAATTTTTTTCATTTCATAGCTAGAATGATTCTATAATAAAATAGGTCTTTTCAGATACCATTTGGATATTCAAATTTTTAGTTCATATATTAAAATATGAAAAATGCTTGATACTTTTCCTTATCAATTTTAAAGACAAAAATATTTAACTACTTTTTATTATTAATCCATGGGTTAAATATGATGAGTTTCAATCAAATTTACAATTAATATTATAATTGAAAGCTTCCCATTTAACTATTGAAAGCTTCATTTAATTAGCTTCCTTAGATTTTTTTTAGCAAAATTTTATGGTATCTTACAGCTTCTCTAATAGATGCTATGACAAGTTGCTTTAGAATTATTTTGCTTATTTCTTGTCCCAGAACTGAGATCAGAGTTTTTCTCCAAGAACCTCTAATTTTCATAAAGGGAATATTTTGAGAGTATCAGTGTTTGCTGAAAGTGCTCCTTGCTGATAGGTAGGTCATTGGATCTGGGCTCTTTCAATTTATAATTGAAGAGATATAGTTCTTTTTTTTTACCTAAGTTAATAGTATTGAAGGTAGTCAGTGTTTTGTTTTTGTTTTTGTTTTTAATTTTGTTTTGAAGTGGTCAGTTTTATCTTAACTCTTTCTGTATTTCATTTGTGTCTCTTCATCAAGAATTCTTCTTTTAAGGACATCAGGACTAAAAGAACTTGAATATTTGTAGTAACTAAGCAATTAATCCCACTTTAAAAACTAAACTATCTCAACAATTTTCATTCTAAATTGGTCACATTCTATTTTTGTTTTTCTTCTTTCAGTCTACCCTCATATATTTGTCTAGGAGTCTGCTCAGTGACTCTATTATTAGAATGTGTAGTCATTGTATTTTATATTCTCTCTTTTCTTTATTTATGATCCAGAGATTAACTCAGGGTCTATTTATGAAGCACCTACTCTATCACATTTTTGACTATAATTATTCTTTTTTCTCTATTTCTTTAGTCCAAGTTGTAAAAGTAAACATATATTTGAAGTCCAATACCAGTAATTATAGAAATGCCTTTTAATCACATTAGTTTTCTACACCTTTGTTCTCTAGCAGATTCCACAGGGATAAAGACAGAGCATATTTTCCAAGTTGGATTTTTTTTTTATTTTTATTTTGATCATAATGGCTTACATATCTCACACTGGTATTTTAGGGACATATCAACATTGAATCAGGGGAATATCCATCACCAAATTTGTCCTCCCCCCATCCCAGTTCCCCTTCTGCAACCCATATACCCCACCATCACCCCCCAAACTGCTAGAGTAGGTGGTCCCCTCTTTGTCCAGCTCACTATTAGTGATCATATGTCTGTTTGGATCTGGTATCCTCCCCTGTCTCCCCCTCTATTTAAGAAGTGGAGCTAGATAAATCGAGTTATGTGGCTTTGTTTGAAGGAAAGAAAAGCAATAGATTGGGGTACAAAATAAGAGAGAAAAAAAAAGGCGGAGTCCTTCCAGAGGATTTCAACCTCAGTTTGAGAGAGGATGTGATAAAGGCAATTGAAACACCACCACAATACAGAAAAGAAATATCAAATTAAGTATCCAGTGAGCACCACTGAGTGGGCAATAAAGACGAGCACCACACAACAGACTCAGTTCTGAAATCAGCTCATGCCGGAGTGCAAAAAGAAAAAGATAAGATAAAATAAAATAAAATAATATTGGAGACATCAACTTCAACCTCAAAACTAATATAAAGACATCAAAAAAATCGATCAATCAATAAATAAATATGTGGAAAAATGATTGTTTTGTGCTTTTTTTTCTTTTCTTTTTCCCCTTGCATAGGCACAGTAACTATTGGGGATATTATAGAGGGAATTCCCTTGGCCTAGAAGATTTTAATAAAAAAATATTATGCCTTTGGGACCAGAGAGATAGCATGGAGGTAAGGCGTTTGCCTTGTGTGCAGAAGGATGATGGTTCGAATCCCGGCATCACATATGGTTCCCTGAGCCTGCCAGGAGTTATTTCTGAGCGTAGAGCCAGGAGTAACCACTGATTGCTGCCGGGTGTGACCCCCCAAAAACAAGCAAACAAACAAACAAATATTATGCCTTTGAGGGGGTAGAGCAATAGCACAGCAGGTAGGGCATTTTCCTTGCACATGCTAATGTAGGTTTGATCTCTGGCATTACCAAAACTGCCAAAAGGAATCTCAGAGCGCAGAGTAAGGAGTAACTCGAAAGCACCATTGTATATTACCATCACAAAAAATAATGTTATGCTTTTTTTATACTAAAAGAAAGTTTTGATATTATTTTGATATATATTATTTTGATTATATTTTGATGTTATTTTCTATATGTTATCTTTATTTTTATATTAAATATGCCACAGCACTTCATTAAAATTTTGTTAAGAGTCCATTTTTCCTCATAAATCACTTTGTAGATCTATAACATTTAAGAAATGTTTAGTTTATTTGTTTTGTATTTACCTTTAAGTGATTTAATAAAATATGGTTTAGTTGATACTTTCCAGAATCATACCATTGTCTTTTCAATAAACTAATTAAAACTGTGTTTAATTT
Source organism: Suncus etruscus (assembly GCF_024139225.1). Taxonomy (NCBI): domain Eukaryota; kingdom Metazoa; phylum Chordata; class Mammalia; order Eulipotyphla; family Soricidae; genus Suncus; species Suncus etruscus. Next base: position 52,445,528 of record NC_064850.1, read on the forward strand.
CAGGAAAGTTAAACTTATTTTAAAATTTTGCTTACAATTTGATAATTTTTTGGTGATCTTGTTTTTGTTTTTTTGTTTTGTTTTTGTTTTTAAGATTTCTTCTCATCAAGAGATAGGAGAGATAATACAGTGAGTAAGGCACATCCCTTGCATATGTCTAACCCACGTTTGATCCCTGGCATCCCATGTGATCTTCCAAGCCCACCAAAACTGATTCCTGGGCACAGAGTCAGGAGTAAACCCTGATAACCACAGGATGTGTCCTAAAAAGGAAAAAAAAAGTTATAATTGACATGTTGGACATTCATTGACTATCTTCAGTATTTGCCCTTTCACAAAATCCTTTTTTCTTTCAGTATCTGTTTCTTTCATAATTTTGGTTTTTTTCTCATTTTCAATTTCCCTTCCTTAAAACCTATCTTGTCAATCTTCACTTATGTTTTCTATCTTAATTTTCTTTTGTCATATTATTAGTTTTTAATGTCTAGCTTTTGCTGAGATCTTATTTCTGAATTCTTGTATTCTAATGGTTCATTTTTTTCATGTAATAGTTTACGTTTTTCAGCTTGTTTTGAAATAAGTTTAAAATTTGACCTATTTTGTAAATATACATTGTTATAATAATTTTTATCTTATTTAGGAATGCTATACTATTTCTTTTTATAACGTATTTATGAAAATATCTTTATATGATTCCATTCACTTTTATTTTATTTTATTTTATTGAAACCACTATGATTTACAATGTTCTTCATAATTGGCTTTCAGACATACTATAAATCAGGGCCAATCCAACCGCTACCATATTCCCATAGCATATTCCATAACAATAACCTTTGCCGCCCCCACCCCCCAGTATAACACAGTTTAGAATGTTAAAGTTTGGGTCTCTTGATTTCACAATTGTTAACTTTGGCTTGGATATTTAGTTCTGTCCTTTTTTATCCATTCACTTTTATGTTAAATTAGTGTCTTTAAAGTTTTTTCTTTGGTTTTCAGGAGACAGACACCCAGTAATACACACAGCTTATTCCTGACTCTGGGCTCAGTGATCACCCTTAGACGTACTCAGAAGATTATAGGGGTTGCCAGGATTGAAACTCAGGCTGAGCATATACAAGGCAAGAGCATTACTTTATTTACAGAATTATTAATAATACAGTTGTTTTAGTTATCCAATGTTTCAACACCAACCCATCACCATTAGTGTGTGTGAGACCTACCCTCAATTACTTTGACTTTAAAGGGAAACATGGTTTTGCACAAATTTTTCTTTCACGGAGCTTTTTTTACTTTGTTGGTAAAGTATTCTTTTTAATTACAGCTTACTGTAAGGGCTCCACACACTGTATCCTACCCTGGGGAAATAGGTCTGGAACAGGGGCTGCTGCAGAAAATAATCCAATCCAGACTTAGAGTGTGAATTTTTGCGTGGTCAGGTAGCTTTCTGCCTCATTGCATGTGTGTGTGTGTGTGTGTGTGTGAGAGAGAGAGAGAGAGAGAGAGAGAGAGAGAGAGAGAGATAGAGAGAGAGAGAGATAGAGAGAGAGAGGAGAGAGAGAGGAGAGAGAGAGGGAGAGAGAGAGGAGAGAGAGTGAGAGAGAGGAGAGAGAGAGTGAGAGAGAGAGGAGAGAGAGAGGAGAGAGAGAGAGAGGAGAGAGTGAGAGAGAGAGGAGAGAGTGAGAGAGAGAGGAGAGAGAGAGTGAGAGAGAGAGGAGAGAGAGAGTGAGAGAGAGAGAGAAAGATGCCTGCCCAAACTGCAATTTTTATTGAGTTGTAACAGAGACCACCCCCAGATGAGGGAGTAAAGACAAAAAGCCTGTTCTGAGCCAGTTCCACCCAAGTATGCTAGAGACATGTAAAATAAGATGGTAAGTAAGAAAGAAAATCTCTTCTTTGGGTAATACCAAGTTGTAATCAATCAAATACAAAGAAACCAGGGATGATCTTTTGTTTTGAGTGAAATCAAGTTGTAAATTGTGAACCACCTGCTTACTTTTTGAAATGTTTTATTTTGTTGGCTGGTCATGGTTAATTTTGAATCTCCTCTCAATAGTTTCTTATCTATATTATTCACTGCCATAGATACATGACAAATTTCAAGAATTCAAACAGACTCCTCCAAACCTCCGAAGCTTCCTTAGGAATCCATTGCTGTAAAATGACCAAAGCTGCCTGGATTTTATTTGTTGCTCTCAACTTGGAGCTTGTGATTTCCAGTAACTACTTAAGGTTTACAGTAGTTTCTTCTCGTCTTAGTCTCTAACTATTCCATTATTTTCCTTAGCTACCTCCTGAACAGACACTGTGTTCATGTAAGTCTTGGGCCATATGCTGGTTTCTTTATACCTAGCTGAATTCTGGAATTTAGAGTTTATTCTATAGCAAAAGTTTATACTAAAAATGGTATACATTAGACTTCAGTTATACTACTAATTTTTTTCATCCTTGTTAATGAAAAAAGGATCAAGGAAATTATAAATCATGTTTCTGTGTCCGTCTTTCCAGAATTCCTTTAATAAACACTATGTATCTTAGTTTATGTAAATAATCTACAGAAAGTCTTTAAATATTCAAGAAATATGGACTTCAGTTTCAGATAATGTTTATGATTATACTCCACAAAGACTATGTGCATAGCCAAACTGGAAGAACATATATCAACCCCATTAAGCAAGACATAGAAATCACCACAGTCCCACAAAATATAGTGCTTAAAATTCAGGGAGGAGGGGGGAATCAGTAACACTATTGATATAGGTTTCTTACAAATAGACACAGACACATCCATACATATTTACACATCTCAGCCACTGACTGCCTATCTACCTATTGAAAACATCCTTCCAAAATCATGCCAGTTTAGAGTAGGTGATGGTACATATCAAGCTGTATCCAGGGTACATGAACATGTTCTTATAAAATATTCTGAGTAGGGACAAAAGAAAACCTAGACATTCTATTTACTGTTGGCATCTCCTATCTATCTCAATGAGTTTTATTGTTATGTTTAATAGGGTATATTTAAAACAGGGGTAGTGAAAATTGAAAGTTTAAAGACTTATTTCAAGACTACTACAAAAAACCATGATAAGAAGGTATTTCCACTAACCCTTCCACAGAATTGAAGCTTAGAGGAAATCATTGAATGCTAAAGTACTTACACTATCAGCACCTCTGGAAGAGGAAGTCAAGGCAAGCAGCTGGTGCCTCAACTTTCCTGGGAACAGTGATCTACTTCCAGGGAACTCGCTGAAAGGTAGAAAACGTGGTGAGATGTTCTGAGAATACCCCTGAAACCAGAGTGATTTTTAGGGAAAAATCTGAACCCTTTTGAAAACTCTAAAACAAAAACAGTCAGTGTTAAATATCAAGCAAGGGGGGAATGCAAAACTGGCTTGGGGAGAAAAAATTATAGAAGATATTAAACAATTTATTAACCAGTGATACCATTGAAGCCTTATTGGAAATCCAAGTCAAAGAAACAACTCTAAAGTGATGTAAGATGTCCAGTGAAATAGAAACCATAAATGACTGTTTAATTATTTCGTTTTTGGGTCACACCCTGGTTTTGTGCTCAGAAAATGCTTAGGGCTTGGGGGACGATATGGGATGCCGAGGTATTGAACTGTGGTCTGTCTGTCCTAGGTTAGCTTCGTTCAAGGCAAACGCCCTACTGCTTTCACCACCACTCTGTCCCCTGTTTAATTATGTTTGATATAAATGTGCCAGGACCTAGTTCTGTAGTACTCTCTCAGGCCTGATATGCACATGCCCCAGATTTAGTTCCCAGCACTTCATAGTCCCCAGCAATGTTGGTCACAGTTCTAGAGGCCCATAAGCACTACTAAATGGGCCTCACAAGCCTTCTGAGAAATTCTTAGGAGGTCCGCTAAAAATATATACATATATTAATTATTATTTTATTTTTATTTAGGCCTGATAATGATAGAATGATTGTGATTTTTATGAGAGTTCTTATTTTAAAGAGGAACATATGAAATATTTATAGATTAAATGACATGAGGCTTGATGTTTACTTTTAAACACATTTGTTGGTGGGAAGCAAGTGTCTTTGTGAAGACTGTAAGTCAATGATCTTGGTTGAACTTGGGTTCATTAGTTGAGTGTTCGTCACACATCTATTTTCTATGGGCAGAATATAAAGAAGGTAATTCATGGGAGGAAAAACTATTTTTAAACTATCCTTATAACAAAGTCAGTAAAGTTGGCATGAAGGGCATGTGCATGTCTTTGATAAAAGAAATTCAGATATGCTCAAACACAGCAGCCCACAGAAAGTTTTACAGCCTAAGTAATTTATGGGTTTTTAGAAATGAGTTTTTAAAAGAGAGAAAATATAATTATATTCAAGGAGGCAATTAATTAGTGTTTAGCACTATTAGATCCTTTAGAGACAAAATAGACAAAAAGACAAATTGAAAAGCAGAGATAAGTCATTGCAATAGGAAAGTACTTCTTAAGAAAAAAACAGAAATGCATTTATTAGCAATGCAGTTCAGATAACTCTATGTATCCCAAGGAATTCAACTCAAATAAAACCAAGGGGCTTGGGATATATCTCAGTGGGAGTGTGAGCTCTGGAAATGTAAGAGCCAGAACTGAATCCTCAGCACCACACATAGATGCACACCACAATATGTACATGCACATGCTACATACATACTCCATAACCCATATATATATAACCCACAACACACATAACATATGACATGAGAAAATTCCATAAAAGAGAATTAGGGGTAAGAGTTGAAGAGACTTCAGACAGTAAAGCTTTTGCCTTGCATGTGGTTTGATTCTCAGAATTTCTGAAGACTCACCAGCACATCCCAGGGTGACTATACTAGTCCCTGGCACTACAGACTCCAAAAGCACCACAGCCTCAGGATCTCACATTGAAACACAGACCTTGTTGGCTGAGAACAACCAGAAGGGTCTCTTCCCCAAAATAAACAAATTTCTTAATTAAATAAAGCCAAAGACTAGTGAGTATCAGGCAAACAGAAGTCCTGAGAAAAACCCTGTCCAGTGCCAGCACTCTGAGTGGCCCTTCACACAAACAGCCCTTGGCATGACAATTTGCATCTGCATTGCTTCTCAAATGCTCCTTCACATTAAATGCTCAGGCTCTTTCCCTCAGCTTGAGAAAGTCAAGAAGTCAGGTAGCAAAAGGAGCTTTGGACTTTTGTTTTGCTGGGACTCTTTTTTTTTTGGGGGGGGGGGGGGGTTGATTTTTTTTTTTTTTTTTTTGGTTTTTGGGCCACACCCGGCGGTGCTCAGGAGTTACTCCAGGCTGTCTGCTCAGAAATAGCTCCTGGCAGGCACGGGGGACCATATGGGACACCGGGATTCTTGTTGAAAATACTGTTTTTTTGTTTTGTTTTGTTTTGTTTTATTTTAATATTTTTTATTGTGACCAAAGTGACTTATATATCTTTCAAGTAATATTTAAGGTATGTAGTGACAATGAATCAGGGGCATTCTCACCACTAGTGTTGTCCTCCCTCCACCCCTGTTCCCAGCATATCTCCAATATCTCCCATATCTCCCTCCTTGTTCCCCAGAATGCTAGTGTAACTGGTCCCCTCTTATACAGCTTGTTGTAGATTGGGTATAGATTCTGTTGTCGTTGACTTTGAACTTGGTGTTTAAGTTTGATCATTTTTATTTCCACTCAATATTCATACAACTGTTTGGTCCTGGAACCATCCATTTTTTTCCTCCATCAATTTATGGGGCAGAACAAGATTATTTAAATTATGTCGTTCTGTTGGGGAAAAATAAAAACAACTAGGAGGAGTCCATTTTAAAGTAGAAAATTTTCATTTCTAGTAGTCTCACTTGTTTATGTTTTCTTTCACTTGCTTGGACACCGTTAGTAATAATGTCATGGAGCATTTTGCTTACATTTTCTTCTATATACTTATAGCTTCAGGTATGATATCAAAGTCTTTAATTCATTTTGATTTGACCTTTCTTCATGGTATTCAAGAGAAGTCTAAATTCTCTTCTTTTGCATGTGGCTAAACAGTTGTCTTGAAACCACTTGTTGAAGAAGCTTTTATACTCAAGTTTATTACATTGAACTAAGGATTTGTCTTTGTTCCAATACCATTCTGTTTTAATGACTATTGCTTTGTAGAGAAATTTAAATTTGGGGAATGTGATGCCTCCCATCTTCTTTTTCCTAAGGTTTTATTTAGTTATTCATGGGTATTTATTATTCCAAATGACTTCTTTGAAAAATGTCATGGGTATACTTAGAGGGATTGAAACAAATTTTTTGAGAGGTTTTATCAAGTGCTTTCTCTGAATCTATTGATATGATCATATGGATTTTTTCCTTTTGTTGATATGGCATTAAATGACTTGTATATGTTAAACTATTCTTGCATCTCTGGAATGAAACCTACTTGGTCATAGTGCATAACTTTCATATTGAGACATTGAATCCTATTTTCTATAATTTTGTTGAAAATCTTTGCATCAGTTTCAACAATATTATTGGTCTGCAGTTCTTTTTTTTACATGGCATTTCTGTCTGCTTTTGGTATCAGAGTGATGTTAGAGTCATTAAAACTATGTGGGGGGGTCTGTTTCTTCAATTTCTTGGAATAGCCTGAAAAGGATTGGCAGAAGGTTTGAAAAAAATCCATTAGTAAATTTACCTGTGTTTGGGCTTTTGTTTGAGGGAAGAGTTTTGATGATGATGATGATGATGATGATGATGATTATTATTATTTTAATTTTCTCAATTTTCTCAAGTAATATGTCTGTTCAGATATTCTAGATAATCATGGACCAACTTTAAAAGATTATAGAAGTTCAAGAATTTATCCCTTTCTTCCAGGTTCTCTTGCTTTGTGGCATAGAATTTCTAAAAGTATTCTCTGGTTGCCCTTTGAATTTCTGCAATATCTGTAGTAATCTCTCCCTTTTCCTTTTGAATTTGGTTTATTAAGTTTCTATCTCTTTCTTCATGAGTTTTGCTAATGGATTATCAATCTTATTTATTTTTTCAAAGAACATACTATTGCTTTTATTGACCTTTTGGATTTTTTTTGGATTTCCAATTCATTGCTTTCTGCTATACGTTTCATTATTTTCTTCTGTCTGCCTACTTTTAGTTCATATTGTTGATCAGTTCCCAGTTTTATGAGCTATGCCATTAAATTTTTTATGTAGGCCTTGTATTCCTTCTTGATCCATGCTTGCAAAGTTATAAATTTTCCTCTTAGTATTGCTTTTGATGTGTCTCAAAAATTCTGGTTATTAATGTCTTCATTCTAGTTTGTTTCCAGAAATCTTTTGATTTCCTCTTTGATTTTGTCTCTGACCCACTTGATTTTTAGTAGTGAACTGTTTAGTTTCCAGATTTTCAAGTTTTTGTTTTGTGTTGTTTATAATTCACTTCTAACTTTAGTGAATCATGATCTGAGAAGGTGGTTCATACAATTTTTATTCTCTTGATTTCATTGAGTTATGTTTTACGGGACAGTATGGAGTCTATATTAGAGAATGACCTATATACATCAGGATAAAAATGTGTATTCAGTTTTCAGGGAATGGAAAGTATTTTATATAAATATATATATATATATATATATATATATATATATATATACTCAACTATTCTCTCCCATTTCTCCCTTCAGTGCCATTATATTCCTGTAGAGTTTTAGCCTGGTTGATCTAGTAAGGGATGACAGGGTGGTATTGAAGTCTTGCAATTATTATTGTATTGTTATTGATGTCTTCCTTTAACTCAGCAATTTTTTAAATATTTTGCTGATCCTTTGTAGAGTACATATATTTAGGAGTGTGATTTCTTACTGATGTACATATCTCTTTATTATTACGAAATGTCCATCTCTGTCCCTTATAGCATTTTAAGTCTAAAGTCTGTATCACCTGAGATTAGTATGATCATTCCAACCTTTCTTAAGGGAATTCTGTGCTTGAAGAGTTGTTCTCCAACCTTTGACTTTGAGTCTATGTTTGTTCTGACTATTCAGATATGTTTCTTGTAGGCAGCAAAACATTGGATTCAACTTGATTAATGTTGATAATTATGTTTCTCTTGAATTTTTAGTGCATTTATGTTGAGATGATTATCGTGGTGTTTAGTGTCATTTTCTGTAGGAGGTTGGGGTATTTTCTGGCTCTGTCTTGCCTTAAAGTAAATCTATCAGTTCTTCTTTTAAAGCTTCTTTTCAGCTTATAAAGTTTTGGGCTGTTTTTATCTATGAAACTGTATCTTCCCTTAAAAACTGAATAAAAGTCTGACTAGATGAAGTACTATTTGTGATGCACTCATTTTATTGAACATTTTGTCACTATATCCCACAACTGCCTTTGGACATTGAAGGTTGATTGTGACTAATCTGTGGTAAATTTTAAGGATGCTCCTTTGTGTGTAATTTCCCTTTTTGATCTTGTTGTTTTCAGTAGTCTATCCCTATCTGTGGTATTCATCACTGTAACTACAATATGCCTTTAGATGTTTTTCTTTGGATCTCTTTTAGCTGGTACTCTTTGGGTATGCAGGATTTGGTAGCATGCACTCTTTAGCTCTGAGAGTTTCTCTGGAATGATGTCCTTGACTGTTGATTCTTCATAAAGATTTTTTGGGCCTTTGGGACTCCAGTGATTTTTATGTTGTTTCTATTAGGTTTTTCAAGATCTCTATTTTTATCTGTTCACATTCTTTAAGGAATTTTTTAACATTTGATCATTTTTAAGGCTCTTTTCCAACCTCTCCTGTTGTATGGAGTTGTTATGCAGCTCATCTTCCAGCTCAATGATTCTATCCTCAGCAGCTGTTACTCTGCTGGTTAGGCTTTCCAGTAGAGTTTCATTTAGTTTTTCAGTCTTATACTTTCTGTTTGAAGTTTTCTTGTTTTTTACTTTCATATCTTCTTGATTCTTAATTGTGATTCCTTTGGTTCATTTCATGGTTTCTTTGAGTTCTTAAGCAGTCTCCAGATTTCCTCTCTAAAGTCTTTATCAGAAAGGCTACATGTAGGTGGTGAGTACTTGTTGGGTCTGCAGAGCTACCATCTATTCTCTAAGCATGATGGTGTTCTTCAGTTTCTCCGTTGTGTCCTTTGCAGTGTGATATTTTCTATGTGTTGTGCTGGGGTTCATTGACAAAAGGATATGCACACTGGCCTGGAGCAAAGCCAAGTGGCTTCACCCTTCTCAATGCACAGGTCTCTCTGTGTCCTTTCTGGGCTACAAGACAGGCATCACTTATTGCCACCTCTGGAGTGTAGGTTTCTCTACAATTTATTCTTTCTTTATGGTTCTGCTCCTGATCACCAAGAAGCAAATCCAGCCACCATCCATGGTTTCTCACAAGTGAAGGGACATTAAGACCATTCTTCATGCTCATGTTTTTATCCACTCACACAGAAAATTCAGAACTAAATTTCAATTCAAGAAACAAATTTGAGTAATATCCTGATTTGTTTGAAAGCAGATTATTTTAATTTTGAGATAATATAAAAGTTCCAAACAAGTGAAGAACAGTTGTCTCAAAAATGGCTGCAGAGGGTTGCATTAGTTGCAATTAGAAGTTCTCTATAAGCAAATCTATCCTTAATAGTCCTTAATAATTACAACTAATATTTCCCCAGAGCATGTAACCTTGGTTATCAGTCTAGAGAAGCTAAACTGACAAGTGCAGAGAAGATGTTTAGGTTTTTCTGATGTCCAGGGAATACACTCCATGCAGTTGATTTTCTGATTCACTGACCCATCCTTAGCATGTTCTCTTCTACTCTAGGGACCGTCATTAGTGTACATCTCCTCAGAGAAAGGGCCTCTGCAGCAGAACAGCAATAGAGCAGTGTGCTGGATCTTCAAGGTGCGTGGCTCATTTATTTATTACAAAATAAAACAGGATAGGGCCCGGAGAGATAGCACAGCGGCATTTGCCTTGCAAGCAGCCGATCCAGGACCAAAGGTGGTTGGTTCGAATCCCGGTGTCCCATATGGTCCCCCGTGCCTGCCAGGAGCTATTTCTGAGCAGAGAGCCAGGAGTAACCCCTGAGCACCGTCGGGTGTGGCCCAAAAACCAAAAACACAAACAAACAAACAAACAAAAATAGAACAGGATAGCGAAGAGAAACTTTTATTCTTTCTCTCTTCTGATGATTGACAATAATTTTCATTGTAAGCCTACCAACAGTGATTAGCCAAAGTCATTACCTCACAATTGTTCTTTATCTCTTTATCTGAAATCAACCTTGGGTGCATGTTCCCAACTGTTTAACTCAGTGGGTTTAAATGTCAAGTGGTACAACTTTGCCCTTTTTACAGATTAGGGTCATAGATATATCATTCTATACAGATTTAAATTGGCCATTCCCATAATCCTCGGAAGAAAGTCCTACTGGAAAGTATTTTTGTCCAAACAAAAATTTATTTATTAGTCTCTCCCACATCTAGTGTGATATTTGTCTCCTTTTGACTGAGGAAGATAAAATTGTGGGGGGGGGGGAAAAACAATGAAAAACTGATTCATTTGCTCAGCTCTTGAGATAATAGAATAACAACACTCCTGTACAACAATTATGCAGAAATACTCAATCATACATTGGTTTTGTCATATACAGGGAGGGAAGAGATGGGGGGGGGATTTCTCATGTATGCTTCTGCCTCATTCCATTCTCCATTTCCTGATTCAATCCAACTCCATCCTATCACAAGTTACAAAATTTCTAAAGTTTGTTCTCAACACAACTGAACGTAAAAGCAGGTTTCATGGGTCTCAGGCTTTTGGAGGTGATATGACTCTCTAGTTATTTATACTTTTATATAGGAAGAGCTTTGAGTAAGGAGACTTCTTCTTAGTAAGGAGTCTGTCTTCTCCTGTACCAGCAATCACTTGGTCTGAATTCCAGCAGATTGCCAGGAGCAATGTGATGGAGGAACTAGAGCTCTATTCCAAGTTTCAGAGCATGACCAAGAAGAGCACATTCCTATCCAAGAGAAAATGCTACATCTTTGTTCCTGCCTTTGAACCTTAATTTTTGGTAGTAAGTGTGCTGGGAATTGAATCAAGGGCCTTGCAGAGGCAACTGTTTTATTATTGAACCATACTGGTCATACCCTTGTTTCTTTTTTACCTTTTTAATCTAAAATCAACTTAAAATCCCAACAGTCTATTAAGAATGAATTTGCTCGGGCAGATCACTCTGCATTTAATGATATGCTGAAACTAGAGGATGTTCCACATCAGCCTGACATCAACGAAAGAAATGCACAGAATCCAGAGTCTTTAAATATAAATGTCTGATACCAACTATAGCTAAAGTGTGAAAAAGTTTCACCAGGACCTTGAGAATGACTGGAGTTGGATAGACTGGTAAGCCTGGAATCCAGAGTCTGTCTTATGCCAATAAACTTCTGGGGTGAGGCCTTTTTGTAATCAGGTCGAGGATTTTTTTCTCCATTTTCTCCATTTTTCTGGACCTATGCAAACATTGGCAATTGCCACTATCACACCTTTACTATATTTTTTTTACTCTTATTCTTTAAGGAAAAAAAATACAACTTACTGAACTTAAAAACAAATTACTGTAATAGAATGCCTGTCTCGAATACAGGCAGGGTTTGGGAAGGGGGGAGGGGGTAATGTTGTACTGGTGAAGGGGGGTGTTCTGGTTATGACTGTAACCCAAATATGATCATGTTACTTAAATAAAAATATATTTAATAAAATAAAAAGAATGAATTTGCTCATAGGATATGGACAACTCCTAACTCCAACTGCCTCAACTCTCTGTAGCCAGTTTTTTGAGACAACTGTTCTTCACTTATTTGGAACTTTTTATTTTCTCAAAATTAAATCAATCTGTTTTCAAAAAAAATCAGGATATCCTTCAATATTTTTGTCTGAAATGTATGATTTGAGAATTTTAGGAAAGTTAATGAAAATGATAGTAATTTTAAAAGCATGTCTTAAAAATTACTTTATTTTAAAGGAGTAGAGAAGATGGGTCACATGTGGTAGTACTCCTATAGCAGGGCTCAGAATGTAGTCTTATTCGTTTGAGAGCTAGGAAGATCCAAGCTTAAAAACTAGGACTCCTTCATGCAAAGCATGAATTTTAGTCCATTAAGCTATTTCTCCAACCCAAAGACTTTCTTTTATATATCAGAACTATGATTTTAGTAGAGGTTCTCTTTCTTTTTTTAATATATAATTTTTATTTTGAACATATTAGAGGTTTGATTTCTTACTTGGCATTAAAGAGCCCATATTTCTCCTCTGCTCTATCTGACATACTGAATAAGGTCACATAATGACCCTAAGTCACAAAAAACTACTTACACACTTTTGCTTCATAAGTTGAAAAATAAACATAGAAAAAAAGTCAGTGTTTCTTCTACACCTGATTACAATAGTTGTTATTATTACTTCAATGTCTTTAGGTACATTTAACAAGTAGGAGTCATTTTGTTTTGTATCTATACCCAGCGGAGCTAAGTTTAGCTTGGGGTGGGCTCTCAGCATTGTTCCAGTAATGTGCAGTTATAAGGACTGAACTGGAACCTCCCACATGCATAGTATGGCACTCATCCCACTGAATTATCTCTTTCACTCCACACAGCACTTTTTCTATGAATGTGATATTGCACATTCTACAAAGAATCAGTTAACATGACTTCACAAACCAATCCCATCTACTAAAAATATAATAAAAACCACAGTTCTTATTTTATATTTTCTGAGAGTCACAAAAGCAATTAAAAGAGTATAATTTATTTCAATATATTTTACCTAACTATGATCATTATAACCTGTAGCCATACATATAAGGCTATCCATGAGTCATGGTGATGTCGCATGGGTCGTGTCAACTTCTTGCACATCTTCCTACTGACTAGACATGTGCCAAGGGATTCTGCATTAGTTGTACAAACCTTAAAGAATTACAGATCATGGGGAGGGGAAGGGGCAAAAAATAATTACAGATCAATTATTGAAGAAAACAATAGGAGATGAAAGAGTGGTAGGATAACAGATAGTCTTTTCACCCAGAGTTTATTGAAATTTCTTTCTCCACAATAAAATAATGGAAATGGAAAATTCTAAATTATTCATCATGACTGTGACTAATGCAAAAATGTCAGGTAAATGTCTTCAAGGAGGTACCCTTGGCTTAACATCAGTTAACATCAGAATACTCAGTCAATGGATGGGTTGGGAGTAAAATGGTTGATAACATATATGCATAACCTTTCTTTAATAATAAGCAATGGTAACTTGCTATCTTGTGGGATTGCCCCAAACAGGGGTAGCTATCACACTGGCTGAAATGGCTTCTACTTAGGATGTCTTCAAGTCACTTCACTTCAATTGACTTTGACCATCATGTACTGAACTTTTCTCTTTGTGAAGCCCTTTGTTATTATTAAGCCTAAAAATGCTGTATGAATTGGCAGTGAACATGAGACAAATAATTGCAATGGAAAAATTACCCCCAAATGTCAAAATATGGAGCAGTGATGCTCGATTAAAACATCATAAAAAATATATTACAAGAAAAAATTGTCCTTTAAGATAAGCCTTAAAGAATGAGCAGTCTCCTCACAAAGCTAGAAGAAAAAGGATGGATATTCATCAGCAGAGATTACAGCATTTATCCAAATAGGCAATTTCCCTCTCCACTACTCCCACAAGGCCAAAACAATTTGAAGGTCCCAAGAAATAGATGTCAGAATTTGAACTGATTGTACATTCATCAGGAACGAGAGAAGTAGGATGTCAGAACTGCTAGGGTTTATGTAGGGGAAACAGAGGTAGATGAGGATCAGTGCAGAGTTGAACATACAAACAAGCAAAGAAGGTTAGGCTGAATCCATAAGGAGATGGTTCTTGCAAGGTACAGCAACCTATGGGACGATGATTAGAGCAACTGTGCTTATCTGAGATCGATGGGAGATCAAGAGCACAAAGTTAGTGGAAAAGCGCAGAGTAGGAAAATGCAGGTTAGGTATAATTCCTCTAATTCAGTGACATGGTACTAAGTTTCCTCCTTACACACACACACACACACACACACACACACACACACACACACACACAACAGTTTAAGGCTCAACATATTACAGTCTTCTGGGCCTCAGTTTCCCTTTTTAATATAGAGGGCTGAAATGAGATAAATAATAGTCCTCAGCACGTCCTCAGCATGGCCCAGATTCCAAGTATGGAATGTGGTTAAGGCATGAAGAAAGAAAAAATTTATTCTGAGGGGTTATAACATGAGAGTTGAAGGTCATGGAAATAAAGCATTGGCTTGGGGAAACTGAGGCAAATAATGCTTTGCAATCCTTTAGGGTTTGTATAGGCTAATGCAGAATCACTTGGAACATGGCAAAACATAATTTGATCATCAAATAGACTGGATAAGACTAGGACCAAAGAGCTAAAGATGAAGCTTTTATTTTCCCAGTAATGACCACCCACAGAAACATACTTGAAAAGAAACATTTGTTTTCCTTACACCCCATTCTACATGCCAACACTCCTAACTTCCATGAGAGGAGAGAATTGCCTTTGCAGTGACTCTCCCTCCTCTGGCTCTCAACTTAGAGTTGCAGGTAAGCATTGTGCTCTGTGGGCTCAGAGTGGCCATAATTTATCAAGTCCTACTTTCAAGGACAGAAATAATACAGCAAGTGCAGAGCCACTGAAACAGGGAAAATAGGCACCACAAAGTGGAAGGATACAGACCCCATCCTCCTGTGCAACTCCAATATATCAACTGTCACGGAGGGAGAGCAGCCCACAACTGCTCTTAGCAAAATATTGATTTCTTCTCTGTTCAATGGCAGTGAAGTGAAATGCATGCATGCATGCGTGCCCCCAAAGCACACACACACACACAAACACACACACACATATACACACACATTATGATTCAAGGTTTATGGCCTAACTGTTTCCCTCAAAGTCTTTTCATTTTCTAAGTGAGAGCTTTTTCACCATTAATAAGAAAGAAACAGAAACACAAAATTTTTGCTAAGAAGCATAAAAACCACTCCAGCCACACAAAACAAAATCTAAGTGGGTTTTCTCACCACAGCAGAATGACTTGTCATGAGAGTTTATTCTCCTAAAAGACGATAAGTCTCTCATTCATAGGATGCTAAAGAAATTAAGAAGTAGGCATTAGAGCCTTTGCAAATCTACTTCTCAAGGTAGGCTGTTGTTCTGAATTATGTTGTCCAATGTTCTTCTATTAGAGTGGATAATGGAGCATGAACTATTTGGCAAGATATATGATCTGGGAGAAAGAAAAAATAATAAATTTGGGATAATGATCTCTTTAATATCCTTGGGTCTCTCTTTTTATTTGCCTTATCTGATGACTGGACCTTACCTCTCTGTGGACAATGTCAGAGCTAGTCTCTGCAACTATTTGACCATCAAGCCCTTTCTTATCTTCAGCTGATTGAATACTGTTCTCTGAAGAATGGTCTCTGTCATGTAAAGCCTGTGACTAGTCAAAGACATTTTTCTAACTCTTCATATGACATTCTCTAAAAACACACTTGAAGGTATTATGCATGTATGGGGCCAGAGCAATAGCACAGTGGGGAGGACATTTGCCTTGCTCATGACAACCCAGGTTCAATCCTAACCATTCCATATGGTCTCCTGAACTCATCAGGAGTGATTCCTGAGTGTAGAGCCAAGAGTAAGCCCTGAGAACTGCTGGATGTGATCCAAAAAATGTTTTAGGTATTATGCATGTAAAGGGAAAGAGATTGTATCTCTAAACCACAAACAACTCCATAAAAGATAAAAATTGTCTTTTCTTTGCCTGTTTCTAGGGTCAGTGTGTGGAAGTTGACTAGTCAGAATAGGCTAAAAGCCTCCTTTGTTTCCACTTAACATCTATGCATTGGAATCTGAAGTTGGCCATGAGGAAGTTATAGCATTTAGTACTGGACTGATTCCTCAGTATGTGCCTATAAAATCACCCATAAAAAGTCTAGATCATAGGTTCCCAAACTTATTTGGCTTATCAGTCTCTACAGAAAAAACTAGAGTATTCAGAGAATGACTCCCAGAATACAATCACTTAATTTTTAATAAAGGGGCAAGAAATACAAAAAAAAAATAGCAAAGAAAATTTTTTCAACAAGTGGTGATGCAAAAAAAGTGAATTTAGACCTCTTTTTTAACACCATGCACAAAGGTCAAATCAAATGTATAAAAGACCTTAATACAGATCTGAAAGCATATTATATATAGAAAAAAACCATTAGCAAAACACTCCATGACATTGAAACTAAAGACATCTTAAAGGAGGAAACTCCACTGTCCAACCAAGTAAAAGCAGAAATAAACAAATGGAACTACATTGAACAGAGAAGCTTCTGTACTTCAAAGGAAACAGAGTAGGACACAAGGCTACTCATGGAATGAGAAAAACTATTTACCTAATACCAACTGAGAAGGTGTACTAACAGAATTTAACAGAAAAATCTGATAAAGGGTACTGACAGAACTTAACCAAAAAATCTAACCCCATCAAAAAATGGAAAAATAATGAACAGACATTTCCCAAAGAATAAATGCAGATGGACAAAAAGCACATGAAAAAAATGTTCCACATCAATAATCATCAGGGATATGCAAATTAAGACACCAATGAGGTATCATCACAGAGACTGGCACACATAACAAAGAATAAGAACAATCAGTGCTGCTGTGGATGCAGCGAGACAGAAACTCTCATTCACTGCTGGTGGGAATATCATTTAGTCCAGCCTTTCTGGAAAATAATATGGATATTCCTCAAAAAACTGGAAATTAAGCTTCCATTAAAACTAGTAATACCACTCCAAGGGATATATCCTAAGAAACAAAACACAATACAAAAATGCTCTCTGCACTCCTTTGTTCATCAGAATGCTATTTACAATAGCCAGAATATGCAACAATCCAGGTACCTGACAACAGATGAATGACTAAAGAAACTGTGGTACATTTACACAATGAAATACTATGTAGCTGTTAGGAAAAATAAAGTCATTAAATTTTCCTTTACATGGATGGACATGGAGACTATTATGCTCAGTAAAAAGAGTCAGAGGGAGAAAGACAAACATAGAATAGTCTCACTCATCTGTAAGATCCAAGAAACATAAAAGACAATATGGTAATAATACCAAAAGACAAAAGAGATGAGGGTTGGGAGGACCAACCCATGATATGAAGCTTACCTCAAGGAGTGGTAAGCACACTCTAAGTTAGTTAGAGCACTAACTGCACTGACAACTATCAAGCAATGATAGTGAGAGAGAGAAGTAGAATGCCTGTCTCAAAGACAGGGGAGAGAGGGAAATGGGGATATTGATGATGGAAAAGTTGCACTGATGAAGGATGGTATACATTCTATGACTAAAATTCACCTATGAACATTTTCGTAACCAGGGTTTTTAAATAAAGAAATTATTAAAGAAAAGAAAAACGGAAAGGATTCCAACCCATGGTATGAAGTTTACCACAAAGAGTGGTGAGTTCAGTTCAACTATCATGACAATGGTAGTGAGTGAAAGAAATAGAATGCCTGTCTCGAATACAGGCAAGGGATGGGAGAGGAGAGAGATGGGGGACATTTGTGGTAGGACTATTGCACTGATGAAGCAGTTTCCTTTTCATAACTGAAACTCAACTGCAAAACATGTTTGTAATCATAGTGTTTAAATAAAGATATTAATTTTAAAAAAGAAAAAAAATTACTTAGTTCTCCCTGAGAATCTTTAAGCAAACAAAGAGAAAGTCCTCCCTAGGGCACCCCAGGCTATTCCTGTCCTGGGAATGGCCCAGCAACTCCTGGAGGGGTCTGAAGCAAAACTCACATTGGTAATGACTGAAACCTTTTTCTATTAAGGCACACTATGCTACACCATCTTCTGATTTGATACCCTTCTTGGTCCATACAACACAGAATTTAGGTTAAGCCAAATGCATGACTCACTATGGCAACTAACTCACCATTCTGCTCACTGCAGTATTCAACCACTTACATGCCTGACATAGAACACAAATATGTGAACTGATTATATGAGCACATACATAAACACATCCCAAATTGATGTCACTCATCTGTGTACATACTCTTACACACATACACACACACACACACACACACATGCACACCTGAGTGGGAGTTAACATAAGCACGATGTTTATTTAAAATTAGTTTCATCGAAAGAGAAATTTAGTTTTGTGTTCAAGTACTACTTGTCATGTTGCCATCGGCCCCACATTACTGTCTTCATTACTGACAGGAGAAGGAGCTATTTGAAAATTGCAGAGAAACACACTATATAGCTCTTACTTTATAATAAGTTCTTAGAGAAAACAGACTAATTTTGGAAATGCAGGTTGAATAGCACAAATCATAGGTCCTCCAGCAGTGCTCCAGGGTAAAGAAAAATGCTGTCTTCAGCCTGCAGCCTAAACCAGCTGGCTCCCTCCTTCCTCCTCACGTTCCACACAGCCTTTAGCTAGGCGATAGAAAAACCATCCAGGAAGGTTCCCTGATACTTCCAGATCCGAGTCTTGGCGAAATGTCTCTATTTTTTAGTCCATCAGTGACATGTGAGACTGCTCTGCCATCACAATAGCCCTATTCCCAGAACACTTAGTTCCCCCTGGCCTGCTAACATTCCTCTCTTTCTCTACTCACACTTCCTCCTCTAAAGCTACACACACACACACACACACACACACACAACACACACACACACACACACACACACACACACACACACACACACACACACACACACACACACACTCTCTTTTTACCTCAGTGCCCATCTTTGCCTCTAGGGGTCACTGCTCCTCAGTCCCAGTCTGATGCTTTGCCAAGGCGTTCATAGAATTCTTTCTCTCTCTTCAAGCCTTCCTCTCTTCTCCCTTGAGTTAATGTCTTTTCTGGAGGCCTCTCCTTCTGCCTTTCTCTGACCTCCTCTAGTCTCTCCTCACAATTACCTCTTGGGATCTCCTAGCTTCCTTCAGACATCCTGTCTACATATTCAAAATCTCTGTGGAGATTCTACAGACAACCAAAATCAGCCAGCCCTATAGCAAACTATTATCTTCTTCAAATGCATTTTTCTGTTAGTGACACCCTCAGATCTTTAGACACCTTGGTGGGGCTCCCAGAGGAACTTAGAATTTACCTATTATTCCCCCATCCCCACAAATTCCATCAACGCCATCTCTGAAGACTTTTCTCTTCCTGCCACTATTTCTGGCCTGTCATGTGAGTCAAAATAACCAACGGCTGACTGATCTCCCATAACCCCATTTCTTCCTCAGTTTACCATCTACACTTTGTTAGACTTGTCTTTCTAAAATCACATGTTGGGGATTTTAGAGGTAATAACACAGTGGTAGGGTTTTGACTTGCATGAAGCCAACCTGGGTTCTATTCCTGGCATCCCATATGGTCCCCCGAGCCTGCCAGGGGCAATTTCTGAGCAGAGTCAGGAATAACCCCTGAATGCTGCCAAGTGTGCTCCCCAAAAAATAATTAATTAATAAAATAAAAAATAAGATTCCATGCTGGGGTCACTCTTTAATTTTTCTACTCCCTACACAAATGTCAGTGCTAAGTGATTAGTAGACTGTCTACATCACAATAGCACATCTGGGTAAAAGGACATATTTTGATTCCCCACTTCAAATTAACTGAACCCATCCATTCAGTCTAGATGAGAAAGACTTCAATTCACTCAGGTTCAAGAACACCCAGCTTCCTATGAAGGGCATTTAAAGTCTCTCAATATTGGGCCCCTGCTTACCTCTATTTATTTTCACCAGTCACTTTCCCCTGTCCCCTCATCTGCCTTTGATTAGGCTGCCTGGAATTTTCTGATCTCTCTGCTACCAAATCAACTGGGGCCCAGGCTTGTACCCAGCACCTGCTTAGAGTAAAAACAGTATCTGATCCTTGGAACCTTTTGCTACACCTTTACTTTTATGCAGTATAAAAAGATTGCTTTAACCTATGTCAGGGAAGTACTTAAGTATGAGAACCAGGTCTAATTATCCTTTTACTTCTCTGCCTGTTGTCTAAGTGCTCTAGAAGATCATGGCTGAAAAACAAGATAAATGAATCTACCTTTCTTCAACCCAAAACTGCAGATTCCACAGAGTGCAGCATGAAGGGAAAAAAAGCACAAAAGTCCACCCAGGGTGCCGCTGCTCCCTACAGAACATGCAGGTGTTCTTTTTGAGATCAAGGGGACCTCATTTCATTCCTGAGACCCTGAGGACAGCATAGAACCCCATGTGCTTGAACTCTCTCTCTTCTAAAAGGCCCAGACATCATTTCAGTTAATGTGTGTTAATAGAATCCATCAAAGAAAACCAATTTTCAAATCAATGGGTAGCTAAAGAGAGAATTTTTTAGACTGAGCAGCAGAAACTTTCAAGAACACAAAGATCAAAGAGGTCGGGCTGGTTCGCCAGGAATCCTTTTTCTGGCACTTGAGAGAATTATTTCAAAATCTCCTAAGCTGTTAGGATGGGGCAATGGTGATTTCAACCACATCCAGTGATGCTTGGCTCTATATCACACTGGGGCTTCTGAGAGGACCATGCAGTGTGGGGGAACAAACTGGGATCTGGCACATGCAAGGCAAGTGCCACAACCGCTGTCCTACCTCTCTAGCCTCTAGCCCTAAATTCTAGCCTTTGCCCAAAGATAGAACTGGAGGGAAAAGGAGGGGAAAGTCACATATTTCCTTCCTCTCCAAAAGTTTACCTTCTAGCTAGAATTTCCTAAATGGTACAAATGGCCACAATCCAAGTCTGAAGTTAAAATAATCTACTGGAAACAGCAAAGCAAATCAATATCAAATCAAATACTCAAGGTAGACAAGTAGAGACCTGAGTTATTTATCATCACAGGCCATTGGGTAAGGAAGGACCAGAGAGAGCACAGAATGCTCACCTTTCACAAGTGGAAATGAAAAAGCAGACTTGGGTAACTTTTAAAGCTGTTCCTCTTATTGATCTAGACAGGAAGGTCATCCAGATAAGGTGAAAAAGTTAAGGAGTTCTGCAGAGGGAGATGCATAAAAGTAAGTGAAGAGACACTAGGAGAGACTACTGAAGAAGAACTGAAGACCCAGGAGATGGTGGTATAATAAGCCAACAAGCCTTGGAATGGGGCAGAGGGGAATAATGAGAGGAGCAGAGGGGATGTGAGGCAGGCAGGAATATGCCTTCATCAATGAGGAGTCCTAGATTGCAGGCACAGGACCAGAAACAAGTTGTATTGTGGAACTGTATATTAAGTTATTGTGATATTAAGAGCTAAGTCCTCCTGCTTGTCAGCCATAAACTGTATGCAGCTGGAAGTACCATACAGACTAACCCATAAACTCATTTTGCTAAGTCAGGGATATAAGGATAGAATCTGTTTTCCTTCCATTGTGTGGCCATGTGTTTTGGGCCACTTTTAGGCCTTCTGAGTCTTCAACTCTCTCCCCACAATTGGAAGGAATCATTCAACTTACAAAATTGTTCCTGGAGTTCAATTATCATGCCAGTTACCATAGCCCTGGCCCCCAATGCAGTGCCCTGAGAGGGTTTCAATGCATGTTTCAGCCATACCCTTTGCTGTTAGGGAAGAACTAACTTCCAAGCTTATATGCAGCTGGATAGGAAGCTAAGTAGAAAGTCTGTGGGTAGGCTTCAAATTCCAAGGTATAGTCTCAAAGTATGCTGCCCCTGAAGACTCCCCAGCCTGGTTTCCATTCAATATGCTAGAAACTTTTTGAAGAGGAGAGTCCCACAGTCTCAAAAGAGACTCTAGGAAACCATGATCAGCCCCTCTTCCTCCTGAAGTTTGTCTCTAAGGAGACTGTAGTGCTAAAAAGAGAGTTATGGCTCCTAAACAACACAGAACCCAAAAGATGGCAGATCTTATGCAAGTTCTCCAGGATGTATATCAGCTGGGACAGTGGAAGAGGATTCTTTGAGCTCCATAATTTCTTATAGTTTTATAGTAAATATTATAGGTATTATTGTAAGAATATAGGTTTTACTATAGTAAGGTATTATTTTAGTAAGTATTATAAGTATTATAGTTTTAATGGTTCATATTACCAGTGCAATGCACTTCTAAACATGATTTATGTTTTCACTTCAGGTTTGTAAACAAAATTGTTGAAAGGCATCCATACAGTCCAGACAATAAGTAACCACAGAGATTCTTGGCTTTTAGGAGTTTCACCAATATAATGCAGAGAGTTGGCTCTTATCAGATACCCTGTAGGGTAAGAGATTTTTAAAATGTGGGCCTTTAAGTCCTGGACAACATGTACACACTGAGACTTTGAAGTTTTTTTTGTTTTGTTTTGTTTTGTTTTTTGCTTTCTGGCCCACACCTGGTGATGCTCAGGAGTTACTCCTGGCTATGCACTCAGAAATCTCTTCTGGCTTGGGGGACCATATGGGACACCACTCATCAAACTGAGGTCCGTCCTGGATCAGCCACGTGCAAGGCAAATGCCTCACTGCTGCACTATTGCTCTAGCCCTGAAATAATAATTTTAAGTTAATAAGCATAAATGATGCTTTTATAAGTAACCTGGAAGAATGCTTTCTTTTATTCTGATTTATTTTAAATAACATACTGCAATTCTGTTCAAAACTTTTAGGCATGGCCCGTGTTTTGGAGAATGTGCTGGAATTAGTGAGGAAGTAAAGCAGGGGTGCCATTTTCCAAAATGCTTTGAGTCTTAAGTCAAAGATACCAGAGGGTCACCTACCCCACTTGAGTTAAAGCTATAGTCTTGGAATGACCACCACAAGAGCATTATGGATTGACCTATATGCTTTGTTTTCCACCTCCCTATCTTTCTCAGTCATGGAAGCATACCCAGCATCTTAGTGACACAACATCTGCCTGGTGTCTCTTGCCCTAGATTCATGTTCCTTTCATGTTCCAAACCCTGGGTCACAGAGACTTTAGTTACATGGTGATTAGAAGTGTGGACTTTGGGGCCAGAGAGATAGCACAGTGGAAGGGTGTTTGCCTAGCATCCTGCCAATCCAGGACAGATGATGGTTTGAATTCTGCATTCTATATGGTCTTGTGTGTCTGCCAGGAACAATTCTAAGCACAGAGCCAGGAATAACCCCTAAGCGCCACCCACTGGGTAGGACCTGAAAACCAAAAAAGAAAATGAAAAAGAAATGTGGGCTTTGAGTGACTAGACAGATAACACAGCAAGTAAGGTGCTAGCCTTGCATGAAGCAGACCTGAATTTGATCCTCAGCATCCCATATGGTCCCTTATGCTTCCAAAGAGTACCATATATACTCTTGTATAAGCCAACCTCCCCCACCCAATTTTAGCCTAAAAACTTGAAAATTCAGTGACTTGAGTATAAGCCGAGGTAGAAAATGCAGAAGCCACTAGTAAATTTCAAAAATAAAAAAATATACCCAAAACAATTACATTAATTGAGGAATCAGTAGGTTAAATGTTTTTCAATATTGATTGCTAAAGAAAAACTGTAAACTAGCAGCAATAACTTTAAAACGTTAAATAAAGTGTAGAAAACCATAGTTTAACAGGTAATCAAGCTAAATCACAAAGGTTAAAATCCTTCAAAACTGGATTCCCCATCATCATCATCTCTATGTCCAAACAGAACTGATATGACGGTATCATCATAGACACTGTCATCATTACTGAGTTCGCAGATATCATTATCACTGCTATCGGACTATTACAAAGCACAGAATATTGTGGGTTAAATAGTTCAGTGGCATACAGTTCAGTTCAGCTGCTTACCTCTTCAGCTCAGCCGCAACTTGTGGACTGAGCGGAAGCATCGCCCCCTCCAGCAGACTGCAGAAGACAACTGGAAACTACGTGCATTTGTTTTAGTGCCCATGCACCAAATCAAATAACCTGC
Source organism: Suncus etruscus (assembly GCF_024139225.1). NCBI lineage: Eukaryota > Metazoa > Chordata > Mammalia > Eulipotyphla > Soricidae > Suncus > Suncus etruscus. The sequence continues at coordinate 52,469,525 of NC_064850.1, forward strand.
ATGATCCAAGTATAAGCCGAGTTCAGGATTTTCGGCGCAAATCTTGTGCCAGAAAAACTCAGCTTCTACTCTAGTATATAGTGGAATTCCTGAGGACAGCACCAGGACTAAACCTTAAACATCACCTAATGTGGCCCAAAGACTAAAGAATAGAAACAAGGCGTTTGAGGTAAGACAAAATGGAGATTGGCTGCTAGTCCATTCCCAAACTATATGACTTTCAGGTAGATTCAATTCTCTGAGCCTTCACTTCCCTGCCAATCCTGGAAGTGTAGAAGAAAAGTAATTGTAAGGTTAAAGATAAATCACTCAGACCAGGGTCTAATTCAACCCCACTGGGTCATGGCAAGTTTTGACTGTCCTGCCTCATTGCCATCATAACTGAGTGCCTGCTCAATTGCTTGTGGACACCAACTGGCCAATGAACAAACCTCCAGGCCAGGAGACTAGAAAATTTCAGTATGGCCCTCAACTGCATGACTTCTCCATGGCTTCTTTCCTCGAAAACTATGTTTTCTGGAACATTGGAGAACTGGGAGAATGTGAGGTTGGTAAGCAGGACCCCAAGCATTTAGGGGTCTGTACCAATCCTCCCTTCATAACACCTCTTTAGGTGGGCAATGGTGAATGTGAGGAGCCTTTTATATCTAAATATAAAGTACTTGGACCAGCACAGAGTAAGCTATGATTGGCTCATTGGATCAGAAGATTTTTAGTCGTCACTGCATCTGATCCACCAGTACTCACAGGTTCTGGGTTCAAGTTCCAAAATCCTCCAATTTTCCAATGAAATCAGGTTCCACTTAGAGAGAAATAAAACACCCCAGTGATATATTCTGAATGGATTAAGGGACAATAGACCTAAAAGATCTCCATGAAGTGTAACACTTTGGTTTAAATTTTGGCCCACATCTGACATTACTCAGGGCTTATTCCTAGCTATGCACTCAGGAATCACTCCTAACAGGCTAGGGGCATATAGGGGAGGCCAGGAATCAAGCATGGGTTGGCTTCATGCACAGCAAGTACCGCCATCTCTGTACTATCGCTCCATCTCCATGAATCTATGGTGTTTGACAAATACAAATCACTGTTTAGAGATGTCCCTAACATGGACTATCACCTCAAGCCAGGCTCAGTGTCTTTCTTGACTCTAACAATGGTGAACAAAGTCTAATTCTTTGCTCCTAGGCCCCTGGGTGTATTTTGTCTCTCAAAGTTTCTGTTCCAGCAGAGCCTTCTTACCCAACCATCACGGAGGTAGCACTCTGGTTCATCTATCTTAATGAAGAGACTGAAGTCAGGGCCAGAAGTACATAGATTGCAGCTTAGCACTGAATAATCGATCCACTCATGGGTGATAAATCCAATCCAGGCATCTTAATGACTGAGAGCAGTTATTAAGACAACTGGTGGCATTGAGTAGGCATAGCAATTTCAGTCTTGGCTGTCTGCATCTGGGGGCCAACTGGGGTCAAATAAATGGCCTGAAAGCAGAGACAACACAGAGAAAACAGCTAAGACAAACACTGTGATCTGCATTCATCCTAGATTGTTCTTGCAGTCAAATATCTTTTTGCCTTAGATGAGAAATGGCTTATCAATGGAAAATGCTGAGCTTGCAGTGAGCCAAGTCACACAACAGGACTAAGAGTTACTGGGAAGCACACAGGTTACCCATCTGCAAAAGTGTTACTTTCGGGTATTGGTACTTCATAAGAAAAGAACTTTAAGGAATTGTGGGGATTGTGGGGAAAATCCCACTCCTTTGGGGTTCTCTTGGACTATTGGAATAATCAAATTAAGATGACAGATGAGTGGAAGAAAAGAACAAACATAATGACATACATCTTGACAGTACAAGTGATATCAATTCTTATATTTTAGGGCTGCAAATTTTTTGGTAAGTGGGTGTAAATAGGGTTTTTTGCTGAGCTAAGGAGTATAATACTGGTCTGCAGGTTCAAGGAGTGATCTTCACTTCTTCTAGTCTCCTGCCTCTGCAATTCCTCCAGAGAATAGTGATTGACAGAGTTCACCACCATACTGAGTTTTAAAGCCAAATGATAAAAAACTTGGTTCTAACTAGACTAGGACTGAGAAACTCAGAGCCAAAGTCAAAACAAAGAGGACACGTTCTGTGGCCTCAGGAAATCAGAATTCAGAAGGAACCATTGACATATTGCTATGGCTTTTCTAATAAACCTTTTAGAAAGTTAAACTTGAGGAGAGCACACCTGGCATTGTTCAGGGATTACTCCTTGCTTTGTACTTAGAAATTATTCCTGGCAGGCTAAGGATGCCTATGGAATGTCAGGGATCAAACCCAGGAAGGCCATGTGCAACACAAGTGTTTTACCTCCATGCTATCACTCTGCCACATAAAGTTGAATTTTTGAAAGTCATCTTCTGTTGTTTTAATATAAATTAAAGAGTCCAAGAGTTGGTGTACGGTGATGATGAGGCCTTTCTCAGGTAGGCCCGGCTCCTCCTATGGCCTGGCAGGTCTGACAGTTGTAGGGTGACAGCTACGGAGAAACTCACAAAGCAGTCAGATGAAGTTTCAGGAGCCAGCCAGCTTTATTTCACGGTCCTAACCACCATGTACATTTACTCACATGGCTTCTATGCCAAGCCTTTTCCTCGCAGCTACTTCTCTGCTCCTTCTCTGGCTCTCTCTGCCTCTGTTTTCCTTTCAGTTGCTCTTCAAGCTTCATGCTGACTGACTCCCCTTTGCTGATTCTCCTTGTTGATTCTTTCTGCTGGTTTTTCTTGTTGATTCTCTGTGCTGGTTCTCCTTGTTGATTCTCTTTGCTGGTTCTCCTTTTTCATTCTCTCTGCTGGTTCTCCTTGTTGATTCTCTCTGCTTCTTCTCTCTAACTCTCCTTCTTATACCCTCTCTCCCCACAAGCAGCCTCCTCTTCCTGCCTATTCCAGGTGTAGACAGTTCTGATCATTCAGGTGGGATAAATAAGACGTGAGGGAAGGGGATACCCACAATCTTCCTGGGAATATTAATATATAAATAGCAGGAAGTGAAATGTGGAAACAAGAGAGGTCTACCCAGTTGTTTCTCTTTGTGTTCCTCATGATACTCCCCCCATAAAACCATGTTTCTGGGGTCCATTGAAAACTCTTGCCATATTGAAGGCAAAAATTAAATGAAATTATCATGTAAGGATATATTGAGTTGCATAACTACCATAACCAACATTTCAGTTGCTTCATCTAACCAGAAAGTATTTTATCCTGTAGATGATGTCTACTATGGGTCTGGTTAGTTCTTCAAGGCACTTGTTCCTGTTAATATCTTCCAAGGATGTCTGTAGTTCCTCCATACCAGCACCTGCATGAGCACATAAAAAGACCATCTCCAGCTTCCAAGCACTTTATCTCTAACTGCTCTATTTCCCAGTCAGTGCATGCAGGGAGTAGAGAAATGTAGCCTTTCTGTGCCAGGAAATAGGCAGAGAACCACAACACGATGTACTATGACCTTTAGCAATATTTATGATTACTATAAGCCCTGTTTTTGCATGACCAAGTTTTACATTTACTAATGCACTGCAACTTGTAGAATTTTCCAGGTGGATAGTTCCATATTAATTTGAAAAAATTCAAAAAATGACTCAGTTGAGGTCACAAGACTAAGAGATTTAATGGACCCTAAATATTCCTATTCCAGACCCTTGCTTTGGTGCTACCAGAGAGATTCAGAAAAAGGGGAAAAAAAGACAACTGAAAAGAAATTAAGACCATCTGGTCAATGTATATGTGTGAAAAAAGAAATTTCATAGAATGAACACCCCAAAGTTTTCTCATTACCATGAGAAATGGGAGACAAAAAGCAATCAAAGGACAAGACGATGGTGAATAATTAGTGAAAAGGAAGTGAATCCAAGTTCCCAGTCTGCTGAGTTGACATTTGAAATATGTTGATCATGAGAAATCAGGGCTTTAAGGCAGAGCTGGACAGAGGATGAGATTTCACAGCCAATAGGCAAATGTGTATCAGCTGTGTACATGCCTAGAGCACCCTTTGTAAAAAGATTTGCATGTCCTCATCTGCATTTAGAAGTTTATGGGCAGCTAGCTACCCCAAGCAGAAATGACCTATCTGGGAGTAATGTCACTCCCAATTTGTGACAGGCTAGGGTACTTTGTACAATTCCACAAGATATGAATCTTGTCCTGACAATGAGCTTGTGGACATTCACCAGCAAACATAGACACAATCCTGATCTTCGCTCTCACAGCCTACAAGATCCCCAAGTCCCTTCAGTCAGCCTGTTTCATACTTTGGCCCAATAGATCTCAAGCTATATTGAGCCACTGCCCCATTAATTGATCTGTTTCCTTTCCCTCAATATATACCTAGAAGATCACACAGACAGAAAACTGGGAGGTCTGGGGTCTGCCATCAATCTCTGATGGAATGACCCATTCTAGGAAGTCCCTTTGGCTGAACACAGGAGGTTCTGGCAAGTTGAGTTTTTAAACACAAAGAAGTTGTCTCTGTAATAGCTTTGAGTTTCATCTTAGGGAATATTAGAACAGAAGATGGTGAGTCTCATTCAGTGTCTTATCAGGAGACATTCAAGATCCTGTAAGAAAATGGGGCCTGTACTCTTTGCCCTTGGAGTAAATGTGCTCCCTGATTATCTGAGCACAACATGTCTTGGTTATTCTGACCTGTCAATGGGAAGATCGTGCTGAGCTAAAGAAGCAGACAGAATGACCCAGAACAAGAGTGTATTGGCAGGTCTGGAGCACCAAGCATAAATAGTGAAGGGTTCATTCAATCAAACTTACCAAGAATGGATTTATTTTATTCATCATAATGCTTATAAAATTGCTTTGTGAAATAGCATGTATAAAATTTTATTCCTTTTGTACCTAAATACTTTTCAATTTAATGTCTAAATCACACTTTTCCTATCCTTCATCAATTGATGAGCATAGGCTATTTTCTGTTTATGATTTTTGTGAATATTTGTGTGTGAAAATATCTACCGTATTTATTCAAGTATAACGCGCAAAATTTTCTACCAAAAAAAGACATCAAATTTTGGGTGCACGTTATAAATGAGGGCTGGGGTGGGGTGACAGTGGCGGCTGGTCCAATGAGGGCACAGGCGAATTGTGAGTTTGCACTGTGCCTTTTCTGGGCTGCAGCCTCACAAAAAAAAAAAAAATTCAAGAAACCTGGCATCCTGGGTTAAAACATCATGGGAAGACATACCAAAAGAAATAGTCATCAAGAGTTTTTGAAGACAAGCATCAGCAATCAAATGCTGTGGAATTCAGACTCAAAAGAAAGCCAAGAAACTGGAGAAACAGATGTTCCTGCCAACTGGGACACTGATGAAAAATTAACTCGAGAAGAATGGGAACAACTCTTTAGTGTATATGATGATAAATCTGACTTTGAAGCATTTTAAATAAATATTGTTACCGGTAATTTTATTTCGGTATTGTGTTTATACCAGTTTACGTTGTCAATAAATGGTTTTTATCATGGCCGCACGTGTTCAACAACGTTTCTTTGTCAATTAAAATGCTTGGTGTGAAACAAAATTTTATACCGATTTTTAATCGAAAATTAGGGGTACGCATTATACATGGGTGTGGGTTATACTCGAATACATACAATAGGTGAATTCCTAAACTCTGTTTCTTTTTGCATTTAGACCCAGGAGTGGAAACCCTGGGTATTTCTGTATTTTGAGGTCCCTACCCCCCATACCATTTTCCCTGTAACTGCTCATTTTGCAGTTCTCACAAGCAAAGCCTGAGTTCAAATATAACAAATAGACCCAAATAAAGCTAACTTATTTTGTTGTTGTTTGGGGGCCATAACTGGCTGTGCTCAGGGCTCACTCAGGGTTCAATATTGAGTAATCCCTGAGTGCCATTGGGTATGGCCCAGAAACCAAAAATAAAATAAAATGAAATGAAATAAAATAAAACACTGACAAAATGACCTTTATTTGGTAAAGTATTTTGCTCTTCATAATACAGTTAAAAGGGCCGGTGAGGTGGCGCTAGAGGTAAGGTATCTGCCTTGCAAGCACTAGCCAAGGAAGGACCACGGTTCAATCCCCCGGCGTCCCATATGGTCCCCCCAAGCCTGGGGCAATTTCTGAGCACTTCGCCAGGAGTAGCCCCTGAGCATCAAACGGGTGTGGCCCAAGAAACCAAAAAAAAAAAAAAATACAGTTAAAAAAGAGAGAGGGGGGGGCCAGAGCAGTGGCACAAGCGGAAAGGCATCTGCCTTGCCTGTGCTAGCCTAGGATGAACTGAGGTTCAATCCCCCAGAGTCCCATATGGTCCCCCATGCCAGGAACGATTTCTGAGCTCATAGCGAGGAGTAACACCTGAGCATCACTGGGTGTGCCCTCCCTACCAAAAAAGAGAGAGAATTTAGTCCTGTACTAAATTTCTCCCAATTAGGGGGTTTATTTTTTTATAGTTTCCAATGAACCTTCCATTCCAGAAACAAACCAAAGTAAAAAGAGAAGTTAAAAATATTGTCCAATGAAGAAGAAACTTGCCTTGCATGTAACCTATTGAGCTCTATCATGGAAACACATTTGGTCTCCTAAGAACCACCATGATTGATCCCTGAGTAGAGAGTACTGATAGGTATACCAAGAAATATGCTTTACAACCAAGGAATAGAAAAACAATAAAAAATACAAAAACAAAGATTTAAAAAATTATTTGAACATAAAACACTTTTATCAAAGAAAACATTACCAAAAATATATTGGTATAAAAAAGATGTTTAGTATCTCTAGCTAAAGAGATGTATCCAGAGATACATGAAGCATTATGAGTTTAGGAGACTATATAAATATTATAAGGAGCCACCACACTGCCCACTGGAATAGCTCAAAATAAAAAACTGGAAACACCACGAATAAGAAGACTCACACCTACAAATTTGCAAATCTCTGGAACTGTTAGTAAATTTATCCAGTACACAAAGCACCAATTATGCAGTTATTTGTTGCACAAGTACACTGTGATTGGTGAAATAAAGGAACAAGGAAAATTTTACACAAACTTTTCTGGGCCAGATCTTTCGTTCTTTACCCTGGGTTCCCATGCATTTGGCAAAAGCTTTTCTCTTGAGATGTCAGATACATGTCTGATAAATCAAACCTACCTCGAACCAAATGATTCAGGAAGGATATGTGATTCAGCCGACAAAATCGTGTTTGGACCTATTTTGGTTCAATCATTGAGTCTTTAACAAGAATATCCGCTGAACCCAGGTATGTAGATTAGATAGATGAATAATACTAATCATTATAGTTACCAAACACACTGAGGATATGCAAGGGGATTTCTGAGGCTGAATGATCTAACAGAACATTCAGAAGAGGGGCAGTCAGGCACTGAGAGTCCAGGTCAACAGCTATATAGTTGTATCCTTCCAGGATGGACATTTTAGTCTTTCCTTTGCACTTACAAGATCAGTTTTCTATCTAATGCCCTTAGAAGGCCCATTAATGACTTGACTTTTGACCTCCTGAGCACTGCTTGGGAATTCTCCTATAAAGAAAGGCAATTAGAATAGTAAGACCAGAGACTGGAAGAAAAAGAAAGGGGAGTTATTATTTAATGAGGACAAATTTCAGTTTGGTGACCAGAGAAATATTAAAGTAGATTTGAACACTTGTTTTGCACATGCTCAACCCAGGATTTTGTTGTTGTTGTTGTTGTTGTTGTTTTGGAGTCACACCCAGTAGTGCTCAGGGGTTACTCCTGACTCTCTGCTCAGAAATCACTCCTGGCAGATTCAGGAACCATATGGGATGCGGGATTCGAACCACCTACCTTTTGCATGAAAGGCAAATGCCCTACCTCCATGCTATCTCTCCGGCCCCTCAACCCAGGTTTGATGCTCAGCACCCATATGGTCCTCTGAGACCTGCCAGGAGTGACCTCTGAGCATGGAATTGGGCGTAATCTCCAAGCACTGCCAAATATGACAACCCCCCAAGAAAAAAATTGATTTCATTTTGGTATGATTAAAAAATATTAAAGATAAGTCTTTGATGGTAAATGTAATCGAAAGATGGCTTAACCAAGAGATTATATACACATGGGTATTTCAGCACAGATTTTTTTAATCCATTAAATAATTAAATAAATAATAAATCAAGTGACTAGTAAAAAAAAATTAAAATATAGCAAGAAATGAAGAAATGACTGGGGAAGAGGCATTATTACCCCAATACAATGAAGTTTTTTCCCTGCAAGGATGCAATTGCTGCTCCCAAATGCTGTAAAGAAACTGTAGGCAAAGTACAAAATAAATTCTATTTTCCTGGGCTAGAGAGTGTCATCCCCACTGCACTATCTCTCTGGTAAAGACCCACTGCCTCTGTGAGATAAGACCTCGGCAGGGACTGTGCAGCCAGGAGCTTGAGGCTGGCAGGGAGCGAGTTTGTCTCAGTGGCTGAAACCCTCATTCTCATGCTCGGCGGAGATTAGAACTTTTATCACTGGCTCACACTTTTTCCAAATAGTATTAAGCTGTAGGATTTAAGGGCAAAATGAACCCAAATTGTTCCCTTTCTCAGGGTGCTGGGAAATGATGTAGCTGAATGTTGGCAGGGAATAGGAACCCTATGAAACAGAGGCTCCCCCATATTCCATGGCAGTACCTTTCCTCGAAGTTCCACTTATTAAAGTAGATGCATCGAGGGAAATACCTGCCTAAAGAAACAAATAAAAGGTTTGCCCCTGCATCTGACCACAGTTTCTGGACAAAGGAGAAATAGGAGTCCTGTCATGGCAAGCAAAAAGGGTAGTCCAGAAAGCCAGGAAAACAAGACGAAAGGTTGCTGCCTGTTCCACACTGAATAAAGGCCATGGATTGACTTCCACTCACGACTCTGCATTCATCCATTCATGTGCTCAGTAAAACCTTACTCAATTCTTCCCTTACTTTTCAGGTGGGTGGAAATCAGTAATTATGCAGTTTGGGAAGCAGGAAGGAGAACCACTACCTACAGATCCCAGCTGGACTCCTGCCCTCCTAGCCCCCTTACAGGCAGCCACCCTGCCCTAATCTGAATCTTTAGGTCCTGCCTGACAATCCAGCAGAGCCTTCAGCAGGAACAAGGCCAGTATCTTCTTTTTCTCTGGCTTCCTTTTTCTTTGGGCATCTAAAACCCCCAACCCCCACAGAAGAACTGTCTTGGGGATTAGGGAAGTGCTGCCAATATGACCAGGAAGGCAGAGAGCAGAGACTGCTGCCCCTGATCCACTCTTTGCTGGCATCCTATAAATTAAAGAGGCTGTTAATGTGAAAGCAAATGGAGCTTTAACTGTCCATGAAGATCAATTAGGCATTCCTGAATAGTGTCAGGGCTGGGGTACCTCCTAGAGCGAAAGGCTGACATCAGATACCATGACCAGCAGTTCTCCAAATAAAAGACTTTTAAAATAAAATTAAACCATTACCAAAGTGCAGGAAAAAATGCTGTAGATGGTAAGTAAGATACATGTGTTTGACCTTGGTTTCATGGAAGACCCATGTCCTTCCAAACATCAAGTGTAACCTTAGGAGCTACCAAACACTATTATCTGCCTCCAGGACATTTCAGAAATGTGCTGCAGTATTTGTTTACAGTTTTATGGGTTCCCTGGTTAAGACCTGGAGAAATGCCACAGCTCTACATAGCTAATATATCTGAGGCCCCTGCTTCCCACCCCTTACACCTCCCAGCTGCCTTTTCTTATTCCCCCCACTTCCATCCTTTTCTGTTACTGTCCTCTGCAGTTCTATCATCTAGGCATATGATAAGAAGACATCTAAGAAATAAATAAGTTTAGCTAGAGAGTTGATAGTCTGAGAAGGATGGAAAAAAGTGATCTAAGCACTCTTAAATTCTAATTACTGGACCCACCGGAACTGTTCTGACAGTGTAAATGCTGTTTTCATACTTTTGTTCTGCCACCTCTCCCAGAAGCAGGCAATCCAAAGAGACTTTGCATTAGCATCTTCCTCCATACACACCCCCTTTTGAAATGCAAAGACCCACTTAGGCTTGATTAGCATTAGATAGGTATTTGCCTCATAATGTCTGCCCTTCTTCCTTTGTTGATTGGTCCTGAACAATAAATACTATACTTTGAGACCTGTCCCTGACTTTCAGGCTGGGAGCTCCCTGACTTCATGTATTTCTATCTTGTATATATCATATTTTCTTAATCCTCTTGGAGCCTCTGCTTCAATCCCATTCACCTAGGGTTAGACTCCAGCCTCTAGGGATCAGGCTGACATAGGTAACCCCAGTTTGGTATCTTACATTCAGCCTTTATATAAAAGAAGTCTTTGGGCTGGTATGTATCTCAGTGATAAAGCACGTATTTTCTTTTATATAAGGGTCCTGATCTAAATATCTATTGCCCAAATGGATGATTTGTTATTCATTCCTTCATGTCTATTAATAGTCAGCAAGTATTTTCTCAAAAAATTATAAAGGAATAAAGGCATATAAAAACCAGAATTAAATGTAAAGTTTTATTTTAGTATATGCTTAACCACTGACATTTGATAGTTCAGTAACCCATTGCAAAGACTCTATCTTGCCCCCTTTTTTACAGAGTGAACAGGCATTGCCCAGGAGAACTGCAGAAAGAAATAAATCATGAACCCTTAGATAAGGGATCACAAAACTTGATGCTTCCTTCACTTCATTATCATCTACAGAAGAGGCTTAAAACATTCCTTTTCCACAACCAATCTCTCCAATGACTCCATGACCAAAAGAAATCAAATGTTCTTTAGAAAAACAGGACTAAGCTTCTCACTGGGCAAGAGAAGCAGGAATCCTAGGAGAGAAGTGGCCCTAAAGTCCTCCCTGATGTTCCCTATTTTCATGACCTCTATCATTGACCTTCTACTTGAGGCTTGTGGGAATCTTAGGAAGAGAACATAGGCTTAGAGAGAGCAGGAAGAGGAAATATACTGAAATATTAAAAGTTTATGCTGTCCAAGGTTGTTGCCTGAGTATAAAAGGCAAATAAGCAATAAACAACACACAAACAGAAAAGAAACATGTCAGTTTCAAACCTGCATTTGCATCTTACATGTATAAGCAAAAAGTATTTTATGCCTTTTCCTCAAATTTCATGCTTTACATGTGTTCCAAAATATTTTTAAGATGTTGGAAATGAAAACGAAAGCTTTACTGAGAGAGTAGGAGGTCCAGGAATATGTCTAGAGTAGATGTAATTTTTCTTCCAAGGAACAACCTCTACTCCAAACCTCAAAACACACCCACAGGTAGAGATCCAAGAATAATAAATGTTATACTCCAAACACACATGGAACTAATGCAAGAGGTTGAGACCCAACCACAAAAATAATCATCATCTTCAGAATCAAGCCAAGAAAAATTTTGGAACTGGAAATAACTAGCACAGAATGCAAAATTACAGTTTTATATTTTAATTAGTTGGTGTTTTTAAAATATGAGCACTGTAAAATTCATGGTTGATGCACCCTACAACATTTTATTAGAAATCGAATACATTCAAAATGAGAAGAGAAATGTTAGCATAGTAGTGAAGTAGACAGATAGATAGGGAAGCCCTGGCAATAAGTTTCTCAGGAAATAATAAAACCAAGCTGTGGCCTAAAGAAGTCACTCTGTCACTGTTAGGGGAGAATTTGTGAAAATGGGTGTTATAATATAGATGCCTGTTAAATCTTTCTCCACCTTTCTCCACTTTCTCAGACATAGGTGCCTGTTAAGCCTATCTCCACCCCACTTTGATCCTCCTGAGCCAAGTCCCTCCTAAGAGGAACTTAAAGAATGGATTCACCTTGAGATGTCAAAGGACTGTTACCCTGGTAACCATCAGCCAATGCCCCTCCTAAGTGGAACTTGACATATTTTGGCAAAAGAATGGACTTCTGTTTGCCCCTCCTAAGAGTCTCACCTTTTTCTTTGAAAAAAGGCCAAACGCACCCTCTGATTGGACATTATGTTTAAACCTGGATTAGGGTGGGGGTTCCTTAAATATATAAAAGACACCTTCCTAGATTACCCAGGGCTTCCGGTTTCAGTCCAAATGGCTGTCCCCAGAGCCTCAGAGCTCTGAAATAAACCTGCTTTACTTTTGCAAAAGTATGTTTTGCTAAAGGTATGTTTCTGCTAACGGTATGTTTCGTGATCTTTATTGAAGCATTGGGTTTTTCCTGGACCCTGGTCTTCCCCCTTGGGCCCTAGGCTGTCCCAGACCTCGGGCGTCCCCAAGGTCTAAGCTTTTTGGTCCTCCTTAACAGTCACCATCATTAAAAGTGTCCAATGGTTGGGCCCGGACAGATAGCACAGTGGCGTTTGCCTTGCAAGCAGCCGATCCAGGACCAAAGGAGGTTGGTTCGAATCCCGGTGTCCCATATGGTTCCCCGTGCCTGCCAGGAGCAATTTCTGAGCAGACAGCCAGGAGTAACCCCTGAGCACCGCCGGGTGTGGCCCAAAAACCAAAAAAAAAAAAAAAAAAGTGTCCAATGATATTATGGCAAGGTCCCCTTCAAGACTATAGGACTCTAATTGTATTGCCAGAGAAGAGTGGACTACCTCAGAAGAGGAGGTGCTTGAAGAGGAACAAAGAAATAAAATTGTGATAAGAACATGAAAGAAAACCAAATCACCAGAACACTTCCTTTACAATAGCATCCTGATTAACTACCAGCCAACTCTTTCTGTTTCTTTCATTCTCCTCATATTTTCTAAATAAAAATATTTCACTCTACTCCTTGCCTCCTCCTGAAATTCTTTTCAGAGAGGGTAAATGATGAAGCAGAGAAACTTGGACAAAGCTCAGGACTGGCTTTCTCTTGTTGAGTCTGGAAAAGAGGTGACTTTTGATTTTGGGGTGTAGCCTTTTAACTTTGGATTTCAGTGTGTAACTTTTGAGACTAGGACCAAGGAGACAGCTGATTCCTGAGACCAGGTTGTAATTCACAAAGGACATTCCAAAGAATGCAAGGACATCTTATTTTCCACTAGACACCCTGAAAGGAGGGGAAACCAACTAATTACCTTACATTCCAACAGGGGAACACCTTGACCCTCGAGAAGGAGATCCCCGCAAAGGACAGATGGCCCTTGAAGATTAGGGACGAATAATTGCATACAGTCACTAAAAAGGAATAACACATAGGTATAGATAGAATAACACATAGCTATAGAATAAGGGTAAAATCTAGTTTAATGCTATTCTCGCTTCTGTCCCTGGCTTGCATGATATAATAAACAATGCTCCCTTCCCCTAATCACTCCGGTCACTACACTGTCAAGAGAATAGATTCTCCACCCTGTAGATTAGGCTACCACCTGAAGGGTTCAACCTATATCTCTGCATGAGCCTAAGAGTTGGGGGTAAATGATGTCATGAAGGGGCTGACCAGACAAAAAAATTGCTCCCTTTCTGTAAAAAAATTATTGGATGATTCAAACTGTATAAACCTATGAAATGCTTTGACCTGTTGCTCATTATCATATGAATTCCCTTAAATGTTTGTGAATTTGGATTCTCGGGGTCTCACTGCAGATCAAATTCCTGGCTTGTGGTGACACCCCAGGATCCTGGAAAAAGAATAAACCTACATGTGATTGCATCCTCCAAGGTTTGTGTCTCCTCAATTGAGCGGTGGACTTTCCTCGGACCTTGAGCATCCCTGACCTGGCCTCCCGGGCTTGGCCATCTCTAACCCTGAACCCCAACAGGGTCCAGGCCAGCTTTGGTCAGCTTTAACATTTTGTCCAGGCCAGCTTTGGTCAGCTTTAACACCCTCTAATTGTGAAGAGCAATCCATGGCACCAGTTTGATAGCTAGCACTGTTGAGGGTGGGATCCAGCCCTGCACTGTGCAAATCAAGTTAATAGATGCTCTCTGGGGTTGCTATGATGCTGGTATCCATTTGTATGGGTGGCAACTAGTCCTAATGTCCCAGATTACTTTCCCAGGAGACAAAAGTGGGGCTAGCAAAGTGGGCCAACCAGGAGGACAGACTTTCTCTTTCTCTGCTACAACTTCTTTCACTCCCTACTTCTCCTACAGACATTTCACAAGTCACTAGGAGTTTAATATCAGTAGCAAAAAAGAAACTAGTTTTCTTGGAGCCTAGAGTTGGTCTTATGCCAGGAAACTTCAGGGGTAGGGTTTCCTTGTATTTAGGCCAAAGCTTTTCCGTTCCATGCCCCTCATATTTTGGTGGGCCTATGCAAACAATAATTGCCACTCTAACACTGTTTTTACTGTGCTCCTTTGACTCTAATCCTTAAGAGAAACAAACCACTTAAACTTTTGAGGTTAACTTAAACTAATATGCATGTGCATGGAAATGTAAAAAAGTACTTTGCCTTCAATGTTTAAGGAGTTACATAAGTGTTATGTCGTTAGATTACTTTGTGTGCTGCAAAGAAATATTATGTACTACAATCTGGGGACTTGAGGGACAAAGCAATTGTACATAGGTTCAGTTTTATTTTTTTAATGTTCTTTGGCTGAAAGTTCAAAGTTAAGATATCAGCAATAGGACTACTGAGAATTCTGTTTATGGGTGATTGTCCTTCCACTGTAACTTTACCTTGTCCTCTTTCTTTGCATCTTCATTCTCATAATTAAAAAAAATTAATAAAAACAAAAAATAAGAATAAATAAAAAAGCTGGAGTGGTCATATTATATCAGATGACACAAACTTTAGACTTAGAAAAGTTATAAGGGGCAAAGATGGACATTTCAGAATAATCAAGGGGTACATACAATAGAAAGATATCACACTCCTACACATATGTGCACCCAATGAGGGACCAGCAAAATATTTAATACAATTTAATACTATTACTGAACAACCAGTGGGTCAGAGATGAACTTAAAGAGGAAATCAAAACATTCCTGGAAACAAATGACAATGAAGACACAAATTATCAGAATTGTGGGACACAGCAAAATCAGTACACAGCTTATAAAATTGGAAAATTATCAACAAAAGGACCAAAAATAAGCAGGCAGAAGGAAATAACAAAACTTAGAACAGAAATCAATGAAGTAGAAATCCAAAAAGATAATCTGAAAGATCAACAAAAGCAAAAGGTGTTTCTTTGAAAAGATAAACAAGATTAATAAACCACTAGCAAAACTCACAAAGAAAGGGAGAGAGAGAGAAACTTAATAAACCAGATAAAAAATCAAAAGGAGGAGATCACTACAGATAATACAGAGATTCACGGGGTAATTAGAGACTACTTTGAGAAACTCTATGCCACGAAACATGAGAACCTGGAAGAAATGGATAAAATATTGGATTCTTATAATCTATCATGGTGAATGAGGATGATCTAGCATCTCTAAACAGACCCATCACTATTGAGAAAATTAAAATGATAATCAAAAGTCTTCCCATAAAATCAAAGCTCAGGCCCAGATAAATTCACTAATGAATTCTTTGGAACCTTTCAAGAGGAACTACTAACGATACTTTTCAGGCTCTTTTAGGAAATTGAAGAAACAGAAACACTCACAAATAGTTTTTATGAAGCAAACATCACCCTGACACCAAAACCTAAGATGCTACAAAAAGAAAACTACAGACCAATCTCCCCATGAACACAGATGCAAAGATGCTTGACAAAATCCTAGCAAATAGGATCTAAATGCCTCATCAAGAAGGTAATACACCATAACCAAGTAGGTTTCATTCCAGGAATGCAAAGACAGTTTAACATACATAAATCAATCAAAATAATACACCATATCAACAAAAGTAAAAATAAAAACCATATGATCATATCATTAGATGCAGAGAAAGCATTTGACAAAGTCCAACACCATTCATGATTAAAAACTCTCAACAAGATGGAATGGAAGATACTTTTCTCAATATAGTCAAGGCATCTACCACAAGCTAATGGCAAATATTATTCTCAATGGAGATTACACTAAAAGCCTTTTCTCTAAAATGTGATACAAGACAAGACTGCCACCTTTCACCACTCCTATCCAACATAGTACTGAAAGTACCTGCTATAACAATTATGCTAGAAGAAGATATCAAGGGCATCCAGATAAGTAAGGAAGAAGGCAAGTTCTCACTGTTTGTAGATGACATGCTACTATATTTAGAAAACCCTAAGGGCTCTACCAAAAAGCTTCTAGAAACAATAGATTCATATAGTATAATGGCAGGCTACAAAATTAACCCGCAAAAATTAATGGCCTTCTTATACAATAATAATGATAGAGAAAAATGGATATTAAAAACACAATCCCATTCAACACAATCCCATTCACATTAGTGCCACACAAGCCCAAATAGCTTGCAGTTAACTTAACTAATGAGGTGAAGGACCTATACAAAGAAAACTACAAATCCCTGCTTCAAGAAATAAAAGAGGACACAAGGAAATGGAGACACATACCCTGGTCATGGATTGGGAGGATTAACATCATTAAAATGACAATATTCCCAAAAGCATTGTACAGATTTAATGCAATCTCTCTAAGGATACATTCTTCAAAGAACTGGATCAAACACTCCAGCCAATAACAGATTAGTTGTTAAAGAAACTGTGTTACATATACACAATGGAATACTATGCAGAAAAATAAAGTCATGAAATTTTCCTAAATTTTATTATACATGGATGAACATGGAAACTATTATGCTGATTGAAATAAGTCATAGGGAGAGAAATGGACACAGAATAGTCTTACTCATCTATGGGATTTAAGAAAAATAAATGAAATTATTGTAATAATACACAGAGATAATAGAAGGAAGGACTGACCACAATATGAAGATTACTACAACGAGTTGTGAGTGCAGTTAGAAAAATAACTACACTAACAACTATCATGACACTGATAGTGAGTGAGAGAAGTAGAATTCCTGCATTCATAAAGACAGGGGGTGGGGGAGGAGGAAGAAGAGGGACATTGGTTTGTTTGTTTTTGGTCCACAACCAGCAGCTTCGACATTCAGGAATTATTTCTGGCTCTGCACTCAGAAATCGTCCCTGGCAGCCTAAGAGTACCATATGGGATGCCGGGAATCCAACCCAGGTCCGACCCAGATCAGCCGTACACAAGGTAATGCCTTACCACTGTGCTATTTCTCCAACACAAATGGGGGCATTGGTGGTGGTAAGGTGCACTTGTGAAGGGGCTGTTCTTTTTTTTAATCACAGAAACCCACTACAAACATGTTTGTAATCATGGTGCTTAAATAAAGATATATTTAAAAAAATAATAATAAAGTTTAAAAAAGACATCTCAACAATCAGTATTAGCTTCAAAATTATGAATAAAGCAATTGCTCACTTAATTCCATATACTTATAGAAAATTTATTATCTTTCAGACATTTGCATAAATTAAGTCATTTCAATAGAATAAAAAGAATTTATAATCAAGAGGCCATTATAAAAATTAAAATCAATAGCATACATTTTAGATAGGAGAAATACTAGGAATAATAACAAAAACCCAGCAATTTAAAAGATTTAAGTAAGGAGAAAAGCTGAACAAATATCAATTAAAAGAGTAAAATCAATTCTAATAGGAATGTCTAATACTGTCTGCTCATTAACCAATATGAGCAAACTAAACAACTGAAAAGTAAGTGTCTTGATTGGAAGTAATCAACATTCAAGCATTTTATCAGAAGGAAAGTAATTAAGTTTAGACTTTATTAAGTATGCTTGTTAAAAGAAATAGGCGTATTCATTAAAAGAGCATAAAATAGAGCATCAAAACTATGAGTGAAAAAGGTTATAAATTTATCTAAAGACAAATTTTCTTTAAACTAAAGAAAGGTTAGGGGCTGGAGAGATAGCATGGAGGTAAGGTGTTTGCTTTTCATGCAGAGGGATGGTGGTTCAAATCTCGGCTTCCCATATGGTCCTCTGTGCCTGCGAGGGGCAATTTCTGAGCATAGAGCCAGGAGTAACCCCTGAGCGCTGCCAGGTGTGACCCAAAAACCGAAAGAAAAAAAAAGTTAGAAAGAACATATTGGTGTTTCCTCAAGGAGAAAAGCCAGGTGAGTAGTGATGACAAGATCTAGACTTTGGGAGAAATGGAAAGATTATGAGATGTTGAATTATAATGATGTACAATTGTATAGATTAAAGTTTTCTCAATTCAAAAAATACTCTTGACAAGAGACTAGAAAGAACACTCAACTACATATTATTTAGTTACTATTTTTATTGTCAAAATTTGAAAATAGAGTCCAAAATAATAGTGCATTAAGGAGGGTGCTTTTCTTGCACACAGTCGATCTCAGTTCAATCCCCCAGCCTCCCATATAGTCTCCTGGGCTCAAATGAAGTGATTCCAAAAGCATAATGCCAGAAGTAAACCCTGAACACTACCAAGTTTGGGACCAAAAAAGTAATTTTTGTAAGTGAAGAATGGAAAAATATTTTAGGATTATTGTTATTGTCCTTGAGACATAAAGTATCGTCAGCACCAAAGTAGTTAATTTCAAAATGAAAATTATTTCTATTTATTAAATCAGCCCAATTTTGTTCCTTCCCTTATTAAAAGCAAGGTCTTAAGGCTACGGGTTACTGAACTTCTCTTATATTGACTATATCAATTATTTTCATTTATTTTAGCATAAACTATGCTATTTTTAACTGAATGCTTTTGTCAAAAATGTTTTATACTCAATACAAAATGGGAAAAGTATGGAAAAGAACTAGGCTTTCAAAGTAGGAAAAAAAAGTTTGACTAGCTTCCTCCACTAAACACCTACCTTGAGAAGCTAAATATTGCTTTCAGACCAAAATGTTTTCCCATTCTGGCTTCTGAGTAGAAGCCATACAACCAAATTAACATTTTGAGCTGTTACTGAATTCAGTCAAGAAAAAAAACAAAACAAAAAACCTGTGTTGTGTAGATATAAAATGTTATTAGCAATTCTATGGATTTTTACAAGCATATATGAGAAAAGCAGACACAGTCAAATTTGCCAAGACCCAAGAGAACAATTAGTTCCAGAGAAATCAATTCAGTACAATTTTCTTTGTTATAGTTTTTTGTGCACACCACATTAGAGACGGTTTTTGCCAAATTAAAATTTCCAAAATAGATGGCAGTAGATGGGACAAATTACCAAAACCACTGGTGTAATGGAAAGACATTTCATGAAAACAAAATTAAACTACTCAATCATAAACCTGATAATAAAGGCAGAGAGGCAGAGGAAGGAGGCAGATGGTCAAAGGATTGTTGGATGAGATAGAAGCTGAGAGGTGTTGTCTGGTGGCCCTGGCAAGAGTAGGCTTGAAAGGTGTTAGCTCATCTGCTGGCATGCAAGATGCTTCTAGAAGAGTGCCAATCTTTATGCAGAGCAAAATCTTCTAAACAACTTGAGTGTGCAGGTAGAATAGGCTTGTTTTCAACCATGAAATTTAAGAAATATAGAACCAGACATGATGCATGGTTATACCTTAATGAGACTTTTGTTAAATTCTTTAAGACTATTTATTCATTGATTCATTGATTGATTGGTTTCTGGGCCACAACCAGTGGGGCTCAGGGATCCTTCTGGCTCTGCACTCAGAAATCGCCCCTGGCAGGCTGAGGGACCACATTAGATGTCCGGAATCAAACCAGGTCCCTCCCAGGTTAGAATTGGGCTTATTTATTTATTTATTTATTTATTTAATATTTATTTATTTAATAAATAGAAATCATTTTCATTTTGAAATTAACTACTTTGGTGCTGATGATACTTTATGTCTATCTCTCCGGCCCCTTAATGAAACTTTTGATTAAACAATTTACAGTCCACACACCACCCAATTAATTGATCAATTAAACTTTGGTCATCATAGTTTTTACATTTCTGAAAAATATAGCCATATTAAGTCATTGTGAATAGTACAACTAAATCATTCTGAATTGGGGGGGTGGTATTTGGGCCACACCAGGTGATGATCAGGGGTTACTCCTGGCTATGCATTCAGAAATCGCCCCTGGCTTGAGGGACCATACTGGACGCCAAGAGATCGAACCACGGTCTGTCCTCGATTAGGGCAAACAAGGCAGATGCCTTACTGCTTAAGGCACCACTCCAGCCCCCATTCTGAAATTTGAAATACAATATTCCTGGAGAAACTTAACCACAAAGAAAGTTCACCACATGGAAAGTTATAATATTCTCCAACTCTTTTACCCAGATCCTTATCCAGCTGATGGAAAATATGGAAGAGATCATCCCTTTTTAAATATGCTTTCCCTGCCAATAAATACTATCTGGAATATTTTAATGTTTTGAAGCATATTAAAATGTCTCACATCTCTCTGATGAGTCTTCTTTGGGTATAAGAGAGATTGTTTTAATGCCTTCTATATAATGGTGAAAAGCAGTGAATTTTATAGTCACACGGATCTGAGTTACTTCATCCCTACTAATAAATGAGTGCTTAAACAATTTCCCCAAATCTCAGCTTCTGCCATTGGCAAACTCCAGTGAGAAGAACAGAAACTCTCTGTTTCTGGTACCAAACACAGGTCTCAGCCTGGTGTCTACATCACCAACCAGGCCACCAACATTGCCTAGGTCAGCAGCCCCCACTCTACCACTGTGCTCAATTGCTCAAGTCTCCTCTTTTTAATTCTGCAAATAATGCCTTCTCTACAACATTCCCAAATATTCCTACTTCTCCACTTTGGGAATGATGATCATTGCACATTTTGAGATCAAAATAGCTAAAGCACCTGATCTTTATTGTTATTAGACCATGCTTAGCTTGTGCTTTCCTTGTACTTCATTTCAGGTCCTTCATTGACATGTATATCCAACTTAATCCTCAATAGGACATCTTGTGCAGGTCACACCTCATGTCAGATGATTGTAGTTTATTTCTTGCAAGTATGTGAAAATTATTTTCAAATAGGGTGTTTTTTATTTATACCAAGAGGTGTTACTCTTATCTAAGGTAAATTAGTTTAGAAAGCAAATTACATCTTTTCATTATAGTCATTAATTTCTTAAATGATTTTACAAATCTGAATATTTTTCCTGCTTATTTAAAACGTGACTTTGCCCTAGATCTCATCAGTTATTTGTGCATTCTAACAAAGTGGAAAGACATGTGAATTTTTATTGGTGGCGGGAAATATGCGCTGAAGGTTGTTGTACATTGTATGACAGTAACTTAATCATGCACAACTTTACCTGCAAAAAAACAATACTGTAGTATGAACAACCCTGTAACCATGGTGTTTAAATAAAAATATATGTACATATATAATTATTTACCTTCATATATTTTATTTCTTCCATTTCAAACTTTTTGTTTCATTTTTTTGTTTTTGGGTCACACTCAGCAGTGCTCAGGGGTTATTGCTGGCTCTATGCTCAGAAATTGCTCCTGGCAGATTCGGGGACCATATGGGATGCGAGGATTCAAACCACCATTCTTCTGCATGCATGGCAAATGCCTTACCTCCATGCTATCTCTCCGGCCCCCATCTTCAAACTTTTTAAGGCTTATGTCTCTCTCTACCTTGGGAGTTTTTCCAAAGACCACACCTCCATTGATGAGTCAAGCCTTCAGAGAATTCTAATTTGGTCTTCAAAACAGTTCTTGAGTGAGAGCCAGTACTGTAATTATGTTTAAGAATATGATGATTGTGTTATTTCTATCTAATTTACATATATTTGAATAATATATTCAAGTGGCCCTAACCCCACATATGTAAGCATTAGTGTGATTAATTTGCAGAAATGTGTTCAATTCTGTATTCCACACATGAGCTGTCTTTGTGTATAAAATAAGACAGTTTAATTACCTCCCACATAGCATTCCATGGTGACATATTATGTAAGACAGGCTATTGTAGTTGGACACTAAAGAGTTCAAGTAAATCATCTGTGGTTCAGGAGAGGGTTGCTCACACTGGAGAATGGGAAAGATGGCAGGACCCATGGCAGCATTATCTCTGGTTTCTGTGTTTGGGGTCAAAGGAGGGGGGTTGCTGGCTGAAGTGACAGGAAAGGCATACAGTGATGGGAGGCATCAATTCTGTATTTCCATAACCTCAAGAGGATGCAGCCTTGGAGCAGACTAATAAAAGGGTCTTTTTTACAAACTCTTTTTTTTGGGGGGGGGGTCCACATCCAGCAGCGCTCAGGGGTTACTCTTGGCTCTATGCTCAGAAATCACCCCTGGCAGGCTCAGGGGACCATATGGGATGCCGGGATTCGAACCACCAACCTTCTGCATGCAAGGCAAACACTTTACCTCCATGCTATCTCTCCGGCTCCTTCAAACTCTTAAATTAATAAAAGAAGCCTTAAGTCCAACTCTGTGCCATGCCATGGCCAGCCCTGGATAGGCATTATTGCTCTGTCTGTTCCAATTCTTCCTCTCAGACTCCCACATACATATTCTCTGCAGGTCTCAGGATTCATTTCAGAGGTTCTCAGAAAGAGACATTAAGACCGATAGCCTCAATGTCACCTGGAACTAATTAGAAATGCACACTCAAAGAAACCACTCCAGAACTATTGACTAAAACTTTGGGAGTAAAGCCCAAAGTTTGAGGGGGTGGATTGGGGAGCTTGGGTCACACTAGGCTTTGCTCAGGCCTTATTCTTGAGTCCAGACTTTACTCTGAGCAATCCTCAGGGAACCATAGGTGGTACCAGGGATCAGGCCAGGGTCAAGCATGCACATACAACACAAGAACCTTTGCTTTTGTACTATTTCTCCAGCCATTTTAGCTTTGCAGGCATCTGTGTGTTTAAAAAGTAAAACCAAAATTGCAGAACCAGACAAACTAAGAAAGATATTCATGAAGGGAGCCAGGAAAACAGGAGAAGCACCATTTCAGAAACCAACTTGAGAATCACATATTTAGAATCACAATATTCTCGTTAACTAGACTATAACTCAGACCATTCATTTCACACTTGGAAAAGTCATAAGAGTCATAAAGCACATCGTTCCTTGTCACGTGAGTGGCTGTATCACAACCTCACTCTGAAACTCAAACCCCTTTCTTAGTTGAGTCATCTTCTCAATACAACTTCTCTTTCAGTTTCAAATATACCCTCAACTATATACACTCTGACAACTCCCAGGAATTTGCTCACAGATGCTTCCAAAGTCACAGGAGGGACAAATCTCTCTCCTTATTCTGAACATAAATTAAAGCAGCCTGTTCTATTCTTAACATTGCTCTTCTGCATCAGTATTATATGGTGACCATTTTTTACAGCAACTGATCAAACACTTTATTCAAATTTAAAAAATAATTTTGCTTCCTCTTGCATCTCAGGTTTAGGCTAGGATTAAAGCTGTTAGATTTTCAAGGGGGTTATTATGCACTTTTATTCCTTGCTGGACTACTCAGGACTATGATCCTTTATTTTTCTTGAAGAAAATTGTCCTGGGTCTTCTGATCATGATGTGCTTGCTATGCTGTCTGACCACCTTTGATAAACACTAGGCGGCCTTTATTTATTTTTTAATTTAAATTTTTCATTCTCATGACCAGATAAACTCCCCCCCCTTTTTTACTGCTCACACCAGATGGCTAAATAACATTTCAGTCCAAGTGACTGATTGGTGAAGATCACAAAGTAATTGTCATTCAAGAGAATAAGTAGTTGTCAGAATTTAATGTTCCATCTGAACAGTTGGCAATTCTTAGCAAATTTGCTAACTTGCTTATTTCTTCCTTTCTTGCGATGTATTTGAAAAACCATCCTGCTCAGCTATAAACTTGACCCTTTTTAATGATGTCCTCAAACAACTGAGCAGCAAGGTCAGGTCCCTGCTGGACCTTGGTACTACTAAGAAACCAAGGGTAGAACAGTAGAGATAAAATTAGGGGATTTCTTAAAGAGATAGCACATAGGCTAGACATGGGCAAAGAGGCAACTCAGGGCACCCCTTTTAAGACAGAAAGTCAGAAATTGAATTTGGGGGTGAGGACTTCTTAAGAAATGATTGAATTCAGGAGAAATATGCATATGTAATTTGAGGTGGTAATAACTTGCATAATTATCCAAGGACAACATGCTTGTTCATACATCAAACATATTATTAGCATTTAGTTATGCAGCTTGGAGATTTGAAAGCTGATATAGATGTTGGGCTTCATGAGGGAAAGAGTGAAATAGGACAGGGTTCCAACCACTTCATATGCTCCAGTCATTGATTGAATTGTTTATTGAAAGTCTGCTCTTCATCAGAAAGATGGCAACCTTGGGTCTTGAGTGATAATACAGTGAGTGGGGTGTTTGCTTGCATATGACTGACTCAGTTCAACACCAGATGATCCCCTGAACCTTTAAATCTCAAGCACCACCACCTCAAAAAATAAAAGAAGAAAAAGTTAGTAACCTTGAGAATGTTTGGATAGGAATTTCACAACTTTGTTCTTATATAATTTTGTTCTTATGTGAAATAGTCCTCTTTGTTTCTTACAGTAATTTTCATCACATACTAAGCAAGATTTCCTGGATTAGCTAAAAGGTATGTGTTCATCTCTAGAATCACATCCCTTAAATTGTACTTCAGAGGTCAAATTTTCTCTTCAACTTATTTTAAGTTGTTTAAAAAAATAAACTTTATTTTCAATGTTTGGAGCCTCACCCTGTGGTATTTGGCACTTAGACCTGGCCCTTAACTTATGGATCACGCCTGATTGGACTTGGGGGAACATGCGTAGTTACAGGGATTAAACCTGTGTTGAAACATACGAGGCAATTATCCTAGTAGCTGTACTATTCCTTCAACCCCAATATCTTGAGTTATTAATTTAAAGTTATATGGATCTACCACTGATTTGCAATGCTATATATACATTCACACAGGAGTAAGACACACTGCATGTACCACAAAGTTATGGTGCCATCACAGCGTTTGAGTGACCTCTCTTCCCTTTCCTACCATCATTCTTCCCTGGAAACCATATTTCTTTGCAATATAGGAATTGTATATGTTGCCATTTGTTACTTCATTTGCTTTGGTTATTTATATTTCATCTATGAGAGAAACCATCTGATATTTTTCTTTCACTTTTTTCATTTCACTTGGTATAGCCACTCGCAGTTCTACACAGGCTGCTACAAGAAGCACTTGTCATTTTTAATAGCTGAATAATATTTCAAGGGGAAAAAACTACTGAAAACATTCTGCATTAAAATAATTTCATATTTGCTGTCCTATATTTTAGGAGAGGGTCAGAGATAACCTTAAAGTAGGAATATTATAAGTCCATCCTCTAGCAACTGGCATTTGAAATCAAGAGCAAGGATATGAACATCAGTCAGAGCAGGGAGAAATCAACATTGAAATCAAGTGTGCACAGCATCACTGTATATTAGAGTCACTTGGTTTATGAATCAGAGAAAGATCTCTCTTCTTTTCTCCTTTAAGGCCACACCTGGTAGTATTTAAGGCTTACTCCTGGCTCTGCACTTAGCAATCACTACTAGCAGTACTCAGGGGATCATATGGAATGCCAAGGATCAAACCCTGCTTGACTGTGTGAAAGGTAAGCTCCTTACCTGCTGTACTAATGCTCTGGCCCTGCAAAATTACTCCTGCTTTGGAAAATAACAAAACTGAGCACATTTCTGTGTAAATGTTAACACTCAAGACTGTGAATTAGAAGAGAATGACAGGAAGGGAAAAGAGGAGAGAAAGAAAAGAAGAAAGGAGAGGAAGAAATAAGGAAGGGAGTAAAGGAAAGGAGAAAGGGGAGAAGTGGGAAAAGAAAGGATGGAGAGTAGGAAGGAAGAGAGGAGTGGAAAGTTAAGGAGAAGAGGGAAAAGAGACTCAGCTTGAAGACCCTTGGGGTTTTAGGACCACTCATAACCAGCAGGACACCTGAAATAAAAGAGAAAATATTGAAGGGTCAAGAAGTGAGGCATCAGCCAGCAAAATGCTCCTCTGGTTCTGTGTTATCAAGTGTAAGGGAATAAATCCCAGGACGATGGGGCACACAGAGGAAGGAATAAGAAGGGCCGCACAGTGTTCTGAAGCAAGCTCTGTCCTTTGTTTTCACTGTCCCAGGGTTCTTCTGACGTTTAATTCACATAAAACCCAGAATAACAAAATAAGGAGCAATTTCTAGTACCAGCTCCCTGGGCAGTAGAATTAAAACCCATCAGCTCCCTAAGTAAACTTTAAAAGGATGTGCCACTATTGACCTAGTGATCCACCAACTTCATCTTATGAAATTTGAGGAATTTATAAAACACAAAATAGCCCAACATGAACTTCATGGTCCTGAGCTAATGACAACAATGTGTCATATAAGCCTCCTGGGGGATTCCCATCACATCCATTGGTCTGAGGATACAATTCTTGATTATTGAACATGCTTTGTCTAAATTCGGTTTCCTTCTCTTCATTATGCTGGTCCCCTTGCTCTGAATCTGTTCAAATAGCCCCTATTTACTGATTAGTTCATAAAAAGGAAGATATTCCTGGAACAACCCTATTGTCTGCTCCAAACCATTGCAAATAGCTACAAAAGAAAAATATCATTATCAAAAAAGAAAGGAAGGGAGGTCTTCATTTCAGTGAAGGGTCAGTCAAAGATGGGGTAAATTGTTAAACATCTGTAAACTGAGGGGGCAGAGTGATGGTGCTGGAAGTAGAGCACTTGCCTCACACTCAGCTAATTCTGGTGTGATCACCAGAAGCTCCATAGGGTGCCCTCAACAAGCCCAAAAGTAATCTCAGAGTGCAAAGCCAGGAGTAATCCAGGAATACTGCCAGGTATGGTCCAACCCCTCCCCCAAACTAAGTAATGGTCCAAATTCTACCCCTTGAGGGGACCTCAGTGTGAGCCCCAATGATGCATTTCTTAGAGCAGTCTTAGAAGACTAAACTAAAAACTAAACATCACCTACCAAATATGAAGAGCAGGTCAGGGCCAAGGAGTCCTTTTCTCCACTAATCTGGGTCTGACTCAGAGCCTACATATGAAGTGATGTGAGAATTGGGGATTTGTGAAATGAGTTAGTGGAGTCACATCTTATAGTCCTTGTGAGATGGGACTTGCATCATTAACTCTTCTCCAAAACAGCAGGTTGGACTAGTGGTTTATTTCATCAACTTCAATCTAAGTTCCAATCTCTTTTAGGAAGTTTGCCATAAAGAGTGGAGCAATGCAGTTAGGGTAGAGAAGGAATCACTATGACAAGAAAAATTGAAATTGATCACACTGGACAAATATAGGGTGCTAAAAGGAGACAAAGTGATAAGCATTATACATACCGCTTTATTAACAACAGTGCAAACCAAAGAGTCAAAAGGGGGGACAAAAGGAAAAGAGAGATAAAAAGAGAGAGAGAGAAAAGCAAAATGCCTGCCAAGAGGCAAGCAGGGGGAAAGTTGGGAAGGAAACTGGGGCATTGGTGGTGGGAAATGTGCACTGGTGAAGGGTGGTGTACATTATATGCCTGAAACTAAATCATGAAAAAAATTGTAAACATGATGCTTAAATAAAAGGAAAAGTGGGGGGAGAAAGCATTTAAGTGGAAAAAGATAACTCATAAACATGGAAGTCTAAGACATCAGTGTCAAGCAGGCACTCAGGAAATCAGCCTATAGCAAGAACAAATGATCTGGGGGATGGAAGGGATGTGTAATCACTCTCTGTTGTTTGTATTCCATTCACTGCAGCAAAATGATACTTGGGAGAATGAGATTTGCTTTTTGTCTGTAAAGAAGACTACAGATGACAGAAATCACTGGCCAAAGAAAGGAAAGATCTTACCACATTACGAAATGATCAGTTGAATCAATTATTCATCATTTTCTTGGGACTACCTAACTTTGTAGGGATTCTGGCACAAAGACTAATTAATGAATATGACAGGGGCAAGACAAGAGAAAAATAATATTGGATTCCAGTGCTGAAACTGAACAGGCATTCCTGCTGTATTAGAACAGTAATCTCCAGTGTATGTTTTGTACACTGAAATAAATTGCAAAAAGAAATACAATATGCCAAAGAGCCTAGTGCCATTTTAGCAGCAGTAATTGTCAGTAAGATAAAGGCCACAGTTAGAAAGTTATTGTTTAAACATTTATTTAAACTTACTTCATCTTGCAATATTTAAAAGAAAAATAATTTTTTTGCAACCAATGTTTTCTCTTTTGTGAAAAGTCCTGAAACAAAAAAGTAATGCATTTTTACAAATACACCTAAAATAAAAGACTTTGGGAGAGCCTTTAAAACTTTACATCAATTTAAGTATACTCTTCTCTGTTCCCTTAAACTCTATGCAATAGTATCTGAGTTGTCTTCTAAATGCTGGCTGGTGCTGGGCATACCAATAACAGCTGAGAGTTTGGGTTCAGAAGCTCAGTCACCCTGGCCTGCATAGCCCAGGGCCAGGTTGCCCAGGGAAGAAATCTCACTGAAGAATGATAGGCTGCAGAATGCATTCTGATTCCTTAGTGAAGGAAATAAAACCAATCTCAACTCATTGAGATGCCAGGGTCCCCAGGCTGTGTGAGTCACTCCGGAAGTTATCTATTATCCTTTTAACTAAGCCTAAAGCAAAGGATTCTGGGGATGTGTTGATGATTCTGTGGCTTCATTGACAAATTCTCATAGGACATTTTCTGCACCCAAGGAACATCTGAAAATGTTTTCCAAGTTACAGAAAATTCTGTCCTCAACTAGCACTCTCTTCTTCCCATCCTTGCTAACAGACTATAATGGCCTTAATGAAAAACACCCAGAGTTGAAATGACAGCCTTTAAAACAGCGGTCACAAGTTTAGAAGTTTAGAACTGAGGGAAAATAAAATTACATCCTTTGACGCATTTTTTAGGCTAAAGATGCCTGGTTCTGATCACTGCCATGATTCCCACTGCTCAGAAATGATGAGATATGTTGACTAATATTCTACATGTTTCCAAGGTTTATTTTCTTATTTTGAGGTTTTGGCTTTCACTTACATTAAATGACAGCTATCTCAAGAACCCTGCCTACTATTTCCTGCATGTTTCATGGCATTTTAGACTGTCTTTAGAGCTAATTAAGCAGAAAATTAAATAACAAATGTTGACACATAAAGAATGCTGCTATAATCTCAAAGAATAGAGATGATGATGTTTTGGCATCAGAAAATTTAGTAGCATATGATTTCATCAAATATCCAGGTGTTTCAGTCTCTTCTCTGCCATCATTAGCACAAAGCCTGTCTTCTTCAGGGACTCTCAATGGCTGCAATGATCACTGCTGCAAACATCCCCTTCTTATGCTGACATTGTCCCTAATTCCTAATTCAGAAAAGGGCTTTTCTTTGCTCAAATCTAAAACTTCCCAGAAGACATATGCTTGGGACCTAGAGGTCTAGAATAGATCTAAATTAGATGGATTACATCTGTCCTTCTTTAGTTGGAGTGGTCACACCTAATTAGAACAGCAGAGATCAGGAGCAGGACTGGTTTCTAGACAGATTTATTTAGACTTTCCAAAGGTCAAGACCCCTATCAAAACTTATCCCATCCTGTGACATTAATTCTTTCTAAAGACACCTGTCTTATATCAATTTAAGATACAGTTAAGATAGATGGAAGATGTATTATCAGACAACTTCATTTTAAAAAGAAGTTAAACAAATTATATTTATTTTGGAATAGTTCGAGGTGTATCCTTTGTTCACCTAACAAAATAAAAATTGGAATTATATACTCATAGAATTTCCAAATTGCATGTAAATGTATTGATAACAAATGTTTTTAAATTTATAACTCTATCCTTCCTCTCTCTGTCTCTGTCCTATCTCTCTGACTCGCCCTCCTCTCTCTGTCTCTGACTCTCTGTCTTTCTCTGTCTCTCCCTCTTCCTCTCTTTCCCCCATCACATGGGAAGATACCATGAAAAGGTATCTTCATGCCAGGAAGAATGTCCTCTCGAAAACCAAACTGGCCAGAATCTTGTTTCCTAGCTTTCAGAAGTGTAAGATATAAATGATCTGATACATTTTCAGTCTCCAGTACTAGGCAGTCTCCAGTGTTAGGCAGCCGCAATGGACTGAGCCAATCTCAGTCTAGTATCTCAACTTCAACATCATTTCCAAGCCCAGTTCTCTTAATTGCTTTGTCTCTTGACCATGGGTTATTTGTTTTATGTTTCCCATGTCTCACAATTCCTAATTAATATAGACTAAGTGTAGAAAAGTGGTCTGATACTAACACATTTGCTTCTGGATCAAACCTCAGTTGTCTCAGGCTATTTACGAACGTGAATTGCACCTTAAGCAATTATCCTCACTTAGCTGTGCTCCACTGTTGCTTGGTACTCTATTTCATATTCATGGTAGTAGTGGAGAGATTTTTCTATTTTTGTGATTTTATTTTCCTATTTTTTTCCATTGTGGGAGGTCCAATGATCCCTAAGGGATAGAAATGAGGCTATAAGAGTATTCCTGTGGCTGGAGCAGTGGCGCAAGCAGTAAGGTATCTTCCTCGCCCTTGGTAGCCTAGGATGGACCGTAGTTCGATCCCCCAGCATCCATATGGTTCCCCAAGCCAGGAGCAATTTCTGAGTGCATACCTAGGAGTAACCCCTGAGCGTCACCTGGTGTGGCCCCAAAACAAAAAAAAAGTATTTCTGTCTCTTTTCCTGGAGTTAGTCATTTTCTGCCGTTAGCCATATTTTGTTGCTAATTGTTTGATAAGCAACAGTTTTCCCCTCTCTGTGATTACTAGGCATTTGATACTCCAATTCTCTATTTCTATTAAATATATTAAATGTATTTTTGTCTTTCTAAAAATTGTATATACAAAAGTAATAAAAAAAATTTGTCATATATGACTAGCTCATGTCAAAAATTAATTATTCTATTATTTAAACACTAAAATAAATAAGATTAATAAGATATATGAGGCCTTGTTTTTCTGCAGTGAATAAATTATTTTGCTAAAGTCTATATTTAAATTAGCCTTATTATACGATGTGAGTAATAATTTACTCCTAAAAGAATGGCATGTCAGTGCATTCCTTATCCTTAGTCTTAACATAAAAAAATAATAATAAAACCCAATAAAATACTACTGCTTAGAACTAGCTCCTAAGCCAAAGGTTTCCATCGGGAGAGTCTTTGTGGAAGTGAACATTTGATTTGAACAACACTGACACTTTTTACTCAGAACACATCATACATAATTCATGGTCAGCCCATAGAGATAAGGACCCTCCAGAAATACAATCAAGTTAGATTGAGACCAACCTCTGATCACCCAGAATGCACCACTTCTGAACTACCTCCATCCTGCAACTAACATTCCTGATCCCAGTGCTCAACTCAGCCCTCTATTCTCCACTCTCTGTTACCAATGTCCACGGTCAGCACTAGGCATTTCAATCCCTTCCAGGCCACCTGTACCCCATACTATTTTGCTGCATGTCTCTTCCCTGCCACTTCTTTTCCAATTTCCGTCCACTTCCTAGGATAAACCAACTCCATCATGCCTATAAATGCTTTCATTAAGATTTCCTCTTCTTCCTGGCTGACCTAGGACACAGCTTATTCTGACAACACTATTTTCTCTGAGAACACTCAAAGGGAGGTACTTCCTGCTTACACACAACAAAACCTCAGGCTCCAAAGTCAGAGCCTGTTTCCTCTTAATTTTTCAGAGCTGATTGCCAGTCACTTTTTCTGCTCCTCTGAGGCTCCTACTCTTCAGTTGTGTCAACAGTTGAGCTATTCTGTCCCACTAGTTTCCTAGCCCAACTGCTTCATTCAGTAAATATTTCAGTCCCTCTTCCCTACACTAAGTACAATCATTACATTGGGAGACAATCATTTTTGCCTTTGGTTAACTAAGTAATGTTGTCATCTCTAGTAGCTTTTTCCCTTCGTCCCACATCAATCATTCAACCATAATCCGTCCAACATAATCCTGATAGTAGCAGCAGCAGCAGCAGCAGCCAGACTCTTTCACAAAGGAACAAATATCCCAGTCTCTGAGCACATTCCTGATTGAATTTTCATACTCTCATTCAGTTGCCCTAATCCAGGGGTCTCAAACTCAATTTACCTGCGGGCCGCAGGAGGCAAAGTCGGGTTGATCCTTGAGTACAAAGTCAGTAGTAAGCCTTGAACATTGGGGGGTGTGACCCAACAACTAAAACAAAACAAAACAAAACAAAAAAAGATTCCTCTAGGGCAGGGCCACAAAATGTTGTACGGAGGGCCGCAAGTTTGAGACCCCTGAAAATCATTCAATTAGAATTCCACAGTGAAAACCCCTCCAAAGTTTTGTTCCTCTTATTTTTTCATTCTTCTTTTTATTCTTTTTTAGTTTTTGATGCTCAAAGGTTACTCCTGGATCTGTGCTCATAAATTATCCCTGGTGCTGAGAGGACCATAGAGGACACCAAGGATCAAATTTGGGTTGGCCATATGCAGGGCAAGTATGCTACCCACAGTATTATCACTCTGGCCCCCAATACAACAGAGCTTTTCTTCCATCAGCTCAATCACTCTCTTGTCACATGACCCAAACACCTAATCATTCATTTCTAAATACACGATGATCATAACTACAAAGACATTTCACAGCAAAATCAGGCACCAGTGTCCTGTGGACCTACATTCTTGCTATATCTCAATATTCATGAATATTTTACTCTCTATCTCCATAGTAACTATATAAAACCTTTTCCTACTCCCTTCAGGGAAAATAAAATCCACATGGCTCTCTCCCTTCCCACTTATATCAATAACTATATCTGTCATCAATTCCTTCACCTGTTACTAAATATGAGGTATTTCTCCTCCTGCCAAACATAAATCCCTCCAATTATTCTTTCAATGCCTACAGTCCCTTCTCTTCAGGTTACTCTTCAAAAAAAGCATACAAAATATGTTCCCACTTAAGAGAGTTAAGAATCTGCCTTATTTCGTATAGTAGTTTGTCTGCAATGAGAAATGCCAATGTTTTCTCATCTTTGAAATAATTTTCCTCAACCTCACTAATTTGATATTAAATATCTTTGGATGAATTGGCTATACTGTTTTCACTCTATATCCTCCTTACCCACCAATATAGTTCCTTATTCTATTATTTCTGTAATGTCTACCAACTACAGTGTTGTATTTTCAGTTAACTACTAAATATTTTACTTGTACATGAAACCTAACTCACAAAGATTCTAAAGCCTACTATTGCTCATCTGGATTCAGCTTTTCCTCACTTTTATGCTCCCAATTTTTCATTTTATATCAACCTTTCCAATCATAGTTCAGTCTTATCTGCCCATCTCTTAAATATTGAACTCCTTTTATTTACATTTTATATCAATTATAAACATTTCAGTAAGATTACTTGATTTCAACAATATACTGTCCCCAAAACACTTATCAATCTTCATATCTTGTTTTTTAGGAACAAATGCCTAGGTTTTCCTATCTAAAATATAGAAAATAAAATAAAAAGGTAGGGATGCTTGGGTTCAATTATGTACCATTGAATGACCCAAAAAAATTATATATGTCTAGAAACATACCACCTATCAAAACTAAAGAAAAATTAGGAACAGCTAGTCATAAATAAGAACATTGAATTAACAATTTATAACAATTAACCAGGAACTGGAGAGATAGCATGGAGGTAAGACATTTTTGCCTTGCATGCAGGAGGATGGTGGTTTGAATTCCACCATCCCATATGGTCTCTCTCACCTGCCAGGAGCGATTTCTGAGCATAGAGCCAGGAGTAACCCCTGAGCACTGTCAGGTGTGACCCAACACCCCCCAATAAAAGTAAAAAAATTAAACAATTAACCATTAATCTTCAAGAAATGTCTAAAAGTGTATGAGTTTAAGACATCACTGAGGCCTGAGCGTTAGCGCAGCAGTAGGGCTTTTGCCTTGCACCTGATTGATACAGGATGAACCTGAGTTTGATTCCCGGCTCTCATATGGTCCCCGAACCAGGAGTGATTTCTAAGTACATAGCCAGGAGTAACCCCTGAGCATCACTGGGTGTGCCCCCCACCAAAAGAAGTCATATGACAACCTCCTAAATACTTCTTAAAAATGAAAAATGAGGGGCTGGAGAGATAGGGCAACAGTAGGGCATTTGCCTTGCCTGCAGCTGATCCAGGACAGACCTCAGTTCGATCCCCGGCATCCCATATGGTCTCCAAGCCAGGAGTGATTTCTGAGCTCATAGCTAGGAGTAACCTCTGAGTGTTGCCAGGTGTGCCCCACCAAAAATCAAACAAAAACAAGCAAAAAAATTGAAAAAAAAATGCTTCAAAGTTCATTGTATAAAGCTAACATAACACTCATAAAACCAAAGACAATGCCAAAAAGGAAAAATAGCCTTCTTAAAGGCCACTGAAAACCAATGGAATGGTTCTGGATACTTCCAGATTAGATAGGCATAAACAACATCAGGGGACCCAAACAGCATCACATAGCCTAGCCCAGTGCTTCTCAATTATTTTCTGTCATGCCCCCCTAGGAAGAAGAAAACATTTTTCATGCCCTCCCTCCCGTGTGACTGTAAATAGTATCTTTATTAAAAAAAAAACTTTAACCTGCAAAACAAAAATATATAAAATAATTTGAGCTGATTTTTTCTTTTTTTCTTTATTTAAACATCTTGATTACACATATGATTGTGATTAGGTTTCAGCCATGTAAAGAACACCCCCTTCACCAGTGCAACATTCCCACCACCAATGTCCCAAATCTCCATCCCACCCCACCCCCACCTGTACTCCAGACAGGCTTTCCAGTTCCCTCATTCATTCACTTGATTATGGTAGTTCTCTGTGTAGTTATTTCTATAACTGCACTCACCACTCTTTGTGGTGATCTTCATGAAGTGAGCTGGAAGTTCCAGACCTCCTCTCATTGTCTCTGAGGATTGTTGCAATAATGACTTTTATTTTTCTTAAAACCCATAGATGAGTGAGACTATTCTTGAGCTGATTTTTAAATCAGAGATGATGTCTGGATTAATGGCTACAATGAGTACGTTTTGCAATGTGTAGCTTTTCGAAGCGGGGTTTGAAGCAAGACACAGCAACTCTCAGCTCCAGAGACATACAGAGACATAAACACGGGGCTTAGCTTGTTATGACAGTGTTTGCCGAGGTCAAACGCGCCCCCCTTTATGGAGCCTCATGTCCCTCTGAGGGGGCAAGGATTACTGGGAGCAGTCCCTGGACCACAGAAACATTCTTGTGGTGGCTCATGTACCCTGAAAATAAAATGAAGACTATAAAACTATAAACATGATGGATACAGATACCAATATTTGCATAAATTACCAAAAAATTGGCTACAAACATAGACAAAATGAGGGGCTAACTTGTCTTTCATGTTATGTGTAAGGTTCTGACTTTAAACCCCAGAATTCTTTATTTCCCCAGCATCTCCTGAAAACCCAGCACTTCATGGTTATTTATGTTGTCCCCCAGAACTTCAGGCCCATGTACTACATTTCAGAGTTTAGTATCATTAGGGATGATTCATGTGTCTGTGGGCACTTACATAAAATAATCAACTAGAAAACTGAATTCAGGGCCTGGAGTGATAGCATAGCTGTAGGGCATTTCTCTTGTAAATGATCGATCTAGGACAGACCAGCATCCCATATGGTCCCCAAGCCTGCCAGGAGCATTTTCTGAGCTCAGAGCCAGGAGAAACCCCTAAGCATCACTGGGTGTGGCCCAGAAACAAAAACAAACAAACAAAAAACAAATAAAAAAGAAAACTGAATTCAACCCTACAATTAAAGATTACACACCATGCACAGGTGAATTTTAGCCCTGAAAACAAAGATTTGACATACACAATATATATGTGTCAATACATGATACAATATGCACAAATCAATGTGATATATCTCATTAACATAAACTAATGGAAGAATATGGTTATTTCATTAGGTACAGGGGAAAAAAACTTGATAAAATTGATTTTTTTCATGACCATTGCCTTCCTAGTGCAGTTAAATTAGAGATTTAGAAAACCAGGGATTTACATAATGTGTATAATAGAAATATACCCTAAGAAAATAGAGAATATTAATATTAAAAATATTAAGAGTGAGAGGAAATACATTCATTACTTTCTTGTACTAGACATAAAAATGGCATGCCTCAAATATTTCTGCTGCCTGAATCTTTGAATCCTAAAATTGGAGCCTCTAGTCACATATAGTCACATATATACATCTGTGTATAGGTGTGCATATGAATGAGAGAAAGAATGAGATAGTGCTATATATGTAGATAAATCGATTAAAAGGTAATTTTAATTTAGATAGATAGAAAATTCTTCCTAAAACAGAAATCCAGTTTTCTTGCAGGACATATTACTTTTCTAGGTTCCCTATATCCCAAAAAATATAGTTCAAAATTATATGCATCTTTTTTTTTTTTCAGAATCTTTGCAGAGCCCTCTGAAAGCTCTCATTATCTGCGATGCAAAGTTCTCTGCCATCCTAAACTTCCTTACATTTCATGTCATCTTTTAGACTTCTGGCTTGTGACAACTGTCTCTAGAGCCTACAATCAGTGGTACAACTGTTTTTAGTAGTGTTTTTTTCACTGAGACAAAAAGGAACTATGATATCAGCTATGAACCCAGCACTGTACTACTTTTTGGATTGGGAATAAATGAAGAGATTTTGAGTAACTTCTAGGAATATCACATATGAGTCTTCCAGTTTGAAACACAGATGATGGCAAGAATGTAAAATGTGTGTGACTATTCAAAACCAATTATCAGTGAAATATGTTACTACTTCCTCCACCCGGAGAGCTCAAGCTGGTTCCATCCCTGTGCCAGGATTCAGACACTGTTCTTGGTGCCTTAAAATTGTGTTCTCCCAACAATATGCTTCAACTTGCAGAGATGATACCAAAGTCTGGTTCTAAGGCCCTGCATCAAACTTGGCCACTGGAATCTAGCAAGATGGTTTGAGTCTTAACAAGTTTTCAAAGGGAGCTTTATGGAACACTTTTGAATTACAGCACTAAGGGTTCAGGAGAAAGACCAATCATTATTAACAAACCACAAGGCTCAGGAGAGATATACTAGAGTGATTGTCAACTTCAGTTCTGTAATGTTCACTGTTTCTGCCTTTGGTGTCTCTCTGCTGAAAGATCCTGTGTAATTTATCTCTAACATTCATATTGGTTAAAGCCAACTAAGACACATCATGTTGAAATAGAGTCTCAGTCCCCAGTCCTGGAAATTGTTGGCTCAACTGTAATGGCTGATTTTTGGATCATATCAAGCAAGGGTTGGGGAATAAGTCCTGGCTCACTGAAAAGCCAAGGTCTCTCCTGCCCAGGTCACTACTTTAGTTCAGCCCATGAATATAGCTTTCTCATAGATTTTCCTTACATCTATCTTATAGTATCCAACAAAAACTCATAACATTAGAACTTTGCTCTAAATGGAAGCCAGGTATTCACCAAAGATTTATTGACCAGCTCTATGTGTCAGATATTTTATTATGCTCTAGGGTACAAATGTAAGATTGTTTTCTCCCTAGCTGGTAATTCACAAAAACAAATAATTACAATATAATGTGATAGTTGAGAGAAGCATGGAAGAAGAAAACGTTCCACTCAGGTTAGAAAAACTAAAACAAATTGAAGTTTTGGGACACTTTAGCATGAGTTAGAATGAGTTCTGCATGAGTCTAAGTTTGTAAAATAAACAAATGTAGACAGTATTCCAAGCACTGAAATTATTTCATGAGAGCCATGAAACAGCCTAACAATGAATGGATCTGCAGTTCTGGAGTGATAAGGATGGCTAGACTATGAGCAGAGAGAGTAGAGAGAAGATTTTCTACTCCTCATTCCCTTCCCCGACTCCTACTCACCCCCTACCACCTTCATGTGCAGTGTGGGCTACTAGGGTAGCCCTACTCAAATCTCTAATTTAACTGTGCACTAGGAAGACAGTGGTCATGAAGAAAATAAATTTCATCAAGTTTTTTTCCCCTGTACCCACTGAAATAACCATATTTCTTCTGCTAGTTTATGTTAGTGAAATATATCATATATGTGTATATATATATATATATAGTATAGTGTGGGCAGGTAATCTTTCATGATCTTTTTCTTCAACTCTACATTTAACCTCTAGACTACGACTACAATCATTCATCAGATTTTCAGAAGCCCCCTCTGGCTATTGTAGTGGCTCTCTTGAATTTTCAGATTAACACTAACCTTGGAACCTGGAAAAAAATGTTTATATCTGCTTCAAACTTTCTCTGCAATCTTCTCCTCCTTTAACACCAGTTGATTTTTGCTTTGGTTCTCATACATGCCAAATTTATGTTTTAAATCCATGATCATCAGATTCCCCTTTGATCAGCTCAGGCACCAAAATAAACTCTGCTATCTAGGAAGTGCCACTCTCCACTACTCAAAACCACCTCCACAAAATCACAAGACATGGTTGCTTATTGAATGAGTGGTTATTTCTCAGCAGATCACCCACATATCTAGAAGCCTATGACTAGATTTCATAGAATAACAATGTTTGAAAATGCTTTCTTCAACAAAACATAAAGAGATCTGCTAAAATCTCACTTACCTAGATAGGATAGACTCACTGCCCCTGTCCTTCATCTTCAAATTTATTACAACTTATTACCAATTTATTACCAATTATTTCCCAAGTTAAGAATATTTACTGAGTGATGTCACATGGGAATGCTTTAGATAATCTAATTTTAATTTAAAAGGCTGAGTGGCAGGTGATTTAAATCAAAACAAAATTGAGGTTACGATTACTAGGAAAGAGAGTGGAAATTTGAAAATATGATGCTTTTGAAAAATAGTGCTTTAAAAACACAGTAGCAAGTGTTATCTTCTGTATGCATGCTTATACTAAGCTTCCATCTTGGTCTTATTTCTGATTTATAGTATCTCTCTCTTTCTTCTGCTCACTCTCTCTCTCTCTCTCTCTCTCTCTCTCTCTCTCCTCTCCAGTCATAGAAAAGCACACAAGCACACACACACACACACACACACACACACACACACATTGCCCCAATTCTAATTTATTTAATCCTTGATTGTAAGAAGAAATCCTTAAGATCATTTAACAGAATTTTTTCCCCTCATTCTGTACTTCTAACAAGTTAGGTTTTATTTTTTTTTTTTTTTCACTTAACAGAACCTCTCCTCAAAAGAAAATAAATCCTCATGAAAAACAAAAAGAAAGCTTTGGTAATGCTTGTCCTGATGTGTCTACAATCCAGATGAACTAAGGTAATTGAAGGACTGCAGGAGATGAGGCGTTGTCAGTCGGAGGTTTCCTTTGGGCACCAAAATATTTAAGGCAAAAATGCGTTAAATTAAACAAAACAAAACAAATGATTTTGACTTTAATATAAAAAAGAAACTTCTCCCCACATAAAAACAACCTCTGGGGGCTTTGTTGAAAAGTGTTTGGATAAAATATATCCCACATCTTACCCGTCACAGAAAGGCTTATTATGTTCTCTCCCATTAACTTTCTCCTCCGGGTGTTCTGATGTCTGCAAATCATATTATAGTCATTTCCTGCTAAATTGGTTTTGCAAGACTGTCACTGAATTAGGCTCAAGAAATGACAAAAGCTGTGACACACACTGGGGACTTTTGAGAAGGGATAGACAGGTGAAGGAACAGATAAGATGTGACTCTAAGGGACCTATTTGGCCCCTGATGAGCACAGATCCAGAATCTCTTTCTGCCCAGAGGAACTGCCTTCCTTTATCCAAATGGCAAATGTCTCTGTGACAGATACTTTGGCCATCCTCTCTCTCTCTCAAAAGGCTGCAAGCTCTGTGCTCCCTCAAACTCCAGAGGGCAGCCTAGCCATTGATGCCAATCCAATAACCTGTGCCCCACCAAGTCCATATGTGAGCTCCCACTTCCTACAGCCGTGAGGGTCATTGGGACTCCATCAGGGAAGGAGGGAGTAGGAGATCAGAGCAGTGGGACAACAGACTGTCCCCTTCTAAAACCAAACCCAGGGGTGGCCCCCCCTCCCACACACACACATTTCAGGAGTCTTCAATGCGGAGTTATCTAGTGAACCCTAGAAACAGTGGTAGAAATCTCTGTTTGAAATGGAAAACCATGACAATGGTCATAGCTTAAAACTCTACTTAAAATAACATTGATAACAAAGAAGAGTTTAGGAGAGAAGCATGTATGAACTGTAATGAGAATTTCAATCCTTCTCCTTCCCTTGTGAGAGAAAGAGGTAAGAGCAGGTGACACTTCCACCTTGGCTTCCCATGAACATTAAATGCCACCTCCTGGGTCCCAGGTTCATTACCAGTCAATGCTCTGGGTCAAGCAGAGACAACCTAGGGTGATCCCTTCTATTTATTCACTTCTCAGGGAGGTCATGAGTACGGAGGTTAAAGGGAGGCAGGAGCAAAGAAGTCTCCAGGCCCTGTTTATGCCCCTTCAAGTCCACTGTTCCAACCTCTACTACATGAAATGCAGCTGTCCCCCAAAAGGTGCCATCAGCAGAGGTCAGGGGAGTCAGAGGGACAAAGTCCTTGAAAGTTTAATCCTCTGATGGTATCTGTCACATACTTACAAACCATCTCAACGTGGAGTAGGAGAACAAGATAGAAGGAATTGGTCCAAAGAGACTGCATTGAACTAAGAATGTGGAAGAAGTTCCGGCTTCCCCTTTGCCCATTGAGTATGGGACAGGGAACAGGGTGGCAGAGCAAATAATTGTGAAAAAAAATAAAGTTAATTATAGGGGGGCAACACAAAGGAGTGCTATGGCTTTTGGTCTTCTAAAGACCATTTTCAACACTCCTTAAAATGTTGTTATCATCCTCAGGCATGAAGCTTTCTTCCTTATTTCTGGTTCTTTCTTCATAGTTCAGTCCCAAGAGGGCTATAGTTAGGTTGAAAGTTTTAAAGTGTTTTGATCTGTTCTGCCAGACTGCTCTCCAAAAGAAATGCAGCAATTTTGACTCCTGAAAGCCATGCATGTAAGACAAATTAGTTTCCTTTATCCCACTTTCCAAGAACTCTGTTATGTTTCCAGGGAAAGAAGTGAACAAGGACTACGCAGTTGAAAAGAGGGAAATATCCCCTGGGGCATGTATGGTTGGAGATCAGAGTTCAGCTCTTTGTGGTTGGGTTAAAGTACAAAAGCAAAATTTATAATTCCTGCAATCCAGTTTATAAGGTATGAGGATTTCTTACACCCTTTCCTTTTTCATTTATAAAAAAAATTAGAATTACCTGCTTTGCCATGTGAGCAAGGATGGGGCAAGGGGTAAAAAGAAATGGGGGAGTGGTTCTTTGTGCAGATTAACTGAAATACATAGAGAAAACAGACACTAATCAGCACCTACTAAATGCTCAATAAATGTGAAGTATTTTGTTTTCTGATTAGAAATTATAAACTCCAAAAAAAAAGGTAAAAAAAAAACTATAAACTCCTTTATGCCTCACCCATATTTTCTCCCTCTGGAACAGGAAACTGCCAAGCCCATGGCCATGTTTAATAAACAATTGTTGAATAAATGCCCAAAGAGTATATGTTCATAGTTTCCTTCTCAAACACATTTACTGACAGGGCAGAAGAAATTTCACCAGGGAAAGCATGTGTGTCCTGAAGTAGTAAGTATCTAGGGAGCCCCAGAGCTCATGATGAGTCAGAAAAGCTCCAATGAATAGATGGACAGGTGGACAGGAGAGTTGTGGGTAAGGGGAGAAGGAGATAAGAAGCAAAAGTCAGAGATGCA
This sequence comes from Suncus etruscus, assembly GCF_024139225.1. Lineage (NCBI taxonomy): Eukaryota > Metazoa > Chordata > Mammalia > Eulipotyphla > Soricidae > Suncus > Suncus etruscus. Next base: position 52,511,323 of record NC_064850.1, read on the forward strand.
CTATATATATGGAGAAATTGAGTCAAGAATACAGAAAAGAAGAGGGAAAAAATTTAAAAATTAAAAAAAAAAAGAAGAGGGAGGTGGGACGGGAGGAAGTGGGCCAATGAAACACATTTGTCAATGTATAATACAAAACATGATTAGGTAGGCATAACCACTGTTGTGATGAGAATGAGTTGTGATGAGAATAAATTTTTTTCTTTTCATGGTGCTGGAGAGGTGGCACAAGCTATAAGGTGTCTGCCTTCCACGCACTAGCCTAGGATGGAGCAGACTCAGGGGACCATATGGGATGCCAGGAATTGAACCAGGGTCCTTCTGTGTTGGCCAATGCAAGGCAAAAGCCCTACAACCATGTTATCACTACAGTCCCAAGGAGAGTAAATTCTAAGACTTTTAATCAAGGAGAAATTTATTCCCCATTTTATTTTCTTCTTATTGTATCTTGGTAGAAAGTTAGACCTTAGTAGAAGCTATTGTGATACTTACTCCCTTGATAAGATTCATAAATCAAACTACCAAACAATTTAGCCTTAGCCTTACATATAATATGGGTGAATGTTTTTAAAAACTGGAGAGAAAAAAGAAAACAGAAAATGTACAAGAGTTGGTGGGAGGGGGAGAGAGAAGAAAGCTCACTATTTTCTGAGGCTCAAGTGGATCTAAAGAAGAATTTTACAGGACCAGCTGGCAAACATGCAAAATTCCCCGATACTCAGGAAACCTGTGTATGAGAATTCAAAGAGCAGAAATCAACTAGCCATCAAGAGGTAGAATAAACAGGTAAAGACCTCTGTAGAAATAGCAGCACTAGGAGATGCTTCCTGAGGGAAACCAGACCACTTAAAAAACTAAAAAATAGGGGCCGGGCGGTGGCGCTGGAGGTAAGGTGCCTGCCTTGCCTGTGCTAGCCTAGGACGGACCGCGGTTCGATCCCCCGGCGTCCCATATGGTCCCCCAAGAAGCCAGGAGCGACTTCTGAGCGCATAGCCAGGAGTAACCCCTGAGCGTCACAGGGTGTGGCCCAAAAACCAAAGGAAAAAAAAAACTAAAAAATAATAATAAATGTTTTAAAAATATTTCTTTGTGTATGTCTTCAGACAACAGTTTAAGGAAATAAAATGGCCCTTATTTGAGTATGAATGCTCAAGATAAGACCCTTTCTGGGACAAAATATTGCTGGAGCTACTCTTTCCTTCTCAAAAATATGGACAGGGGCTATAAATATATTACAGTCGGGGGGAAGCATTTACCTTGCAAACAGCTAGCCTGGATTTGATCCTCAGAATCCCATATGGTTCCTTAAATCTGCCAGGAGTGAACCCTGAGCCTTGAGCCAGGAGAAGGCTCTGAGTACCACTGGGTGCCCCCCAAAAAAGTGTGGACATACCCAGATGGGATGGGGAGTTCAAAAGGCTACTTGTCATCTACAACTCAATGATTTGTGTGTGTATTTTTTTCTTTTTAGACTTCACTCAAAGCTATACCTGGCTTTCTTCAGGATTCATTCCTGATAGTGATCAAGGATTCAGCTTTCCTAAGTCAATGATCTCAAACTGTCATGATTTTCCCTATGATGCTGCATTTTTTTGTTTGTAAAGAAAATATTCATTTTTATTCTAAATATTTATGGTTATATATTATATGTTACTTCTATAATCCATCCAAGAATTCAAAGTGTATTAGAAAATATGAGATAAACATCACATTGAACATTTTTTCCAAAAGTTAAATTCCCATACATGCACATTAGTCACTATGTTATTTTCATTCCCTTTTAGTTTCAAAAACTCAGCCATCTCTGTGTACTGTTATAAACCAGGCACTCTCATTATAAAATATGCTGTTAAAATAAGATGGGTATTACCATTAATTTCATAGAGTTAAAAGACGTTAAAGAGACCATTATCATCCTCAATATAAATACTAAGAAGACATCAGCATAAAGAACTTAATGGATTCATTTCAGAGCTGTTAAAGTTAGCCCAAAGCAGTGATATCTGAGTGCTTCGTTCAGTATATTTCCATGTGTGCCAATGCATAAGTCAAAAACACAATTTATCACTTCTTACGTGGGTTTTACATTGGTTTAACTATGTGTGTGTGTAAGACACACACACACACACACACAGAGTGAGAGAGATAGCCCAAAAGCCATATTTCCACCCAGAGAATGTGGGTCTAAAGCAAGGGTCACCACAGTAAATAATCCAAAAAAAGCTGAGAGTAAAATATGCACGGCCAAATAGCAATCTGTCTCATCAAGGTGAGAGAGAAAGAAATGCCTGCCAGACTGCAGTTTTTATTGAGTACAGAGACTATCCCAGGGCAGGGGAATAAAGACAGAAGGCCTATCCTGAGCCACGCCCACCAAGGTTTGATTAATAGATGCTAAGTCAGGAAAATCTCTTTTTGGGGGTAAAATCAAGTTTTAAACATATATATATGTTTATATATATATATAAAGAAACCAGGGATGATCTTTATTTGGGGTGAAACCAAGTAGTAAATTCTAAAACAATTCTAAAACAATTCTCCCTTTTTTGTTTACTGAAAATCATAAAATATGAGATAAACCAGAATAGACAGTGTTCCAAAGGTCTAGAATTTTAAAACATGAAGAGTTTGGGCAAGAACCCTCAAATAGGCACTGTAAAAGTTATTTTCGCTGTTATTTTGCATAGGCAAAGTAAAAGCTGGGGAAATTAAAATAAAATTCTTTAAGCCTAGACAGAGGTAGGGTGGCCTTACCCAAGAAGCATTTGGTCATACCTTCCAACTGTAGGCTTCAGACAATCTAAATTTTGCTTAACTCTTCAGAGTTTTTCTTCTAAATTCCAAGAAAAGTTCTCATGGAGGCTGTCATATTAAAGTATTAGAGTCCTTGGGCTCTTACAAGTCCTATGCCATTGCCAGGGTATCATGAAGAATGCCCACATTTAGAAGTCATTGCCAGGATGTCATGAAGTATGCCAGGGTTGTAAGTTTTTGTCAGGGTGTCACAAAGTTTGTATAGGTTTGCAATTTGTTGTCAGGGTGGCTCAAAGCCTATCTCTGAATTCCTCGTTGTCAGTGTGGCACAAACTTGTCCTTGGTTTGCTGATGGCAACCAGAGTTCAGGGGTGTATGGCTGATCTCAGAGCAATTGAAGCTTAAATCAAGTCAATCTGACAAATGTTCAAGGGAAAAGGCCCACCTGCATCATGTTAATTTTGGAGTTCCTATCTCTAATAGACAGGAACTCCTGTCTTACATAAGATTTCCCCATTTTACTGGGTCTTGCATAAAGAAAATGGTAATTTCACAAAGTACTATTGGGGCACCAGAGGACTATGGTTAGGTTGTAGTATCTTTTCCTTAGTTGATTTTATTGTCTATAATTTCTGATACATAGGTAAATAACAACCCTGTTCTCCAAGAAATACCTAAAATAATATGCATATCCCTATTTTCTGCTGACAGGTCCAAAGGAGCGATACTGTTACCCAAATAAAGAAATGCACACAAGGAAATACATATAAAAGATATACATATATCCCCCTGGTCTGTTGAATAATTCCAAAATGGCTAGAATCTGTAATATTGCTTCAGCTAACAGGGTGATCTATCAGTTGGTGACAGTCAAGGAGATGGTGGAAATGCCCTGCATCTGCTGGGTAGAGACTGACATTAGTTCCTGAGACAGGCCTACTCAAGAAGGTGGTTCTAGTATGATCAAGAGTCCATGGAGATGAGAGGTTGAAAAGGAGGGGACACAGGCATGTGAGAGTGAGGTGGTGTTCCAGAGTATAACGGTTATTGAGCTTGTGGAGGTAAATGGAGTAATATAGAAAGAATAATAAATATGGAATAAGTGAGCATAGAGAAAGAATAGGAAAGGTTTTGCAGAGTGGCTGGTCAGCGAGGGTGAAGATAAAAGAACTGTGTGCAACACTGATAGGCATAATATATGACACAGAGTGATATTAAACTAGCATAAAGATGGTCACCACACACACATGGAAACACATACATAATATAATGCTCAATATGTTACAGCTATAAAACTGGCCCATCGAGGATGGTAAATGGGAATGGCCCAAAATGCTTCATAAATATAAAACTCACAAGATCATACTTAAAACCAATCAGTTTTTTCCATACCCTGTCCTCAGCATATCACAAACACTTTTTCCAGAATTTGCTAAATAATTTTATATTCAGCATTGTAACAAGAGTCAAACTTTAAATTATAGTGCATTGTATTATGGGTCTAGAGCATCCAGGTTATTTTCCTGTAGGATTCTATGAACAAAAAAAATTAGGACATGATTGCAGACATACTTAAATTGAAAACAGGTTGCCAAAACATTCTCCTATGAGCACTGTAATAAGAGTCTATAGCATCCAAGTTCTTTCTTCATTGATAACTGTGGGCAAAAATATTAGAACATTTTTGCAGACATAATCAATTTGAAAATGATATATTAAGGCATAAATTATTGTTAAGACATTCTTATAATGAGCACTGTAATAATAGTTTAGGGTGTAGAGCACTGTTTTATTCATAGACCTCTGTGAACAAAAATATTGGAAATGTATTGCCAACGTAACAGTTTGAAATTAAGTTGCTAAAACATTATTTTTTTTTAATTCTGGGCCATACCCTGTGATGATCAGGAGTTCCTCCTGGCTTTTCACTCAGAAATCACTCCTGGCTTAGGGGATCGTGTGAGACACTGGGGGATCAAACCACGGTCAGACCTGGGTCAGCTGTGTACAAGGCAAAAGCCCTACCACTGTGCCATCGCTCTGACACCTTCTAAAACATTCTTATAATGAACACTGTAACAGGGGTCCATGACATCCAAATTTCTTCCACATAGATTTCTGTGGGCAAAAGCATTAGACATTATTGAAAGCATCTATGAAAGGCAGTTAGCTGAACACCTACTTTAATTTATGCAGCTGTATCGATTGCTATAGGTTCCATTGAAGTATAAAAGAGGATATAAAAGACTGTATATTTAACAGAGGAGGTGGTATATCCAAAACTTCTTGATCATAAAACATAAACCAGCATTATCTTGCTGCATTTTTACAATAGGCCATGTACTCACCTCCATTTCACCATAATGATTTAAAACAGAAAATAAGTTGTATTTTTCAGATTTTTTTATAGAATCAATAACATACTGTGACAAGTTAAGGTTTTCTAAAGGGAAGTATACATAGGTCTGTAATTTTTGCTTCCACCTGCCCTTGTAGAAAAAGTATTTCAGGTGTATTAAAAGCACAGGTGGTGATTTCCAAATTTCTATCTTCTTTAGAATCCTGCTGCACTCTACAGTGGTTGCAATAAGACCTGTTATTGTCTGTCAATTTTTCTTATTTGGAAAATAACTTGAATCAATCCTGCAGTGTACATTTACTTGTGGATGCTAATGGCAAAGATAGGTGCATGGAAGTCTCAAGTGTCTGAGATTTTTTGTGACAGCTGAGGCACTAGACTGTAGATTTGAACTGACTTTGGAAAGTTTAACAATGATAGACTCATTGAGCCGCTTGTATCTCTGCCAAGCTGCTCTACAGCTTTTAAGTCATCAGATAATCACTATTTTCCTCTTTATGTCTTTTCTTACTATCAGCTTTATTCAGGTCTTTATGGAGACCATTCATTAGAAATAAAATTAATTCATATGAATCTTATTGGCCATGCCCTAAAAATTGGTCATTGATCTTCCCAATGGTTATTTTAAAGGTTGATATGCCCATAGAGCTTTAATAATTTTGCCTAATTCTTCTGCCACTTTACATTTAAGGCCCAATGTATTGACCTGTTAAGAACATTCTTATAATGGTTTCAGTTAAAATAAGCAGCCAAACATGTAACATTACATAGGCACTGTATAATTGAATTCATGTAACAGTATTTCCTAAATTATGAAGTCCAGTAAGCACCAGACCAGTTTTCTCAAAAACAGAACCAGAATTCTGAATCTGGTCACTTCTAATTCCGACAATCTTTGTCTTCATGTGATATATCAGCGTGTTGTCTTAATTACCAGTTTGGGTTGCAACTGGTTTCCTTTCTCTGTCTCTTGGGTAGTCCATGTAGTATTTGGTGAGGAGCAGAAACTCTTCAGCTTAGACAGCTCTTTGTCCCATTCAGCTGGAATCTGTATTTGTGATATTTTTTTTCTGAAAAGGCATAATGGGACCAAGAGTTTCTTGGTGGGAATGCCATTTATAGAAATATAAGCATATCCTTTTTATCAAATAAGAATATTACCAGTTATATATCCTTTATCAATTTTTATCCAAATAGGTGATTTTACTGTGTGGTTTTTTTTTTTTGTTTTTTTTTTTTTTTTTTTTTTTTGGTCAGTGCATTTTCTTGAAAGTCTTTCTACATCTGTGTGAAACAAGAAGTTTAGTGAAAATAGTTTTAAAGATAGTTCACTTGGTGGCATACCCCTTTTTCTATATTTTAAAAATTAAGTTTTGAGGGTTCTTGGAGTATGTTCAACTATACTTTCCCCCCAAGGATTGTAAAGGGCACTTGTGATGTATTAGATTTGCCATTATTTGCAGAATGATAGAAAAGTTTTACTAACGTAAACTGGTCCAACATCAGTTTTGATAGCATAGGGAATTCCCATGACAGAGAAACATTGTAGTAAAAATAAACAGTCTTAGATCTTTCAGAAGTCATAGAATATAATAAGTGTCAACAACTACATGAAGATATGGCTTGTTAGAAAAAAGGTTTACAGGCCATCTGTCACAAAACATTTATCTGCAGACCTTGAAAATTAGCTCCAGTACATATGGGGTACAGTTCAAAGGGGCACAAATAATATGTCCTGACAAATTGTCTTCCTTGCCTCCAGGAAATGCGATAATATGCATGAAGATGGTGAGCATTTGTATATAGGGATTGATGTTCTTCTAAAGATAATGTAAAAACAGGTGCTGCCAAGCAATCAGCAGTTTGGTTTCCTTGACCTATCAGCCCATGGAGGCCAGAATGGGATCTTATGTGAGTGATGAAAATGAATTTAGAATTCTGTCTTAAATGAATTTGGAGTTTCTAATGTAATTCCTGAACCACATGGTTATGAACATTTAAGGAAGCTGTGATGATCTCAGGAAAAGGTCAACCATGTATGCTGAGTCACTCACCATGTTACATGGGCCTAAAACATGGAAAAATAAGTAAATCAATGTGACAAGTTCCTCTTGTTGGGCAGACTCATAATTTGTAAACACAGTTGTGATAAGTGAGGGGTCAGTAATACCACCTTTCCATGATGAAGAGCCATCTATATAAGATACCAGAGTGTCACGGATGGGAGAGTAACAGATTATAGCAGAAATTACAAAAGGGGTCTTTCTGAAAAAAATCCCAGACTCTTCTAGCTGGACCGTGGAAGGAAATTTTTCCTGAGAAGTCAGATAAGAGGCAGAACAGATTCAATTTTCTTTTTTGGAATAGGCAAGACAATAACATAAGTGTCGTAATACAGTAGGGCATGTGCCTCCCTTTAATTACCAAAGCAGTTATCAATTTCAAATACGGCACAAAAGTATGAGGCTGTTTAATGTTAAAATAAAGTCATTCTGGGGCCAGAGAGATAGCATGGATGTAAGGTGTTTGCCTTGCATGCAGAAGGATGGTGGTTCAAATCCCAGCATCCCATATGGTCCCCCAAGCCTGCCGGGGGCGATTTCTGAGTATACAGCCAGGAGTAGCCCCTGAGCGCTGCCAGGTGTGACTCAAAACCAAACAAACAAAAAAAAAATAGGGTCATTCTAATGACCAGATAATTAGGATATAACAGCAGTTAGTGATTGGGTGTAGCAAATATTAGCAACCATACTTTTTCTCCAAAGATAAACCTAAAAAGATAAGACTTTTGGAGTCAGTCCATAAGAAATTCTAATTATTATTTTTTTTTTTAGATTCAGGTGTTAGCTACCTTGGGCTTTCTAGTGCAGACTTCCCTTCCTGGGTGAGAAATAGGTTACTGAGCTCAGAGTTGGGAATCCTAATGGAGGGGCAGACCCAATTATTGTCTCCTAGTAGTTTTTGAAAGACATTAAGAGTTCTGAGATCTTTCTGGTAAATTAAGATTTTCCTGAGGATGCATTGTAGTGCATTCCAGATCATAGCCCAAATATTCATATGGGGTTGGCATCTGAATTTTCTCCGTGGCAACCTGTAAACCAGCTGCCTGAAAGCATGTCATTGCATCTTAATATAATTTCTGAGGCTGCCTATCATAAAATACAAGCAAGATATCATCCAATAGTGAATAAAATAAGCATGAGAACAACTTGCTGGGCATGAAACCACATCAATAAAATATTGATGCATGGTAGGTGAGTTCTTCATTCTCAGAGGTAAAACAGTCCACTGACAGGTTCATGGGGCCCTGTGGTTAAGAGAAGGAATTGACAATGTAAAACCTTTGTGGTCCACTGGGTGTATGGGTATGACATAAAAACAGACTTTTAGGTCTATTATAATCAACAGCCAGCCTTTAGGAATAGCTTCTGGGATGGGGTGGCCAGGTTGTAATGCACCCATGAGAACCATAATAGAATTAACATTCCTTAAATCAACTAACAACTGCTATTTGCCCAATTTCTTCTGTATAACAAAAATAGGAGAATCCCAATCTAAAAATAAGATTTCAATATGTCCCAGTTTAAGTTGTTCCTCTACCAATATTGAGTGCCTTTAATTTTTTACTGTTAAGGGAACATTGTGGTATCCAAATAGGATCATGGAATTTCCATTGAATGTGGAGGGATGACAGGTGCTAAACTGCAGTGGCCTCAATTAAAAAATTGGGACCTCTGGTGCAGTGGTTAGAGAGGTGGCTGGGAGAGGGATGTGATATTCATTACCCCAATGATTATATAGGTCTGTGGAAATGGGAGCTATGTATGGCAGAAAATTACCATCTGTACTTCAGAGCCAATGCATTTTATTTACCTTACACTTTGTCAGACAGAGCAGGAAGGTAAATATCACCTATTTCCTCCAGGCTATAGGTATATTTTTCAAGGCCCAATTATAGGGCCAGTGTTGTAAGAAGATGACAGAAAGGTCTACACTTGGGTCAAACATACCTTTACATTTCTTGCTATGAATCTTAAGAGTTAACGTTGAATGTTCTTCTTGTGTAATTTTAGTTGTAAAGACTATTAGAGAGTTAGCAAAGGTATGGAGATTGGTACTCCCAAAGCCTCCAGTCCTAAGGTAATCAGAGCAACGAGGCATGACAAACGGGAGTAACAGAAGCTGAGCAATGTGTTCTCCCTTCTCAAAAGTTCAAACTGTTAGCACGAAAATGTCAATTATTATTTCTCCTACATAATCCACATGTCACTCCCACATAAAACATGTTTCCTTTAATAGTTAGTCTCCTTCTTTCCAAGAGCATGTCAATAGTGTCTGATGGGATCAACCCCTTTATGCCAGATCCAAATTTGTTGGGGCATTGGGCTGGTGTCATGGTTACAGTCTCAGGTCAGAGAATATCCAAGCAGAATTTCTGGCAATAGCAGGTTGTAATGAGTCTATTTATCAAAGCTCTGTTGGCTTGGCTGGTGGTGGGATGGGGCATGAATGGGAATGTTCCCTGATTCTGTGGGGTCTGGGGCTGGCCCCATACCTAATTTCCCAAGACAGGATTATTGGGTATTGGGTATAGAAGGAAGGTGCAGGAAGAATCCTGTAGTTTCTTCAAAGATGAAACTGTGAAGTTTGCTACAGTTAAATCATCTGCCTTGGACTTGTAACTCCTGAGTCTGGCCTCATTTCCAGTTACTCATGACACAATACCAGTCAAGCAGCAGTCCTAGTGGTTTTCCTTGCCATACCTTGGACAAGGTCCAGGTGGTGCCCTCCAAAGTACGGTATTAGAAGATGTTCTGTATTCCCTGGGGAAATAGAGTGACACACCCCAATTATCCTGAGCTCGCCTCTGAGCTCAATAAACCTCAGCAGCATGAATACATGCCTAATGTTTGATTGAACTAACATTTTGATATACTTCTAAGTATCCTATAACATTCCTCTAACATTCTCTCTCTCTCTCTCTCTCTCTCTCTCTCTCTCTCTCTCTCTCTCTCTCTCTCTCTCTCTCTCTCTCTCTCTCTCTCTCTCTCTCTCTCTCTCTCTCTCTCAGGGTGCAAGTCACTTGGCAATCTTCATTATCGTTCTCGAATGTTATTTGCCCTGAGGTACTATTGTGTTTTGTTACCTTTAACCGGCCTCTATATAGCATCTGTCAGTTTCCCAGGAATTCTGCATACTGCTCAGAAACTCTCTGAAACATCTTTGTATAGCTACTCTTAAATTTTGCATAAACATCAATTTTTTTTCCAAGCCCACAATGCTACCTCACAGACCTGTGCCAAAAATTGCTTTTTTTTTTACATCAGCATACTGTCCTTTCCCATCTCATAAGTCATATGAACCCCTGAAATTATCCTACCAGATTGACCTAGGATGTAGATTTAGTCTTAGACTCATCACATCACATCTTTCTCTGCCTCAATTGTGAAGGGCTCAGGCAAGTCTTAGCTATTGTATGAAAATCCCAAGGAGTCCAAAGCACACCCTCACTCCTGCCAGGAAGGAACTCAACACAATATGGGACATTGGCCCATTTGAGGTACAGGCCTTTTTGAACTAGCTGAGTGAGGCCATGTTCAAGCCCTCATAAAATGAAGGCGGAATAATTTCCTGATGGGCAAGGGAGGAGCTGCTGAATTCATGAAACCTAGACATTTCTTCTAAGCCACTTTCAGCCTCTTAGTCTGATGGGACAGTAGCCACTCATTATAGGTCTCTCCCTCACCCAAGATGGCTATCCTTAGGGTTATTTCAGGCCCTTGTTTGGTGTCTTTGTTCTGGCTTCAGTGTAATGACCCCACATGCCATATTAGCACCCAAGGAGAGAGGGTCCATAGGAATAGTCACTACAAAAAATAATCTAAATAAAGCTGAAAGTAAAATATACATGACCAAATAGCAATCTGTCTCATCAAGGTTAGAGAATCAGATGTCTGCCAGATTGCAGTTTTTATTGAGTACAGAGACCATCCATGGGCAGGGGAGTAAAGACAGAAGGCTGATCCTGAGCCAATCCCGCCCAGGTTTGCTTGATGCTCAGTCAGGAAAATCTCTGTTTGGGGTAAAATTAATATGTAAATAAATACAAGGAGATCAGGGATGATCTCTGTTTTGGGTGGAACCAAGTTACAAGTTGTAAACTAACATATATGTATGTGTACATATATATGACTCAAAAATTCACTCTTGGGGCACTTTCCCTGTATTATGATTATTATTGAGGTGCCAAGGTTTACAATAGTCTTAATGTTTGAACTTAAGGCATATAATGGTACTATCCTACATTCACAATATAGAAATGATATTCCTCAACCTCCATCACCAATTTCCTGCTCATCTTTCCCTTCCTTTCTACTTTGCCCCGCTTTCTCTTAAGTAGCCACAAATAAAAAAATTTTTTTTGTTTTGGTTGTCCTACCCAGTGAAGCTCAGAGATGACTCCTGACTATGCCATTAGGAATTACTCCTGGTAGTACTCTAGGGACCATATGAGGTGCTGGGAATAAAACCCAAGTTCACCACTTATAAAGCAAAACCTTCCCCACTGTGCTGTCACTTCAGTCTGCCTAACTTAAATAATTTTTAATCATTTAATAAGCTATAAGGTAATTTCTAATGTCATTTTCTTTTTTTTTATTTAAACAACTTTTTTGGGGGGGGTTTGGGCCACACCCGGCGGTACTCAGGGGTTACTCCTGGCTGTCTGCTCAGAAATAGCTCCTGGCAGGCACGGGGGACCATATGGGACACCGGGATTCAAACCAACCACCTTTGGTCCTGGATCGGCTGCTTGCAAGGCAAACGCCTCTGTGCTATCTCTCCGGGCCTAAACAACTTTATTACATACATGATTGTGTTTGGGTTTCAGTCATATAAAGAACACCACCCATCATCAGTGCAACATTCCCATCACCAATGTCCCAAGTCTCCCTCCTCCCCCACCCAACCCCCACCTGTACTCTAGACAGGCTTTCTATTTCCCTCATACATTCTCATTTTTAGGACAGTTCAAAATGTAGTTATTTCTCTAACTAAAATCATCCCTGTTTGTTGTGAGCTTAGAGCTGAAACTTCCAGCTCTTTTCTCTTTTGTGTCTGAAAGTTATTATTGCAAGAATGTCTTTCATTTTTCTTAAAACCCATAGATGAGGAAGACCATTCTGCGTCTTTCTCTCTCTCTCTGACTTATTTCACTAAGCATAATAGATTCCGTGTACATCCATGTATAGGAAAATTTCATGACTTCATCTCTTCTGACAGCTGCATAATATTCCATTGCGTATATGCACCACATAGAGCTAGGAGTAACCCCTGAGCACCACCAGGTGCAAATCCCACTCCCCCAAAACAAACAAACAAAAAAAGAATGTACTCTCCTAGGGATACTGGACACATTGGTGGTGGGATGTGGACACTGGCAGTGAACGGACAATGCTGGAACATTCTACACTAACTTTTGGTTGAATCACCAAAATAGCTTTAGCTATTCGAGGGTGTTTATTGTTCCAAATAAATTTCAAAAGTGCCTGATCCACTTCTTTGAAGAATGTCATGGGTATCTTTAGGGGGAATCGCATTAAATCTGTACAGTGCTTTGGGGAGTATTGCCATTTTAATGATGTTAATCCTGCAATCCATGAGCAGGGTATGTGCTTCCATTTCCGCGTGTCCTCTCTTATTTCTTGGAGCAGAGTTTTATAGTTTTCTTTGTATAGGTCCTTCACATTTTTAGTCAAGTTGATTCCAAGATATTTGAGTTTGTGTGACACTATAGTGAATGGAGTTGTTTTCTTAATGTCCATTTCTTCCTTATTAGTATTGGTGTATAGAAAGGCCATTGATTTTTGTGTGTTAATATTGTAGCCTGCCACCTTGCTATATGAGTCTATTGTTTCTAGAAGCTTTTTGGTAGAGTCTTTGGGGTTTTCTAAGTAGAGTATCATGTCATCTGCAAACAGTGAGAGCTTGACTTCTTCCTTTCCTATCTGGATTCCCTTGATATCTTTTTCTTGCCTAATCGCTATAGCGAGTACTTCCAGTGCTATGTTGAATAGGAGTGGTGAGAGAGGACAGCCTTGTCGTGTGCCAGAATTTAGAGGAAAGGCTTTCAGTTTTTCTCCATTGAGGACAATATTTGCCTCTGGCTTGTGGTAGATGGCCTTAACTATATTGAGAAAGGTTCCTTCCATTCCCATCTTGCTGAGAGTTTTGATCAAGAATGGGTGTTGGACCTTGTCAAATGCTTTCTCTGCGTCGATTGATATGATCATGTGATTTTTATATTTTTGCTGTTGATGTTGTGTATTATGTTGATAGATTTACGGATGTTAAACCAGCCTTGCATTCCTGGAATGAAACTTACTTGATCGTAGTGAATGATCTTCTTAATGAGGCATTGAATCCTACTTGCCAGGATTTTGTTGAGGATCTTTGCATCTGTATTCATCAGCGATATTGGTCTGTAATTTTCTTTTTTGTTTGCATCTCTGTCTGGTTTAGGTATCAAGGTGATGTTGGCTTTATAAAAGCTATTTGGAAGTGTTCCTGTTTTTTTTTGATTTCATGAAAGAGTCTTGCCAGGATTGGTAGAAGTTCCTCTTGAAAGGTTTGAAAGAATTTATTAGTAAATCCATCTGGGCCTGGACTTTTGTTTTTGGGCAGACATTTAATTACTGTCTTAATTTCCTCAATAGGATGTGTGTGTTTAGATATGCTACATCCTCTTCATTCAACCGTGGAAGATTAAAGAGTCCAAAAATTTATCCATTTCTTCCAGGTTTTCATTTTTAGTGGCATAGAGTTTCTCAAAGTAGTTTTTGATTACCCTTTGGATCTCTACCATATCAGTAGTGATCTCTCCTTTTTCATTCCTAATACGAGTTATCAAGTTTCTCTCTCTCTCTTTCTTTGTTAGTTTTCCTAGTGGTCTATCAATCTTGTTTATTTTTTCAAAGAACCAACTTCTGCTTTCGTTGATCTTTTGGATGGTTTTTCGGGTTTCCACTTCATTGATTTCTGTTCTCAGCTTTGTTATTTCCTTCTGTCTTCCTATTTTTGGGTCCTTTTGTTGAGTACTTTCTAATTCTATGAGCTTTGTCATTATGCTATTCAGGTATGCTCCTTCTTCTTTCTTGATGTGTGCTTGCAAAGCTATAAATTTTCCTCTCAGTACCACTTTTGCTGTGTCCCATAGGTTTTGATAGTTTGTGTCTCCATTGTCATTTATTTCTAGGAAGGTTTTGATTTCCTATTTGATTTCATCTCAGACCCACTGGTTATTCAGTATTGGGCTGTTTATCTTCCAGGTATTAAAGTTTTTCTTCTGTGTCCCTTTGTAGTTCACATATAATTTCAGGGCCTTGTGGTCAGCGAAGGTAGCCTGCAAAATTTCTATCCTCTTGATATTATGGAGGTATGTTTTATGTGCTAGCATGTAGTCTATCCTGGAGAATGTCCCATGTACATTAGAGAAGAATGTGTATCCAGGCTTCTGGGGGTGGAGTGTCCTGTATATATATATATATATATATATATATATATATATATATATATATATACTAGGCCTCTTTCTTCCATTTCTCTTTACAGGTCCAGTATATTCTTGTTGGGTTTCAGTCTGGTTGACCTGTCAAGTATTGACAATGCCATGTTGAGGTCTCCCTCACAATTATTGTGTTGTTATTGATATTATTTTTCAGATTTGTCAACAATTTTATTAAATATTTTGCTGGCCCCTCAGTCAGTGCATATATGTTTAGAAGAGTGATTTCTTCCTGCTGTTCGTATCCCTTGATTAATACAAAATGTCCATCTTTGTCCCTTACAACTTTTCTAAATATAAAGTTTGCATCATCTGATATTAGTATGGCCACTCCTGCTTTTTTATGGGTGTTGTTTGCTTGGATGATTTTTCTCCAGCCTTTTATTTTGAGTCTATGTTTGTTCTAACTATTCAGGTGCGTTTCTTGTAGGCAGCAGAAGGTTGGATTGAGTTTTTTGATCCATTGAGTCACTGTGTGTCTCTTAACTGGTGAATTTAGTCCATTGACATTGAGAGAAAGAATTGTCCTGGGAGTTAGTGCCATCTTTATATTGAAGTTTGGTGCTTTTGATGGTCAGTCTTGTCTTAAAGTAGGCTGTTCAGTTTTTCTTTTAAGAATGGTTTTGACAGAAGTCTTCCACACACCACGAAAGCAGCAAGGGGAGAGTAAATGATCATGCAAGGAGTCTAGAGTTAATCCCATGACAGTATACTTCAGGGGTGGAGAAACCCTGTATCTCCTAGGTCAAGGGAATTCCCTCTACAATATCCCCAATAGTTACTGTGCCTATGCAGGGGGATAAAGAAAAGGATAAAAAAAAGCACAAAACAATCATTTTTCCACATGTTTATTTATTGATTGATCGATTTTTTTGACGTCTTTATTTTGGTGTGGAGATTATGGTTGATGTCTCCAATTTTATTTTATTTTATTTTATTTTATTTTATTTTATTTTATTTTGTCTTGTCTTTCTCTTTCTTTTTGCACTCGAGCATGATTTGATTTCAGAACCGAGACTATTGTGTGGTGCCTCTCTTTATTGCTGTAGTGCTCACTGGTTATTTAATTCGATATTTTTTTCTGTATTGTTGTGGTATTTCAATTACCTTCTTCACACCCCCACTCAAACTGAGGTTGGAAGCCTCTAGAGGGACTCAGCCCATTTTCAGCGTATTTGACTTTTGACTTCTTTTTTTTCTCTCTTATTTTGTACCCCATTCTATTGCTTTTCTTGCCTTCAAACAAAACCACATACCTCGATTTTTCTAGCTCTGCCTCTTAAATAGAGGGGGAAACAAGGAAGGGTTCCAGGACCAAACAGATATGTGATCACTAATAGTAAGCCAGACAAAGAGGGGTCCACCTACTCTAGCAGCCCGGGGGGTGATGGTGGGGTATATGGGTTGTAGAAAGGGAACTGGAATGGGGGGAGGACATAGTTGGTGATGGGTATTCCCCTCACTCAATGTTAATATGTACCTAAAATACTACTGTGAAAGATATGTAAGCCATTATGGAAAAAAATGTGTTTTTAATAAGAAACTTTCTTTGACTTACATGTATTATTATTATATCAATTATATGTTATGTTATGTCACTAAAAAAAATGGTTTTGAGTCTGTAAAGTTTTTGAACTGTTGTTTGTCTGTGAAACCATGTATTGTTCCTTCAAACCTGGAAGTGAGTTTTGCTGGGTGCAGTATTCTAGGTGAAGCATTTATTTCATTGAGTTTTGTCACTATGTCCCACCACTGCCTTTTGGCCTTGAGTGTTTCCAGTGATAGGTCTGCAGTAAATCTCAAGAGTGTTCCCTTGAATGTAATTTCTCTTTTTGATCTTGCTGCTTTCAGAATTCTGTCTCTATCTGTGGGATTTGTCATTGTGACTAGGATGTGTCTTGGGGTATTTTTTTCTGGGGTCTCTTTTAGTTGGTACTCTTTGGGCATGCAGGATTTGATCACATGTATTCATTAGCTCTGGTAGTTTCTCTTTAATGATGTTCTTGACCGTTGATTGTTTCTGGAGATTTTCTTCCTGGGTCTCTGGGACTCTAATGATTCTTAAGTTGTTTCTGTTGAGCTTATCATAGAATTCTATTTTCATCTGTTTCCATTCTTTGAGTAATTTTTCCATTGTTTGATCATTTGCTTTAAGGCTTTTTTCCAATTTCATCTGCTGTATGGAATTGTTATTCATCCCATCTTCCAGTGTACTAATTCTATCCTCAGCTGCTGTTAACCTGTGGGAAAGCTCAACCATGTTTTTCTTCAATTCATCTACTGAGTTTTTCAGACCTGTTATTTGACCTGAAATTTCAGTTTGGAGTTTTCTGATTTTTATCTTCATATTCTCTTGAATCTCATTAGTGTTCTCTTCTATACTTTCTTTGAGTTCTTTGAACATCTTCCATATTGCGACTCTAAACTCCTTATCTGAGAGACTAACGAGTTGGTTGGTCATGTTCAAGTCATCAGAGTTGCCATAGTCATTCTCTATGTCTGGCGCTGGCCTGCGTTGTTTCCCCATTGTCACACTTGTATTGTGGGTTTTTCTACATGTTGTGGTTGTATTTACTGTCTAAATGATGTGCATGGCTGGGAAGTGAAGTGGAGCGGCTGTGCTCCTCTGGCTCCACCCTTTCTGGGGTTGTAAACTCACCTCCAGGGAAGGCTCCAGGGAAGGTGAGCCATCTGCAGATGAGCCACACACAGGATGAAATCAGGCCGAAAGTCCCAATGTCATTGTCATTATAAATTTGTTTCATCTATCATTTATTTTAGAAAAAATGTTACTACCTTTGCAGCAGTTTCTTTTTTTTTTGTTGTTGTTGTTGTTTTTGTTTGTTTGTTTTTGGGCCACACCCGGCATTGCTCAGGGGTTATTCCTGGCTGTTTGCTCAGAAATAGCTCCTGGTAGGCATGGGGGGGGGGGACCTTATGGGACACTGGGATTCAAACCAACCACCTTTGGTCTTGAATCGGCTGCTTGCAATGCAAACGCGGCTGTGCTATCTCTCCAGGCCCTGCAGCAGTTTCTCAACCCAGTGGTGTGATATTTCTCTTGTTTATATAAAATTTTGTATTTCTGTATCTCTAAATACCCTTATAAACAAATTCCATATATAAAGCCTGTACTATAATTTGGTAAGCCTCCTCTTTTATGGACTTTTATTCAATATAGTAGAAATTATTAAAAAGATCCCGAACACCCCTGGAGGAACAGAATACTTTGGGTTTCTATCTAGAAATACTGACAAAATTGAACAAATAATGGTGATCAAAGAACTCCAGTTCTAGGCTGTTGCATTAAATAATTAACAATGGTGAAGGATGGAGAAGGATGGATTTTTCTCTGCCATCTCAGGCCACGTGGCTCTGCAACCCCCATTTAGCTGGCGGGTCCCAGGTTTAGGTGAATGGCAGAATCAGACTCATCCAGAAACAGGCATCAGGAAGTATCAGCTTTATTCATGCCCTATCCACCTTATAAGCATTCAGCCATTCTTAGCTAGCCCTGCATCTTAACTCCTTTCAGCCATCTTCCCTTTGACTTCCATGCTGCTCAAAGACCAAAAGGGCAGACCCCTAATCCCCTGGGTCAAAGGCCTTATATAACCTTTCAAGACCACTCCCCAGAATGGGAGGGTCTCAGGTAGGTACACCTAAATCCAGGGTGGAGTTACACTAGGCAACAGCATAAGATTTTTTAATATAATAAAATATGTTTAAAAAGTCAAGTAAGAAAGTAGGGGATATATTAAGACACAAGTGTTCCATACACCACAAAAGGACCTAGGGGAGAATAAATGAGCATGTATGAAGTCGGTAGTTGACCGTATACTTCAAGTGTGACCGTATACTTCAAGTGTATAGAAACCCTGTATCTATTAGGCCCAGGGAATTCCCTTTCTAATTTCCCCAATATTTACTGTGCTTAGGCAGGAAAATAAAAAGGCAGCACAAAATAATTTTTTGGTGGGTTAGTTATTGTTGTTGCTTTGTTTTCCTTTTTTGCACTTTGTTTTGTTTTTATTTCAGGACCGTGTTTAGTGTGTGATGTTTGTCTTTATTACTGTGGTGCACTTTTGGATTATTTTGTTTGATTTTCCTTTTTGTATTGTTGATGTGTTTCTTTTTTGTTCTGTTTTGTTTTTTTTTGTTTTTTTGTTTTTGTTTTTTTGTGTGTTTTGTGTTTTGTTTTTGGGTCACACCGGACAGTGTTCAGGGGTTACTCCTGGCTCTACACTCAGAGGTCACTCCTGACAGGCTTGGGAGACCATGTGGGGTGCTGGGATTTGTATCACTGCTCTTCTGCATGCAGGCAAATGCGTTACCTCCATGCTATCTCTCCGGCCCCTGTTGATGTGTTTCTCTTCCTTTTTACTTTTCTTCTCTCAAATTAATATTTATAGTCTCTAGAATTCTTTGCTTGTTTGATTCTTACCCCCATTCTATTTTTTTTTCTTCTCCTCAAACAGAACCACATAACTTGAACCAACTTGTTCTGCCTTTCAATTTGAGGGGGAAACAATGGAGGGCACCAAGACCAAACAGTTGTATGATCACTAAGTAGTAATAAAAATGATCGGACTTAAATACCAAACCCAATCCAACAACAACAGAATCGATATTCACTCTACAAGTTCGACACAGATGGGACCACTTATACTAGCAGACCGGTGGGGTAAGGAAGAGGAATATGGGATGCATGCTGGGAACAAGGGTGGAGGGAAGACAACTTTGGTGGTAGGAATTCCCCTGATTCAATGTCAATATGTACCTAAAATATTACTGTGAAAGATGTGCAATCCACTTTATTCAAAATGAAAATCACTATAAAAATAAAAAATAACTTAAGATATCTGGATTTTGAGGGGATGAACTGATAGAACAGCAGTAGGGCATTTGTCTTGAAGGCTGCTGACTAGAACAGAACTGGGTTAGATACCTGACATACCAAGTCTGTCAGGAGCGATTTCTGAATTCAGATTCAGGATTAATCTCTGAGTGCCACCAGGTGTGGCCCCAAATAAAACAAAACAATAATGATGACTGGAGTTTTAAAACTAAGGGAAATTAAATATCTAAGTTTTTAAGTGAGAGCGGTCATCTGGAATGATTAAGTCATTTAATCAATTTGTAGCAGAACCCAGGAAAAGGCCTGAGAATGAACTGAGTCCATACTTTTCACTGCCCTTTTTATGTTCAAGGTTTATAGCTTTGAAATTCTGCATCAGATTACTATAGCTATTTTCCACAACATCAAGCCTCAACTTATATTGTTATATATCTCCAAGTGGCTAATCCTCTTGGCAAACACTAACAATCAAGTTCCAAACTTTCAATCTTCCCTGGTTCCCCAAAAGTGTCTGGTTTCTATTTTCATCAATAATTGTAGTAACTGACATAAATATTGCCATCCTGCCATTAACAACCAATAAATTAAGCAGAATATTAAAAACAGTTGGTTTTTTTTTTTTAGAGATTGAGAATGGGGAGCTTATGATTGAGCTCCTGGTGAAAGAGAAGCAAATGTTGTGAACTCCATCATTGAGCTACCCCAACTCTGAGGCAGTTGCGGGGTTGTAAAGCAGAAAGCAAAACCCAGAGAATCCACCAGCAACACTCAGATAAGACAGAAAAGGTAAGATAGATAAGACAGAAATTCAGGAAGGCCCAAGGCAGTTAGAAATAGCAGCAGAAACTAAAAAAGAAAAAGAAGCTGCACTAACGGAGCTTTGTTGAGCTGTGGAAAGTTTCTTGGGGCCTGAGAAATGAGCTGTATATTTATGAGTTAAAAATATACAATGACTTGTGAAATAGTACAGTGAATAAATCATTAAAGCACATGGTCTTGTACATAGTTGACCCAGGTTCAACACAGGCATCTTTTATGGGTCCCTGATCACCACCAGAAGTGATCCCTAAGTAACACCCTGAGCAACCCCAAATGTGGTCCCAAAACAAAACAACAAACAAACAAAAAACACAAGACAGAGAAAAAAAATAACACTGGACATCAATTTCTGGATAACTCCCATAATACACAGTAATGGTCAAGTTGCAACCAGCCACAGAGATAAAATTGGGTGGCATATAGATATTGGATGGAATCTTCAGTATGCCTTATTATCAGAATTTGGGTAAAAGAAACTTTAAACTCACGATAGCAAACTTTAAGGCAAGCCTCACAAGTATTAAAGAGATCTAGAGATAACTTCTCTGCAGAATGAAACAAAATCCAACAATCAATAAAATAAAAAATAAGGCACATAAACTTACAATGACATTTACTCAATAATTGCTAAAGCTTCAATAACCAAAACATAAATTTTTCGACAAAAATAGAGCCAGGATTCTGAGGTGAAACAAGAGGATGTTCAGCACCATCCTGACTGCAATATAGGATATGCAGATTCCAGGATCTTTAATACAGAAACATGATACCAACAACAGAGACTGTGTGAAAAATAAAAGTGTATTGGCACTACAATGACCTGGATTGGACAAACTAGTTTGCCTGGAGCCTAGAGTGGGTCTTATGCCAGGAAACTTCAGGGGTAGGGTCTCCTTGTATTTAGGCCAAGGCTTTTCCTTTCCATGTCCCTCATATTTTGGTGGGCCTATGCAAACAATAATTGCCATTCTAACACCGTTTTTACTGTGCTCCTTTGACTCTAATCCTTAAGAGAAACAACCCACTTAAACTTTTGAGGTTAACTTAAACTAATATGCATGTGCATGGAAATGTTAAAAAGTACTTTGCCTTGTACAATGTTTAAGGAGTTACATAAGTTTTATGTCTTTAGATTGCTTTGTGTGCTGCTAAGAAATATTATGTACTACAATCTGGGGACTTGAGGGACAAAGTAATTGTACATGGGTTTTGTTTTATTTTTCTTAATGTTCTTTGGCTGAAAGTTCAAAGTTAAGATATCAGCAATGAGACTACTGAAAATTCTGTTTATGGGTGATTGTCCTTCCACTGTAACTTTACCTTGTCCTCTTTCTTTGCATCTTAAAACTAACTATACCTATTATAAATAATATATTTAACATATAAAGGAAGATAGAAATATAATGAGGTTAATTAATTGAATATATAAAACAATAACATGCAATATCTAGAGGCTGGAAATTAAATATCTGGAGAGAAAAATTATCTTTATATGATATCACTAGCATATATACAATGTAGGAATACCTGTACATGTGAACTTAATTGAGAAGTTAAATGAAACTGAAAAATCATTTTAGAAACTAAAATAATATACAGAGAGGAAAAAAAGACACTGTAATAAAATAAGCATATTCTCCATGATTAATGTGAGATACTGGCCATAGAGTCAAGATAGGTTTAATTGGAATCTCAGAGAAACAAGAGACAACTCAGAGAATTTATTTGAAAATAATCAAAACTTGATAAGAATCATAATAAAGTCATAAATCCAAGAAGATCAGCAAACCCTTAACAAGTATAAGGCTTTGGGACATTGGTGGTGGGAATGTTGCACTGGTGAAGGAGTGTATTCTTTACATGACTAAAACCTAATCACAATCATATTTGTAATCAAGATGTTTAACTAAAGATATTAATAAAAACCAAGTATAAGGCTAAAAAAATATCCCACTAATAAAATTAATGAAGGTCGGTGTTGACTGAGAACATTCAGAAAAATAAGACAATCATGGGGCTATAGCATAGAGGTAGGGTGATTGCCTTGCATGCAGATGACATGAGACAGACCAGTGTTCAATCCTGGCATCCTATATGGTCCCCTGAGCCTGCCAGGAGCAATATCTGAGCACTGGCCCAGGAGTAACTCATGAGCGCCTCTGAGGGTGGGCCCCCAAAAACAAACAAAACAAAAGGACAATCACTTATGAAGAAATAAAAAGTACCCAGCAGGTGAATAGCTCTCTAGCTAATTTGAAGCCTGTGGTTGTCTACTGAATAGACATGTATTTCACACACTAGAAGGTGAGGTATTTTCCATGCAATTTATATAAGTCACCTTTTTTCTATTATAATACTAGAGAAGGATTCTCCACATAATTCCAGTTACCTTCATGGTGATGGTACTCTTTAAAAGTCTTCTTTTAAGAAATTTGCTAACAGAACTGGGGTGGTAGCTCAAGGGGAAAAGGAGTAGAGCACATGCCTTGTATACACAACAGGACTCAAGTTCTAACCTCAGTTCTTCAGGTGTTCCCTGCACACTAGAGTTAGTTCCACTGGCCCCCAGCACCACACGCATTGTTAAGCTTGAGTACCGTGGGTAGATCCCCATAGAAACAGATGAACCTGCAGAAAAATGAAGCCATGATCATATCTGTAAATAAAGGCAATTAATGGCACAATTTTTCTTGAAATATCTTCCACAGTTGAGCATAACTGTTGGACCAACTCTCTCATACATTCTTAAAAATAGTACTAAGACTCAAAAGAGAAAGAAAAAGTACTCCATATGTGGTAATCATTGAAACAGTCACTTTTTTCTCAAGCATTCTTTTCCATTGGAGAAGTAAAATAGCAAAGCCAAGCAAAAAGGATTAAAAAATAATAATAAGGGCCCGGAGAGATAGCACAGTGGCATTTGCCTTGCAAGCAGCCAATCCAGGACCAAAGGTGGTTGGTTCGAATCCCGGTGTCCCATATGGTCCCCCGTGCCTGCCAGGAGCTATTTCTGAGCAGACAGCCAGAAGTAACCCCTGAGCACTGCCGGGTGTGCCCCCCCCAAAATAATAATAATAATAACAAATTCAAAGCCTGCTGTGCTCCCTACAATGCTCACATTTGTTCCCAGTAACACATCAGTAGCACCCTACACTTTTTGCTGTATGTGTATTTGGTTGGTTGGTTTTAGCCACACCCCAAAGTGCTCAGGGGTTATTCTTTGCTCTGCCTCAGGGATTACTCCTGGTGGTGCCCAGGAGATTATATGGGATGCCAAGAATCACACTGATGTCGGCAATGTGCAAGGCAAGTGTCCTATCACTCTGACCACAGACTGCATATTTGTTGAGGAAACACTCAGTCACTCCTGTGCCTCAGTGGAACTCTGATTCCCAAATTCTTGGCTCCAGATTTATACAGCACACCTGACTCTAAGAGTCTAACTCTATGACCCTGTCATCAACCAGAATCTGACCTCACCCTTCTATCAGCTCAGCCAACTCTCCAGCACTAACTAGCCAGCCTTTCCCATCAGAACTGACATGGTACCTGGTACAAGAGACATTTTAATAAATATAAAATGAAAATTTTAAGGGGAAAAAGGAGAGAGTTTGGGAGAGAGAAGAAACTGGAAAATCTGGGGTTCCTTTGCTTCTACCTTCAAAATTATGCAAAGATATTTTCCCCCATGACACTAAGTGAATATTTAAAATTTAACAAAATTTATCAAAATAACATTTACAAAAATATTAAAAATTATTTAAAAGTCTAGTGGTATGTTTGGTACCTCTCTCTTCTTTCCAACAAGTAGCACATTTAGTCATTCTTCTTTCCTACCTCAGAAGAACCACAAGGAGCACCAAAAAGCCGGGTAATGCACAGGGGTAGCCCAAATCTACAGTCCAGGATATCTGGAGGAAGGGAAAGCATCAATTTTCTGACAGTGGGTGAATCGCATTATAATAAAAGATGACCTGTGATTTGAAAGAATTGTCTTTGGTGCTCTCACACACACCTTTGGACTCTCCTGTTCAAAATCTTCTATTATAAACCCTTGAAAACATCTACTGTTTCTTCTTGCTCTAAGTCTCTGCACTCTCCATTAAGTGCTCACTTTCTATACTGGTCTTCCTCAAGTCCCTGCTGAAGATTTTCCATTCCTGCTTTGTCAAAGAAGCCCTTGCGTCAGCACTTTTGCTCCTAATCTCAATAAAGCGGTGCCTTCCTGACAGCTATGTGGGTAAATCTTAGGCAAAATGTCCAATCCGATTCAAACTGTGCAGACCCTTCCCAGAGATGCATCAACCCCCTCCTTCTGGTTCTGCTTCAGCTCTGGTGACTGTACTGAGAAGCACCCGCTGCAAACTCTCTGACCTAATAAGGTCTTTTTCATCTGCAGAATCTCTGATTATAGGCGTGTCATTTCTCGTCCCATTCCAAAATAGATCTGTTCTTTTCCAAAGGCTGAAAAAGAAAACTTCATTTTGTTGTTTATGAGACCAGAAGTATGGAATTTAGAGACGTTCAGGTTTAATGACACATTTGCCATACCACATTCAAAGTCACCATAGAAACAAACTGAGTCTCAATGTCTGAACGTGTCATATTAACAGCGACCTCATATGAAGGAAAAAAACCCTATATGGACACTTGCAGAGTGACTTTGAAATGCCTCCATATTCTGAGAGGCTAGTGAAAATTCTACCTTTAAATAGTAACCAATAGGGTAAAAGCCCTCCCAGGAGACAATGTCTTGTGTTATTTTAAAATGCTAGAGTTCACATTCAGAGGACATATACAGTCACATTCAGAGCAGGGGGTGTGGAAAGAATGGGAATAGGAGAGTGATAGGGACTTCATGGAAACGGGGCAGGATTTGACCTACCTTCAGGGTTGTATTAAATGTCAATTATTAGAGGAAGAGGACATCCCCAGTGATACTCAAGACTATTGCTGACTGTGCTCAAGAGTCATTCCTGGTGGTGTCTTTGGACCATAGGAATTCTGGGGACTTCATTAGGGCTCTCTTGATGCAAGTCAAAGATCTTACCCTCTGTGCTCCTGTCTCTTTCTCAAAAATTTTTGAGGGTCATTTTGTGTCTTCATTCTCTCAGAAAACTCAAGCTAAACTTTAGAAATCATGTTGCTAGACCATTTATACTTTGTGTAATAAATGACTATATGTCTAAAATTTTTATCTTTGACTTCTCTGTAGAAAAATCCCAAATCATTTTTTAGCAACAGCAAAATTATGTACTTATTTTTTACAGTTGCTTTATTATATGTGAGCATGCATAATTATATCACATTTTTATACATACAGATATATACAAATTCATAAAAGTTGTGAGAATATTAGAGCATGAACATGAGATCATCTGAGATTATATCTAGACATTGAAATTATGTTGCTAGACCATTTATACTTTGTGTAATAAATGACTATATGTCTAAAATTTTTATCTTTGACTTCTCTGTAGAAAAATCCCAAATCATTTTTTAGCAACAGCAAAATTATGTACTTATTTTTTACAGTTGCTTTATTATATGTGAGCATGCATAATTATATCACATTTTTATACATACAGATATATACAAATTCATAAAAGTTGTGAGAATATTAGAGCATGAACATGAGATCATCTGAGATTATATCTAGACATTGAAACCTATAAATCATCTGCTCTACAAATTGAACCACATCCCTAGCCTCCTCCTTCTCCTCCTCTTTTCTTTTTAATTTTTAAATAAATCTTTATATACTGAAACCCAACTACGAACATGCTTGTAATCATGGTGCTTAAATAAAGATTTATTAAAACAAAATCTTTAGCTGAAGGTCATGGAGTCTGAGAGAAGGTGCAGATAGTAAGCAGTGTTTCTTAACCAAAATTATCAGAAAGCCAACACCCACCCAGGGAATGCCTGAAGACAGAGGCCCTGTATATAGTTTCCTATCTGTCACTCTTCCCTGGAGGAAGAAAACCTTCAGAGATTATACCTGAAACTTCCTTGTTCCTTACATTCCTTTATGAAACTGTAAACCCTTTTAGTTTAGTTAGCATTGATTGAGAATTTGTATGTTATCTTCCCTTCTCTTTATGACTGATTATTGCTGAATACTTAATATCCTATGAAAAGGACAGTTGGGGCTCTCTGTCCATGAGGCAGTTGGCCCTCTGACTCTCATGTTGTCTCTAGTGTCTTCATGGAAACTTTGCTTCAGACCCATTTACCTGAAGCTGGATTCTGGCAAGTTTGTCTGTAGGCCAGTGTTCTCTGAGCAATTAACTGCAGGAAAGAGTGAACTATGATGACTTCTGAAAGCCTTCTTTCCAGGACAGCTTTTGATTCCCATCAGGAAATGTGGATTTTGGGGTGGTCCCACCATGCAACCCAATGGATGTATAACTGTGCCTAAGATCCTTGTCCTGTATCTTGTACTGAGTCATCTGTCCTTCTGGAAATCAGCAATGTGGGTACTTGCTTAGTTAATTCTATGTGATGATCTGCCTATTGAACTCTGGGAACTGAGTTTCTGGCAAGCTTCCACATGGGCAACATTCCACATATCTTGTCTGGACTTGGCAGAATTAAGCATGCCCAGATGCTCCATTCAAAAGGCCCCTAGAAAGCTGGTGCATGACTTCCTCTGGATTTCACACACATGCTCTTCTCCTCAGCTGATTCTTATTCTAACTCTTCTCTGGACATAAAGCACCACCATAGCTTCATACTAGTCTTCAGAGCTCGCAAGCAGATCTTGATCTTTTTAAATACTTAAAAGACATGTTGTCATAATCACAAATTTTGCAATTAGGAGGCACTAATAATGTTAACATTCTTTTTCATATTAAATTTGCCCTTTCTTTGTTTCTAAAGAGTAAATTCTTCTACCATGGATACTCAATTTTCTATATCACTCCCAGTGAAGGCATATTAGCAAGCTTTTTATTTTTTAATCTTGAGATCATGTATTATTTTTTTCTATGGAGTTTCCTCTAGAAATTTCCTGCATGAGTTGAAGCTGACAACATAATGAACTTCTCTCACCAGAGTTCTGGGTGAAACTTTAAATCCAAGGCATATTAAGACACTCCTTCTTTGGAATTCTTTGGGATTTTTTCCCCATGAATTTTAAAAGCCTTGTCTTATTCTTTGATTTTTTATATAGGAGGATTCAAGGTTTTTCTTCCTTCCTGTTCATACCCAACATTGCCTGAAGTGACCTTCTTTCTGTTCTCTAATTGACCTCAATCATCTCAGAGAAGCTTGTTTCCCAAGATAAGATGTTTTGCAAAGATGTTTTATTTCTTTGGCAAAAAAATTACCACGGGAGAAATTTATATTTGTGATACTAATATTAGTTCATTGGATTCCTTTTATAAAATAAAGCAGAAAATTTGAAGACTAAAGATTCAAAGCCAAGACTACCATCTCAGCAATGAATATAAAACCCAGATTGCACATTAGGAAATATGATTACAAGATTACTGATATGGTCACTGACTTTAAATCAGTCTGTATCCTTTGTTTTACACATGATGTGTTATAAATAGAGCCTGGCTTTCTCTAAAAGCTTATGAAATCACTACAGTAAAGTTCCAAGAATCATTGGTCAATATAAGAAACCTAAGAACAAAATCCTTGTTAGACCAACATAAAAAAAGTCAATTAATTCCTTTCATCTTGCCAGTCAAGCTGAGAGATGTCAGGCTGCATAGTAAAGATAGCAAAACCCACAGCAAGTTGGACTTAAACTTTAGGAAATTTTATATTTTCAGTCTAGCGCCTGAAAACTTAAGTCAACTCTAAGCTGGCAGGATGAACTTCTCTCTCTCTCTCTCTCTCTCTCTCTCTCTCTCTCTCTCTCTCTCTCTCTCTCTCTCTCTCTCTCTTACAGCTTTGCAATAATCCCCAGTGATATGCCCAACTTTGATGCAACATGAATGACTATAATTCATTGTTTGGTCTAGATTCAAATCCTTTATGAGCATTTAATAACTTTGTGATATTGACTAAGTTATTCTCATACAATGGCTTTCCGTTTTCTCATCTGTAAAATGCATATCATAATGGCATCTACCTCATAATGTTGTTCTTAGTATTAAGTAATTAATACATTTAATGCTTAGCCATTGCCTAGTACTCTATAAATTTTGTACTCCAATTTTCCATTGTCTTTACTATTATTGTCGTCACTTGAACTCATTGGTCCTTTTCACACATATTACACAGACACACACATAAATCCTTATTCGTCAGGTCATAAAAGGCACTATGACTCAATATACTCAATAACTACGATTCTAGACAACATAAGAAAAATGATTGATACTTGGGGCCAGAGCAATGGCGCAAGCGGTAAGGCCTTTGCTTTGTCAATGCTAGCCTAGGACGAACAGTGGTTCCATTCCCCAGCTTCCCATATGGTCCCCCAAGCTAGGAGAGATTTCTGAGTGCACAATCAGGAGTGAGTATCAACCTTGAGCATCACCGAGTGTGCCCCCCCCAAAAAAAAAAAAGATTGACACTGATCCCTCAAAAAAGTGACTAATAAGAATGAACCAAAGTTAAGATGTGAAGAGAGTCATTCTAGTAGGTTCCAGATATGAATCACTCCTTTGGTGAGAGATGAAAAATGCAGCATTTCAGGAGGTTTTTAATACACACTTGACAGTCAAAACTGTTCTGTCTATTTTTTTTTTTCTGGAATCAGCCAAGCATAAAATTTTCTGGAAGCCTCTTAGTTTTTTTCCCCTTTATAACACAGCTCAATAGCTGGAAGTAAGCAAAAAATCCCACCTCTGTGGCTACAATGGCGCAATATATTAACTCATCTGTTTGACTGGTTAAGGATCCATCAAACCTGTTGCTGTTTTCTTGAGCACCAGCATTTAGGAATTTGGTAATGTTGATAATGTTGAGTATTGTGGAAAGCTGCCTCTGAGCATATTCCAAATAGAGCTCAAAGTTCTCAAGAAGATATAAGAAATGATAAATGCCTTTGCCAAATTCTGAAAGATTTCTTCTATAAGAAGTACAAACTGTTTGGGTTATCATTAGATTAGTCATAGCATTTATTTATATACATATTTGGGTATGCATTACCATTTTAGCTAGAAGAATTACTTTAGGCTTAGAACATAAATCTCTAAAACTAAACATAGCAGAGAATATAAATTTTATTCTTTAGATTGGCAAAAGTCCCAAACTTCAAAATTTTTTCATTGTTGTTCTTACTTTAAAAAAAAATCTCCCCTTGGTTTAAGTGTAAGCTTTTATATTTTTATTAGGCATTGTGTTAGCTTTAGCTCCAACTTCACTACCATGATAGTGATTTTCAAAAACCACTGGCAGATGAGAATCACACTATAGTGGATGAAACTTAAAATGAACATCCTTCTCCAAAGGCATTTATAATAAAAAAAATATTGATTGGATATATGTGGGAGGAGTGGATCCCTAAGATACGTTTTGTCATCTCTTTGTTTCCATTAATGTTACCAGAAATTTTATGTTCTTTAGAATCTAATCAATAAAAACATATGCATTGATCCATTAATTTACTAATAAAATATACTTCCTTGTTGATGTCTTCATGAGATGGGGGGCACTTGCTTGAGTTTTATCACAAGAGAGAAATGTGAGCTTATTTTATAATACTGATTATAAGATAAATAATCTGATAAATTAATAAACAAATATGAAGTATACTAGGCACCATTTCAAACAAAGAGCCCTTATGTTTAAAGTGTTAATTACCTAGTAATAAATAGAGTATGTACTTTATACAGTAATATACTGGAAAATTTCAAAGATTAGAACTTGAGGGTATGAACTAGGTTTGATGAGAATATAAATAGGTAATGTCTATGGTAAAAAGAAGTTAAGATAGAAGAAAAAGATAATATTTGAGCAACTATGCATCAGAGAATTCATGATTTTACATGTGTTACTTCCTGTAGTGACTGCCAGAGAGAGAGAGGAGAGAGAGGGAGAGAGAGAAGAATAGAGAGAGGAGAGAGGGAGAAAGGGAGGGAGGGGGAGAGAGAGAGAGGGAAGGAGGGGGAGAGAGAGAGGGAGGGAGGGGGAGAGAGAGAGGGAGGGAGGGAGGGAGGGACGGAGGGAGGGAGGGAGGGAGGGAGAGAGGGAGGGAGGGAGGGAGGGAGGGAGGGAGGGAGGGAGGGAGGGAGGGAGGGAGGGAGGGAGGGGGAGAGAGAGAATGTATCTTTTAATCCTCCTGGAGTCTAAGGCCTGCCACCGCCTGGAGGTTTCAGAGAGAGGGAGAGATAGATAGGAATTAACCAGTCAGAAGTGGCCCAGGTTCAATGCAGAAAGATAAAGGGATAGATACAAAGCAGGCAGCATCTCACTGGTGCTTTATCTCCACCACCACCACCATCACCCCTGCTCAACCTAGATGCTGGCTGCTCTGGTCACTATCCTGGGCCCCTCCCCAACTGTCAAAGTCTATTTTGTAGAATCTACTGCAGTAGATGATGCCAGGCCTCTATAGATTACTATAGATTACTGCATTAAATTACAAGAAGCTGCTGCTCAGTTTCTGCTTGTCCCCTAGCACCCAGGGCTGTCATGGCTGAAGAGGCCCAAGGCTGCCAGAGTCCAGTGCTCAAGACTCACAGATGCGTAGGGCCTGATTGCCTGGTAAGGCCCAGAAACCACCCAAGGACGCCAACTTGTAGCAACCAGGACTCAGAAAGAAGAGAGAAGGAGAAATCAAGTATCTATTTTTATTTCTCATGGAGTCCGAGGTCTATGGCTACCACCCAGGGGGTTCTGAGAGACAGGAAGAGATAGATGGAAATTTACTGGCCAGAGGTGTCCAAGGGAGGCTCGGGTCAATAGAAAAAGATAACGGTATAGATACAAGCAGGCAGCATCTTGCTTTATCTCTGGCCCCCATGGACAGACAGGCACTGCTCTGGTCACTATCCTGGGCCTCTCCTCAACTGTTCAAGTTTTTCCTTTTATACCTAGCATGACAAAGGGGCATATAAAAGGGACATGTCTAGGGGTGTCTAGGTTCAACCAGTCATTACAGTGAGAGTATCCAAGGGGCATGTTCAAGTCCAGTGGGGGTCTCCAAGGGGCGTGTCCAAGTCCAATTGCCATTTCATCAACACTTCCCCATATTTACCACACCAATTATTACTCCGTGGTCAGTAATATTTTAGATAGGTAATATCTATGGTGAAAAAAAGTTCGGATAGAAGAAAAAGATAGTATTTTTTTAATTCTTTTTTTTAATATAATTTTTATTTTGATCATAGTGTCTTACATATTGTTGACAATAACATTTTAGGTACATATTTACATAAAATCAGGGGGGATTCCCATCCCCAAATTGCCCTCCCTACCCCTCCATTTTTGTCCTACCTCCCATTTCCTCTTCCCTCACCCCCAGGGCAGCTAGAATATGTGGTCCCCTCTGTATCCAACCCACTACTTAGTAGTCTTGCACCTGTTTGGTCTTGAGGCCTCCCTTATCTCCCCCTCTAACTGTAGGCAGGACTAGCTAGTTCAAGTTGCGTGGTTTTGCCTGAAAAGGAGGAGATAAATAAACTGGGGTAAGAGTCTAATACTCCCAAAATGGGTGGAATCCTTCTAGAGGCTCTCATCATCGATTTGGGAGATGAAGGAGAGAAAGAAGGTGAAACACTCCACCAGTACCAAAAAAAGTGTCAATTATCCAGTGAGGACTCCAGCTATAACGATAAGCACCTCAAAAAACAGACGAAAAACAAAGCAAAACAAACAAACAAAAGATAATTTTTTTTTTTTAGGATGTGGTGTTTTATTTTTTTTTTAATATAATTTTTATTTTGATCATAGTGGCTTACATATTGTTGACAATAATATTTTAGGTACATATTTACATAAAATCAGGGGGGATTCCCATCCCCAAATTGTCCTCCCTACTCCCCCGTTTCTGTCTTACCTCCCATTTCCTCTTCCCTCACCCCCAGGGCGGCTAGAATATGTGGTCCCCTCTGTCTCTAACCAACTACTTAGTAGTCTTGCATCAGTTTGGTCTTGATGCCTCCCTTATTTACCCCTCTAAGTAGGGGCAGGGGTAGCTAGTTCAAGTTGCGTGGTTTTGCCTGAAAAAGAGAAAATAAATAAACCGGGGTAAGAGTTTAATACCCCGAAAATGGGCAGAATCCTTCTAGAGGTTCTCATCATCGATTTGGGAAATGAAGGAGAAAAAGAAGTTGAAACACTCCACCAGTACCAAAAGAAGTGTCAAATATCCAGTGAGGACTCCAGCTATAACGATAAGCACCACAAAAAAACAGATAAAAAATAAACCAAAACAAACTAAAAACAAACACAAACAAACAAAAAACACGCCGTGGTCTTGAAATAAGAAACATGGCGTAGCACATAATGAAAGAAAAGAAAGGAAGAGAAAGAAAAGAAAGAAAAAAAAAAAAAAAGAATAATTGGGGCCAACAATTTCAATAATCACATCCAAACTGAGGAATCGACCAAAATAGCTAGGTAAATAAAAATAATAATAACAATAATAAATGAAGGTAAGATATATATATATATATATATATATATATATATATATATATATATACATAACCAAGGTTTTGTGTTTTTTGTATTTTTTTTTCCCTCCTGCCCTGGCACAGTAAATATTGGGGTCATTCGAAAAGGAATTCACTTGCCCTATAAGATATGGGGTTTCTCCGTCCTTGGAGTATACTGTCATGGAATCAGCTCTAGTCTTTGCTCAGGATCATTACTCTCCAGGTTGTGGTTTTTTTTTTTTTTTTTTTTTTTTTTGGTGTGTGGAAAGCTTCTGCTCTGTCCAGTGTGATACCGTCAGAGCTCTGTGTTTAGCAGTCCCAGTATCTGTACATATCCTGAGGTGGGACTTATGGTGAAGTCAGTCTTTGTGAATCTGGAGGTTCTGTTACCTCAGTGCCATTTTAATCCATCTTCTGTGGTTGGTGATCTTGGTCTTTGCGCTGAACCTAGGAAGGCATCTAGGATAGCGTCTTTCTTTGTTCTTCCAGAAGCCCCTTTCCGTTACAATTGTCTCTGCCGGACCTTTGGGACTGGGGATCATGCTTATTGTGCAGGTCTTAGTTCAAACCCTAGACTAGGGCTTTTTTATTGGTCCCAAGATGTATACAGTCTGGTCGTGGTTCTAGTATCCAGTCATCTGTAAATCACGATCTTGGCTTTTGGACCTACCAAAGGGTGCCACGTCTTCTGGTTTTGTCTTGTCGTTAGCTGGTGAGGTAGGCTAAACTGCTCTAAGGTCAAGTTGTTCACATTTTCCTCATTGTCGAGATATCATGTTAGAGCTGGCCCTTGTTGTTGACCCTGCAGTAATAAGGCTGTCCCAGATGGAGATTGTTTCTTACAGCTGTTGTGAGGAGCTGTGCCGTTTCTATGTCTGGGATCCAGGGTTCAAGGCTGGTTGAATGGTATCTAATCACCTGAGGTCTAAGTTGATTCCACTTGACATATTTTCAAGGTAGGAGATAACCCTGTATTGTAAACAACTATGAGTTCCTATCTCTAGTAGATAAGAGCTCTTTTTTTTTTTTTTTTTTTACTATGTAAGATTTCCCCTTTATTTAGTGTGCCTTTGCAGGGGGAAGTGGTGCTCCATTATATGTCGGAGTATTTGGGGTGGACAGAGTGAGTAACAGAGATAGGTCACATACCCAAAGACGATTAAAAAAAAAAAAAAAAAAAGGAAATAAAAGTGTATGTGCCCACAAATGTATATGTAAGGCAAACATTTAAATAAATAAGTTAATTAAAAAAATATAAAACAATTAAAATGAGTTAGCGAAGTTTTAAAGGACCAATGTGGTGCAAAAGACTACTTTGCATTTGGGAGAGAACAGGTAAAGAGTTGGTGTATTACAGGTCTTATGCCTATGTTGGAAGTACAGTTTTCCCATTGTCTTTTGGATTTTTCTTGTGGTGTGTGGGTTCCCAGGCATCTTCCAATCACACCCCCTGCCCCCCTTCAGATTGGTAAAAATTTGCAGCTGGGAGGTCTTGGAAGAGTTCTTGCATTGGGGATACTATTGGACCTAAGTCCGGTTTCAAGAAACAGTCCATGTTAGGGGGAGTTGGTAGGGAGGGTCTCGCAGCATGTGTCCACAGGGGAGTTGGCTGTCTTTTCTTGCAGGAGACGATGTGTGGGTTCGGTTGGGTGTCCCCTCGCCTGGGTGCTGGGTACTGGTTCATTGGGTAGGAGGTCGATCTTGATGCCTAAAAGATTAAGGACTGAGGGTGGAGAGTTTTAATATGGTGGGAGATCTGGATGGGATTGAGGGGTGAAGGGATAGTTGGATTTCCGGGGGGGAGAAAGGGGAAGATATATGGGAGGGGTATGAAGGAAGAGAAAAGAGAAAATACCGTAGAAAGGGAGAAGAGAAAGGGAAAAAAGTAAAGAGAAGAGTAGAAGAGAAAAAGAAAAGAGAAAAAAAATAGAGAGAAGAAAGGAGAGAATAGCAAGGGAATGCTGGTTTGGTTGAATGTGTTCGATGACTAGAGCCTGTAGTTTAGGTCTGTACATCGCAGGTACTGCTTTGGTGGTCTGACTGGTCACGTGCTTCGATTCCTAAAAGAAGGTTTAACCTAGAGATAAAGTGAATGTTAAAGAGTTTTCTCGTGGCCGTCTCATAGTGCAAGCAAGGTATGGTATCTCGTGTGGTATCCCGAGTTGCCATCTTAGTTTGTCCGCCCTTTGTATCTAAGGGCGCCTGTGGAAAGAAAAGCTGAGAGGTTATTTTTAAAATATAGTAAGGTAAAGGGATTAAAACGTAGTGTTATGGTATGTTGCCATTGCATTACGTGATTTCCCTCGGTGTTCTATACTTGTGTTCCTGTTTACGATCTCTAAGGGATTATTGTGGGCCTTTGTTGTAGGAGTCTGGTTACATACCTGTTCTCTCCATGTTGCTGTTTCTGTTGTTGCTGTTTTCTTTGTGGTATAATGTGCAGTCAAGAGTTTGCATTGTTCCTTTTTCATGTATTTTGGACACTGCTCCCACGTATATGTTGACTATTACAGTGATCGGAGTTTCTACCCTGTTAAACCCTGTTATATGATTGTTAGGTATTAGTTGTGTATAAAATATATGTTCTAGGTGTTTCAGAATAGTGCTACCATTCTGTGTTTATCTTTTGTCTTCTGGCTTACTTCGTTTAACATAACATGATCTAGGTCCATCCACGTTGCTGCAAAGTCTGTGATTGTATCATTTCTAACTGCCATGTAATATTCCATTGTGTATATGTACCACATCTTAATGATCCATTCATCCGTTGTTGGACACCTAGGTTGGTTCCAAGATTTGGCTATTATACTGAGTGCTGCGATAAATAGTGGGGTGCATATGTATTTTGGAATGAATGTCCTTCCATCTTGTGGGTATATGCCTAGGAGGGCAATTGCTGGGTCAAATGGCAGCTCAATTCTGAGTTCTTTGAGCACTCTCCAGACTTTCCTCCATAGGTGTTGGACTAGGGGACATTCCCACCAGCAGTGGATGAGAGTTCCTTTCATACCGCATCCCCGCCAACAAAGGTTGTTTCCATTATTTTTGATGTGGGCCATCCTCACTGGTGTAAGGTGGTATCTCATTGTTGTCTTGATTTGGATCTCCCTGATGATGAGTGAAGGTGAGCATGTTTTCATGTGTTTGTTGGCCATCCTTCTGTCTTCCTCAGAGAAGTGTCTATTTATTTCATCTCCCCATTTTTTATAGCTTTGTTTGCTTTTGGGGGGCTCAGCTTTCTGAGTGCTTTGTATGTTCTAGATATCAGCCCTTTATCTGATATGTCAAGTGAAAAGATTTTTTCCCATTCTGTTAGCTGTCTTCTTGCGTTAAGCAGGGTTTCTTTTGCCATGCAGAAGCTTTTTAGTTTGATGTAGTCCCATTTGTTTATATTTGATGCTAACGTTCTTGCCATTGGTGCTCCATTCTCAAAGACCTTTTTGATATATAGGTCTTTGAGTGTTCTGCCTATTTTATTCTCAATAAACTTTATGGATTCGGGTCTGATTTCAAGGTCTTTGATCCACTTTGAGTTGATTTTTGTATAAGGAGTAAGGTATGGGTTGATTTTCACTTTCGTACATGTGGTTTTCCAGTTGTACCAACACCATTTGTTGAATAGGCTTTCTTTGTTCCATTTCAGATTCTTGCCTCTTTTATCAAATATTAGTTGGCTATATACCTGGGGGTTTATGTCTGGGAATTCTGTTCTGACCCACTGGTCTGATGTCCTGTCTCTGTTCCAGTACCATGCTGTTTTGATTACTATGGCTTTATAGTATAGTTTCAAGTTAGGTAAGGAGATGCCTCCCAGCTTCTTGTTTTTCAGTATTTGTTTGGCTATCCTGGGTCTTTTGTGGTTCCAGATGAATTTTGTGAATGCTTGTTCTAATTCTTTAAAGAATTGTGTCTGGATTTGGATAGGGATTGCATTAAATCTATATAGGAGTTTGGGTAGGATAGTCATTTTGATTATGTTAATTCTACCTATCCATGAGCATGGGATGTTCTTCCATTTCTTTAGATCATCTTCAATTTCTTTCTGGAGTGTTTTGAAGTTTCCCTGGTATAGGTCTTTCACTTCTCTTGTAAGGTTGATTCCTAGATACTTGATATTTTTTGATACTATCTTAAATGGAATTGTATTTTTAATCTCTCTCTCCTCAACTTCATTGTTTGTATATAGAAACGCTACTGTCTTTTGTGTATTGACTTTGTAACCAGCCACTTTGCTGTATTGGTTAATTGTTTCTAGGAGTTTTACTGTGGACTCTTTAGGTTTTTCGATGTATATCATCATATCGTCGGCAAAGAGAGATAGCTTGTGTTCCTCTTTCCCAATTTGAATTCCTTTGATTTCCTTCTCTTGTCGGATTGCTATTGCTAGGACTTCTAAGGTTATATTGAATAAGAGTGGAGAGAGTGGACAGCCTTGCCTAGTTCCTGATCTTAGTGGGAATGCTTCTAGTTTCTCACCATTGAGTATAATGTTGGCTGTAGGCTTTTCATAGATAGCTGTAACTGTCTTGAGGAAGGTTCCTTCTAACCCTATTTTGCTGAGTGTCTTTAACATGAAAGGATGTTGGATTTTGTCAAATGCCTTCTCTGCATCGATTGATATGATCATGTGGTTTTTGTCTTTCATGTTGTTGATGTGGTGTATAATGTTGATTGATTTGCGTATGTTGAACCAACCTTGCATTCCTGGGATGAATCCCACTTGATCGTGATGTATGATCTTTTTGATGAAGTGCTGGATTCGGTTTGCTAATATTTTATTGAGTATCTTTGCATCTATGTTCATTAGTGAGATTGGTCTGTAGTTTTCTTTTTTGGTAGTGTCTTTGCCTTCTTTGGGAATGAGTGTGATATTAGCCTCATAAAAGGAGTTGGGGAGGATTCCTGTTTTTTCTATGGTTTGGAAGAGCCTATGGAAAAGTGGTAGTAACTCTTCTTGAAATGTTTGATAGAATTCACCTGTAAATCCATCTGGGCCTGGGCTTTTGTTCTTAGGGAGTTTTTTAATTACATCTTCAATTTCCTCTGAGGTGATTGGTCTGTTTAGGATTTCTAGATCTTCCTTTTCCAGTCTTGGAAGAGGGTGTTTTTCCAAGAATCTATCGATTTCTACTGGGTTCTCTAGCCTAGTTGAGTATAGTTGTTCATAATATGATCTCATGATATGTTGTATTTCTTGGGGTTCTGTTGTAATCTCTCCCCTTTCATTTGTGATCCTATTGATTTGGGTGTTTTCTCTCTTTTTTTTGGTGAGTTTTGCCAGTGGTTTGTCTATCTTGTTTATTTTTTCGAAAAACCAACTCCTGGTCTCATTGATTTTTTGTATTGTTTTCTTGGTTTCTATGTTGTTTATTTCTGCTCTGGTTTTTATTATTTCTTGCCTTCTGGATGTGGTTGGACTTCTCTGTTGCTGATGTTCCAATTCTTTGAGGTGATCTTTTAAACTGTTGGTTTTGTTATTTTCCTGATTCTTGACATAGGCCTGAATTGCTATGAGTTTCCCCCTAATTACTGCTTTTGCTGTGTCCCATAAATTTTGACATGTTGTCTCTTCATTGTCATTTGTCTCAAGGAATCTTTTTATTTCTTCCTTGAGTTGTTCTTTGATCCAGCTGTTGTTGAGCAGCATGTTGTTTAATCTCCAGGTATTAGTTTTTCTCCATTGCTTCTTCTTGACCTCAATTTTGAGCTCTGTGGCATAGTGATCTGAGAGGGTACTTCTAATGATCCTTACCTTTGTGGTCTTATATAGGTTGGCTTTGTATCCTAATATATGGTCTATTCTGGAGAAGGTTCCATGTGGGCTTGAGAAGAATGTGTATTCTGCTTTCTGGGGGTGGAGGGCTCTATATAAGTCTATTAGCCCTAAATCTTCTAATTTTTCATTCAGAGCTCTTATTTCTTTGCTATTTTTCTGTTTGGTGGATCTGTCCAGTGGTGATAGTGGAGTATTGAGGTCCCCTGCTATTATCACATTTCCCTTCATGTGTTTCTCCAGGTTTGCCAGTAGTTGCCTCACATATTTTGCTGGCTCTACATTAGGTGCATAGATATTGACCAGGGTTAGTGTTTCTTGATCTAATGTTCCCCTGATCAGTAAGTAGTGACCCTCTTTGTCTCTGATCACTTTCTTGAGGTTGAATGCAATTTGGTCTGATATAAGAATTGCTGTCCCTGCTCTTTTTTGTTTTCCATTGGCCTGAATAATCACTTTCCATCCTTTTATTCTAAGCCTGTGCTTATCCTGCATCTGTAGGTGTGTTTCTTGCAGACAGCAGAAGTCCGTTTTATTTTTCCTAATCCAGTTCTCTACTATGTGTCTTTTAATTGGAGAGTTTAGTCCGTTAACATTTAGGGAGATTATTGAGAGAGAGGATTGTTGTGTAGTTGTGTTGTGTAGGGTGGTTTTTGTTACAATCGGGGGTTTGGATTGTGTAATTCGTCTTTGAGTAAGTCGTTTAGGATCGGTTTTGTTTGCACAAATAGTTCAAATTCGTTCTTGTTTGAGAATGTTTATAGTCTATCCTCCCATATGAATGTAAGTTTTGCTGGGTATTGGACCCTAGGTTGGAAATTTCTTTCATTCAGTCGTTTAAATATGTCATTCCATTGTCTTCTTGCTTGAATTATTTCAAATGGGAGATCTGGTTGGATTCTTATGTCCCTACCTTGGTACTTGAGGTTTCTTTTCTTCCTTATTGCTTTAAGGAGTTCTTCTTTCTCTTTGTTTTTTGCCAATTGGATTACCATGTGTCTTGGTGTTTGTTTATTGGGGTCTATCTTATTGGGAACTCTTTTTATTTCCTGTATTGGCATTGCAGTATCCTTCCAGAGGGTGGGGAAGTTCTCCGCTATTATCTCTCTGACTACTTGTTCTTCCCCTTTCCCTACTTCCTCCCCTTCTGGTATACCCACAATTCTTAGGTTGTTTCTTTTGTCCTTGCTCATTAGATACTGGACCTTTCCTTCCAGTGCTTTGCCTTTTATTTCTTTGTTGGTTTCTTGATCATTTTTTGTTTGCAGTTTTCCTTCGAGTTCTTCAATGTGTTTCTCCAATTCTGTGTTTCTGCTTGTAAGGCTTGTTACTTTGTCTGTTAATTCCTTCACTTCTTTTTGTATGGAATCTCTCATGTTCTTTAACATTTCTTCTTTAATTTGGCTGATTTGTTCATCCATAGATTTCTTATACTCGATAGCTAGGGTTTCTCTAATTCCTTTTATTAATTCTTGCATTTCCTTCCTCATGGCTGCTTTTAGGTCTTCATCGCGTGTATCTGTGTATTTTGGTGGACTTGGAAGCTTGCAAGAGTTTGTCACCATATCTCCAGATATTAGTGATTTCCTTGATTTACGCATATTTCTTTGTATTTAATGGTGTGTTTTAGAGTGCTGTGCTTCTAATTTTCACCTGTTTTGATCCCCTGTGGTGTGGGAGTTGGTTCCCTCCCTGAGGGTGGTTCTAGAGGGACTTTTGGGTGAACTCGCTGAGGTTTTGATCCTCCTGTACTCTTTATGTGGCCTGGTTAGTTGTTTTCCTCTTTTGTTGGCAGCTAGTACTGGCCCTTTCCTGACCACAGTGGTGGGGGGCACTGTTTCTCCTCTCCTTTTTCTCCTCTCCTCTACTAGTTGGAAGTCAGTCTTCCTCTTTATTCCTGTCAGCAGGTGTAGTTCCGCTTCTGGCCACACTGGTTGCGGGCGCTGTTGAGCCTGACTCTCTGTTCCCTCCCTTATCTGGGGGTCAATGAAGCTCTGCTCCTCCGAGTTACCGCGGAAGAAATTCCCCCAGTCAAGCCCTCCCGGTAGCTGCTCTCAGCCCTAGGGGGGGTCTCAGGTCCACTCTGGGGCTCGGGGCTAGGTTGCTCTAGGTTACCTAAAGGTCCAGGGGGCAGGCCCAAGCTCACCTAGTCTATTCGTCCCACCTGTCCCAGCTGGGCAGGTGACTCCGGCCCACTAGGTACTAGGGAATGTCCTCCCCAGTCTACCCTCGGGTCAGGTGGGATGAACTCTGGGGCCTGGAAGTTGAGGCAACGGGTGGTGTGGTCTCTGTGCCAACCAGCTGGCCTCTGCAGTCTATGGGGGGGGGTGTCGCGCGCAGGGTGGCTGGCGGCCGCGGGTCGTCCACGTGTGAGCGCCCTAAAACAGTGCACTCACCATGGACGCCGGGGTTCCCTACTCCCCGTTGGCGTGGCTGGCCTCTGCAGTCTATGAGGGGGGGGTCGCGCGCAGGGTGGCTGGCGGCTGCGGGTTGTCCACGTGTGAGCGCCCTAAAACAGTGCACTCACCATGGACGCCGGGGTTCGCTATTCCCCGTTGGCGCGGCTGGCCTCTGCAGTCTATGAGGGGGGGGGTCGCGCGCAGGGTGGCTGGCGGCTGCGGGTCGTCCACGTGTGAGCGCCCTAAAACAGTGCACTCACCATGGACGCTGGGGTTCCCTACTCCCCGTTGGCGCGGCTGGCCTCTGCAGTCTATGGGGGGGGGGGTCGCGCGCAGGGTGGCTGGCGACTGCGGGTCGTCCACGTGTGAGCGCCCTAAAACAGTGCACTCACCATGGACGCCGGGGTTCGCTATCAAAAGATAATATTTTTAAGCAAATACGCATCTGAGCATTTATGATTTTATTTATGATATTTCCCCCATACTTCCCACACTAATAATTACCCTGTGCTCAGTTATATTTTAAATGTGGAGAAAGGAGGTTCAGAGAGAACAGTGGCTTTACACACCGTTTACCCAAGTTTGATCCCTGGTACCATTATATATGGGCCAACAAGCCGAACTGGAGTGATCCTTGAGCATAGAGTCAGGAGTAATCCCTGAGAATTGACAAGTTTGACTCATAAAATGATTTTTAAAATGCAGACAAAGATGTATCTAAGCCAAGCAAGTAGACTCCAAAATCTCAGATTTTACTCAATTTGACACATTAAGTCAGCAATCAAATACATGACATTATTTTCCTCTCCTTTAAATGTTACCATTCTGCATTCTGAATACTAGAGAATGCATATGCAACTGAACTATCAATTTTACTTCTTTCAACTTTACTTCTTTCTGAACTGAAAGGCAAGGCTATTCTCATTCCTTCATGTTTCCTATCACTGCATCACTGACTATATGTATGTGTTTTACAGGGAAGTCAAGATGCAATTAACCAATTGGGATGTTTTTGCATCACCACTGGTAATTAAAATAAACATCCACTTTGCCCAATGCAGACAAGTCCCGATTCCCTAAATAACATACCCAATTCTGGAAAACCTAGCAAACAAAATCTTTTTTTGTTTTTGTTGTTAAAGAGATGAAACGAAAGGAGCCAGTTTTATAAACAAGATTTAGAAACTTTTTTTGGGGGGAAGGAAAAGTTTAATGAAAGTAAAATCTTAAAAGAAGCAAAATTTTTCACATACCAGACATTGCCGGCAGAAGGGTTGCTGAGGGAGGCTGTTTAGGTTAATACTCTAACCAAACGTCCTTCCAACTTCATCCATTGCCATAACCCTCTTGGAAATATAAAGAAATACGTGTATGTATAGCCTATGCAAACAAGAATGCCAGAGAAGTTTAAGATGAAAGAGTCAGACATGAGATATTTCTTACAGTAATTGTGTGTCAATTATAGTCACATTTCTAAATACTTTTGAATTATCTGTTTATATCTATTCATTTGTTGTATCTCATACATAATTTTCTTTTGTCCAAAAGTTCTTAGCACTTATGTACCATATTTGCCAGCATATAAGATGACTGGGTGTATAAGACGACCCCCTAATTTTGCAGTTAAAACATAGGTTTAGGCCTATATTAG
Source organism: Suncus etruscus (assembly GCF_024139225.1). Taxonomy (NCBI): domain Eukaryota; kingdom Metazoa; phylum Chordata; class Mammalia; order Eulipotyphla; family Soricidae; genus Suncus; species Suncus etruscus. The sequence goes on from NC_064850.1 coordinate 52,554,061, forward strand.
CTGTATCAGACAGAACGTTCCTGTGCTGCAACTGTATGTACCACAGTGAGCCAATCACAGCAAGCAAAGGTTCAAAGGTTATACTGTAATAGACTTCCTCTCTGACTCTGGCCAATCTGAGCAGGCTTTTTACAGTGTAGATTCGGTACAGAACATTGTCTGTTTTTATGCATGCATAAAAAGCCTGCTTGGATTGGCTGAGTTAGAGAGGCGGTTCAAGCAGCCTTGCAGTGATTGGTGCAGGATCGAGTTGAAAAATTAATTTTGTGGCAATATTCAGACAATTTTCATTTAGCGGCATATTGAAACATTTTTCGGGATATACTCGGCATATAAGACCCCCCCAGGGGCCGGAGAGATAGCATGGAGGTAAGGTGTTTGCCTTGCATGCAGGAGGTCATGGGTTCAAATTCAGTGTCCCATATGGTCCCCCGTGCCTGCCAGGAGCAATTTCTGAGCCTGGAGCCAGGAATAACCCTTGAGCACTGCCGGGTGTGACCCAAAAAACACACACACAAAAAAAAGACGACCCCCGATTTTCAGTTGACTTTTTTTGTTTCAAAAGTCGTCTTATATGCCGAAAAATACGGTATGTTCAATTTCCTTAGAAGCTCTTTTTATTTTTTTATTTTAATTGTAATACAGACACAGTCAGAAAGACTTTTCAATAACTCTCAGTGATACTAAGAGTTATAAAAGATTGTACTTGCCTTTGCAAATGTTCTCTCTCTTCCAATCACCTCTAATGATCAATTGATAGAAATATCTAGTACCACATCACTAGGCATTATTAGACTAGTGACTAATAATTTTTGCTCACACTAAAAATTATTTATCTCTGTACAATTAATAGTTTTATTTAGTGAAAAATAAACCATTTATTTGTATATAGATAGAAATTATTTTATGTGTGTAAACAATTTATGAATCATGAGAGCAAACAAAATCTTAAGTGTGATCTCAGTAGAGAAAGCAATAGAGATGTCACTATTCTGACAGGAGCAGCACTCCTACTTTCCCTTGCCTTTGCCTTCACACCTTTGCCTCATAATAGTGACAGACACTGCTTCTTCACCTCTAAGAGCTGCCATAATTTACACAGTCTTGTTTTAGAAACAATTAGATAAGAGTATTAGAGTCTACAGAATCAGTTTCCAGAGCAATACTGCCAAGGCTCAAAAACAGAAATTTCATCATCATGTAAGCCAAGATTCCAATCTCTCTTTCAATTGCCTAATAAACAAACATATAAAGACTCTTTCTTATATTTGAAACCTCATTTTAGAGGTTACACTAGCAAGCTATTACCAATGCAATTCCCAGGAACCATGAAAACAGACTCCAGAGGATATTTCCAAGCCATTCAATATCAGTAATAATTTAAAAAAGAATAGATGCATTTTCATCAATATTAACCTAGGATACTCTCCAAGTGTACCAAAGCAGAATTGAGTTCTAGGAGTGAGTTTTGTGGTCCATTTAAAAATTACCATTTAGAAATCAGAAGTATAAAGGTTATGGAAAATGGGAATGGATTGGATCTGCAGTCTGCAAGAAGTTTCAAAGCCATCTACTCACATTCTAAGAAGTAGGTTAAGAGTATGGGTTCAAAAAAAAAAAAGAGTATGGGTTCACAGAAATGGAAAATAGGGGCCTCATATGCCACATGTTTCTCATAGCTCTAAATAATTTGTAAAAAGATTTTTCCATTCAAGATTTATATAAGATTTAATAATAATAAATAAGATTTAATAATAATAAAATGATAAATAAGATTTAATAATAATAATAATAAACCATATTCTTGTACCTTTAAAAAATTCACCTCAATCACTGAGCTCTCTACAAGACAACAAAATAATATTAAAGAACAAAATGAGCAACAGCCCAATAGAAAAGAAAATTAGGCTAATGAAATGATTAGGCAATATACGGGGGAGACAACTAAAGAAAGCTAGTAAGTGGGAACAAAATCATTCATAAGCAGAGAAAGAACATTAAAACAAAATGGATTACTTTAGGCCAAATAAATTGGCAAAAACTTAAAAAAGATAGTTCCAAGATTTAAGGAGGATGTGGATTTTCTGACCAGGTCAGGGAAGGATAAAATTGTCTTCAACTGAGAGAAAGATATAAAAGCAAATTTAGAGAGAAAATCTGAAGGTTCTATTTGACATGTTGATTTTGATATGTGAGGTCGACATGCAAGTAAAAGTGTCAACTAAATGACTAGTGGGGCACAGGGAGAGATTCAGGCAAGACATATGCATCTGAATGGGATAGACAGATTTTTATCTAAACTTATGAACATAAGTGAGATTGCCAGATAGATAGAACTCAAACAAGATCAAAGATTGAGGCCTTCAACATTAATATTAGTATTTTTTTTTAAAAAAAAAGAGAGAACACAACAAAGAGACTAAAGAGGATTCTGTAGTTTCCTGCCAGCAAGAAATTGTGAATGACAATGTCAAATGTCATTAAAATCTCAGCAGTCAGAGGTCTAAGAATTGACTGAAAAAAAGTAGCATAGAAGTTAAAATAAAAAGAAACTGAGTGGAAGAGAATTCAGTACTTAGGGAGTAAGAATAAGCAGAAGATATTTCACTAGGTAATCCTTGAGACTTTTTGAACTTTTATCAATGTGAATGTATTTTTTTCACCTTATCCTTCAGATATAAAACAAACAAACAAACAAACAAATAGTCTTGGCCCATAATAAATGGTCACAGATTGTATAACTTAGGAACAATGTAAGTTCATCGCTTACTGCTTGAAAATTGGAAACACAAAATCAGATAACTAGGATGATATAGTAACAATCTTCTTCCAGGCCATAGGTGTTTACTTGTATTCCCATGTGGAGAAATGATGAGGGAGCACTCTGGAGTCTCTATGTGAGCACTAATTCCTGTTATGAGACTGAGTCCTCATGACTTGAGCATATCCCAAAGGTCTCATTTGTTCCTCTTTTATATGATGTATACCTGTGAATGTGTATATACATCATTTATATAAATATACATATGACATAAATACTTTAATATGCCAATTTAAGAAAGAAATAAAAATTAAAAGCACAGCAATAATCAAATTTTACTTTTGAAGAAACTATGATTAAGTGACATAGAACCTATATCAAAAAATATCACTTTGTAATGCAGAAAAGATGGGAGCTTTAAAATAAAAGTTAAAACATGTAGATATTAACTGAAAAGTTCTATAATACATTTAACCAGCTTTCCAGAAGACAGAATTAAGAACAATAAGGAAATTCAATATTTTAAAATGTCATATTTTTTAATGGATCATAGTCATGTGTTTGTTATATTAATCTATAAATCTACAAGACCAGCATATCCTAAGCAGAAAAAGTAAAAACAAATCCACACCAGGCAAAAAGTTGAAAAACAATGATGACAAAGAGAACATTGTTGAAGCAACCAGGAGAGAAAAGTAAAATCCAGCACCTCACAAGGAATGACTGCAAACTCCCTAAATAAGTGTGAGTGTCCAGGAGACAATGAAATAATATTATAAAGGAATGAATATAAAATAATTATCAAATAAGCATTTTAACCAGAAAAACTGCATTTGTGAGCAAGAATAAAATCAAGCCATTTACAAAAAAATTAATAGTTAGCCACCAAAACGCATGCCCTAAAGGAGCTCATTTTCTATTACTTTAGAAAAATGACTCCAGGCCAGAGATAGGACAGTGGGTGAAATACTTGTTTTACATATAGCTGACTTGGGTTGGATCTCTGAGATCCAATATGGTCTCCTGAGCAACATCAGAAGTTATCCCTAAATTTGAGCCAAGAATAACCCTTGAGCATTGCAAGCAGTGGACCTAACCCCCGAAACCCACAAAAAATAAAAAAAAATGACTCCAAAAACATAATTAATACAAAGGACCCAAAAAAGGTGATGTTCTGGAGTTTTCCTTAGCTGTGAGCTCATCATATTCATTTCCAAATGCATGGTCCTCAGTTTCAATTAGAGGGTAAAGAAGCTTCTTCTTCCTAACCACAGATGATTTAGCAATAGTTCATATTTCACTTCTTGAATTACAATTGTAAAATTCATTTATGTATTCAGCTGTTTAAGAGTTTGCTGGTTGAGCAAGCTATCTCTTCAAGACCATCTCTTTTAAGTCATGCTAGACTTTTATTCAGTACTTTTATGTTTTATTCCTATTCAAAGACAGTCCTGGGTTGTGGCTCAGCAGTAGCACCCTTACTTTAGTATGTATTCAATGCTCAGCACTGAAGTAATAATGAAGATAATCATGATGGTTATGATGATGATGATGATAATAACGAAGTATTTTGAGCAAATTGGAAATAAAAAAAAAGTTAAATGAGTTGCTTTATTAAGGAAGAAAACAAAATGCCAGAAAAAAATGTTATCTAGCAATGAGCATACTTGAAAAGCACTTTTCTCCTTAAGAATAAACACAAAGAGAAAAATAAATTTAAAAAACGAGATTAGTAAGCATGAAGGATAAAAAATACATATGCTATATATTCCCCAGACTGAGAGAATATTTGATATAAAGAGAAGCCCTTTAAAACAGGTGTTAATTATTATATTTTCCATTATTAAAAGACAACAAGACATGTCACTGAAAGAATATAGCTACTATTAAGCTGGGCTCTCCATGTGCTTCTAGCCTACCACTTATGCCAACATATGGAGAGGATTAGTATTCTTGTCTCTGTTCCCACACATACTCATCAGTTAAGAGCCTGAAATCTGGGGCCGGCGAGGTGGCACTAGAGGTAAGGTATCTGTCTTGCAAGCGCTAGCCAAGGAAAGCTGGTGTCCCATATGGTTCCCCCAAGCCAGGGGCAATTTCTGAGCGCTTAGCCAGGAGTAACCCCTGAACATCAAACCGGTGTGGCCTGAAAAACCAAAAAAAAAAAAAAAAAAAAAAAAAGAGCCTAAAAATCTATCCTTTTCCTTTCTTTTCTTTGCATAACTAGCACCTATGTGATGCTGCACAAGCTTAAGAAACATATTGTGCACAGAATACTGAATATGTTTATTAAAGAAGCATTAACAGCTGTGGAAATAGCTCAGCTGACCAAGGCACATGCTGTACATGCGGGAGGTCCAGACTATCTCAGGCATTCATGGTCCTCTGAGAAACATCAGAAGAAACCCCTTAGCAACAAGCCAGAAGCAGACCCTGAGTGCTACTGGGATTGGTCAAAAAATAACATACTTATAGTTTTGAATAAAGAAATATTCTGTTTGAAAAAATTAAGTAAAGAAAGTGTGCACAGTGGGTGACTATTCTTCTTGTACATGTTTGTGTAGCCTTATTCTGTCTTATCCACTGGATGTATAGTTGAGGTCGAAATGAGAGTAAGTTCCATTCTGAAGGGAAGGGTCTGTCCAGTGAATTTGATTAAGACAAGTTTTGAAGTCTTCTCTTCATCTTTATTTACTCTCCTTATTTATTTTAATTAGGAATTCTTGTTTGTAAAACAAGGGTGAACTTTAAACTGAAGCACTTTGAAAAATACAGAAGTCAAAATAATGCACAAGAGAGAATTTTTTAAGTATATATTATAAAAATAAGTGTTAAGAATAAAATTAAGTGTCATTGGACCTCAGTGGAATAAAATCCTAGTTCAAGAAACAAATTCCATGGGACCAGAATGATAGTACAGCATAGAGGGCATTATCCTTGCACATAGTGGACCTCGGTTCAACCATTGGTGCCCAAAATGGTCCCCTAAGGTCACCAAAAGTGATTCTTGAGCCAGGAGTAAGCCTGAGCACCACCAGTTATGGCCCCAAGCCAACAACAACAACAACAACAAAACCAAATTCCAAAAATCCTGAAATTTGTGGGAGAGGGGGAAATCAACAGACCTTAGGTTTCCTAAAAATGTGCTCTTCTACAAAATCTATAAACTAAGGGGCCCAGAGACACAGCACAGCAGTAGGGTGTTTGCCTTGCACGTGGCAGATCCAGGATAGATGGTGGTTCAATTCCTGGCATCCCATATGGTCTGCCTGCCAGGAGCCATTTCTGAGCACAGAGCCAGAAGTAGCCCCTGAGCACTGCTGGGTGTGACCCAAAAACCAATGTTTATGTGTGTGTGTCTATGTGTGTGTGTGTGTGTGTGTGTGTATAAATTATGATGCAAGCTGATAACATTTGGCACTCACATAGTTTTTTATTCTTTTACACTTTTTACCCAAAATATGAGTAACTAAATCTGACAGCCCTACTCTGAGGGATGCTGGTAAGGATCCAGCAAGAAGTATTTCCACATACTTAGAAGATAATTTTACATGCATTTAATTCTTTACCATATGATTTCACACCATTCATAGCTTAAGTTTTTCTGACAGTCAGCTTGTTCATCTTTATTCCTTTCCAGATCCCTTCAGAGTTACTAGACCTACAGTTTTACTCTGGTCATTCAAATATATAACAGAACTTTAGTCTAAAAGTGAAGGAATTATGATAAACACAATATAATTATGAAAGGAACAGAGACTAATGTTTATATCTATATCTATGACATGTCCTTAGATAATTACCCATAGGATGAGAAGCAAGGTGATATAATCCGAATCAGAGCAATTAGGCAAGTAAAAGAAATCATAAGCAAAAACAGAAAAGTAAAATTGTTATAATTTTCCAGCATATTTAGAAGACCTTAAAAAGTCTACCAAAACGACCTTTTAGAACCAATAACCAAGACAAACACAGATGCCAATGTCTACTTTTGACCATCTCCATAGAGTCCCTTTGTTCTTGAAAGAGTTGTAAACCAAGCCATGAAAAATAATACAGCTGAAAGCTGGCAATCCCAGCAAAAACGGGTAGTCAATTCCCTGTTCTGTTGAAGCCATGTCTTCTGTACCTATTGCCCATTTTTTAAATTATCAATTAATTAAATTAATTGCCACACTAGTCCAGAGCCCTGCCTCACCACTCCTCTATGACTCTCTGCAAATAATCAATCTGACCAAAACTCCAGGTATACATGTATATGGCTGATATCACAAGGAATTTTTTGGAGTAATTGTGGGCACCCTCCCTCTACTTCTTGTACAACCAGAAGATCTGTTCATGATTAACTTGGATATTTGGGAGCCGGAGAGATAGCATGGAGGTAAAGGCGTTTGCCTTTCATGCAGAAGGACAGTGGTTCAAATGTAGGCATCCTATATGGTCCACTGTGCCTGCCAGGGGCAATTTTCTGAGCGTAGAGCCAGGAGTAACCCCTGAGCGCTGCTGGGTGTGACCCAAAAAACAAAAACAAAACAAAACAAAACGAAAAACTTGGATATTTGATAATGACCAAATAAAGTTCCCCAAAATTATCTTAAAACATCTTTCTTAAATATTTTTAAATATTTTAAAAGCTTATTATATACATATTGATATGCAAAGATGGAGAAAAATATCTGAAATAAAACTATAGTCACATGTGCTCCTTGGACACATGACCATGATACCTGCATGCACATGTCACCTGAATCTTCCCTATGGAGATGTGGACTTACCTTCTTTCATGCTGAGTTGTGTGCTGGGGCTCTCTTCTCCTTTAGAGAAGCTCATTCAGTGTGTTACTCTTTCCCTTTCTTATTTACTCTCTCTTGTCTTCCTCAGAATTGCCAAATAAAAGCCCGTTTTTATTTCACACACACACACACACACACAAACACATGTATAGAATCGAAAACATAGTACAGTGAATAGAGTACTTGTCATGCATGCAGCCAACCCAACTTTGATCCTTGCACCCAAATGATCCTATTAGCACCACCAGGAATGATCTCTGAGCATGAAGTCAGAGGAAATTCCTGATCATTGTGCCTCCCCCCACCCAAAAAAAAATTAGAGCACTAATGTTTCAATTTTCATAATTATATCTACAAATCATATAAGCTAATTATTTTAAGTCAAAAGATATAAATCAAATCAACAAAACCATATTGGACAATATTTTTCAGTTGTGTTCATCTAAGAAACAAAAAGAAAGGAAAAAATGTTATATAGACCATTTTAATTAAACTTTCAGAAAGTCTGATTTTAAGACTTTATCCAAACAACAAATGTGGCTTCTTGCTAATTTAACATTTCCCAATTGTGGCTTTAGGGAACACAGTTTAACAAGCTACTTACAGTGGCTATAAATTCCTCAAGTGATAAAGTTGAATGGCTATCAACTACTCAATATGTGAGTTAACAATGCTCTGAAGTCCCATTAAAGCTCTACAACATCGCCATCTTGACATTAGTTCCCTTTAATAAAACTTTGGAACTCTGTACAAATTAAGACTTTGAAATTCTTTGGTGGTTCTTCTCCACAGTCAACTTAAGTAACCTAACTTTCAGCCATGTTCATCCTTCATTGTTTCTACCTAGAACATTCCACACAAGTCTTCCCAAGCTTTCATTTGGCCAAAGTAGGCAGGGCATTATTTAAAGATAAGTAGAAAAAAAAGATTAAAAATCAAGGAAATCCAGGAGTTCCACAGAAACTCTTCTGAAGAACTGGATAGTTCCAAGAGATTATTAACTGGCATTCAAGCCCAGTAAAATCCAAGTTAATGAGAAAAGTCTAGAAGAGGCCAGTAGGTCAGCTACATGAGGAAGGGAAGGAGGGGGTTGGTCTTCAGTTGGGAAGATAAAAGTTGATAAAATAATAAAGTGAAATGAAAAAGTTCTAGTGAATATGACTAAAGTCCATAGTAGGGTAAAATTTAAATAAGGCACCTGATGTTGAGTAAGAAACAAAGAATAAAAACAGAAGCCTTGTGCTCCAGAGTGGAACCCATAGTTAACATTGGTGAACTGCAAGCACCCCATCTGGCAGAAACTCAAAATAACAGATAATTTTTAGGCCCTCAGGGAGGCAAATGAGAGCACCAGGTTGAGTGTAAAATCACATTATAGTACCTCTTGTTGTTCTCTCTCTCTCACTGTCTCTCTCTCTCTGTGTCTCACTTTCTGACCTCTTTGTAGTGCACTCAATGTAACAACCTGAGGACCCTCCTTTATAAGTACCATGGCATCCTCCCTCATTCTAGATGACCCAATGACACTGAGAAACAGAATTCCCTCACTCACTTATGTCCACTAGACCAAAATTCAGAGACTGGTTCCACTCATGAAAGCTTTTCTCCCAAGAAATGCAATGAGGACAAGTACTAACAGAAACTCCTCAGATTTATTACAGGGCAGCTTTCGAATGAATGTTTAGTCATCGCCTATTATAGGACCTTTTACTATTGCCAAAGTTTTCACAACCCCCACAACTAGATCCACAGGGTTGCAATCACAGTTGAACAAGTGAGGCACTAAAAGTGAGAAATACTGCGCTAGAATTGAAAGATTAAACTCTTCTTATATTAAATCACTAGAATATGATGGGCCAGAGCAATACCACAGTGGTAATCTGTTTGCCTTGCACTCGACTGACCCAGGATGCACCTTGGTTCAATTCCCATATGGTTCCCCCAATCCAGGAGCAATTTCTGAGCACATAGCCAGGAGTAACCTCTGAGAGTCACTGGGTGTGGCCCAAAAACCAATATATATATAGTAGATATTGTTGGTAAAAACAGTGATCTTAACCCACCAAGCACAATCAAATCTCAGGCATGAGAAAATACCACCAGCTGGTTTTTCCTTCTCTGCGATATTCATTGACCCAAACAAATACTTCATTTAGATCTACACTCAAATGTTGTGTTTGGAAAGATCATTTTTATGACCTTCCCACCTTCCTTTTTTTTCTTTTTTTGATTTTTTATTTTTGGGCCACATCTGGAGATGCTCAGGGTTACTCCTGGCTATGCATTCAGAAATAGTTCCTGGCTTGGGTGACCTTATGGAATGCCAGGGACTTGAACCATGGTCCATCCTATGTCAGCTGTGTGAGGCAAACGCCCTACTGCTTTGCCACCACTCCAGCCCCACTTTCCCACATTTCTAATCACTTAGATAGCTTTTTATTTTCTTCATAATAGTACTCTCTTGTTGATGTTATTTGTGGGTTTATTTTATTTTTTCTTGTTCTCTTTAAATATTAAATTCTGTTTTGTTCATATATATGCCACCTTAAAATGAACGTTTTCCTAAGTAGTCTTTGAATAAATAAATGAAGTCTTAAACCATCAGGGAGAAATAAAACAGGTCAAGTTACTGCACCATTTCTAGACAGAGTGAGCAGCATTCCAGAGACTAAGAAATGGAAAATAAAGAGATTCTCTTGTTGTTGTTGTTGTTGTTGTTGTTGTTTTTTCAGGCCACACCCATTTGATGCTTAGGGGTTATTCCTGGCTAAGCACTCAGAAATTGCCCCTAGCTTGGGGGGACCATGTGGGACACTGGGGGATCGAACCGTGATCCTGATCCTTGGCTAGCGCTTGCAAGGCAGACACCTTATCTCTAGTGCCACCTTGCCGGCCCCTTATATATCTTGTTTGTTTGTTTGTTTGTTTTGGAGATTCTCTTTTATGGTGTTCTATTTCAGTTTAATACTAGGTCCTAGAGATATGTAGAAATCTCAAACACATAGATAGATAGATACTTTATAACAATCTTCAAGACCCAAGATATGAAACATTGACCTTAATTTATTTTACCTTTTCTTCATTTCAGGTAATTATATTTTCCTGATATGAGAAAGGAAGAGTCTTAAACAGAGGAAGAAATAAAAGGAAGGAAGGAAGGAAGGAAGGAAGGAAGGAAGGAAGGAAGGAAGGAAGGAAGGAAGGAAGGAAGGAAGGAAGGAAGGAAGGAAGGAAGGAAGGAAGGAAGGAAGGAAGGAAGGAAGGAAGAAAGGAAGGAAGGAAGAAAGAAAGAAAGATGAAAGAAAGAAAGAAAGAAAGAAGAAAGAGAAAGAAAGAAAGAAAAAAAAGGAAGGAAGGAAGGAAGGAAGGAAGGAAGGAAGGAAGGAAGGAAGGAAGGAAGGAAGGAAGGAAGGAAGGAAGGAAGGAAGGAAGGAAGGAAGGAAGGAAAGAAGGGAGGAAGGAAGGAAAGAAGGGAGGGAGGGAAGGAGGGAGGGAAGGAGGGAGGGAAGGAGGGAGGGAGGCAGGAGGGAGGGGAAAGAAAGGAACGAAGGAACAAAGAAAGAACAAGGAAGGAAGAATAGATAGAAGGAAGAAAAAAGAAGGAAGGAAAGAAAGAGCTGCCAAAAATCTTGATAAACAGCTCTACACAGCCTTCCACCTTCCATTGCTACCAAAACAAAACAGTAGCCCTTAAAAATCAATTTATAACAAATACCACTTCTGCACCATTTGCCTGTATTTCTCTGAGGTACTGCAGTTCTGAGCCAGTCACCTCAGAAGTGCCCTTGAAGCTGTCTCCTCTGCCCTTCTCCCTGGCACTGGCTCAGCTGCCTTCAGCCAGATCGAGAAGTCATACTCTCAAGACTTGTTACTGGCCCTGACCTGACAGGACCTGGATCTCTAGATTCTTAAATTCTTCTCTCCTGCTTCAACCTTTCTCCCAGACATTCTGCTCCAGGTTCTCAATGTTCCTTGCCATTTAAACAATCACCTCATGAACTATGACTAATCTGCTGATGGGAAGAGTCTGTAGCCAAGAGACCAGACAGGCAAACTCTTGGGGCCCTCCAGTCAATTCCAATTATCTCCATAAATGAAACGATGGGTGATATGGAAACTCTGATGCAGTATCTGACTGGTGCCTTTCCTTGAGCTAAATTGGACAAAATGGTCCCAGTTGTGGCCATTTTAATTAGGGACCTCATGAAGCCTGCCTTTTAGAGCCTCAGGCACTCAACCAAGTGGGACAATGCCTATCACAAAAAGAAATGGAAATAAGGGCAGACAACTGTGCCACCTGCTGATTGGCTGAACTTTGCTGGGTATTCTTGGGGAACTTCTAGATTCTGCAGTAAGGCCTGTGTGGTTTAATGGAAAACAGTGAGTGCTACACTGAGCTGATTCAAACTTGACGTTCTCTGGGAAATGCCATGCAAGATTGTGTGAATACAGGCCTCCAAGGTTTAGATTCTAAAAGTAGGCACAGCTTTAGAGGGATGAAATTAAAAAAAAAAAAAAAAAAAAAAAAAAAAAAGGCACAAAACTTCCCAGGACAGATCTTACATTGGTGCTAGTTCTGATTTCAATTATATTTGAAGGTGGGAGTTGATTCTAAATTCCTTTAAGGACTGGCCACTTGGTTGCCCCAAGATGACCAATTCATCTTTTATGACAGTATGGAAAATGCTGGGGGTTTTTCTCTCCTCACAAGCACCCCACCTCAGCTGAGGCTAATAATAAATGGTTTGAAACTAATTAGGCATGAGGATAGTCAAGGCATAATGTGTTGGAGCCTTTGAAAGCTCCCCATGTGCAATGAACTATACTTTAGAAGGCTAGTAAGAAGAATGCAAGACTCCAGAGAATAGGGAAGAAATAATCCACAAAATGAGATGCAGGCATAGGTCCATATTATTTCTGCATGCATCATAGAAAAGGTAAGCTGTTTCATGGAACTTAAAAGTCTATGGAACAAATGAACAAATGTCAGTAAGAGACTCATTTCATAACTAGATTTTTTTTTCTTATTGAGCCTGACCCTTTAAATAAAGGGAGCAATAAATGGGGTTGATAAAATGTTCGCTGAAATTTGTCATTTATCCCTAGCCCTTCACACCAAAGTTTTCACTGGCCAGAATTTGTTGCTCCTGCAGAATAAAAATGGAAATGAGTTGATGCACCTCCCTTTATATCTGCAGTGAAAGGGGGTGTTGAGTTTTTCCTCACTAGCTGCCATAACTTGTGCTAAAAGACCCCCACTGAAAAGGATTCTTGTGGATAGAAAGTTCTATAATGAAATCCATACTCTTTCCACCAAAGCTAAATAAAAGTAGTGGGCCCAGACTTCTCAGGGTCATTTCAGAACACTGAACTTGCCTCTGACTTATCAGTTCTTCCTGTTCTTCTTTGCTTCCAGATTTCTTATCCAGTCAGGAGTAATTCCAAAAGGAAGAAAGGAAAGAAGGAAGGAAGGAAGGAAGGAAGGAAGGAAGGAAGGAAGGAAGGAAGGAAGGAAGGAAGGAAGGAAGGAAGGAAGGAAGGAAGAAGGAAGGAAGGAAGGAAGGAAGGAAGGGAGGGAGGGAGGGAGGAAGGGAGGGAGGGAGGGAGGGAGGGAGGGAGGGAGGGAGGAAAGGAGGGAGGGAGGAAAGGTGGGAGGGAAACGGAAGGGAGGAAGGAGGAAGGGAGGGAAGAAGGGAAGGGAGAAGGGAAGAATGGAGGGAGGGAGGGAGGAAGGGAAGGGTGAGACAGGGGGGAGGGAGGGAGGGAGGGAGAAAGGAGGGGAGGAAGGAGAGAAGGAGGAGAGGGAGGGAAAGGGAGGAAAGGGAGTGAGGGGAGGGAAGGAAGAGGAGGGGAGGAGGGAGGTAGGGAGAAAGGAAGGGGAGGGGAGAAAGAAGGGGGAGGGGAGGGAAGAAAGAGGAGAGAGGGAGGAGAGGAAGAAGGTAGGAGGGAGGGAAGGGAGGGGAGGGGAGGGAAGGGAAAGTAAAATCTGAAAAAATTGGTGGTGGGAATGTTTCACTGGTGAAGGGGGTTTTAACTTATATGACTGAAACCCAACCACAATTATGTTTGTAACAAAGGTGTTTAATTAAAAAATATTTAAAAAACATAAAAAGTAAAAATAAAATGGAGAAATTAACTAAAGGAACTATCAATGGTTGCTTTTAGAATCCTACTGAGTCTTGCTCCAAACATGAATGGAGGGTTTTGGTTTTTTTTGAGTGTCATTGTATATGATCTTTTTGGTTTCTATAAAAGCATTACAATTATATTTGAGAAGTACCAACTCAAGTTTCTCCTGACCTGCAGGAAATATGCTTTCCAGTGCACAAACGCCGATATCGATCTGCTATCCAAAAGCGATTCCTGTACAAAATTAGTCTGCAAATTACCTTGCACCTTACTACATGTCTTTGAGTACAAACAGGAGGATGATTCATCTTTTTGAAATGAATGTAACTGGCCAAAAATGGTGAATTGCTTTAATTTTGCCTTAGGATTAAATAAACCAACTATACAAAAAAAAAGTGCTGTTCAGCTTTTACTGAATGAATTGCTTTTTTCATACTGAGTCTGGCTTGCCCAGAAGGGCAGAGAAAACGGTTGCTTGCTAGAATAACAGCTGCTTGGTACTATGATTACAGTCAGCAAATTTTCTAGCTGTGTCAGAGCCTGTCAGGGATTGCCAGCAGGGAAGCAAGCCTCTCTTTAGGCAGGTGGGCCTTGTAAAATCAGTGGACAGTCCAGGAAACTGCAAAGTTCAGGTCTAGAATGGTCAGCACACATCATGAGCGAATGGGTCTCACCTCTGTGTTTGAAATCAAGCCACCTGGGCAAACCTCATCATTCCTCAATGCCATCAGCATCTTCATCACCACTGTCATGATAATCCCTCAAAGGAATGAGTCAAAACAAACCCTTACATACAAAGATCCAGTACCTGGTGCAGCACAAACACCAAGGAAACAATCTCTCCACCCGTTCTTAGTGTCCCCTCTCCCACACACATACTGTGTTGTTCTCTGTCTCAATTGCACTTCTCGAGCCCGGGACCTCTGGACTGGGGACTCTGTTACTTTGTCCTATTCTGTTTGCTCACCTCACTTTCTTGCAAAGGATACAGAATCTATAAGGCAATTCTAAATGTCATACAGTGGGGAACAAAGCAAATTCATTGACCAAAATAAAATTTCTTTTTGGTTTTTGGGCCACACCCCGTGGTGCTCAGGGTTTACTTCTGGCTATCTGCTCAGAAATAGCTCCTGGCAGGCACGGGGATCATATGGGACACCGGGATTCGAACCAACCACCTTTGGTCCTGGATCGGCTGCTTGCAAGGCAAACGCCGCTGTGCTATCTCTCCGGGCCCCCAAAAATTAAATTTCAAAGGTTCATTGGTACGACAATTTATTGGTATGCCTAGATAACCACACAGTTATCTACATAGGTTCTTTAAACATAAGTGATTCTCCACTCCACCCTCATTAATGGAACACAGAGCAAAATAGTCACACCAAAGCATAACTTAAGCAAGACATCATGAATGTTTGCCTGAGAAAAATTATAGGTGATTTACATCATGATTAACAGGGTCTTGGCTTCCAACTAAAATGGGTTTGCATTCCCCAAA
The DNA here is from genome assembly GCF_024139225.1 of Suncus etruscus. Classification (NCBI taxonomy): domain Eukaryota; kingdom Metazoa; phylum Chordata; class Mammalia; order Eulipotyphla; family Soricidae; genus Suncus; species Suncus etruscus. The sequence goes on from NC_064850.1 coordinate 52,569,242, forward strand.
CCTTCTAAGAAAGATCCTAAGGGTGACCATAATGCAGCTTATTCTGAGTAGGAAAGGCAATGATTGAAACAGGGTTGTTGAACCATAAGAAGGTAAAGGAGTGCATCCAAATCTCATCATATTTGCTGGGATATCAATGTATTCAATAGCCATTTATTTCACAATGAACTTGCATAAAATCTATTTATCTAGTTGATTTTATTAGTATACCTAGATACCATTTACTATATCCCTTATTTTGTGCCCAGTCCGGGTCTGGTAAGGTACCCAATCCATGACATTATCAATTTATTTTTGTTTCAAGAGAAAAAGAAAACAGTTTTATTGGCACATAGTCATGCCCATGTAACCATGTAATCATATTTTGTTTACTGATACTTTTTTTTTGTTTTTTGTTTTTGTTTTTAAGTCACACCTGGCAGCACTCAGAGATTACTTCTGGCTCTATGCTCACAAATCACCCCCAGCAGGCTCAGGGGACCATATGAAATGCTGGGATTCCAACCACCGTTCTTCTGCATGCAAGGCAAAAGCCATACCATTGTGCTGTCTCTCCGGCCCCGTTTACTGATACTTTCAGATAAAATAGTTGTAAAGCAGAGGGTTTTTTTTTTTAATTTTTTTTGTAAAACAGAGTTTTATCACAAAACCTACAATAATTATTATCTGATCCTTCACAGAAAAAGTTCATCAACTTCTGTCCTATACTCTATAATTACCAACTCAGTTAAATTTTTATAGCAACCATATTATGTAGATACTACTATTAAAAGAAATTAACCAAAAATATTATCAAATTTAAAATATTTTATAACAATTAGTTAACATTAGGAGAGCGCCAAAGATTTTATACCAGTTCAGGATTTCAGGATACAAACCATATTGTAATAGCAAACTCTGAAAATAAATAGGAACAAAATAATAGGAAAAAGCCAAAAATACAGTATATAGTATTCAAGAAAGGAAAGTTTTGAATGACTGCTTTAAAGAAGACTCACAAAATATAAAAACAAAAAAGAACTAATCAAAAGGATTCAGAGACTGTCCTGTAAAAAATAGTTGAACATCCATATTACTGGTTCCCTGAGAAAGAAATGTTGAAGTAAGCAAGTTAATATTTAAGATGATAATTCAATAAATCTTTCTGCAAAAAGAAAATGTCCTGAATCTACATATTGAAAGGCCCTCACTGGCGAGAAGGAAATTTGACCCAGAATTACATGTCCTTAGAGAACTATTAGACCTTAAAGACCAATAAAAATATCCTCAGGACCTCCAGGCAAATGATAAAACAACTTACAAAGGCCAATAAAAAGGAGTATATTGGAGTCACACCTTACAAAAACAACTGACAAAGCAAGTCAAGAGAAGAACAGCATTTTCAGTGTACAGAAAGGACCTTCAGTTCAACCTGTTTTGAGTATCAACCTTGAAACTCACAAAACAATTTTAAGTGTACCAAAACTAATTTAAAAAAATACTAAATTCACACACTTGTACTTCTAGTAAGTATACATTTCATCACTTCAAATGAATGACTGAACAAGATTTCTCAGAAAGATTAGTGGGAGTATATTTGTTTCTTAAATATCTTTATTTAAACACCTTAATTACAAATATGATTGTAGTTGGGTTTCAGTCATATAAAGAACACCCCCCTTCATCAGTGCAACATTCCCATCACCAATGTCCCAAGTTTCCCTCCTCCCCACCCCACCTCCACCTACACTCTAGACGGGTTTCTATTTCCATCATTCATTCACATTGTTATGATAGTTCTCAATATAGTTATTTCTCTAACTGCACTCATCACTCTTCGTGGTGAGCTTCATGTAGTGATCTGGAACTTCCAGCCCTCCTCTCTTTTTATCTCTGAGGATTATTGTAAAAATGTCTTTTATTTTTCTTAAAACCCATAGATGAGTGAGGCTATTCCATGTCTATCTCTCTCCCTCTGGCTTATTGCACTCAGCATAATAGATTCCATGTACATCTATGTATAGGAAAATTTCATGACTTCATCTCTCCTGATGGCTGCATAATATTCCATTGTGTATATGTAGCACAGTTTCTTTAGCCATTCATCTGTTGAAGGGCATCTTGGTTGTTTCCAGAATCTGGCTATAGTAAATAGTGCTATAATGAATATAGGTGTGAGGAAAGGATTTTTGAATTGTACTTTTGTGTTCCTAGGGTATATTCCTAGGAGTGGTATAGCTGGATCGTTTGGGAGCTCAATTTTCAGTTTTTGGAAGAATTTCCATATCGTTTTCCATAAAGGTTGGACTAGACAGCATTCTCACCAGCAGTGAATAAGAGTTCCATTCTCTCCACATCCCCCACAGCACTGCTTGTTCTCATTCTTTGTGATGTGTGCCAATCTCTGTGGTATGAGATGGTACCTCATTGTTGTTTTGATTTGCATCTCCCTAATGATTAGTGATGTGGAGCATTTTTTCATGTGTCTTTTGGCCATTTGTATTTCTTCTTTGACAAAGTGTCTGTTCAGTTCTCCCCACATTTTGATGGGGTTAGATTTTTTTTTCTTATAATGTTCTGTCAGTGCCTTGTATATTTTGAATATTAGCCCCTTATCTGATGGATATTGGGTGAATAGTTTCTCCCACTCAGTGGGTGACTCTTGTATCCTGGGCACTATTTCCTTTGAGGTGCAGAAGCTTCTCAGATTAATATATTTACATTTGTTTATCTCTGCTTCCACTTGTTTGAAGAGTGCTGTTTCCTCATTAAAGATACCTTTAGTTGCAATGTCATGGAGTGTTTTACCTACGTGTTGTTCTATATACCTTATGGTTTCAGTCTGATATCAAGGTCTTTAATCCATTTGAATTTTACCTTCATACATGGCATTAGCTGGAGATCTGAGATCACTTTTTTGCAAGTGGCTAGCCATTTGTGCCAACACCACTTGTTGAAGAGGCTTTCCTTGCTCCATTTAGGATTTCTTGCTCCTTTATCAAAAATTAGGTGATTGTATGTCTGGGGAACATTCTCTGAGTACTCAAGCCTATTCCACTGGTCTAAGGTTCTGTCTTTATTCCAATATCATGCTGTTTTGATAACTATTGCTTAGTAATACAATTTAAAGTTGAGGAAAGTAATGCCTCCCATATTCCAGGGATCAGGAAGTAGCCCCCGGTGTCGCTTTTAAAAGTGTCCGATGTAACCCAAAGCCAGGCAGGAATTATCCCCCGTCGTTGTGAGCAGAGCTGATTTTGCTGTGTTCTTCTTTGTCACCAGGGATCCAGGAATATATTTCTTATGTCCTGAGGAAGACAATATATATCCAAAGGAAGACAAAGTAAAAAAGAGAACAAAGGAGAATTTGAACATTAACTTCAGGGAGGCATATGGTGAGAGTCCAGGAATACCACTTAAAACTAAAATGATACCAATTAAACATATGTGTATATATACATGTGTATATATACATATGTGAACATATGTGTATATGTACATCTATGTATGTAATATACATATATAAAAGTTGGTCTGGAGAGATAATACACAGCTGACCTGGGATTTGATCCTGGGCATCCCATAGAATCCCCAACTCCATCAGGAGTAATTCCTGAGTGCAGGAACCGCAGTAATAAACACTTAGCATTGCTAGGGTTGGCCCAAAAACCAAATATATAGGTGAATGAGGGCTCTATAAATATGTATTTAGTATAAATGCTGGAATAATAATATAAACTTTTCTAACTACCAAAATAAAAAGTCAAAGAGGGTCTAACAAGTAGAGAAATGCAATATAATAGAACAAATAGCACAATGTCATCTAATAAAACAACATGAATTTCAATTTGATGGACATACTTATACATATATATGGGCTTAAATAATCTGTTAGTAAAGAAAAGTCTTCTTATATAAGTAACTGTTTTGACTTTCTATATGGACATCTCCAGACAGGGAATATATGCAGAAATATTCAAAGCAGTGTCAACTATAGGGTTCAGTCTAAACTAACCAGACACATCCAATGAATCCACAGCATGGAAAACATTCCCTTGGGTGTCAGTAGATCATGTCAATTTCTGGCCCCTGTTCTTATACAGCAGTGTGAATGTGGCTCATGTGTTCTATTGGGCCTCTGTAAATTAGTGTAAGAAAAGTTTCTCAGGGCCAGAGCAATAGTACAGTGGTAAAGCGTTTGCCTTACAAGGGGCCAACACAGGATCGACCCGGGTTCAAATCCTGGCATCCCATATGGTCCCCGACCCTGCCAGGAGCGACTTTTGAGCACAGAGCCAGAAGTAACTCCTGAGCACCATTGGGTGTGACCTCCCACCTTCTCCCCCAACAAAAAAAGAAAAGAGAAGTTTCTCATTGTTATTAAAGGTAAACAGGTGATTTTCATATGAGCATATAAAAATTAAATATACCAAGTAAAATGTGTTTCTAAAATAATCTTTAGAAAAAGTCATGGAATCTAAGTAATTCTATCCAAAGGTCATTCATCCAAATATTAATTAAGGGTTTGGCAGTGGTTCAGAGTCTCCAGAGTTTGCAGTATCAATAGGTAAACAAACTGAATACATCTTTTTAGCAGTAATCAAGAGTATTAGCAAATATGTTCTGGAGATCTTAGCTATGTTATTTTAAACTGAGCAAGTTCTTCAAGACTCAGGCTCTGAAAAGAGAAAGGTGGTGGGGTGTAAGGATGAGTATCATCAGAAAATGTTTCAGGGTGAAATTTTGAATGCACACATAGGAATTAACAGTTATTGAGGACTTCCAGTGTACCTGGAGTAACTTTATGTTCCTTTTCTTATTAACCTGCATGTGATAGTAACCTGCTTGTTATTACCATTGTTCCCATTCACAATGAAGAAGTGAAAGAGCAGAATTTAAGTCACTTTCTTGGTATACACAACTGAGAAGAGCTGAACTACAAACCTTCCCTGTCTGCCCCCAGATCCTCTATATTCAGGCTCCCTGCCCCCCTACCTGTGCCCAGGTGAACTCCATAAGCAATGCGCACTTGGCTGAACAATTCGCCATCTGGCACTTCCTCCGGGGCTGTCTCAGCCAAGATCTCCCTGAGAATGAGCAGAAATTCTGCTGCAGGTCTCTGATGACCATCTACATAACCTTGGGAAATTCAGTATTTGCTGCCACCACTGCCTGGTGGATATACTTAAAATAAAAATACTTTCACCAAGGGACCTCAAATGCCTAACAGTTTTATCAGAGGAAGCAATAGAAGAAGATGTCTATTGAAAATTATGAAACATCTCAAGGGTAGAATTATTACTATCTTCTTTACCACTTATTTTTATAATAATAAAAGTCCAGGGCCATAAGATATACCTTAGATGAAATCCATATGAGTGTAGATAAATCAGCATCACCTGAGAGTCTGGCCCGCAAGTGTCTCAACAAATCCAAATCCTGCAGGCAATGAAATAGTAGATACACAGATCTGCATCATGCCAGTACTATGTGTGTGCAAAAGGAGAGAAATGACTATAGAAATGACATAGTAAGTGTCTATCTATGTCTTATTTGTGGTATTTAAAATAAATGGGTGAGAAAGCATAATGTAGTAAAGTAGGGTACCTAGATCACCCTATTTGAGTAAAGGGAGGAGGGCAGAGAAGGAAAGAAATGAAGGAGAAGGAAGGTCAGAAAGGAAAGTAATGAAGTAGCAGGGCTTGGGGCCTCAATTGCACCCCTATCTGAGAGAGTGGTGCAGCTATATGTCCAAAGCACAAATTCAATAGCCCACCTTAGTTTTTGCTTTTGTTACTTTATAGCTGATTAATTTGTGTCACTTTCTCAAATTTCTTCAAATCAATATTTCATAGACACAAGTAAGACCCAGGAATATGAAATGGATGTGGTACAGAGATGAGTTTATTTTTTTCCTTTGTGTCCTGGAAGTATTCAGAAACCCTTAAGGAAGCACTGAGCAGAATGTTGTTCATTTGTTTGCTTTGGATCACAACTGATCATGTTAGGTAAACACTGCTGGCTCTGCACTCAGAAACCATTCCTGGTGGTACTTGAGGGGCCATATGGGATGTGGGTGAACGTGGGTCAGCAACATGTAAGGACTTACTATCTCTCTGTACTATCTCATGTACTCTCTCTCTCTGGACTCTTAGCAGAATGTTTAAGAGCTCTACATCCACTGAGGCAGTCAGCACAGGCTTTCTGGTGAAAACTCTGCCAGCTAAGATAAATGAGTCCACTCAGTATCAGAAACCAATCCTGTTATTGGCAACTCATGTTGCCCAATTCACATCATGATCCCTTCACATTAGCTGAGAGAAAGAAAGAGAGAGAAAGAGAAAGAGAGAAAGAAAGCGAGAGAAAACTGTCCTTAGATTCCGTGTGGGAGCTTTAGATATATGATTAATTCAGGAAGAGTCTACTTTGCATTCAATCACTAGAAAAAGCAAAGGGGAAATATTTCTTATCTCTTAGTGACTTCCACATCTGATGAATTTTAAGGAGAAATTTTTAAAGAGCTTATAGAATACATGAATAAAACCACAGATATAATGGAATCCTTGACAAATGGCTGTCCATCCATTGTTTTACTCATTTATAAATCATTCAGTGACTGAAATACCAGATGACATGCCAGGGGCTCCAAGGCTAGGTAGGAAAATGGGTAACAAAGTGGAATCAGTAATAAAAGAAGCTCACAACTGAGCTGTAGAAACATAAATAAATCTAAGGTAATCTAAGTGATGAGTTTATATTTGATACCAGAGGTGGAGTTAGATATCAGGGAACAAAGGCTATAGAGCAGGAAGAAGAAGGCAGGAAGAAGTTTTCTTAAATAAATGGTGCCTGAGCAGGAAGTGGCCAGCTGACAGACATGGAAACTTCCTGCAAAGACAATCTATTTGAGCAGCTACTGAAAACATTCTGGAGAATAGTTTATACAGACCAGACAACTTCCCACATAGCAATGAGGAGACACAAGGAGTAGGTGTATGCAGTACCTACTAAGGGTCCTGAAAACATAATAGTTAAAAAATAGTTAAAAATTAATAACTAAACTCCAAAAATAAACTCATGAATTTTAGTTAGCAATAATGCATCCACACTGGTTCATTTTGTGCAACAAATAAACCATGATAATGCAAAATGCTAGCAAGAAGGATTCTGAGTATTGGGATATAAGAACTTGCAGTACTATCCTTATGATTTTTTTTCTTAAATCTAAAGCTGCTTTAAAAAAAGTTTAATTTTAATAGAGTGCTATAAAATTAAACAAAAGTGATAACAAAATATAGTGTCTTTTCTTTTTATATTCAACAATATTAATTACATATCTAAAAAGATAAGTACAAATATTATCCATGAAAAAAGGAAAGAATAGCAAGAAGTATACATTGTATTAAAAGTGTGAGTATGCGGCCCGGAGAGATAGCACAGCGGCGTTTGCCTTGCAAGCAGCCGATCCAGGACCAAAGGTGGTTAGTTCGAATCCGGGTGTCCCATATGGTCCCCCGTGCCTGCCAGGAGCTATTTCTGAGCAGACAGCCAGGAGTAACCCCTGAACACCGCCGGGTGTGGCCAAAAACCAAAAAAAAAAAAAAAAAAAAAAAAGAAGAGTGAGTATGCATATATGTGTGAAGAGTAAGTCACTGATACACTCATAACTTCTCATTCTGCAATGGAACTAAGCAAATATTTATGCATGAGTGAGTCCTCCTATTACACATCTAAATGTGTAATTTGAAAGATAGTTAGCTAAATAAGGTCTTTAGCATAACAAATAAGCATACTGCCTTCTTGTTAATGTATCTGATCAAGTCTGGATTAGTCACAAGGATTCTTATGAGCAATTATTTATTTCTAAATCATACCTGTGTTTTGTTTATACAACTCGAATAGAACCAAAATTATTCTCACCAAAGGAGGTTGTCAAGAAGATAAAGAATATTATTCAGGTAATTTTTAAACTGAGGATATTTATGCTTCCTTTCCATTTAAGTGAAGACATGTTTTATTTTCAAAGCTCATTTTAATCCTTAACAACTTGATATGTTATAAGTAAAAAACTACAGTGATCTAAATATAAATTATCTCTCAATGAAATGGTGGAATGCATTGCCTTCAAGAGTCGCCTTTTAATGGAAAATAAAATGCACAAAAATCTGTCCAAATTCATAGGTGTTTGGTGATGAATTCTGTCTTTGTTAATTATCAAGATCATGACCTTGTGATAATTACTTTTAAATAATGGAATGTCATAACAATCTGTAGAAATTCTGTTTCTTCACGTTTCTAACTTCTATTCTTGTCCTTTGATCTTATCTGCCTTTGATAATCATGCTTTAGTTCTTCCTTGCAGAAAAAGTGTTAGGTCATTATCATACCAAAGATATCAGGAAAATAAACAAATCCAACCGTCCGGTCCAATTCACCTATTCAAACAATTTGACTTAACAACTTTCTTATCTTGCAGAAACATTGAATTATTTCTAGATTTAAAGTATTTCCAAATTTTCTTCTCCACATCAAATGCCTAAATTTGTCACAAAAAGCTGTATATAATTTATCTTTCTGATAACACATAAAGAGGATAATCAAAATTTAATGCAGAAATTCTCACTTAATTAACAATTTTTATTATTTCATAGGATACACTATTTATACTCATTAAAGTGTTTGCCTAAACTTAATAGTCCCCTTCACCCTAACGTTCATTTTAGTTTCTACTATGGCCTAAACAAACCATAACCCTAACTTAATCTTAACCCTAAACCCTAATTCTAGCCCAAGATTTAACCTTTATCCTAGACTTGGCCTTACCAGGCCAATTACCCAAATCCTAACATCACCCTCAACAAAATATTCATTCTACCTTGGGTTAACCCTAACAGTAACTCTAATCTTCACCTTAACCTAATCCTACTGTGATTCAAGGCAAATCTCTCCCAGCTCTTGACCTAACCCTGCAGCTTCCAATGACTCTAACAATTCTTCCTCACCATAACATATTCACAAATACTTTATATGGCTTAATCATAAAGCTAACACTTACCAACCCTACTATAACCCAAACACTAGTACAAACTCTGACCCTGACCTTAGCCCTTAGCTTTGGCATAACCTTACCAATTACCCATAAACTAACATTTACTGCACCCCAATTGAACTTTTTTTTTTGGTTTTGGGGCCACAACTGGCAGCATTCAGGGGTTATTCCTAGCTCTGCAATCAGAAATCACTTCTGGTAGGCTCAGGGAACTATGTGAGATGCTAGGGATCAAAATCAGGTTGGCCACTTGCAAGCTAAATACGCTACCTCCTTATCTATCACTCTGGCCCTTCATTTTCAACTGCTACGTGGCCAAAATTTAACCTTAATTCTTTTTTTGTTGTTGTTTCGGTTTGTTTTTTTTTTTGGGGGGGGGGGGGTGGAGGGGAGGTTGGGCCACATCCAGCAGCACTCAGGGATTATTTCTGACTTTGCACTCAGAAATCACTCCTGGTAGGCTCAAGGATCATCTGGGATGCCAGGACTCAAAGCCAGGTTGGTTGTGTGCAAGGCAAATGCCTTGATAGCTATGCTATCACTCCAGCCCTAACCTTAATTCTAATGCTAACTTCAATCCTAATCCTAACCTTAATCAAATCCTAACCCTAATTCTAACCCTATTCCTAAAATCTACCCTCGCCTTGGCCTATACCCACCATTACTATAAACCTATCATCCATCCTTATTCTAACTCTCATTTGAAACTACAACATGGAAGACCCTAACTGTGCTTTAACCCTAACACTAACATTAAACCTAACTATATTCAGCCTACTTTTAACCTATTCTTGGCCTCCCAATAATAATTATGCTAACTTAACAATGTTCCTGACCCTAACTTTTATTCTTATGTCTATTATAACCTAACTCTAACTCTATCTCTACCCCTAACCTAATCCTAATCCTTATTCAGTCTTGAGACCTCTCTTACTCTCACAATAAAATAACCAAAACCCTAATCCTAACTCTAAACATAACCATAACACTATCACTAACTCTAATTCTAAAATCTAATACTGACCTTAGTTTTGGCCTAACTCTATCTAATATTTACTTTCATCTTAGCTTTTTTTTTTTTTTTGGTTTGTTTTTTATTTTTGTTCTGGGGCCACAACAGCAATGCTCAATAGTTACTCCTGGCTCTGTACTAATAAGTAACCCCTGGTGGTGCCCAGCAGACCATATGAGATGCTAGGGATCAAACCCAGCTCAGCTGCATTCAAGACAATTCCCTTCCCCACTCCACCATCACTATCATCTTCACTCTACCTTTTAGTATCATCTTTTACCATAATCTGACCAAAACTCACACCTGAAACTGAACCCTAACAAAAACCTTAATGCTAATCTAATGTCTAATCCTTAGCCTCACCCTGCCTGAATCCTACCAGTTACTCTAAACCTAATATTCACCCTTATGTTAATGTTTATTTTCAATTCATGGTCTAACCCAAACCTTAAATCTCATGCTAACCCAACCCAAACCCTAATCCTAATGCTATGTAGAAACCTCACCCTTAGTCCTAGCCTTAGCCTAACCCTAGCTAATGCATCATAGTAAGTTTTCTGTATCCTTAATCTAAAAAAAGCAAGACAGCATGATATTGGCATCTCCTTAAACAGATTGATCAGTGGAGCAGAATAATCAAAAACAGATCCTGATGCATATGGACAACCAATATTTTTTTAACAAAGGACCCAAGGTAAATCAGTGGAGAAAATAATAATCTTGCCACTAGGAGTTCTGGAACAATTAGCTATCCACATGCCAAAACATAATTTGAATTTTGATCTAGGTAACATAAAATCACATACCAAAAAAAAAATCACATAAGATTACATAATATGCATAAATTAACTCCACAATTATTAATATAAGAGGGTAAGACCTAAAGTTATACAACTTCTAAATGAAAATATATGAGAAAATACTCATATGTGTGGTTTTCTTAGATGTGCTCAGATTTCTTAGATATGAGACTAAAAGAAATAGCAGTAAAGAAAAATCTTAATACAATATAGACAAGACAGAACAACAAAAAGAGAAAGGCCACAGAAACTTTGAAGTAATAATGTTCTTTACCTGGATATTGTCAAGATTTTTTCAAGTCTATATGTGTAAGTCAGAACTTAAATATAATATACAAATATATATTAATATTGATAATGTTTCAAAGTTATTTTAAATAGGCAGGTTAAATTTTTCATTGGCTTTAAACAATTAAGATAATATTTTATTGAAAGAACAAAAATACTTGAGTGTTATAAAACATAATTATTCACTAAAATATGAGCAAAACAGAGAAAATATCAAAAGAACAAATAGGAATCTTTCAAGGAACTCTGAAATGTATGTAGGATTCTACCTATATCCATGTGCTCTCTTTGAATTCTTTACAAATAAAAGGATTGACAAGACCCTACAGGTCCCCAGAAAAAATATTTGCCTAATTTTGATCCATGCCCTTACTCACTAATCACTACTATCCTTCAGAATTTATTTTCATGAATCACTTTAATAAATAATTTTTTACATTCTACCAGAGGCCACATGAAAATTAAATTATTAGCCCTGATATTTATTTATTTATTTATTTTTTGGTTTTTGGGCCACACCCTGTGACGCTCAGGGGTTACTCCTGGCTATGCGCTCAGAAGTTGCTCCTGGCTTCTTGGGGGACCATATGGGACGCCGGGGGATCGAACCGCGGTCCGTCCTAGGCTAGCGCAGGCAAGGCAGGCACCTTACCTCCAGCGCCACTGCCCGGCCCCTTATTTATTTATTTTACTGATTTATTAATTAACCATATTAATTATTTCATTAAGAAAATGCAGTACTGATATTTCATTAATATATTCACTCAAAAGTGGAACCATTAAGCAAGATGAGCCCCAGTAAAGATCCACATATATACTAAACACACATCCACATCATTTAAACTTCATTTTAACTTTTATACAAGAAGAGAGTATAAAAAGAGAAAATGAAGTCCAAAGTCAATCGTTTGTTTTGCTTTTTCCATATTGTATCATCCTCTTTCCAGTCTTATAAAACTTCTCTTAAGTCCAAGTTAACCTTTATATTTGTTCTCTAAGTTAACCCTTTGATTACCTGTATATGTTTTATGATTTCACATCAAAGAATAATTGTCACCAAGTTTACATCTGTTTTAGGTCTTAAAAACTTGCCTTCAAATAAGCACTACATTTTTCAAGCCTATATTAAATTGAGATCATTTTCCTCTATAATTAATAACTGATGGATGAATGATAATATATTAATATGAGACTAGTTCAAAGAACATGGTGATTGTATTTTTGTTTCTATTATAAAGTAAAAACCATAATCTGACCAGTTAGCATTCATCATTCTTGTCATTACAGACCTTTTTTCTTGCCATGAAAACTTAGAAGATGTACTCTCTCAGCAACTTTCAAATATATTTGCTAACTATTGCTAATTGTAATCACACACTATAAATTACCACCCCAAGGATTTATTTATTTTAGAACGAACTTCATACCTTTCAACCCTTCCTTAATCTATTTCTTCACAGTCCACCCCTGACAAAAAATAATTTTTTCTGTCTGCGTTCTTAATTTCTTTTGAAGATCTTACATATGATCATACACCCCTTGTCTTTCTCTGACTCATTTATCTCCTGAGCATAACAACCTCAAGATCCCTCCACGTTGTTGCCAATGGCACAAATTCACTGGTTTATGTGACTAGAGATAATTTCTTTGTGCATATGAACCACTTTATCTTTAACCCCTTCATCAACCTTTAGATTAATTTAACTTTATTATAAATAGCATTACAGATAATATCAGTGGGTAGATATATTTTTGAATTAGTAGCGTCTTAGTCTATAGTTGAATACTGGGAAGCAAGGGTGGGAGATTATAGAGTAGAACTATGTTTAATGTTTTCAGGAATCTCCATACTGTTTCCTTCGTGCTTCTACCTGTTTATAGTCTCATCATAGTATTCTAGATTCCCCAATTCCCCATATCCTTCTTAAACTCTGTGTATTTCTTTATGCATAAAAATAGGTCCTAGCTGCTTTACCTCTTGGGACCAAAAACAAAATATTTTTTTCATTTCTTCATCTCCCTATAATACCTCCAACCTCCCTTAACTATATGCATTCTATTAAATGCCTGGTGTGTGGGAGAGAGCTGTCCAATCAGAGGAGACCAGTGTCACCCACTGTCGAGATAATAATGCTTATTAGTCAGTCTGACTTGACCACTGCTGACAAGCTGTTCCCAGTGGTGTAGGATGTCAGACTGGCCCTTGCTTTTCAGCTTTCTGGGATAAAATGACTCTGAGTAATTTCATAAGAAATGTACAAGAAATGTGGCAAGCAGGTATTTTTTATCTTTTCTCTAGATGGCATTTGGATACAAGGTTCCCAGCACAATTCTGCAAATCAAATCATTTGGCCATAAGAAGAGTCCTTATTCGGTCTGTCTTTCTTCATTTTCCATGCTCCAGATAGTCTTTTGTGCTAGGCACAGAATTTAAGCAAGAAGCCAAGCTAGTAAAGACAATAGCAAATTTAATCCCAGATTCCTCAGAAGACATTCATCCCATATACTATGAAAGCCAGCATCCAAGCTGCTAAATCACGGGATCATTTCCTAAGGCATTAAAATAGGGTACCCAGGGCTGGAAATAGTACAATGGGAAGGAGCTTGCATCAGATGCAGCAGAACCAGGCTTAATTCCCAAGATCCTTGTCATCCCCTGAGCCCACCAGGAGTGAGTCCCGAGTGCAGCCCAGAAATAAACCCTGAGCAATGCCTGCTGTGGTATAAATAAACAAATAAATAAATAAAATAGGACAGAGACCTTCTCTTTTCTTGAGGAAATTTTTTTTTCATTGTCCTAGAAGAGAATGGGTGGTTCAGTGGTAGAATTCTCACCCACCATTGTCCTAAAAGAAATAATAACATGAATGAAATTGGGAGCATCACTGAAATCCTTCAACTATCATGAAACTTCTTTCTGGATCTTGTCTAGAACATAAAAAATGTTCTTATCCAGTATTTCATTGAACTCTCACAATTAGCTCTTGGGACATACTTACAGAAGTTATTGAGTTCCTTTAGTTAAGTAAGAATGTGAATTTTGTTGATTTGGAAAGCTGGACAACATAAGGAGCTTACGTATGTCTAAAGTCACAAGTCTGATTGCATTGCTCAAAGAGGCTAAAAGTTTGCCCAGCATCTTATGATTTCTAATTATCCATATCAGGGGATGAATAATTGTCCACAAACTCTGAACCTTCTAATAGTATCTCATTTAGTTTCTTCTAATAAAAAGAGAAAGAAACTAAAACTTTTCTGCCCCAGACTAATCGTGTTCTGATCTCTGGTCCATCTTCCTATTCCATTTGGCACATGTCACTTTGCATCACAACTAGTAATGCAGCTGCTTTCTTTGTGTATGAAAGCAGTACTTGTTTTATTCTCCACTCAATTGATGCCTTTTACATTGAATTATCATCAACAATGACATATGCCTGGTTTCCTTTAAAAAACATTCTCTTTAGCAAACCACTCACAAACAAAATCTTAGGAGCTGCTTTTGAAGAGAAACAACAGTCTTAGCGCTGACTTTTTCATGGGTAAACAACCCAAGACAGACACCCCAGATGAACATTTACCATAGACAAACACTCACCATATCTATGAAACTTCATACAATAGGCATGAAAAATGAAAAGTCCATGAAGATCTTTGGCTTCAATAATAAAGCCAAAAATATTACAAAACTATTACATTGGCTCTCAGACTTAGAAAAATCCAAGAGGAGAGAGGAAGGAAAAACCCCAAGAGATATCTCTCACTAAAGACATAACTGAACCCAAAATTTTAAATCATATCATTTGTTGATTCAATACCAATATCAAGTCTAACAATACCTAGACTCCTAATCTTCTAAATCCTTTTTTCCTATTTCTTCTGTATCTCAGTAAATTGAAGTTCCCTCCTTCATTCATGGAAGCCAAAAGCCTAGAATCTTCCTTGATAGTTCTTTCTCTAATACCCAATCTCTAATCCTTCATCGTATGGTAATTATACTCTGAAGACACTTCATGAATGTAACCTCTAGTCCATTTCTTCTTACCATCAACCAAATCATTATAACTCCTCACTAAATAATTATAATAGTCCTTGCCTTCTAGGGTCTATCTTCGGCTCTATTATGTAATCCCTATTCTACACAGTATACTACACAGAATTCCCACTGCCCTATCATTGCAAGCTCCATAAAATTCAACATCCTTACAGTGGCCCAGGAGCACTCACCATGTCATCAGACTCTCCCCATCATGGGTTCTTCCTCAGACCCCTTATGGCTCTTCCTCAAGCACACTGAGCATGTGTTAACCACAAGGTTTCCTATTTGCTTTATCCTCTACCCAAAGTCCCCTCCTCATTACTCACAGAGTTCCCAGATTCATGAGCATTTATACAGATGGGATTTTCTCAGAGAATTTTTATGTTGCTTTCAGAATGGTAGACACTCTACCACTACTGCCCACTAGTCTTTATTGCCCTTCTCTTTGGTATCTGCACTGAACTTAACTATGCAATTTGCTCAACTGTCTCTCCCCCGGGGAATATAAATTCCTTTCTACCCCAAAAGAACACAAACATTCAGGCAGAAATAGTGGATGTGGCCATTACCCTCTTAATATGTCTGCATTAAACTAGGTTACCTGGCTCCCAAACTTGCATAAACTTTCTTGTCAAAAATAAAAATTCTTTCACCTTCTCATTTTTCCTTTTCCCCATTTGGGACCAGACCTTTACTTGATGCCAGAAAGTAGAACTAAATACCACCATGACGCTATTGAACAACTTCTCCCTGGTAAGAAGTCAAATTTCTTTTCTCTTCCTCTAAACACACATGCTATCAACTGACGTGTCTTCATGGACCAGGGTGTTGGTGCAGGGACCGAAAGAAATTGTCAGTGTCACAGTCTGAGGTCAGTTTGTACTCAGTTGGGATCATTCATTAGTGAAAAAAGACTTCTAGTTAGGCAGAAATGTCCAGTTTTCTTTTACAATAACAGAGTTCTTGAATACAAACTGGAAAAATAAAAACTATGTGGCCCTAAATCAATTATGGCTATCTTAAAACAAAAGGGATATATGCCCTTCATGTGAAATGGGCTTGTGCTTTCCAGGCAGTTTTTACCCTCCACTTACAGAGAAGAACAAAACAAATCCTTTGAACTTGAGGATGGAAGTTGTGTTTGGAGGAGGTTTTGTGACCTCTGTAAGCCACTCTTTTCTGCACTGTGTTGTGGGAGAAAAAGATGAACTTCTTTCTGCTCTGAGCCATTGTTTCTTGAGTCCCTTTGCTACAACAGACTGAGCAATATACTTATTAAGCAATTACAGTAAAAAGGACATAGAGGATCAAAGAAAAATGGTAGTTATGAGGAGGGAATAGAAGAAAAACAAAGGTCTGAGTTGCACATCCATTTCTGGCACATAATTCTGAAACTTCTAATATCCACAAAATGTTAACATTGCTATTTGATTAGAGTAATTCAAGAGAAAATTCTAATGCACTACCATGAATTAACTCTTTAAAAGATTCTCATCTATGTCAAAGCATAAAATGCTACTAGAATAACATTAACAAATGGTTAAGAATTGCTGATTCTGGAATGGAACCTATGCTCAAGGAAGTACAGAGTCTGAGACAAAGGTCTTCTATTTTGTGCCCTTCAATATTTCTATTTGCAACCTTCAAAAATTATATTGAAGCTTTTTTAAATATGGATCTGGTAAAACCCAGGGCCCAAACAGTCTCTAAAGCATTGAGTGGAAATAAAAAATTGTTAGACATAACTACCTAAATCAAAGTCAATGAAAATATAATCAAAAAACAAACTATAACAAGCTATATGCAGAAGGAACCTATTACACAAACAATCCAGGGGGCTAAGGGTGGAGGTATGGGATGCACGCTAGGAACTATGGTGGAGGGAGGTCAAAACTGGTGGTGGGAATGGCCCTAATTCACTGTCACTATGTACCTGAAATACAACTGTGAAAGACTTATAATTCACATTGCTCTCAATAAAAATTTAAATACATATATATACATATATATATAATATATATGATGCCATCAACATAGGACAGTGAATAGGATACTGGACTTGAACACTGCCAACTTTGGTTCAATCCCCAAAACCATATAGATTCTCTCTGCCTCACCAGGCATAATCTCTGAGCAGAACCAGGAATAAGGCCTGAGCAACCACTGGGAGTTTCCCTTTTAAAATAAGTAAATAAATATCAATTAAAAGTAAATCTATAGGAAAAAAATGTTAAAAATGGCTAGACTTTTAGTGACAAATTTATCACCTTATGAGCATAACTTTTAGTCCCTGGAGACCCATGTTCATGAAGATGTAAAGAGAAAAAGATTCATCAATCTTTTGGGAGCCACTGTTATTGATGGTTGTAATAGCAAAGTTACTCTTGCACAGATATTCCCTGCACTTTCTTTTTTTTTTTTTTCGGTTTTTGGGCCACACCCAGTAACGCTCAGGGGTTACTCCTGGCTATGTGCTCAGAAGTTGCTCCTGGCTTGGGGGACCATATGGGACACCGGGGGATCGAACCGCGGTCCGTCCAAGGTTAGCGCAGGCAAGGCAGGCACCTTACCTTTAGTGCCACCGCCCGGCCCCTCCCTGCACTTTCAAGCTGCAAGGAGCAATAAGAGCTTTCCCAGATGTATTTGATGGGAAGAGGGGGATTAGATCATATCCAGTAATGCTCAGGAGCTACAACTTGTTCTGAACTCAGCAATCTCTCCTGGTGGTATTTTGGGGACTATATGGGTTTCTAGATATTGAACCTAGATCAGTGATTTGCAAGGAAAGGGCCCTACTAACTATATTATCACTTTTGCATTTTTGATTTGTTTCTGGGGCAAGCAGAAATCAGCAGCAAGCAACCAAATATCCTTGAGCCTGCTGCTAGACTGCCTGCCTGTCCATCCTACATCTCTTTTCAAAAGGTCATACCACCTGGAAGGTAGAGCCAATACAAGTGGGATACAGCCTTGTTGTTATCCATCTCATCTCAACTCCAGAGTCAAGATTCTGTTTTGGAGCTCAAATTAAGCCATCATCCTACTGTGAGCAACACTACTCCTGCAACGAACATGCCAGTGCTGTCTTGAAAGAGAATCACTTAGCATCTGAAGTCACTTCCCCTGTGACCTTGAGCTTTTATCACTTGGGGGCCAAAATAAAAAGCTCCTGCAAGGCAAATTGAGGTATAAATAATTAACGCAGGAAATAAAATCTAGATAGAAAAAAGTAAATGGACTCTTTCCATTCACAGCCAATGTGGCTTTAGGGAGTGTCACTCTGTTGTGCATACAGCAATTTAAAAAAAGTTCACAAAGAGTTGAAGAGCTAGGATAGCAGAGAGGGGGCTGGACTTGCTGGTAACCCTGGGTTCAATCCCTGGCACAATTTATGGTCCACTAAGCCTGTCAAGCATGATCCCTGAGCACAAAGCCAAAAGTAAGTCCTAAGAACTGCCAGATGTGCCCACCCAAAATGAAAACAAGATTAAAAATTTTATAAATACCAGGAAGCCTGAGCATATCCCAGGACCTTTTTCATGGGACAAAAATTGGTGCTTGTCTATGTATCGCTTGGGTCCTCAGAAGGTGCCCAGGTCTCTCTGAAACTGCCTGGCTGTATCATTTCTCAATTCTGTCCACTCTGTTGCTCTCTCTCCTCTTCCTTGTTTACCCCTACACAGCCTCTCTGCTGTCCGCCCATGACACTCCACTAAAAATCATAGATCCAAGTCCTTAAATGCAAAGGCCCTGCCAAGTATCTGAGTCTGGCCTTCCCAGCCTCCTGCCTCTGCATACAGTTTTTCTTCCCAGGACTTGGTGGGAAGGGAGTGGTGCCTAGGATACCTCCATTTAAACACCTAAGTTGCCAGGTCTGGGAATCTCACTGCTCCTCTGTTCAGCATGAAAGCTTCCCTCTACTCCCCAAAGGAAGTGAGCTAAATGAGGCTAGCACCCCATCCCCCCAGAAATGAGGTTCATTTAAGGAAGAGTTTCCAGCAGGCGAGCAGCCCCTCTGGGTTCTCCCTCAGTCCCCAGGAACTGTGCACTGCCCTCTGCTTTGATTGGTACGTTTGGTGGAAGCACATGTCTCTGCCATTCCTGCCAACTGGATGTCTACCTGAATAAGCTTTTTAGGGACTGTTAGCCAGAACACTTGGCTACACTGAAGGATGGTACCATGGCCATTGGTTGGCCTGCTCATCTATTTACCAAACTACTCACTTCTGTTCTGTATTTCAGTCAAACAAAAACTGCTGTGTGATATATATATATATATATATATATATATATATATATATATATATATATATATATCACAAATATATATATTTGTTCTAACAAACATAAACCATTAGATTATCCTTCCAAGCAAGATTAAAAAAGAAAATCTGGGCCCGGAGAGATAGCACAGCGGCGTTTGCCTTGCAAGCAGCCGATCCAGGACCAAAGGTGGTTGGTTCGAATCCCGGTGTCCCATATGGTCCCCTGTGCCTGCCAGGAGTTATTTCTGAGCAGACAGCCAGGAGTAACCCCTGAGCACTGGCGGGTGTGGCCCAAAAACCAAAAAATAAAATAAAATAAAATAAAATAAAGAAAAAAGAAAATCTCCACCAACATCTAAAGTTTCCTCAAACTGTTCTTAAATCAATTGAAGGAAAGCCAAAGCTTTTTTCTTTTGGTAGGGCAATTCTAATTTTGACCTTGACATGACTTTAGGCCTCTTGTCAAGGATTCATTTCCTTGCATGTTAGTGGAAAAGATACAATATGATCTCAATTCTATGAGTCCAATTTTAAGTGCTAAACTTTGTGGCATTAAGGTAAAAAAAAAACTCTGTACTCCACCTCATCAGGGTGCTCATGTCCCTCTATCTTATTTCTCTATCATCTCCAGTGCAATCTTCTCTCATACACCCTATTCCACTATCTGTTTATACAAGATATACAATCTGTTTATATTATACTTGTAATCCAAGCTCCAGGATTTGTTATTGTTGATACTGTCTATAACTTTGTTTTGTCCCTCTGTGTTCCACAAATGAGTGACGTCGTCAGAGTCCCCTTCTGGTTTATTTTGCTTAACCCTCCTGTTCCAATGACATTGCTGCATGACTTCAGCTTCTATCCCAGCATTTAGAGGACCCTCTGCTCACTTCAGAGCTCATTTCAACCAACTCTAGGGTTTCTTCACTGTTCTACCCCCACACAGTTCCTCCATGGGCCTCCACTCCAACACAGTGTTGCACTTGACTGGCATTTGCCTCACACAATCCTATGCCCCCTTCCTCTGGAACAGGGTGATTTCATGGGCATTGTGTCCTTGTACTCAACTTTTAGGAGGCCCATGCACTTGGACTTGGGCATTTTTTAAAATTCTACATCATTTGAAATTTGACAGAATGAAGTCTTACTATATATATATGTGCTTAGTATAAGTGAAGTTCATGAATAGACTCAGGGTTCACAGTGGTTCACGTGCTGCCCTCCCTCCCATGGCTTCTCTGTCTTTTTCTCTGCTCTTTGCCTACTAGTGTCCATCCCATAATCTCCATTATCCTCTCTATCTAGAGTAGAAACCAAGAAGCATAGGTGGGGAGAGGCCCATATTCTGCTGTCATCATTCTTAGAAAATGGAGTCCTGGAAAAGGAAAAACAACATTTAACCTCCATCCACACAGCCAAATCACTGCATATTAGATGGCAAACTGTTATGTAAAGAAGGGGGCAGAGAGAATAGTAATCAATCTCACCCAGTTATGGGTACACCCAGGTGTAGGAGAGGGAGGACAGCTGGCCTGTGGAAAGCTGTGATTAACCTTCCATCCTATCTGCTCTCTCATTTTTATTTTATACTGGGATTCACAAGGCAAACACACTCTGAGAACACTGTTGATGAGTCTTGAATGTCTGGCATGGTACCATAATCAATAGGACACTTCTTCATTGAGATTCTATCAAGAGATATGGAGGCTGGAAAGAAGAGAGTAAAGTGATGTGGCACTTATTTTCCATATGTGGAGGATCTGGGTTTGATTCCCACCACCCTATATGGCTCCCTGAACCCCACTGGGAGTAATCTCTGAGTGTAGAGTGTAGAGCAGGAATAGGCCCTAAGCACTGCTGCTGTGACCCAACCAAGTGTGACAAAAAAAGTGAAAGAGGGAGAGAGAGAGAGAGAGTGAGAGAGAGAGAAAGAGAGAGAGAGAGGGGGTACTTTTTCCATCACAGAAGGCCCAGGCCCAGGCAAAAGACCAGAGAAACAGCTACTTATATCAGAAGGTTTAACCTGTCTCAGTCTTCAACTTCACTATCATTTTATCAGATATACACACACATTCACACATACACACAACATGTGCACAAATACACATACACTGTCAAGTATATCATCAGCAATCTTCCCTTTATTGCAACATGGGCCAATTTCACCTCT
The DNA here is from genome assembly GCF_024139225.1 of Suncus etruscus. Classification (NCBI taxonomy): domain Eukaryota; kingdom Metazoa; phylum Chordata; class Mammalia; order Eulipotyphla; family Soricidae; genus Suncus; species Suncus etruscus. Next base: position 52,590,841 of record NC_064850.1, read on the forward strand.
AGAGTGAGTTTTTTTAGCCATGGACCCTGCATTTCAAGTGTGTGTGTGTGTGTGTGTGTGTGTGTGTGTGTGTGTGTGTGTGTGTGTGTGTGTACAGATCTGTTGCATATAAATATTTTCTAAATACATTAATCAAAATCCTGCTGCATCTGCATGCCTGAATTCCAGAAGCCTGTTTGTGAAGAGTAGAAAGGAATTGCAATTGCTGCACTTTTCTGAAAACTTTAAGGCTTTAAATGTACTAAGAAGGGGCCGGGCGGTGGCGCTAAAGGTAAGGTGCCTGCCTTGCCTGCGCTAGCCTCGGACGGACCGCGGTTCGATCCCCCGGCGTCCCATATGGTCCCCCAAGCCAGGAGCAACTTCTGAGCACATAGCCAGGAGTAACCCCTGAGCGTCACAGGGTGTGGCCCAAAAACAAAAAAAAAAACAAAAAAAAAAAAAATGTACTAAGAACACCTTTTAATGTACATACGAAGTGGGTGCTTCAAATCTTAGGCACTTGTTGCCTGATTCCTCATCAAGCTCAGCACCTGTGATCTCTCCTACATTCCTGCTTTCTCAGTATTGTGCTATAGAATTAGCTAACAGCTGTGCAGTCAAGGAAACATAAGCATAGGCTCCACCTAACATGTACTTATTAATGGCACTAAATGCTCAACAAATTAGCAGACTTGAAAAAAGTCATCAACACTTTAAGACTTCATCAGTACACTCATTCATTTAATAATTGTGAGCTCCTAGTGAGGACATACTAGCATTTTACAATTGCTATCTGGGGAGGTGTGAGGAGGCACTGACAAGATGATAAATTAACTGTGGTTTTTCTCTTTGTCATTTTTTTTTTTTTTTGGGTAGGGAACTCAGATATGTTAAAATCCCCTACATGGGAAATGAATGAAGCTTTCCCCAGAAGTGAGGTCAAGTGGTTTTACATGTCTCCTGCCCTTTAAAACAACAATTGACATAAATACTAAATATTCTCTGAATTCCACAAATACCCTTAGAGTATTATTTATCAAAGTATGTATATATACATATTTGGTACTTCTGAAAATCCAAATTTCTCATTCATATTGTTCTTTGTCTTCAATTCCTGATTCAGCTCCTTGGAATCTCCTAAGTGCTAAGAGTAGTTGGATGTTTGTTGTGATATGAATGCGGTGACTTATAGAAGCACTTATGGTGAATGGGCTGATTGAGGCTGGAACCAATCATGAGTAGCAGGGTGGAATCTTGTCCTACCCCTTGACCTCTAGCCAACAGTGCTAATAGTCCATAAGTTAATCAAAGTATGGGATGACATCTCAATTAAGGCCAAGAGAAATCATTCACGTTTTTAAATTGATTGTGGACATTTGGAAAACAATGGTGCATTGAGGAGAAGAAAAATACCCCATATTTTACTTGTAAATCTTTCCCATCCGATTCTTCCTGAGCTCAATCTTTTTTTTTTTAATATAATTTTTATTTTGATCATAGTGGCTTACATATTGTTGACAATAATATTTTAGGTACATATTTACATAAAATCAGGGGGGATTCCCATCCCCAAATTGTCCTCCCTACACCCCCGTTTCTGTCTTACCTCCCATTTCCTCTTCCCTCACCCCCAGGGCGGCTAGAATATGTGGTCCCCTCTGTCTCTAACCAACTACTTAGTAGTCCTGCATCAGTTTGGTCTTGATGCCTCCCTTATTTCCCCCTCTAAGTAGGGGCAGGGGTAGTTAGTTCAAGTTGCGTGGTTTTGCCTGAAAAAGAGAAAATAAATAAACCGGGGTAAGAGTTTAATACCCCGAAAATGGGCAGAATCCTTCTAGAGGTTCTCATCATCGATTTGGGAAATGAAGGAGAAAAAGAAGTTGAAACACTCCACCAGTACCAAAAGAAGTGTCAAATATCCAGTGAGGACTCCAGCTATAACGATAAGCACCACAAAAAAACAGATAAAAAACAAACCAAAACAAACTAAAAACAAACACAAACAAACAAAAAACACGCCGTGGTCTTGAAATAAGAAACATGGCGTAGCACATAACGAAAGAAAAGAAAGAAAGAGAAAGAAAAGAAAAAAAAAAAAAAGAATAATTGGGGCCAACAATTTCAATAATCACATCCAAACTGAGGAATCGACCAAAATAGCTAGGTAAATAAAAATAATAATAACAATAATAAATGAAGGTAAGATATATATATATATATATATATATACACATAACCAAGGTTTTGTGTTTTTTGTATTTTTTTTTCCCTCCTGCCCTGGCACAGTAAATATTGGGGTCATTCGAAAAGGAATTCACTTGCCCTATAAGATATGGGGTTTCTCCGTCCTTGGAGTATACTGTCATGGAATCAGCTCTAGTCTTTGCTCAGGATCATTACTCTCCAGGTTGTGGTTTTTTTTTTTTTTTTTTTTTTTTTTTTGGTGTGTGGAAGGCTTCTGCTCTGTCCAGTGTGATACCGTCAGAGCTCTGTGTTTAGCAGTCCCAGTATCTGTACATATCCTGAGGTGGGACTTATGGTGAAGTCAGTCTTTGTGAATCTAGAGGTTCTGTTACCTCAGTGCCATTTTAATCCATCTTCTGTGGTTGGTGATCTTGGTCTTTGCGCTGAACCTAGGAAGGCATCTAGGATAGCGTCTTTCTTTGTTCTTCCAGAAGCCCCTTTCCGTTACAATTGTCTCTGCCGGACCTTTGGGACTGGGGATCATGCTTATTGTGCAGGTCTTAGTTCAAACCCTAGACTAGGGCTTTTTTATTGGTCCCAAGATGTATACAGTCTGGTCGTGGTTCTAGTATCCAGTCATCTGTAAATCACGATCTTGGCTTTTGGACCTACCAAAGGGTGCCGCGTCTTCTGGTTTTGTCTTGTCGTTAGCTGGTGAGGTAGGCTAAACTGCTCTAAGGTCAAGTTGTTCACATTTTCCTCATTGTCGAGATATCATGTTAGAGCTGGCCCTTGTTATTGACCCTGCAGTAATAAGGCTGTCCCAGATGGAGATTGTTTCTTACAGCTGTTGTGAGGAGCTGTGCCGTTTCTATGTCTGGGATCCAGGGTTCAAGGCTGGTTGAATGGTATCTAATCACCTGAGGTCTAAGTTGATTCCACTTGACATATTTTCAAGGTAGGAGATAACCCTGTATTGTAAACAACTATGAGTTCCTATCTCTAGTAGATAAGAGCTCTTTTTTTTTTAAATATGTAAGATTTCCCCTTTATTTAGTGTGCCTTTGCAGGGGGAAGTGGTGCTCCATTATATGTCGGAGTATTTGGGGTGGACAGAGTGGGTAACAGAGATAGGTCACATACCCAAAGACGATTAAAAAAAAAAAAAAAGGAAATAAAAGTGTATGTGCCCACAAATGTATATGTAAGGCAAACATTTAAATAAATAAGTTAATTAAAAAAAATAAAAAAAATAAAATGAGTTAGCGAAGTTTTTAAAGGACCAACGTGGTGCAAAAGACTACTTTGCATTTGGGAGAGAACAGGTAAAGAGTTGGTGTATTACAGGTCTTATGCCTATGTTGGAAGTACAGTTTTCCCATTGTCTTTTGGATTTTTCTTGTGGTGTGTGGGTTCCCAGGCATCTTCCAATCACACCCCCTGCCCCCCTTCAGATTGGTAAAAATTTGCAGCTGGGAGGTCTTGGAAGAGTTCTTGCATTGGGGATACTATTGGACCTAAGTCCGGTTTCAAGAAACAGTCCATGTTAGGGGGAGTTGGTAGGGAGGGTCTCGCAGCATGTGTCCACAGGGGAGTTGGCTGTCTTTTCTTGCAGGAGACGATGTGTGGGTTCGGTTGGGTGTCCCCTCGCCTGGGTGCTGGGTACTGGTTCATTGGGTAGGAGGTCGATCTTGATGCCTAAAAGATTAAGGACTGAGGGTGGAGAGTTTTAATATGGTGGGAGATCTGGATGGGATTGAGGGGTGAAGGGATAGTTGGATTTCCGGGGGGGAGAAAGGGGAAGGTATATGGGAGGGGTATGAAGGAAGAGAAAAGAGAAAATACCGTAGAAAGGGAGAAGAGAAAGGGGAAAAAGTAAAGAGAAGAGTAGAAGAGAAAAAGAAAAGAGAAGAGAAAAAAAATAGAGAGAAGAAAGGAGAGAATAGCAAGGGAATGCTGGTTTGGTTGAATGTGTTCGATGACTAGAGCCTGTAGTTTAGGTCTGTACATCGCAGGTACTGCTTTGGTGGTCTGACTGGTCACGTGCTTCGATTCCTAAAAGAAGGTTTAACCTAGAGATAAAGTGTATGTTAAAGAGTTTTCTCGTGGCCGTCTCATAGTGCAAGCAAGGTATGGAATCTCGTGTGGTATCCCGAATTGCCATCTTAGTTTGTCCGCCCTTTGTATCTAAGGGCGCCTGTGGAAAGAAAAGCTGAGAGGTTATTTTTAAAATATAGTAAGGTAAAGGGATTAAAACGTAGTGTTATGGTATGTTGCCATTGCATTACGTGATTTCCCGCGGTGTTCTATACTTGTGTTCCTGTTTACGATCTCTAAGGGATTATTGTGGGCCTTTGTTGTAGGAGTCTGGTTACATACCTGTTCTCTCCATGTTGCTGTTTCTGTTGTTGCTGTTTTCCTTGTGGTATAATGTGCAGTCAAGAGTTTGCATTGTTCCTTTTTCATGTATTTTGGACACTGCTCCCACGTATATGTTGACTATTACAGTGATCGGAGTTTCTACCCTGTTAAACCCTGTTATATGATTGTTAGGTATTAGTTGTGTATAAAATATATGTTCTAGGTGTTTCAGAATAGTGCTACCATTCTGTGTTTATCTTTTGTCTTCTGGCTTACTTCCTTTAACATAACATGATCTAGGTCCATCCACGTTGCTGCAAAGTCTGTGATTGTATCATTTCTAACTGCCATGTAATATTCCATTGTGTATATGTACCACATCTTAATGATCCATTCATCCGTTGTTGGACACCTAGGTTGGTTCCAAGATTTGGCTATTATACTGAGCGCTGCGATAAATAGTGGGGTGCATACGTATTTTGGAATGAATGTCCTTCCATCTTGTGGGTATATGCCTAGGAGGGCAATTGCTGGGTCAAATGGCAGCTCAATTCTGAGTTCTTTGAGCACTCTCCAGACTTTCCTCCATAGGTGTTGGACTAGGGGACATTCCCACCAGCAGTGGATGAGAGTTCCTTTCATACCGCATCCCCGCCAACAAAGGTTGTTTCCATTATTTTTGATGTGGGCCATCCTCACTGGTGTAAGGTGGTATCTCATTGTTGTCTTGATTTGGATCTCCCTGATGATGAGTGAAGGTGAGCATGTTTTCATGTGTTTGTTGGCCATCCTTCTGTCTTCCTCAGAGAAGTGTCTATTCATTTCGTCTCCCCATTTTTTTATAGCTTTGTTTGGTTTTGGGGGGCTCAGCTTTCTGAGTGCTTTGTATGTTCTAGATATCAGCCCTTTATCTGATATGTCAAGTGAAAAGATTTTTTCCCATTCTGTTAGCTGTCTTCTTGCGTTAAGCAGGGTTTCTTTTGCCATGCAGAAGCTTTTTAGTTTGATGTAGTCCCATTTGTTTATATTTGATGCTAACGTTCTTGCCATTGGTGCTCCATTCTCAAAGACCTTTTTGATATATAGGTCTTTGAGTGTTCTGCCTATTTTATTCTCAATAAACTTTATGGATTCGGGTCTGATTTCAAGGTCTTTGATCCACTTTGAGTTGATTTTTGTATAAGGAGTAAGGTATGGGTTGATTTTCACTTTCGTACATGTGGTTTTCCAGTTGTACCAACACCATTTGTTGAATAGGCTTTCTTTGTTCCATTTCAGATTCTTGCCTCTTTTATCAAATATTAGTTGGCTGTATACCTGGGGGTTTATGTCTGGGAATTCTGTTCTGACCCACTGGTCTGATGTCCTGTCTCTGTTCCAGTACCATGCTGTTTTGATTACTATGGCTTTATAGTATAGTTTCAAGTTAGGTAAGGAGATGCCTCCCAGCTTCTTGTTTTTCAGTATTTGTTTGGCTATCCTGGGTCTTTTGTGGTTCCAGATGAATTTTGTGAATGCTTGTTCTAATTCTTTAAAGAATTGTGTCTGGATTTGGATAGGGATTGCATTAAATCTATATAGGAGTTTGGGTAGGATAGTCATTTTGATTATGTTAATTCTACCTATCCATGAGCATGGGATGTTCTTCCATTTCTTTAGATCATCTTCAATTTCTTTCTGGAGTGTTTTGAAGTTTCCCTGGTATAGGTCTTTCACTTCTCTTGTAAGGTTGATTCCTAGATACTTGATATTTTTTGATACTATCTTAAATGGAATTGTATTTTTAATCTCTCTCTCCTCAACTTCATTGTTTGTATATAGAAACGCTACTGTCTTTTGTGTATTGACTTTGTAACCAGCCACTTTGCTGTATTGGTTAATTGTTTCTAGGAGTTTTACTGTGGACTCTTTAGGGTTTTCGATGTATATCATCATATCGTCGGCAAAGAGAGATAGCTTGTGTTCCTCTTTCCCAATTTGAATTCCTTTGATTTCCTTCTCTTGTCGGATTGCTATTGCTAGGACTTCTAAGGTTATATTGAATAAGAGTGGAGAGAGTGGACAGCCTTGCCTAGTTCCTGATCTTAGTGGGAATGCTTCTAGTTTCTCACCATTGAGTATAATGTTGGCTGTAGGCTTTTCATAGATAGCTGTAACTATCTTGAGGAAGGTTCCTTCTAACCCTATTTTGCTTAGTGTCTTTAACATGAAAGGATGTTGGATTTTGTCAAATGCCTTCTCTGCATCGATTGATATGATCATGTGGTTTTTGTCTTTCATGTTGTTGATGTGGTGTATAATGTTGATTGATTTGCGTATGTTGAACCAACCTTGCATTCCTGGGATGAATCCCACTTGATCGTGATGTATGATCTTTTTGATGAAGTGCTGGATTCGGTTTGCTAATATTTTATTGAGTATCTTTGCATTTATGTTCATTAGTGAGATTGGTCTGTAGTTTTCTTTTTTGGTAGTGTCTTTGCCTTCTTTGGGAATGAGTGTGATATTAGCCTCATAAAAGGAGTTGGGGAGGATTCCTGTTTTTTCTATGGTTTGGAAGAGCCTATGGAAAAGTGGTAGTAAGTCTTCTTGAAATGTTTGATAGAATTCACCTGTAAATCCATCTGGGCCTGGGCTTTTGTTCTTAGGGAGTTTTTTAATTACATCTTCAATTTCCTCTGAGGTGATTGGTCTGTTTAGGATTTCTAGATCTTCCTTTTCCAGTCTTGGAAGAGGGTGTTTTTCCAAGAATCTATCGATTTCTACTGGGTTCTCTAGCCTAGTTGAGTATAGTTGTTCATAATATGATCTCATGATATGTTGTATTTCTTGGGGTTCTGTTGTAATCTCTCCCCTTTCATTTGTGATCCTACTGATTTGGGTGTTTTCTCTCTTTTTTTTGGTGAGTTTTGCCAGTGGTTTGTCTATCTTGTTTATTTTTTCGAAAAACCAACTCCTGGTCTCATTGATTTTTTGTATTGTTTTCTTGGTTTCTATGTTGTTTATTTCTGCTCTGGTTTTTATTATTTCTTGCCTTCTGGATGTGGTTGGACTTCTCTGTTGCTGATGTTCCAATTCTTTGAGGTGATCTTTTAAACTGTTGGTTTTGTTATTTTCCTGATTCTTGACATAGGCCTGTATTGCTATGAGTTTCCCCCTAATTACTGCTTTTGCTGTGTCCCATAAATTTTGACATGTTGTCTCTTCATTGTCATTTGTCTCAAGGAATCTTTTTATTTCTTCCTTGAGTTGTTCTTTGATCCAGCTGTTGTTGAGCAGCATGTTGTTTAATCTCCAGGTATTAGTTTTTCTCCATTGCTTCTTCTTGACCTCAATTTTGAGCTCTGTGGCATAGTGATCTGAGAGGGTACTTCTAATGATCCTTACCTTTGTGGTCTTATATAGGTTGGCTTTGTATCCTAATATATGGTCTATTCTGGAGAAGGTTCCATGTGGGCTTGAGAAGAATGTGTATTCTGCTTTCTGGGGGTGGAGGGCTCTATATAAGTCTATTAGCCCTAAATCTTCTAATTTTTCATTCAGAGCTCTTATTTCTTTGCTATTTTTCTGTTTGGTGGATCTGTCCAGTGGTGATAGTGGAGTATTGAGGTCCCCTGCTATTATCACATTTCCCTTCATGTGTTTCTCCAGGTTTGCCAGTAGTTGCCTCACATATTTTGCTGGCTCTACATTAGGTGCATAGATATTGACCAGGGTTAGTGTTTCTTGATCTAATGTTCCCCTGATCAGTAAGTAGTGACCCTCTTTGTCTCTGATCACTTTCTTGAGGTTGAATGCAATTTGGTCTGATATAAGAATTGCTGTCCCTGCTCTTTTTTGTTTTCCATTGGCCTGAATAATCACTTTCCATCCTTTTATTCTAAGCCTGTGCTTATCCTGCATCTGTAGGTGTGTTTCTTGCAGACAGCAGAAGTCCGTTTTATTTTTCCTAATCCAGTTCTCTACTATGTGTCTTTTAATTGGAGAGTTTAGTCCGTTAACATTTAGGGAGATTATTGAGAGAGAGGATTGTTGTGTAGTTGTGTTGTGTAGGGTGGTTTTTGTTACAATCGGGGGTTTGGATTGTGTAATTCGTCTTTGAGTAAGTCGTTTAGGATCGGTTTTGTTTGCACAAATAGTTCAAATTCGTTCTTGTTTGAGAATGTTTTTAGTCTATCCTCCCATATGAATGTAAGTTTTGCTGGGTATTGGACCCTAGGTTGGAAATTTCTTTCATTCAGTCGTTTAAATATGTCATTCCATTGTCTTCTTGCTTGAATTATTTCAAATGGGAGATCTGGTTGGATTCTTATGTCCCTACCTTGGTACTTGAGGTTTCTTTTCTTCCTTATTGCTTTAAGGAGTTCTTCTTTCTCTTTGTTTTTTGCCAATTGGATTACCATGTGTCTTGGTGTTTGTTTATTGGGGTCTATCTTATTGGGAACTCTTTTTATTTCCTGTATTGGCATTGCAGTATCCTTCCAGAGGGTGGGGAAGTTCTCCGCTATTATCTCTCTGACTACTTGTTCTTCCCCTTTCCCTACTTCCTCCCCTTCTGGTATACCCACAATTCTTAGGTTGTTTCTTTTGTCCTTGCTCATTAGATACTGGACCTTTCCTTCCAGTGCTTTGCCTTTTATTTCTTTGTTGGTTTCTTGATCATTTTTTGTTTGCAGTTTTCCTTCGAGTTCTTCAATGTGTTTCTCCAATTCTGTGTTTCTGCTTGTAAGGCTTGTTACTTTGTCTGTTAATTCCTTCACTTCTTTTTGTATGGAATCTCTCATGTTCTTTAACATTTCTTCTTTAATTTGGCTGATTTGTTCATCCATAGATTTCTTATACTCGATAGCTAGGGTTTCTCTCATTCCTTTTATTAATTCTTGCATTTCCTTCCTCATGGCTGCTTTTAGGTCTTCATCGCGTGTATCTGTGCGTTTTGGTGGACTTGGAAGGTTGCAAGAGTTTGTCACCATATCTCCAGATATTAGTGATCTCCTTGATTTACGCATACTTCTTTGTATTTAATGGTGTGTTTTAGAGTGCTGTGCTTCTAATTTTCACCTGTTTTGATCCCCTGTGGTGTGGGATTTGGTTCCCTCCCTGAGGGTGGTTCTAGAGGGACTTTTGGGTGAACTCGCTGAGGTTTTGATCCTCCTGTACTCTTTATGTGGCCTGGTTAGTTGTTTTCCCCTTTTGTTGGCAGCTAGTACTGGCCCTTTCCTGACCACAGTGGTGGGGGGCACTGTTTCTCCTCTCCTTTTTCTCCTCTCCTCTACTACTTGGAAGTCAGTCTTCCTCTTAATTTCTGTCAGCAGGTGTAGTTCCGCTTCTGGCCACACTGGTTGCGGGCGCTGTTGAGCCTGACTCTCTGTTCCCTCCCTTATCTGGGGGTCAATGAAGCTCTGCTCCTCCGAGTTACCGCGGAAGAAATTCCCCCATTCAAGCCCTCCCGGTAGCTGCTCTCAGCCCTAGGGGGGGTCTCCGGTCCACTCTGGGGCTCGGGGCTAGGTTGCTCTAGGTTACCTAAAGGTCCAGGGGGCAGGCCCAAGCTCACCTAGTCTATTCGTCCCACCTGTCCCAGCTGGGCAGGTGACTCCGGCCCACTAGGTACTAGGGAATGTCCTCCCCAGTCTACGCTCGGGTCAGGTGGGATGAACTCTGGGGCCTGGAAGTTGAGGCAACGGGTGGTGTGGTCTCTGTGCCAACCAGCTGGCCTCTGCAGTCTATGGGGGGGGGGGTCGCGCGCAGGGTGGCTGGCGGCTGCGGGTCGTCCACCTGTGAGCGCCCTAGGAGAGTGCACTCACCCTGGACGCCTGGGGTCCCTACTCCCCGGTTGGCTCGGCTGGCCTCTGCAGTCTATGGGGGGGGGGGTCGCACGCAGGGTGGCTGGCGGCTGCGGGTCGTCCACGTGTGAGCGCCCTAAAAGAGTGCACTCACCATGGACGCCGGGGGTCCCTACTCCCCGTTGGCGCGGCTGGCCTCTGCAGTCTATGGGGGGGGGGGTCGCGCGCAGGGTGGCTGGCGGCTGCGGGTCGTCCACGTGTGAGCGCCCTAAAAGAGTGCACTCACCATGGACGCCGGGGGTCCCTACTCCCCGTTGGCGCGGCTGGCCTCTGCAGTCTATGGGGGGGGGGGTCGCGCGCAGGGTGGCTGGCGGCTGCGGGTCGTCCACGTGTGAGCGCCCTAAAAGAGTGCACTCACCATGGACGCCGGGGGTCCCTACTCCCCGTTGGCGCGGCTGGCCTCTGCAGTCTATGGGGGGGGGGGGTCGCGCGCAGGGTGGCTGGCGGCTGCGGGTCGTCCACGTGTGAGCGCCCTAAAAGAGTGCACTCACCATGGACGCCGGGGGTCCCTACTCCCCGTTGGCGCGGCTGGCCTCTGCAGTCTATGGGGGCTCAATCTTTTATAATAAGTCAATCATCTAGTGAGTGGGTGGGTTCCCTGAGTTCTGAGCTGACTTAGGAAAGTAACCAAATTTTAGGTTCCATGGGGGCTGGTACTAGAAACCTCTGAATTACAGCCAGTTACTCAAAGGCCCAAGTAACAACCCAATGAAGTGGTAGGGGAGGTTCTTTTGATCTGGTCTGTTTCTAGTGGCCATGTGAGGACTGAGGTAGCAAAGAGTTGTTTCTTGGTGTGAGAAAGTCTCTACATACTCATACTAAAATTGGATTCAAGAACCCTAAATATAGTGTAAGGGGCTACTACTATTACTCCAATTCATGGCCATCTTTCTCAGCAATCTTGTCATCAAGAAAAAAAATTAAATGAAAGAGGGAGCAATTCTAATGAGTTTGAGAACAAGTGACTTCTGGGCTAGACCTCAAGTGTGGGGATGCTGAGATGGCTGGACAGTAAAGTGCATGACTTGATCCCCAACTCTTAGAAACAAAAACAAAAGCTTCCAGCATCTAAAGGAGCATCTTAAAAGTCCCCTTGTAGGGGTCTAAGTCTGAAGGCACCTTAGTGTGTTAGACAGAATGACAACTTGGTTAACAGGAATTCACAAAATCTAGGAGAAAATGTTTTTCTATATCTATTTAAACACATGATTACAAACATGATTGCAGTTGGGTTTCAGTCATAAAAAGAGCACCACCCTTCACCAGTGCAACATTCCTACCACCTATGCTCCCCATCTCCCTCCTTCTGCACCCTCTGCTAGCAAGGAACTTTTTAAGATAGGGAAAGCTCCCATAGTGTTACTATGTCACTGCCCCCTTTTATGCCCTCAGGAGCACTCTGATGTAAATAGTATTATTCCTACATCTGTAGATGTAAAGACTGAAAATATTGCATGTTTCTGCCACAGTTTGAAGCAGGAATCAATCTTTCTCCCTCTTTCTTCCTCTGTGTCTCTCTCCCCTGCTCACTGTCTTATTTTTATTATCCAAATTCAACAGCTGATGTGAGAAAGCCATGGAAGGAGGGATCAAGACACTATGGCAGGTTCATCTCTGAAGAGATGACTGAATTCTCCACAAATTACCAAAATACCCTCCCCATGCTATTCTATTCAACCCCCAGTCCCACCTGAGGAAATCCCCCTCTTTCTGACAATTGAATAGGGCAACCAGCACTAGCCAGAGAGACCTCAGATTGGGTGTGAAACCTCAAGAATACCTGCCTGCACTGACCACCTGCCACTGCATGTGGCAACCAAGCAAAGATTTGAATTCACTCAGCCCTGTCAGAGTCATTCATTCAGCAAGGGCCATCTGCTCCTTGGCTAATGCCACTGTGGGGAAACACTTCCAAGCTGACACACTGCTCCCTCCCCTATGATCAGCTCTCAGATGAGGATTTAGCACTTGCTCTGAATCAAATGAGATTCAATCAACCAAAGGTCATGCCCTGTGGCCACACCTTGGCAGCCTCTGCAAAATCTGCAAGACTTTAGATGCAGACTTGGGCCTCTCTGGCACTGTTCCCCAGCCACAACTGATAATGGAAACCCTGCACAGCTCAACAAAGAATGTTTGCAGTCAGTCAAAGGAGAACTGAGCCCAAAGTTCTACCTACCATCATGATGCTCTTCAGTGCTCACTGCACAGTTTCATTTTTCTTTCAATTTTTGACTGCTGGCACTGAGTCTGGGTTTTGGCTGGTCTTCACCCTGATCAAGGTACAAGATCCAAAACAACAATTCAGGCAAGTTATTACATCCATAGTGGGATCAAATTTTAATTTGTGAAGCTCATGAACTTCAAATGAAATTCTCCACCCATCACCAAGACACACTGAGTGAAGAATTCTGTGGCACAGGCTAAAGCTCGGGTCCATCATTATAATATGTCCCTCTGATGCACCATGAGCTGAGCAGAAAGTAGAAAGGATTATTTTGAGGAGTGTCTGAGTACACTGATTTTTGAATCTTCATCTCTATGACAGACTGTAAAATGATTCTGACTTTTCTTTGTCTAAAAGTACTGCAAATTTATAAAAATCAAAAAGAATTGGGTCTCTGAAGCTATATATGAGAGAAAGGAAGAGCACAGAAGAATGGTACAAGTTTTGCATTCCTGGCTGCCGGCTTATTTTCTTATAGGTTTCTGGCAGCTTTGCATGGCCAGAGTTAGGGGCTTGATTCCTGGCACTCCATGATTTCCCCAAGCACAAACAGGTCACCCTGAGCACCACAAGGTATGACCCTAAAACAAGAACACCATGGAGAGACATAACAATGAGTCATTTTGGCCCTTGTTGATCTAAGTTTGAATCATTCCATTTGCCTTTGTGTTGTAACAAACAATATGAAATAATTTGTTTGTGCCAGCAAGGAAGATGGGTGGGAAATTGGAGACAATTTTGAAGGGAAAGTCACACTGGAAATAGGATTGGTGTTTGAACATTTAATGTCTGATCAACTTGGTATATCTCAGTGTTACAAAAATTCCCTTTTTTTTTTAAATGAAGATGTTTTTAAAATAAAGATTGGGGACTTCTAATCATATGACTCACTAAAGTGATTTTGTAAAAAGGGTCTCTGTCAAAACATTGTGACCCAATTGATAAAATATGCTACATTTTTCAATTCATGGCCAAATTCAAGAAGAAAAGTTCCAGGAACAAAGAGATTATCCAGGCCAAAGAGCCAAAGAATAATGTGTTTTTCCTCTTCTTCTTCTTTCTTCTTCTTTCTTCTTCTTCTTCTTCTTCTCTTCTTCTTCTTCTTCTTCTTCTTCTTCTTCTTCTTCTTCTTCTTCTTCTTCTTCTTCTTCTCCTTCTCCTTCTCCTTCTCCTTCTCCTTCTCCTTCTCCTTCTCCTTCTCCTTCTCCTTCTCCTTCTCCTTCTCCTTCTCCTTCTCCTTCTCCTTCTCCTTCTCACACTCGGCAGCACTCAGGGGTTACTCCTGACTCAATACTCAGAAATTGCTCCTGGCAGGCTCCAGGGACCATATGAATGCCAGGGTTTGAACCACCGTCCTTCTGTATGCAAGGCAAGTGCCTTACCTCCATGCTATCTCTCCAGCCCTTAATGATATGTTTCTAAATCTTTGTTTTGTGCCAAGTATTTGAGGTAATACCTTTATCTTTAATACTAGGTTTTCCAAAACCCTATGGCCATCTTTCCTGGTTGGCTTTACGGAAGTTCATAAAAGTCACATTCTTTGGATGGTGGCACTAAATCTTTGCATCCTTGCATCCTTGATCATCACAAAACTAATAGATGTAATGCCTAAGCAAGTCTTTTGGATGGGTAGATACATATCTGGCTTTTACTGCAGCAACCCAAATATCAATAAGCCCACAGATACAGGGTCCTCTGAACTGTCCAATGTCTCATTACAGGGAACAGAATTGATGGTATCTTCATGGATACTGCTGCAGGTATCTTGCGTCTCAGCATCTCTAGTGGGGAGCAAATTCTTCAAGAGAGGAAAATGGGTAACACGAATAGTGGAATATGAAATATGAAATAATAAGACCACACAAAATAAATTGAATGAGTACCCGGGTCTTCAATAGACGTGAGACAATATTATTTTTCAAGCTGGTGATAAATAAGCACGTTTCTGGTGTGCAAGTTGGTACTGCAGCGTTGACAAAAGGCAGGGAACCTTAGGAGAAACAACACAATGGTACCTGGCCCTAGAATATACATATCAAAAAACTAACCAATATAGGTGAAAAGAATCCCAAGCTAGCTTGAGAGGGGGTATTCCTGTTTGGAAAGGAGGTTCTTATGACAACGGAAGAAAACTTGTTTTGGGGACTAGCCCACAGCAACTAGCAAAGAAGATAGGAATTGTTTGTTTACTAACTAGCAGGTTTGCATTTACACTGACCACTATGCTTTTAGAAATGCAGATTTATCTGGTCAGGGGGTGAAACTGGCTGCAGACTTTGGTGCTAAAAATTTCCTTGAGTCAGACTGAGGCCTGTAATTCTGGCCTGTATTTTTGCAAGGGAGAGATAGTAGGAAAGAAATTGTAATGCCGCTATCATATCATGAAATCAGAAATATTGCCAGTAATCCATGTAGGGGGTATAATTAACGTCCACCAATGGGCATGTTGACTAAAATATTCCTTGGGGGGAAAAATCAGCTCACTGCACCAGAAAAATCAATAGACACATCTGGTGGGCTTGCTTCCGCTATATGTAGAAATCTTAGCTGCATGACGTGACAGATACGAATGGGGAATGGGGAGTCCTGTACCACTTATACCCTTGATCTTCTTGGTGTTGGTCCAGTGGAACACTAATCTGAGTGTCACCTTTAGGCAATCTTCAAATCTAGATTTACGTCCTAATCTGGCCTTGCTTGCCAACCACCCTAAAGGATACTGCATCCTTTCAACGCATCTGCATGCTCCCTGCTCAGGAAATTACTCAGATAGGACTGTGCAATCTTACATGCTATGCTGCCAGGATATTGAGGCAAAACATCTAAGAATCTCTATGTAGAAACAGAAATCCACCTGTGTTCTTCCTTCTCCAGTGGTTCAATTTTTACTCTCTAATAGCTTCAAAACAGAGTAGGTACTGCCTAGAAATCTGATACCTCCAGGAAAATTCTTGAACTCCCAAAGCATTCATTTTCTTTCAGAACAACTGCAGCTACTGGAAAAGTCATTCTTTCTTAGTTAAAATCTGTCTCTTTGGAATGAAAAACTTGTGGCCCACCTGTTGCACTAAGGGATCACCTTTGGTGGGTCATTTGGGGTGCCAGAGATTAAACCCATATAAGACATATGCAAGGCAACTGCCCTGTCCTCTATACTATCATTTCAGCCTCCAAATATTAGTGGTTTTACAGGTTCATTATATACACAACAATAGTTAATCAAAAGGATAAATGTAAAGTCATCCTTTGTTTGGGGCTTTAGGGTAGATTTGAGATTGTTTTTCCAAAATTCACACCCACCACATGATACAGTTGGTACTGAGCCAAGTGATCAGAAGATTAGATTCAGTACCAATGACCATGAGTTTAATGGACATAATATATAGGACCAATGATCATAAGATTCAATGACCATAAGATGTAAGACCAATAACAAACATACGGAGGCCAACCACAAGCTCCCAGATAGTAGGAAGAGATAGAATAAATTTGCTTCCAGGTCCTAGCAATGCACCATCACAAATTTCTATTGTCTTTTAAAACTCTTCTGGTGACATTTTGGTAATTTGGCTAAAAATTTCAAGGCTCTATTCTTAGTGTAAGAATAAGCAGGTAAGCATGTAGCAGACCTTCCTTTCTCAGGCCAATCAAGGCTCCAGCTCTGGACCCAGAGATGAGATTCTTGGCGCCTTTCCATTCTTTTTTTTTTGTTTTGTTTTTTTTGGGCCACACCCGTTTGATGCTCAGGGGTTACTCCTGGCTATGCGCTCAGAAATCACCCCTGGCTTGGGGGGACCATATGGGACGCCGGGAGATCGAACTGAGGTCCGTCCTACACTAGCACTTGCAAGGCAGACACCTTACCTCTAGCGCCACCTTCCCGGCCCCGCCTTTCCATTCTTCATCCATTCTGTGCTTCATCTATTCTCTAACAGTTCTGTATTCATGATTATTTTATAACAAAAGCCTGCTTTTTCAAGTTGTCAAAATGACAGTCCTACCCTCTTCTTATAACTTTATAAATCCTCCTGCCAGCTTTCAGGGAACTTTTCAATTTGCCAGACCTATGTTTTCATAGAAACAATCATGTAATGAGTTTTCTGTTCGTTTTTCTTTTTGTCATATTATTTAGAAAACATAATCTGAACTGGCATTGCGCTCAGAAAAAAAAATCTTTACAATGTCCTTTAAGTAGAGGGAGTCCATTAGGTCATTCCATTAATTTGGAATCTACCCAGATTTGTGCAGTGGTGTCCACCAAGCCCACCTCTGCACTCCTTATTCCTGTCTTTATCTTGTCAAGAAGCTTTGCCCCTGTTCCCTGATTCTACCTCTCATTGAGCCAGAGAAATATAGGATGGATTACTTTCTGTCCCCCCCCCCAAAATCAGACTTTCTAATGCTGAAACTAAGCATGTCAGTAAATTCATGTCCTAATTCCTATGCTGCTAATGCTTTCTGAGCTGGAGCCCAGCTTGATCCCTGCCACAGCAGAGACTTCTGGGCAAACAGACCTTAGTCCCATTAGAATTTCATTCTATAAAAGTGCATTTTCTGTCTGAAAAAAGCGTTCTTGTGAGAATTGGGGGGAGAGGGAGAATCAATGGCTCTTTTCACAGAGAAAGGAAAGTGTGAGATTCTCTTCCCAAGGAATGGAGCATCTTTTTTCCAGTTTTCTTCAATAAAATCCTGTCAACAAATTCTCAATGAACATAGCTCTGTAGATTGCACCACATTTAGAGTTCAATGCCCACACTCATCACTGCAGGCAGAAAAATATTTCTTTGTCTCTCCATCAAACACCAACTGAAGTTCTTGGGTCTGAGAGAATATAAATATTTTCCTATTAAAAAGAATTATAATCTGATTTGCTGCTTCTTCACCCAGATGTTTGCAATGCAGGTGTTGTGTGGACTTTTTCCTTTCCTTTTCCTTTTATTTTTTCTTTGTCAACACCACTGTAGACTGATTCTTCAAATGATCAAAGCCACTGAGATAGTTTATTTTCATTTTCTGCATCATGATTTTTTAAATAGCTAGAGATGATCAAGACATATTTCTTTGTAACTACCTAAACCAAAACATCCCCCCAGATATAATATATATATACATATATATATATAATCTCTCCTCATGTAGAGGTGCAAGGGACACATGATCAAGTAGCCTACAGTTGGTCTTAAACTTGAGTAGATAGGTGCATATCCACAGAAGAAGAAAGTGATAAATATAAGCAGTGAAGTAGTGTAGACTATGTCCCACAAGAATGCTAAAAGTCAATCTCATTGATGAGACTAAGGACAAACTAGGAGACAGAGGATGGAGCTGTAGGTAAGGAGAGAGAAAAGAGAGCAGATAAGGCACATGCCTTGTATACAGCCAACCTGAGTTTGATCCCTGGCACCACATAAGTTCCCCAGGAGTGATTCCTGAACACAGAATATGACCAAAAATAAAATCTGGTCCAACGTTGCTCACATGTCAATATCACTTCCTCTTGATCATAGCCAAAGAATCCACTCCAGCTAAGATTCTAAGATTGTTTATATGCCCCGGGATGACTTCCCCATTGGTGTCTATAGCATATCCTCCTAGCATATCAAGTATCCAGGGGTCTGTTGATGTAGAGGCAGTTGGACTTGGGCATGTCCCTTTAATACAGTTGAACCTGGACACACTCCCTGAACAAGCCCCTGATACAGCCCTGAACATGCCTCCTGTCATGCTGTGTATAAAAGGAAAACCTTGGATCTATAAAAAAAAGTATACTTGGTTTCTATCCCTCACTCTATCTCTCTCAGTCCTGGGTGGGCAGTTGCTACAAATTCTTGGACATGAGGCCCCATCCAGCAGCTGGGACCCACAGGCCCTTGTGAGCCTTGAAGCACAGGCCTTGGCATCCTTGGGCCTCTGCAGCATGTAGCACTACAGCCATGACAGCCTTGGGCCCTTCCAGCCAAGCAACAGCAGAGCAGGAGGTGGACTTGCAGCTTATTGCAGTAACCTGAAGAAACCTGGCAATCTCGTAGATAGCCACAATAACCAGCCTGTGGAAAACTGTGGTGGAGACTCTACACATGGGGTAAAAAAGATGCCATCATTAGAAATTAGAGTCTGAAAATGTGGTTTTTCATTTGAGTTTTGGGGGGTATTTTCTTGGCTCTTGGGTATTCTTCATAGATGACTATATGTTAATGTCATGTTATTTTACAATCAGCCCTAAAAGTTTGTTCTGGGTAGAAAATTTCTCTCTTGGTGATAAATCTATTATCACAAATATGTTATCTTTATCTCTAACATTTACCCTATGCAGTTCTTAGTAACTAGTTTTGCTCCATATTAAATGGATGGGCATATGGATGTACAGAGGCAGAGACGCAGAGGTGCGAATGAGGGAAATACTGGGATAAGACAGGTAGGGGGTGGGAAAGATGTAGAAATGGAGAGAGTGTGTGCATCTGTACTGATCCTCACAACCATCATTTCAATTAAAGAACGCTTTTTATTTTGTTTGTTTTTTATTGTGGAGGGGGTGGGAGGCACTCAGAGGTTACTCCTGGCTCTGTGCTCAGAAATTACCCCCAGCAGGCTCAGTAGACACTAGGAGACGATGCATGCAAGGCAATGCCCTCCTCTCTAGGCTATCTGGCCCCAAAAAGAATGTTCTTCTTGGTCCTCATTAATCAAATGATCCTAGTAGAGGAGGCCAGGATTCTACAGAGTCTTTTAGCTATTCCAGATAGTAATTCTGGAATAATGAACAGAGAGGGGCTGAGGTAGTTCCTGACCATAGATGAGGTCATTACATCCAAGTCATAATGAAGTCATACAACATCCAAATCACTTGATTGTAGGAAGGTAACTCTTTAGTAGTACAAGCAGAGCCTGATCACATCTCTTTTGAACAATATAACCTCTCTTCCCATTAGACACCCAGGTCCTGTCCAGATCTTTCAGTCTACCCCCTTCATCTACCCCTTCCGTAAGCTTTGTCAACTGATCCTCTACCTTATCAACTTGTAGTGGAGCATATTTTTGCATCATGCTTTATTCCTTCAAGAACATTCCTTGGAGGGGCTTGAGAGATAGGAAAGTGGATAAGGAGTTTGCCTTCCAAGCAGCTGGCCCAGACTCAATTGTCTGCACTCCATAACTGATATCCCTAAAGTAACAAAATTACAAAAAGTAAGCTGGGACTTATTGGTTGGTGCTATGTATATCTGATGGGCTGGAAGAGAATTCTAAATTCTATCTCAGAGAAAAAATGTGGGACTTAAAATGTGTATATATTTAATAGAAACTGTTACCAAAAAGGAGTAGCCTGTGCAAAAGGTTAGACCCACAACCTGTTGTGAGAGTAACAGAGGTGCAAAGATGGCTGAATTTGAGGACTGAGAAAGATTTTTTAGAGACAGAGATTTGGAGCTACTGAACACATAATATAAACTACATATCCATAACAATCTCTGTTGGCAAAGGGGCATATAGACACCAAGCAGTAAATGTGCTACTGGAACAAATCTAGCAAATCTAGCTTACAATGTACTAAGCTCCATTGTGCTCATGATGCCAGAGCGCATCATTGAGATGGATACATTGGCCTCCTATTGATTGCTTGGCAAGCAGAGTAAATGCAAAAGAAAAAGCATACAAGATTGTGAAACTATATTCCATTCTACCTGAAATAATTCAAAAGCAACACTAGATTCAGGTGGAATGGCAGTTATTACTTCCAGAGCCAACACCTAATGGAGGCACGATTGATGGGCCTGTCCTTGAGACGTGTGATTTACCAGCAGCCTTCATATAACCAAAACAAAGCCCCGAAATGTGCCACCCTTCATTCTAGCAGATGGTGGGGAATCCACAAATGTAACTTCTCCACATTTCTAATCCCAGTTAGCATGTGATGTGGAGGTGTAAAGTTTGTCTCTTCTAGAAGATATTAATAATGCTTCTGATAATTGGCATGTGTCTTTGTCTGTTGAATAAATTATTTTTGATAGTCATCCGAAAAAAAACAGATGTAGTTGATCTTACATGGCAAAACAAATACTTTTTCCAGGGCTATGTCAATGCTCCTGCCCTTCATCTTGAGATGTAAGGGACTATGTGCTGTCATACACCCATAAAATCACGTTTTACTTTTTTCTTTCACCTTTTCTGAGTTAATTAATTAGCACAAGTAGCATTAGTTACACCAATCCTGACCCTTGGGTGATTTATGTTAAACTCTGGCTAATAAAAGTGGCAGAGAAAGCAGCAGAGAATTAGAAGCTTGCTGGCTCAATAAGATCCAAGATGCTGCTCGGTACCCCCTGGCCAAAATATACTTTTTCTGTGACTCTGTCTGATTTTTTGTGTGAAACTGCAAGCTGAGACTCCACAGAATGTTGCCTGAATGGGGACTTGAAAAATTCAAAACAGTGAGTGAGATAACAAATTTCTCAGAGTACTGAATAACTAAATTGTCATTACCATGTCAGCCCCCTCTTGCTGCACTGAATGTGCTATTCCTCTACTGGAGATTTAACTTACATAATCCCTTTCTGAGTGGCTACACTCTACTCCATGGTATTTAACAACATTTGTTTTTTTAAGACAAACTGAACATGGCATATCCATTAAAATTTCTCCCATGCGGTTTGGAGAGATGGTCCCCCGCACCTGCCAGGAGTAATTTCTGAGTGTAGAGCCAGAAGTAACCCTTGAGCACTGTTGAATGAGACCCAAAAGTTAAAAAAAAATTTTTTTTCCTATGCACATGTCCCAGGAAGGGAAGAATGCTTTTACAGTAGTGAAGAGTCCTTGCTCAAAAGACTTTGCTAAGGCCGGAACTAAACCCAAAGAAATAAGTGAAATTACATTATATCTGATAAGTGTGTGCAGGATATAGTAACAAAGAGTCCTTACTCAAGAGAAGTTGCTAAAACTGGTACTGAACCCAAAGGGATAAGCACAATTGCATTAAAGATGTCTGACAAATATGTGCAGGATACAAGAGTTCTCATTCAAAATACTCTCCCAGGAGGGGCCGGAGCGGTAGCACAGTGGTAGGGCATTTACCTTGCACATGGCTGACCCAGAATGGACCTGGGTTCGATCCTGAATGTCCCAGGAGTAATCATTGAGCTTCACCAGTGCGGCCCAAAAACCAAAAAAAAAAAAAAAATAAGACTCTCTCAGGGTCAGTACAGGATGCACAGGATGCAGCACGATGAGTGATGTAGACATGGGTAAGCCAGTGCTGGCAATCCAAGTCTTAGGTACTGTTAAAAGGTTTAATGTTCAAAATTATTAAGGATTCGTTAACAAAAGTGACAATGAGCAGATGTCTTTATTCACTGAACAGCTATTAAAAGAAACAACCCTAGGAAGTCTTTGCACAGCATTGGAGACAGGGAGTTTCTGCAATCCGATATCATGAAAAGACAGAAAGGTGTAAAGAAGCTCCTAATGTAACCAAACCAGAGAGAAAGTCAGTGCAAAGCAGTTGCTATGCTCCCGATTGATGTAGGTTCCATTGATTCAACCTTAGGCTCCAACCAGCTGTGGCCCACTCGGGTGCAACAGAACAGTGTTTCAGATGCCAATGCCCACTGCCCTTTTGCAGAAGGCACTTTGTGGAGGCCAAGACTCCTCAATCAGCTGCAGCCAATCTAGAGCACTGATGTACTATGGATGTGGGCTGCATGTATGTCTGTCTGTGTTGTAATCAAAACCTTTTCTCTATCCCTCTTACACCTTCCTTTCAGCCTCAGAGCCTGTATCTTTTCAAATTCATGCTATGAGAGATAGTCACTTCTGGCAACCGAGCTGACTACATAAAGCAGCTTTTTTTAAGTGGATCTTTAACTGGTGATTCCAATCAGCAACTGCAGGATATCTTCATCACCCTGACTCCTCTTCACCAACAGATCACTTCATCAACTGATCACTGTCCAATATTTTCCTCATCCTTGGGTCTTTTTAACAAATAGGAGAGGGGAAATTGTTGTCATACACCTGCAAAATCACTTTTTTTTTACTTTTTCCTATTACCTTTTCTTAGTTAATTAGCACAAGTACCCTTAATTACACCAACCCTGATCCTTAGATGACTTATTAAACTCTGGCTAATAAAAATGGCAGAAAAGAAACTTGGCTGGCTCAGTAAGATCCAAGAATCTGATCAAACAACCCCTAGCCAAAATGCATCTTTCCCAGTGACTCTGTCTGAGTTCTTGTGCAAAACTGAAACCCCACAGAATTACCTCACATGGCCATCCCATAGGACATCAGATTGGCCATTATGATGAGAGCATCAAGTAACTAGGCATGCTGAGCAAGAAGCAAAAAAAACGGTAGAGGACCCAGCAGGAAGTCTGCATGGGAGAGAGAGAGAGTGACAGACCTGGCATTATTCACATGTCTACTACACTGGGGATATGTCTTGTGCTTTGGGATTTGGGGCCAGATCCAGCAGTACTCATAGACTACTCCCAGTTCTGTGCTTGATGGGACATGAAGTATTGGGATCAAACCCAGGCCTCCTATAAGATATGAAGCTGTCACTCCCACCCAAATTGTGAAGTTGTGTGAGTTGTCTACATATAGCAAAGCAATTTTCTTTATAACAAATTGAAAGTTAATTCACCTTCCATGCCCTTCCACCAAGAAACGTGAAGCAACATAGTCTGCACTTAAAGACTGTTGTTGGGCAATAATTTATATGCAGCAGTTTTGAGTCAGCACCTAGAAAATCAAAGAGCTCTACAAAGGTTGGGACAATGAATCACCAGGCACCACAGTAAACATAAACAGAACTTAGATGAACTATACAGTGTTTTCAGAGTTCCTGTAGAAGCAACAAAAGTTACTTTCCTCAGGATTTTGCTTAATACATACCCTCATTTTATCTCCCTCCTTCACAGATACAACTACTTCTCAGTTGAATCTTTCTAGGTATGTAGTTATTTTTTAATTTTTTATACAAAACATTGTTATTAACAAAGTTCTTCATAATTAGGTTTCAGACATACAATATTTTAGAGCCAATACACTGCCAGTGTCAACCTCTTTCCACCAACATTACCAGAGTGCCACCCACTGGCCCCCAGCCTGCCAGCATAACAGGCCCATTTTAAATTTTTATTGTTAAAGTTTGAGTCTCATCATTGGGGGGGGGGGGGCACACCTGACAGAGCTCAGGGGTTATTCCTAGCTCTGCACTCAGAAATTGCACCTGGCAGATCTAACCCAGGTCAACCACGTGCAAGGCAAATGCCCTATCCACTGTGCTATCACTCAAGTCCTACATGATTCTACTGTTATTGACTCTGGCTTGGATATTTAGTTCTGCCCTTTTTTTTCTTTTTTTTTTTTTTCTTTTCGCAATTGATATTTTATTGCTGAGCATGCAGAAAATACAGAGAAAATTAAAATAAACACCCAGAGATTCTCCATTTGGGAATTTTTCTTTAATTCCCCTATAAGTTCTGTCCTTAATACTACCAATATACTTGTGACCTCTTGGCCCCTGCTCCCCATCTTTTCATAGTTGTGTTTCTCCTCCTTCACTCAATTTCTTTCATTCTCCTCACTATACTCTGGGGCCTATAGGGTTCAAAAGAATGCCCATTTAAATCATTGAATTTTTTCATGCAGTTATTATAAATACCACATGTAAGTGATATAATTCTGTATTCCTTTTTCAGCTTCATTTAACATTATATCTTCCAGTTCCATTCATGTTGCAAGAAATCACATTATTGTATCATTCCTTACAGATATATAGTGTACATATCTTCATGATTTACTCTGTTGTTGATTCCAATTCTTAGCTATTGTAATGAGTTCTGCAATAAATATCAGTGTGCATGCATCCTCCTGGATCAATGTTTTTATGTTCTGTGACTAGATAGATACCCAAAAGTGGTATTGCTGGGTTAGATATAAGATAAATTCTTATTTTACTGAGAACCCTCTATACTGTTTTCCATAGGGGCTGAACCAGGCAGCAATCCCACCAATGGTGGATGACAGTTCTTTTCTCACCATAACCCTGCCAACACAAATTTTTCTTAATATTTTTGAAATGTGCCAACTTTACTGGTATAAGATGATAATTCATTGTTGTTCTGATTTGGATTTCCCTAGTGGTAAGTATTCATAAACATTTTCATTTCCCCTTTGACTATCCATTGATCTTCCTCAGAAAAGTGTCTATTTCCTCTCACCATTTTTATAGGGGCTTTAGGTTTTGTGGGATTAACCTTTGTGAGCACTTTGTATATAGTAGATATCACCTTTTATCTGATGTGTTAAGTGCAAATATATTCTCCCACTCAGTTAGCTATCTTTTAATTTTAGCCCATTTTCTTTTGCCATACAAAACCTTTTTTAGTTTGATGAAGTCTCGTATATTCAGATTTGATTCTATAATCCTTGCTGTTGGCATCCATCCTATCATTGAGTTATAAATCTTGGAGTGTTCTGCCTATGTTTCTTCAGTGAATTTTATGGATTCAAGTTTAATCTCAAGGTCTTTGATCCAATTTGAATTGACTTTTTTGTAAGATGTGAGATATAGATTGATCTTTAATTTCTTACATGTGGTTATCCAATTGTCCCAATACCATTTGTTGAAAAGACTATCTTTATCCCATTTCATATTCTTCTGTCCTTTATTAAAGATTAATTGACTATATACTTGAGGGTATGTCACTGGATATTCTCTTCTAACTCATTGGTCAGAAAGTCTGTCTTTATTTCAAAACTATACTGGTTTGATCACTATGGCTTCGGAGTAGAGCTTCAAGTTAGGTAATAAGATGCCTCCCAGTTTCTTAGTTTTGTTTTGTTTGTGTGAGCTACACCCTGTGACACTCAGGGGTTACTCCTGGCTATGCGCTCAGAAACTGTTCCTGGCTTGGGGATCATATAGGATGCTGGGGGATCAAACCGAGGTCCATCCTGGGTCAGCTGCAAGCAAGGCAAATAAATGCCCTACCACTGTGCTATCGCTCTGGACCTTCAGTTTCTTGTTTTTTAATATGGTTGGCTATCCTAGGTTTTATTGCTGCACACAAACTTTATAACTGATTGTTCTAAGCTTGAAGAATGTTGTCTGAATTTGAGTTTGAATAGGGACTGCATTGAATCTATATAGTAGTTTAGGTAAGATGGTCATTTTGATAACAATAATTCTTTGAATCCATGTGTAGGGAATATTTTTCTATTTCTTTATGTCTTTTTCGTTTTCTTAAGTGTTTTGAAGTGTTCATGATATAGATTTTTTCACCTCTTTTGTTTGGTTGATTCCTAGGTACTTGATGGTATTTGACACTATTTTAAATTGAATAGACTTTTTGATTTCTTTCTCCTCTTAGTCATTATTTGTATAAAGGAATGCAACTGTCTTTTATGTATTGACTTTGTAGTAAACCACTTTGCTGTATTGGTTTATTGTTTCTAGGAACTTTTTTGGGGATTCTTTAGGGTCTTTAATATATTATTATATATAATAATATATAATATTAGATAATATATAATATAATCATAATATATCATTATGTCATCTGCAGGTAGAGAGAGTAGGCTTCCTTTTTTATGATTTGGAGTCCTTTGATTCCCTTGTCTAATTGCTATTGCTAGGACTTCTAATACTATGTTGAATAACAGTGGTGACAGTGAACATCCTTGCCCTGTGACTGACCTCAGTAGAAATTCTTTGAGTTTTTCACCAATTAGAGTAATGTTGACAATGGGCTTTTTCAGATAACTGTTAATATCTTGAGGAAGGTTTCTTCCACTTCTATTTTGCTGGAGGTTTTAATCATGAATGAGATTTGAATCTTGTCAAATGCTTTCTCTGCATTGATTGATATGATCATATGACTTTTATCTTTCCTTTTACTGATGTGATGTATGATGTGGATTGATTTGCTTTCATTGAGTCACCCTTGCATTCCTGCGATAAACCCCACTTGGTCATGATGTAAATTTTTTGATGTGCTGTTGGATTCAGTTTGCTAAGATTTTGTTGAGGACTTTTGCATAAATGTTCATCAGTTAGATTTGTCTGTAGTTTTCTTTTTGGTAGTATCTCTTTCAGCTTTGGGAATGAGCGTAATGTTAGCTTTGTGGAAGATATTAGGATCACTGTCTCTTCAATATTTTGGAAGAGTTTAAGAATCAATGTAGTAATTCTCTGAATATTTTATAAAATTCATTTGCTATTATAAACCTAACTAGTCCTAGAAGTTTCTTCTTGGGAGGATTCTTAATTATTGCTTCAATTTCCTTGCTTAAGATTGATATTTTTGGGGCCGAAGAGATAGCATGGAGGTAAGGGGTTTGCCTTTCATGCAGAAGGAGGGTGGTTTGAATCCTGGCATCCCATATAGTCCCCTGTGCCTGCCAGGGGCAATTTCTGAGCATAGAGCCAGGAATAACCCCTGAGCACTGCTGGGTGTGACCCAAAAACAAAACAAAACAAAAACAAACAAACAAAAAAGAGATTGCCTTTTTTTATTTTTTTTTATTTTTTTAAATTTTTTGTTTTGGGGCCACATCCAGTGGGCTCAGGGGTTACCCCTGGCTCTCTGCTCAGAAGTCACTCTTGGCAGGCACGGGGAACCATATGGGATGCCTCGATTTGAACCACATTGGTCCTGGGTCTGCCACTTGCAGGGCAAATGCCCTACCACTATGCTATCTCTCCAGCCCCTGACTTTAGACTGTCTACTTCTTCCTCATTCAGTTTTAGAAGATTATGTTTCCAGAAATCTATTTCTTCTAGTTTCTATAGCTTAACAGAGTACTATTATTACTAGTACTTAACAGAGTATTATTGTTCATAATAAGCTTTAAGATGTCTTGGATTTTTAAAGTTTCTTTTGTAAGTTTTCCCCTTTCATATCTGATCCAATTTGTTTGAGCAATTTCTTTTATTCCTTATGAGTCTTGCCACTGGTTATCTTGTTTATTCTTAAAAAAAAAAAAAAAAAAAAAAAGCTCCTGTTAGGTTACACCCTATTTTACCTACAGCAAAGATCATCTCTGGTTCCTTTATATGTTTTTTAATAATAATATCTTTATTTAAACACCGTGATTACAAACATGATCATACCCCAAAACAGAGATTGTCTTACTAGTAAACTTGGGTGGGACTGGCTGAGGAAAGCCGGAGCTATCCTTACTGCTCCATCCAGGGGTGGTCTCTGTATTCAATATAAATGGCAGTTCTAGCAAATAACTTGCTCTCTATACAAGGTAGAAGACTGCCAGGCTACACATGTTTCATCTTCAGCCTGCTTTAGAATATTTTATGCCCAACCCTATTCAGACTCATTTACCTGAGGTTGGAGATACTGTGCAGGGTGATTTTACAAGTTCCTGGTTTCATCGATACTTTGTATTGTTCTGGTTTTGTTTTAGTTTTGTTCTTTTAGCCCATGGCATTATCTGCTATGGCCCACCTCTGGTGTATGCTCAGATTAATGTGTGTGTCACTTTAAGAACTGGGT
The DNA here is from genome assembly GCF_024139225.1 of Suncus etruscus. Taxonomy (NCBI): domain Eukaryota; kingdom Metazoa; phylum Chordata; class Mammalia; order Eulipotyphla; family Soricidae; genus Suncus; species Suncus etruscus. The sequence continues at coordinate 52,618,944 of NC_064850.1, forward strand.
CTCACTCCTGCTTTTTATATTTTTATTTTATTTACAATTGCTTTATTAGATGTAAGTATGCATAAGTATATCACATATTTTATACATACAGATATACAAAAAGTCATACAAATTGTGAGAATATTAGAGCATGAACATGAAATCATCTGGGATTAAATCTAGGCATTGACTCCTATAAGTCAGCTGCTCTACAAATTGAACCACATCTTTAACCTCCTCCTCTTTTCTCTTTTTTCCTCTTCTTCCTCTTCTTTCTCTTCTTCCTCTTCTTTCTATTCTTCCTCTTCCCTCTTCTTTTTCCTCTTCTTTCTCTTCTTCCTCTTCTTTCTCTTCTTTCTCTTTTTCCTTTTTTCTCTTCTTCCTCTTCCTCTTCTTTCTCTTCTTCCTCTTCTTTCTCTTTTTCGCCTTCTTCTTCCTCTTCCTCCTCTTCCTCTTTTCACTTTTCCTCCAACGCCTCTTATTATTCTCTTTCTGGTTCTCTGGGACTCCAGTTACTCCTATGTTGTTTCTGTTGAGTTTATCAAAGACTTGTATTTTCATCTGTTCACATTCTTTGAGTAGTTTATCCATTGTCTGATAATTTGAGTTAAGGTTCTTTTCCAATCTCTTCTGCTGTACGAAGTTGTTCTGTATCTCATCTTCCAGCTCACTTCCAGCTCAGCTGCTATTACTCTGTTGGAGAGGCTTTCCATTGAGCTTTTCATTTTATCTACCAAGTTTTTCAGACCTGTTATTTCAGTTTGACGTTTTCTGATTTCTATCTTCATATTCTCTTGATTCTTATTTGTGATATATTCAACTTGATCTTTGCTTTCTTTGAGCTCTATGAACATCCTCCATATTTCTTCTCTAAACACCTTATCTTCCTAACTGGTTGGTATTTTTTTTGGGGGGGGGGGGTTATCAGAGCTGCCATCTTCATTCTCTATACATGGGTTATCCTGCATTGTTTCCCCCATTGCCATGCTTATAGTGTGTTTTTATACTATGTGCAAGTGCTGGGCCCTGAAGTGATTACCTTTACTGTCTCTTCTTGACTGCCTCATGCAGAAAAGCTGATACTTTGTGTTGTTTTCTTTGTTTCTATCAGATTGATTTCTGCTCTGGTTTTTATTATTCTTTTTCTTCTGCTTGTTTTTGAGTTCTTTTATTGATGGTTTTTCAGATATTTAAGGTGTGCCTTTAGATTATTGATTTCATCTTGAAATCTCCCATTACTATCACATTTCCATTCAAATGTTTCTCTAGGCTTATGAGTAAAAAGCCTTACATACTTTGCTGCCTCTACTTTTGGTGCATATATGTTGATCAGAATTAGTTAGTACTTCTTAAACTATTGTTCCCCTGGTAAATAAGTATTGGCCATCCTTGGCTCTAATTACTTTCTTGAGATTGAATGCAATTTGGTCTGATATAAGTATGGCTGTCCCAGCTTTTTTTTTTTTTTTGCTTTCCAGTGACTTGTATAATTATTTTCCATCCTTTTACTCTGAGTCTGAGTCTATCCTTATTTTTTTAATATAATTTTTATTTTGATCATAGTGTCTTACATATTGTTGACAATAACATTTTAGGTACATATTTACATAAAATCAGGGGGGATTCCCATCACCAAATTGTCCTCCCTACACCTCCGTTTTTGTCCTACCTCCCATTTCCTCTTCCCTCACCCCCAGGGCGGCTAGAATATGTGGTCCCCTCTGATTATATTTTAAGTGTGTTTTCTGCAAACAGCAAATGTTTGAGTTTTGTTTCCTGATCCAAATATCCTAATAATGATATATTAGAAATATGTTTTCTATACCATGGAAGAATCAAAATTAAGTTAGTAAGCTATACCAAAATTTTTTGTTTGTTTTTGAGCCACCCTTGGTGACAGTCAGGCCTGAATCCTGCCTCAGTGCTTAGTAATTGCTCTTGGTGGTTCTCGGTGGGGCATATGGGATTCCAGAAATCAAACCCAGATTGGCCACATGCAAGGCAATAATCTTACCCATTGTATTATCTCTCCAACCCCACAAACATTTTTTTGCCAAATTATTTTCCCATTTCTTCAAACCAAATTTCCAAAGGGAAAGGACATGAAGATATGAAATCATAGTAAATGCTCTGAGAAATGTGTAAGTGGTTTTATTTATAAACAGTACCCTGAATCTAAAGAAGTAATGATCTCAGTAAAGTCTTGTTATCCAAGTTTCATCCCCAGATCCCATCTGAACACTTTTCTTCCATTCACCCACATAAATCACCAGATGTGATATTAAAAAAAAACTGAAGAATGGAGAATAAATTACAGTATGTGTTTCTATATCAATGAATCATCTGCAAGATCCTGAACTTGGCTGGGCCTGTATTTATTTAAAGTATATGTCAATGAGGTGAAGGAGCAATAGTACAGTGGGTAAGGTGCTTTTCTTCTGTGTGGCCTGCCAAGGTTTGATATCTACATCCCATCTGTTACCCTAAGTCTTCCAGGGGTGATTCTTGAGCCAGGTGTAATCCCTGAGCATCCAGCAGGTATAGCCCCCTCAAAACCAAATATATATATATATATATATATCCAGAATCCTCCTGGACATATTTCCATTATGTAACACAAGAAAGGAGCATAAAACCTTCTCCTGAACATATTTCCATTATGTAACACAAGAAAGGAGCACAAAAACCTTTTTCTTTTTTTAGCCCCTAATTGTTGCTGCTCTCTACCTTATAGCCTTTGCTGTTGACAACATTTTCATTTTATATATTCCAGATTATGACTGATAAGTATAAAGTGATCAGAGCAGAACATTTCTGTTTGGAGCCATTTAGGCATTTCATTTGCTGAACAACCTTCTCATTCATATTATAGCTAATAATCCACCTTCCCATGATCTCTCTGTCTCCCCCATGGCACAGCATGTCCCATTTCATCCTTCAAGAATGGCTAATAGACTTTTGTGGAGGTAAACAAATTCTCTTCTCTACCATCATCTCCATTGCCAAAAATAATATAGGATATGTTTTCTCATTCAATCAATAAGTATTTATTAAAAAACCTGTTGCATGCCAGGCACTAGGTCAGGTTCTGCAGAAGCTCAGAAGATAGACACCTTGCTAGTGCCACCTAGGAAATAGCAATTAAGCAAATTATTGTCCAAATAACCATCTTATGTGACCTGAACTATCACTTTGACACATGCTGTAGAGTTAAGTGTCCTGGATCAGGGGCCAGTGAGGTGGCGCTAGAAGTAAGGTGTCTGCCTTGCAAGTGCTAGCCAAGGAATGGACCATGGTTCGATCCCCCGGCGGTGTCCCATATGATCCCCCCAAGCCAGGGGTGATTTCTGAGCGCATAGCCAGGAGTAAGCCCTGAGCATCAAACGGGTGTGGCCAAAAAAAAAATGTGTCCTGGATTAGAGTGGATTTAGCACCCCAACCATCTTCTATATCCTCAGGGAAGGTAAGATTATGGTAATCACAACCACAGATTATAGCTACCAAGGAAAAAAGTACAGAGACAGGTAGGCAAAAAACAAAAGCATAAAAATATAATTAACAAATGATAGTATTCTAGAGGTAGATAAGAGAGAGAAATTCAGAATATGTAGAATCACTAACAGGGAAAGTGGGAGGAGAGGCAGGCCATGAAGTAAGTCTGATGGCATGACTTTCTGTGGTTTGTCCACTGAGTTAGCTCTGCCTGACTATGAAAGAGCAGTTTAGAGTTGGAGAGTACAGTGGCGAATCATTGTTTGGAAGGTCCACTGTGAAATTGACAGGACAGAAAACAACATGACAAATTCCTGGCACAATCAAACTTGCTAAAAAAAATACGTTTCTCTTTTGTCCAATACAGGTGGGCATTTGCCCTTTATTCAGCCTTTCAATTTCCAACTCAAACAAATTCTAATACTACTCAAGCCTCAAAGTCAGACAATATAAGGCTCAAAAAGACTTGAACATTCTGACATAAGCATGGAATAAAGATAAAACTCTCTCTCTCTCTCTCTCACACACACACACACACACACACACACACACACACACACACACACACACACACTTGAATGCCCACTTAGGAAGGCAGCTATGCTCACTATACCACCAATGTCTGAATGCCCACTTAGGGTGTGCAGTTATCCAAGATATCACCAGTTTCATTTGTCCCCACCGACATTTCTTGTTAAGTAATATGAGACCTCCCTTGAGTTATAGTCCTTGAAATTGATGTTAGAACAAGTAAAGAAAGAGTGTTATGAGAAATTCAAATTAAATACCTAAAAGAAACATTTTCAGAGAACTCATGTCATAAGCGAGTGAGATGAGAAATCAAGCACTTTAAAAAATAACGAAGCCAAAGAGTATCATGGACCCTAAAAACATCATGGGATGTTTTCAAGGGGTGTGGGGGGGGTGTGAGTGTACCCCATGGGCTGACTGGCTGAAGTTTACTTTTCCCCTCTACTATTGTTGATGGCATCAAATATGATAAGACAGACAGAATCAACTTTTGATGTCCTCTGACTGGCTGGCTAGGTAAAAAGGGTGTGAAGGTGATCAGTTTCTTGAGTAATGCCTATTCTGAATCACCCATGTATGCACCCACATGACCAGCAGGGCTGCAGCTCACTTACCCAACTCACCTCACCTCAGGGACTTCCCAGGGATCAAAGGAGCTTCTCAATTGTGTAGTAAAAGAGACAGGTCAATCAATCTATTAAATATTGTTCATCTACTCTCTGCATGGTGCCACCATATAAAATGTTAGTCAATCACCCAAACATGAGTGCAAAAGACCATCAAGGTCCAGAGGAATAGTATCGTGGGTCTGGCACTTCCTTACACACAGTTGACCAGAGTTCAATCCCCACAATATATTCAGTCATTATATATGCCACTTTTCCTGTTTTGTTTAAAGACTAAACCCAACTTTTCAGGGCCTACTCCTAGTTCTGTTCTCAGGGATTACCTTTATTGATATTCAAGAGACAATATGCTGTGACAGGGATCATGCAAGGCAATCACCTACCTACTTTATTACCTTTTCTGACCTGTCCATTTTTTTTTTATTTTTTTTTTTTTTTGGTTTTTGGGTCACACCCGGCAGTGCTCAGGGATTACTCCTCACTCTACGCTCAGAAATAGCTCCTGGCAGGCTTGGGGGACCCTATGGGACGCCAGGATTCAAACCACCTTTCTTCTGCATGCAAGGCACATACACTACCTCCATGCTATCTCTCTGGCCCCTGACCTGTCCATTTTTAAGAAGATTGTCAGGTTTGGTTTTTTATTTTATAGGCTTTTTCAATCCCTTTGTTTGGGTGCAAAGTTCAAATATACATTTGTGAAAGATGTTCAATGAATCTAATGAATCTAGTGTTGATGGTTGGAAGGAATGAATGAATGGAAGGAATGGAGAGATGAGATGAAATGGATGGGTGGATTGGTGGATGCAGAGTGGAGGGATTGATGTATGAAAGGAATGGAGGAATAGGATGAATGGATAGATGGGAGGACTGATGGATGGAGGAATGGATGGTTGGATGGATGAAATGATGGATGAGCAAACAAGCAAATGAATGAGTGTGCTTCAGAGTAATTGAAGAGCCTTCCTACAAGAGATAAAAAGTCAAAAGGAACAAGACAAGTTTATAAAAAAAATAAGTTCAAGGCCCTTAGAGAACTAGTCCTCCAGAGGAACAGTGAGAGCCACATTGGAAGAGAGAAGGACTAGACCCTAAAAATTCTGAGAAGGCTAAATGTTTTGATTCATGAAGGGTAAGAAGCAGTAGTCATTTTCAACTACATAGTAAGGACTGATAAAAGGCAGAGTTTTCCAGAATAAGATTGATTGACAGTGATGAATAGTAGGGAGCATACAGATCCAAGAAAGCACAGTAGTAATTCAAATAAATGAGCTAGACCTGCATCACAGTGCTAGAAATGGAAGGAAGGGGTAAGGGTTAAATAAAGCACATGGTTGTGATAGCAAGAATAGATTAAGATTAATTAACTTGGCTCAGGGGTGACTCAAAGAACCAGAGCACATGCTTTGAATGAGGGAACATGAGTTTTATTTCCCACACTATATGGAGACCCCTAAGCACAGCCTAAAATGATCCCCAGTCACTTTCTTTCCATAGTGACCCCAAAATACACAAAGAATTAATAATGCTCTCCATGGACCAATTCCAAGAAATCGTTTATCTAACTATTTCTTGGAGTCTGTCAAGGACGTACAGATCAGTAGCACTATGATGTTGCCTTCTCAGAAGAGCAACTTCCTGTTAAAGATTCAGGAATTATATGATTCAGCCAATACCCAGCCTTTCAGACAGCTTTAGGAAATAGCATCTCCCTAAAACCAGCATCTTGCATCCACCCCTCACCCGGCCACCTGCACTCACAGTCTACAGCTGTTAAACAGCATGTGACATCCTGACATGTCCCCCCAGAAATCCAGCGGAGGTCTATGCACATTTTAAGGCATAAGCAGCGGAAATGCACCTCCTCCTGCCAACCCAGGTGGGTCTGCTCAGAGGCACCTGCTCTGACCTCTCCAAAGGAACCGGAGGAAAATTAATTAAACCAGTGCTTTTCAGTTCTCTTGATTAAGTATTGAGTCTTCCACAGTGCTTTTCCTATTGGGAGCAACATTCCTCTCTCGGTGGCAAATAAAATCAGCTCTTCCTTCCTCTGGGTCCGAAAGCAGGAGAAAGAAAGCAAATTCAGCAAGTAAGGGAGGGAATGATTAGGAAACCTCTGACAATACATGGAAAACTGACACTGCCTGTGGTTTTGACTATTAAACCCATCCTTACTTTGTGGTTCCATGCTGCAAGATGTACTGGGTGTCCCAAAATGTTTAATAAGATGGCAGTCACAAAAAAGCCAGAGAGTGCAGTTAGGACAGAGAAGGAACCACTATGATAATGAGTTGAAAATGTTAAGAATTGGGTGCTGAAAGGAGATAAAGTGATAGGAATGAGGGATCAGAGAAAGTAGGGTATTTGCCTTGCACACATCTGACCCAGGTTTGATCCCTGGCATCCCAGCCTGCTAGGAGTAATTTTTTGTTGTTGTGGTTTTCGGGTCACACCCAGCAGTGCTCAGGTTTTACTCCTGGCTCCATGCTCAGAAATTGCTCCTAGCAGGCACGGGGGGACCATATGGGATGCAGGGATTTGAACCGATGACCTTCTGCATGAAAGGCAAACGCCCTACCTCCATGCTATCTCTCCAGCCCCGCTAGGAGTAATTTCTGAGTGCAGGGCCTGGAGTAACCCTTGAGCACTGCCAGGCATGACCAAAAAATATTAAGTTATAGACATGATACCCTTTCAGCAACAATATTGTAAACCACAGTGTGTAAAAGCAAAAAAGGAAGAGAGAAAGAGAAAGAAAATGACTTCCAGAGGGAGGCTAAGGGGGTAGGGGGATGAGTGAAGGCAGGAAACAGTGGATACATTGGTGGCAGGAACTTTGTACTGAAGGATGTTGTACATCACATGACTGAAACTCAATCATGAACAACTTTGTAATTGTGAAGAAAAAATGCAGCTGTATTATGAACAACCTTGTAACCACAGCATTTAAATAAAGTAATTAATTATTTAAATAAAATAAAAAGGCTAACAGCGTCACCTATTACCATAATACAAAGTTGTATTAGGAGTGAAGAGTGACCTGCTGACTTTTTTGACAACCCTTCATGGACCAGGTCCTTAGCTAGGGAGGTAGGAGCCTTCCAGTTCTCTGAAATCAGGGTTTTTATTTCCTTGGCCCAGCATAGTAAAAAAGAAAAACAAGGAAGAAAAATAAATTTCAAATAAATAAATGAGCCACTGGGCTCCAACTGCCATGTGCTTCCTTTGCCCTCGGGAGCCCTGATTTTTTTGTGCTTACCCTAACCCCCATTTTAACCAGATTAAGTTCTTCCAATAAGTGACTGTAAAATTGTGGCCCAAAGCCAGGCAAGAAAATATTTTAAAGTCTGTGAAATCCAACGAGACTGGAAAATTTGACAGCCTGCATGAGGACATATAAAATTCAATTAACTGCTCTAATCATGCAGCCAAAAGATTAGAGACCACCCAGAGAGAAACGCACAGAGTTCAAAAATTTCTCCTCTCTATAACACCAGCAAGAAAAAGTTGTAAGTGAGGGTAAGATTTGGGTAACAAAGAAACTTTAAATACCCAGAGTAAGGCTCCAGTCTTCACACACTTAACCCATACCCCCTAAAAAATAAGAACTCCAGGGTTCCACAGTGACCAAGTTGAATGACACAAAAAGTCAGTATCTGGTTCCCATCTCTAGTGGGTGGAACCCTCTATGGCCTTGTCCTTTGTCCCCCTATCCAAGCTACCTTCTTCCCTCATACAGACAGACATAGGAATGTAGGACCAGAGAAAACTCAAAGGGACCAACTACGTGCTTTAAAGAAGAAGCCCTGGATTGATCTCCAGCTCCACAGAACAATACCTCAAGCACCAAGCCAGTAGTGTCTGGGTACCTCTAGGTATGGTCCCAAATCCCCAAAGAACACAAAATTAAAACCATAGAAAGGTGAGGGGGAAAGTAGCATTATGAGAAGTCTGATATCATCCCTTAGAGTCATATTGAGAAAGATATTTGAAAGGTTAATTATGTTTATTTTTCAACAATGCCATTTCAAAGTGAAAGCTCCTTACTGAACTATGGTGAACTATGGCAAGAATGAAACACTGAATTTCTATCCCCTTCCAATCAGTCAAGTCCTTCAAGTCTTTAGCATTTCTAAGTGGTGAAAAGAAAGGAGTCTTTCCTGATGTCTAAGAGGCACCTTTTCTAAAATAAATGTTATACACTTCAGAATCAGCCCAGTTTCTGACCTCCACGGATGGTTGAGGTGATGAACAATAAAACACTGAATTCAACATGAGTGGCCAATATTAATCATCAGTATCCAGTGCTTTCACCTCTACTACATCTCCCTCACCTGCTGTGATCTCAATGCCTCCTGTGCTAACAAAGCATCCACACACAAAAACCCTGACAAAGTTTTTTTTTTTTCTTCCCAGACTGATGAAAACATAGAGATTTGGGAGGACATGAAGGAACCTCATGTTTTCCCTATTTCTTTTTTATTTAATTATCTTTATTTAAACACTGTGATTACAAATATGATTGTAACTGTATGATTTCAGTCATGTAAAGAGCACCTCCCTTCACCAGTGCAACATTCCCACCACCAATGTCCCAAATCTCCCTCCTTCCCACCCCACCTCCGCCTGTACTCGAAACAGGCTTTCTATTTCCCTCATTCATCCACACTGTTAGGATAGTTCTCAATGTAGTTATTTCTCTAACTGCACTCATCAGTTTTCCCTATTTCTTGCTCTACGCATCTTTTCCATCTGTGCTTTCCATCCTTTCCTTTCTTTTCCATCAGACCAACAATCCAATCCTTACATGCTACCTAAGAGTTGTGAACTTTGCTAGCAAACTAACCAAACTGGAGAAAAGTTTGTGAGAACCTAAAGTATAGCCAATAGATATGGAAAACTGGTGACTACATGGGCTTGCAACTGACTTCTGAGTGGCTGGGTGAGTGCTATAGGCAGACAATATTAGAAAGGACTTAACTTATAGCACATTCAATCAGTGTCCACAGAGAATTGGAAATTTCTTGGTAGTATAGAAGCATACATATGCATACATGCATACACACATATACATATAGATATACATATATGCCCACACAAACACATACCTTTTGCTTTCTATGTAAAAGATATAAGGGTTTTTAAACAGTTTGAGTGCATAATGAAACTTGATTTATCTCATTTATGGATATGAATTATTCAGCTTACAAAAGCTGTTCTAAAACTAGAAAATCTTGTTTTCTGGGTATACTTGTCTTTTCATACACTGGATGTGTTTAAGAGCATCAAATTGCATTTTAATGTACACAAAGATAGTAAAAGAATAAAAATTAATTAGGTTTATAAATGGGGTTAATTGTTTAGGGGAAAGCAATCTGGTAAACTTAATTTATTAAACATTATTAATGGACATGTTAGCTAATTGCACTTATTACTGTATAAATGCTTAACAAATTTACAGATCAAAAGCCAAGTCCTCTAATTAATTAAAAAATAATGTCAAGTTGGGAAAAGTCGGAGGACATTGTTGACAGGAAAATGACACTATTGGTAGGACATTTTATGCTTGAAACTTTAGACACTTTGTCTTACATAAGGCTGACCTGGGTTTGATCTCTGACACCACATAGGGTACCCCAAAGCCCAGTCTGGAATGATTCTCTGATTACAGAGCCAGAAGTAAGTCCTGAGCACTGCTGGGTGTGGCTCCCAAATAAACAAAGAACATCAAAAGCCTTTCTCAGGCAACAGCAAGAGTGACCTACCTATCACAAATCACTCTTGACATTTACTAAATACTCATGAGTTACACCATTTTAACTTCATTTAACTTTATTATCCCAGTTCTTCAAATGAGAACAAAACAGAACTTTTTCAAAAGATTGGCTGGTTCTAAGATTTCCTGTGGCTTTGGAAACTTTGGCTTTTCTGCTTTTCAGTTATCCATAAAGCATGTGATTATTGCCAAGACTTGAGGCGCTGCAAGTTCGCTTTAATACCATTATTGTTATGACCCAATCTGTTACATTACTCCCTCTGAGCAATTCCACATCGGCTTCAGTTCCCAGCGAAACTAATACTCAAGATGCTTTTCTCTTCTCATTCACAGGCTGTTCAGCAGAAAATTGAATTAAAGCAAGCACAGAGGTACTTTGCTTCCTCGATCAATCCAGTGACCCTGGCCCCAAAGCCAGTGAGTTTAACACACCCCCAGGAGGCGGCTGGCTTTCCACTATCTATGCTTCTTCACAAGCTTCAGAAAACCTGTCTCACTGTCAATGCTGCCCAGGGCAACAGACTCAACAGTTTGCACCTTCCAAACTGTCTTGTTCCTTTCCTAAGAAATACCTTTCCAGGGGTTGGGCAGCCTGGTATGCCTGGAGCCCAGAGTAAGTCTTATGCGGGGAAACTTCAGGGGTGAGGTCTCCTTGTATTTAGGCAAAGGCTTCCCCCTCCCCATTTTCCCCATATTTTGCTGGGCCTATGCAAACAATGGCAATTGCCACTCTCACACTGTTACTACTGTATTCTTTTTTAACGCTTATCCTTTAAACAGGGCCGGAGAGATAGCATGGAGGTAAGGCATTTTGCCTTCCATGCAGAAGGACGGTGGTTTGAATCCCGGCAGCCCATATGGTCCCCCGAGCTTGCCAGGAGTGGTTTCTGAGCATAGAGCTAGGAGTGACCCCTGAGTGCTGCCGGGTGTGATCCAAAAACCAAACAAACAAACAAACACACAAACAAAAAAACCCAATAGTGCGAAATTGTGTCTAGAACAAAAAAGAAATGGAGGGAGAAAGAAGTAAAATATCTGCCTCAGAGACAGGTAGAGGGGAAGGACAAGAGGGAAACTGGAGACTTTAGTAGCTAGAAATGTGCACTGTTGTTGTACATTGTATGACTAAAATTCAATCATGAACAACTTTGTAACTGAGTAAACAAAAAAACCAACTTGTAACCACAGTGCTTAAACAAAGTAATTTAAATTTTTAAATGAAAGAAATGCCTTTTATTCATTGAACTGTGTGTCAGCTCTAAATGTTAGTGCACAGACCATAGCCCCAATATCTGGACAGACAGAAAAAGAAGAAAGAAAGAAAGAAAGAAAGAAAGAAAGAAAGAAAGAAAGAAAGAAAGAAAGAAAGAAAGAAAGAAAGAAAGAAAGAAAGAAAGAAAGAAAGAAAGAAAGAAAGAAAGAAAGAAAGAAAGAAAGAAAGAAAGAAAGAAAGAAAGAAAGAAAGAAAGAAAGAAAGAAAGAAAGAAAGAAGAAAGAAAGAAAGAAAGAAAGAAAGAAAGAAAGAAAGAAAGAAAGAAAGAAAGAAAGAAGGGAGGGAGGGAGGGAGGGGAGGGAGGGAGGGAGGGAGGGAGGGGGGGGAGGGAGGGAGGGACGGAGGGAGGGGGGGAGGGAGGGAGGGAGGGAGGGAGGGAGGGAGGGAGGGAGGGAGGGAGGGAGAAAATAGAGATAGTAGGAAGTTTTTGCCAATTAGGTCCCCACCGATCTCTATGAATATGATGTGAATATAAACCATGGCTCACTGAAGAGGCCCATTGCTGACTCACCAATTGAATCTGAATCTGCTGTGAGCTATATCCCTGAGAGTTTTTATCCTGCACAGATTCTCAGGCCGCACAACTCATGTTTTTCATACTAGAGAACTGAGTCCCTAGCACTGCAAGTTCCTTGGGCACTGTCACAAATGACTTCTGAGCACTGATCCAGGTGCAGCCCCAAACACTGTTGATCATGGCTCCAAAGAACAGGGAGGACAAGGACAAAAAAGGAAGATATCAAGAAAAAAAAGAAGAAATAAAAAAGATGAGAAAAGGAAGTAGCAAGAGAAAAGGAGTCAAGAGCTTTGAGCATCTTAGTAATATGGCGGAGCAGTATTGTTCTACATCCAAACCACAGAGCCAGCAACACAGGAAATATGAGATCCAACTGCCCATGAGCAAACTTTACAATGTGCCTGTCAAGCAGACTGAGAGTTAGGGAATGCCGGGAGGGAACTTGGGAGAGCTACTAGAGGGAAACTGACACTGATGGTGGGATCAGTAATAGAACATGATGTGTCTAAAACTCAACTATTAGTAACTTTGTGAATCATAGTTCTTTTATTACATTTTTATTATTTTATTTTCATTTAAACATCATCATTACAAGGTTATTCATATTACATTTTTTCCATAAATAAAGTTGTTCATTAAAGTTGACTGAGTTACATTTATACAATGTACAACAACATTCACTAGTGCACATTTCTCATCACCAATGTCAACAATTTCCCTCTGACCCTCTCTGATGCCCTCTTCCCCCACACCGCCGCACAGTTTTTTTTATTTTAAAAATTACTCACTATGGGGGCCGGAGAGATAGCACAGCAGTGTTTGCCTTGCAAACAGCCGATCCAGGACCTAAGGTGGTTGGTTGGAATCCCGGCGTCCCATATGGTCCCACGTGCCTGCCAGGAGCTATTTCTGAGCAGATAGCCAGGAGTAAACCCTGAGCACCGCTGGGTGTGGCCCAAAAACAAGCAAACAAACAAAAAATTACTCACTAAGAAACACATATAGAATTTAACTTATATAATATTCAAAGATATAAGCATAACTACTGTGAGGGAAGCTATATGGGGTTTGTTAGAAGACAGGAAACGAGAGTCAATATTTGGGAGGGAGTATTATAAGGTTTCCAGGATGCCAGTGGGCTAGGTGATAATGTAGCCCAATTATGAATGCTAAGTATGTGATACTGAGTATATCTGATCTGTGCATTTTATATACTAATATACTTCAAAATCTATCTTAAAATCTTAAACCTACAAAACCAACTCTTTAAACATATTAATTTGCTTTTGCCCAGTAATTCCAGTTTTTGATCATTCATCCTAAGGAAATTCTTTTAATAGAACAGTCTGTGGTATGTTTTGTTTTAAGTTTCATACAGCTATTCTCCCATTTTACATACTAATTTTATTTCCAGTGACTTTTGTGGTAAATAATGCAATATTAATCATCTTAGATTGACCTTGAAAGGGTTTTTTTTTCCTTTCTTTAAAATTATATTCCTAGGATAAATTACTGTTTAAATGTTTATAAAAAGTCTAAAATAACAAAAACATTTTCTCACATGAAGTAGAAAAACCTAATTTAATTAGAGTCAAGTCAATCCTATATTTTTAAAAGATAAAACTTGAAATATTGCAAGGAAATATACTAAAATTATGTCAGTGAGTTTGTCTTTCCAGAATTGAGTTTTTTCATTATTTATATTTATATAATAGGTATAAATTAGTTTTATGTTGGGGTAAATTTTTGAAAACCACATCGTAAGATACCATAAAAGAACCCATCAGAATTCCTTCAGGGCAAGTTCAGAGCAATAGCACAGGGGATAGGCATTTGCCTTGCATATGGCTGACATGGGTTTGATCCTCAGAATCCCATTTGATTCCCTGAACTCACCAGGAGTGACCTTGAAGCATAAAGCTAAGCATAAGCCCTGGTACCACCAGGTGTGGCCCCCAAATAAACAACACCCCCCAAAAAAATCCTTCAACTGAGCACCAAAGTACCCACTACTGAGTAAAACTCTTACACTGAAAACATGATATTATGTTCTAGAACCCTCACTCAAATACAGTTGCAGCACACAAATTTTCCATTCTGTCTTCATCTCTGCCCTGCAGTGAAATTCATACAAGCCAATTTGAGGCATGCAATGTTATATATGATGGCATGCCACTTTAAAGGAGTATAATGTCGAAACACACACACACACACACACACACACACATTAGCTTTTGAAACTCATTAGCTTTTGAAACTTGTTGGAAAGAAAAACATCATCTCTCCTGAACCATAAAATTATTGTGGAGTCCAACTCTCCCTGAGGGCTCCCTCCATAAGCTCCTAGCATATACCATGAAACTGTGGACACAGATTCATTTTCCTGATCCACTAAGTGCTGCCTACCATGTTACTGTACTAGAATCTAGCTTTAGGGGAAGAATTTTAAACATCGATGCATTTCAAAACTTTTATCTTAGCTTAAGCCTGAGGGTTAAGAATGAGGTACATAACATTGAAAAAAATCTTTATACTTATGCATATATTGGCAAAAAAAAAAAACTGCTGTGAAAGTTCTTCTCAGGATTTTCTTATTTCAGAGAATTTTCATGGAAAAGAGCCAAATGGATGTTGTGCTAACCATTTATGTTTTTGTTACCTCATGTGTGAGTTCACAGACAATCTCACACATGAATGTTGTCTAAGACAGTGTGGCTTGTATTAAAAGTCCCTTCCTCTATATTGAGTGAATTCCAAATCAGAAAGAGAAAGCTAAGTCAACAGACTCTCGAGTCCATAGAATCATAATTAGGATGGAGGTAGCTGAATCTCAACAAACTTCCAGGAGGGTCTCTGAGACCATCTTCCATAACTGTGACCAAATTTCCTTATGTGTATGGCTTCCAGCGTGTCCTTTACTCCAGTTTCCATGAATCAGGATTTTACACAAGTTCAATTCTTCTATTCAGCTTTCCAAAGTCAACACTTCAGGAATTCGCTAAATGCCTTCCTTTCTGAATGTATATGTAAAGTATTATGCTGAGAGGAATGAAAAAGAAGGATAAGGAAAGACATAGAATGGTCATATTCATTTGTGCAATTAAAAAATAGTATGAAAATAATATCCAAATAAAATAAAGATGAGGGTGAAGAGGATGGACCCATGGTGAGAAGCTAGTCATAAAGAGTGGGGAGTGCAGTTAGGTCAGAGGAGGGACCACTATGATATTAATAGTTGAAAGCAATCACTCTGGACAAGAACTAGGTACTGAAAGGAAGGAAAGTGACATGCCTGATACCCCTTCTGTAATCATGTTGCAAAAACAGTGGTTAAAGGGGAGAAAAAATAAAAGAGAGAGAAGAAAAATATCTGCCACAGAAGCAGGCAGATGGGAAGATAGATTACTCTATTTCATGGTAATTAAATTAGGAATATATTTTAAAAATCAATAAGTACATACTTATATAAGAAAGAAAATAGAAAGAAAATAAATAACACAACCAAATATTTAGACATATTTCAAAATCAAATACTATCACATAGCAAGGCATTAATCACTTAACTTTAGAATAAATATCAAAAGACAAAATATATTAAAATAGCTGTAGCTAAAATAATTTGTCAGTGGAAACCAAAATTGTTTTGTGTATGAATGGTGACATTGAAATAAAACAAAACATACATATAGAGGAGGAATATAAGGATACAATTTTTGTAGTAATCAAAGTTCATTTGATACCAGCTTACCTTATCCTGGTCTAAGCCTCAGCATTGCATATGGTCTGCCAGCCCTACTATGAATGATTTGTGAGCAGAGTCAATAGTAACCCCAGAGCACAGCCATGTGTGTTCCGAATACCTCTCCCCCTAAAAAAAAAAAAAAAAAATTTAAGGATACACCATGTTAACCAGAATTAAAAACAAAAACTAAGGCAAATACACATAATGAGAAGATAATCAGAGCAAATCAAAACTATGGAAAATCATAAATACACAAATAAGAGCAAATGATTACCAGAATTGAATACCAGTGTTAGACACTCCCATTCTTATCATCAAATCCTTACCCCATCAAATTGTTGGGGTAAGGAAAAACATCAAAACACCCCTAAAAAAAACAGAGGAGATATAAGGCAGAGCTTTGGGGTACCCAGTGGCTTTTTCATAAACCAATGTGTTTCCTGATGCCAACCATATTGAGAAAATCCAACTTGTCACACTCTTAAATGCAAAAGGCAGGAATTTGCACATCATAATTTCTTCATCATCAGAAGAATAAGCCTTTATCTTAGTCACTATACATCCAAGGACTGCATCTTTTTTTTTTTTTTTTTTTTTTTGGTTTTTGGGCCACACCCGGTAACACTCAGGGGTTACTCCTGGCTATGCGCTCAGAAGTCGCTCCTGGCTTGGGGGACCATATGGGACACCGGGGGATCGAACCGCGGTCCGTCCTAGGCTAGCGCAGGCAAGGCAGGCACCTTACCTCTAGTGCCACCGCCCGGCCCCGAAGGACTGCATCTTGACAAAAAAATTATTTTACTAGCAGTACCCAGTTACCAGTTAGTGATGGTTTTAATTTAGAAGTTACCCTACATTGTTGCTCCTTTGCAAGGAGGTTTGCTTCTATATTACACTTTGAAAAGTACATTCACTTAAATTCTATAATGCTCTTAAAAATGCAGAGCCTTATTATTTCAGTAATTAGATGAATTTAAATGCATTACCACTATTTTTGCAAATTAGTCAAAACTACAGGGAAAACACAGAAGATTCTGTGCTCACCAAGAAAAAAATATCTCATCTTTCAGCCATAGCAACATATATACAGTGCCTGAGCTTTACTCAACCAAATCTCCTTAATAAACTCCTGAACCCCAGTTCATTGGTTTGATTACCAATGAGCCACTTGGTTCTACCCTGTTTTTTATAGTCCTGGCTACCACACATGTCTACTTGCTTTATTAGGTCTTCACACAAACCAAGTGAAAAAGAGGTGATGAATTTTACAAATAGAAAGGTTGAAGCCTCAAGGTCACACAATAGTAGCTTAGAAAATAATAATAACATTAGAAAACTTGTTTAAAAAAAAACAGTGGAATCAGGATTCAAAATCAGAGGCATGGCGTTCTGTTGAATAACATTGCCCCATTGTTTCTTAATGTAGTATTGCTGAAGGGCTATGCCTCTGCACTTTCTAGTGCTGATTTATCAGCCAGCATAGATACCAAGAAGGCCTTTGCAAATACTTTGAGTGCAATCAGGTCTAAGGGCTCTGACTCAGCCTATGATGTATTTGACTCTACTGAGAATACGAGGGCATGGCATTCTGTACTTCTTTGCATGGGAATTATGTATACAGACTATTCATAAACCTCCAGGAAAAATATGAAATGGATACATGACCTGTAATTTCTGCTCCAACATAATAAATACAGGTGTAATATTTTTCTTGATAATCACTCAGTTCTTGTTAAAGCACAACTAATGATTGGAGAGTACCGTTCATAAGGATGACCTAGTAGAAGAAACAGAACTGATGGCCCCTTATTAACCTGCCCCGTTCCACCCTCAAGGTGTGGTCCGGTGAGAGGAGTGACTCTCCATCTGAAATCTATTCACAAGAACTGGGTGAGTGTTTCTCCCATCTCCTCCTCTTAACCTCTTCTAAGATCTCTTCCTGCCTGTTCTTCCTCCCAAAGGAGACTCTTCCTCCTGCAGGTATTCACTACTGATTCATTTCCCTGCCAACAAACCACAAGCTGTACCTTGTCTTTCATTTATTCCCTCAGTGGCTTAATACATCTCAAGCAATTAGAAACAATTTCCATGAGTGTCCAATTGCTCTTAAAATATCTTTGCACAACAAGGACACCCTTCCCATAATCATATTTCCTTAATAATCATTTCCTCTTCTGTGGAACCCTAAGCCCATACTCACATGAACTATTTCAAAATACTTTGAGATTTACAAATAATATTTGCTTTTCTTGGTACTCAAAATATCTAATTTCTCTTCTTTACTTTCATTGGGAAGATCGGCGTTTCTTGTTTTTTTGTTTGTTTGTTTGGAATTGGGGACCACATCCAGCAATGCTCAGGAGTTACTTCGGTCTCTACACTTAGGAATTACTCCTGGTGGTCCTGGGGGTCCATATAGGATTCCATGGATCAAAATTTAGGCCAGCCACTTACAAGACAAACACCTACTCAAGGAAAATGGTTTTTTCTTTATCCTAATCCAGCCATGATGATAGCCTTAATCCTATTATTCATCATTTTTACAGAATCTGACTTCATCGCTGTCCCTTCTCTAAGATCTCCTGTCTCTTCTTTCACCCACCCACCTTCAACTACTTTCCTTTTGCCATGAATATTCACTCCCTTTCCTAAAACAGCCAAAACAAAATCTTTTATTCCTGTTATCTTCTTGAGAATTTACCCATTCCTAGTTAGACTCCTTCAGCCCTGAACTGGAAAGGAGGCTTGTCCCAAACTTCCATGCTCTTCTCCCTCCCCTCCACCCTGGGTCCCTTCACTGAATTCACTGACGCAAAGAAATCCAACTCATTCAACATTGTCAACCCATGCATCTTGTCCAAACTCTTTTTCCAAGATCTGTTCCTCTTCCTGAATGTCATTAGATTGTCACCAATCCTTTTCCTCATGGAAAACTCACTTAACTCTTTAATCCCAAAGTTAAATTCACAGCATACCTATCCAAGTTTCCCCAGCTGCCTTGAAACATTGAAGTCCATGAATCAGAAACTAACACAAATTAGTTTGGATTGGATAGAACCTTGGAACTAATCCAAGTTTTTCATTTTTTAGATAGAAAAATGCAAAGACCAAAAAACTGGAGACTTCATGTTTTCCTTCTCTAGTGTTTTTTTAACCTAAACAAGGCACTTTATACCTACAAACTGTTTCCCATCCACTCTTTTTGGCTATAAGAGATTGTCTGATCACCATTAGTCTCTGCTAATCTATAGTGGTCATTTCATCATTGATCTCTGATCAATGTTTTACACTCACCCCTTCATATTCCTAAAGCAGTACTAATATTTGATTCAGTACCTATGATATATAGTCATGTGACTTAATGACATTTCAGTCAATGGCAGACTACATAGAGGTCCAATAAATTATTTTATCTCATATATGGACTTTACTTTCTAGGCTTGAGTAATTATATTCTATAAGGTTTACATAATGATGAAGTTGCCTAATAAAACATTTCCTGACCATATTCCTATTGCTAAGCAATGCATAACTCTGGATGTGTATAAGCATCATGTGTGTGAGGTAAATTGAGGCCTTTGATATGCACAGAGACCTCATATGTGTGCAAGCATTATATATGTATGTATATATATATATATATATATATATATATATATATATATATATATACACAAACACCCTAATGGTTTGGGAATAACACTCCAGCTATGCTCAGGGTTTATTCCTGGTTCTGTACTCAAGAACACTCCTGGTGGGCTCAGGACACCATATAGGATACTAGGGATCAAACCAGGCCAGACATATGCAAAACAAGTGCCCTCATACTGTACTATATTCTGGCCCCCAAAATGCATATATTCGAGGTGATGTGTCTCTAAGTTCAGACTTAAAAGAGACTCTCCTTCCAATGTGATTCTTTTTTTTGGGGGGGGGATTAGGGTTAGGGGTTTTTTTAATTGACTAATTAGTTTTTTGTTTTGTTTTTTTACAGTGAAGATTACTTAAGTTTATTAAATACACACATTGAAAACAACATTAAACAAGTGTAAAAGCATGACTTAGAATATAATTTGAACAAAATATGGAGGGTTAATAACAATAATATATTTAAAACTTTTAATCATCTTTATCATTAATGTTTTAATTATTTTCAATATATATAAATCCTCATTTAAGCAACATGATTACAAGCATGTTCATAGTTCAGCTTTAGTCATAAAGAGAATACCCCCCTTCACCAGTGCAACATTCCCACCTGTGATTCTATTTTTTTTAATTTTTTTATAAATTTATTTAAACACCTTAATTACATACATGATTGTGTTTGGGTTTCAGTCATGTAAAGAACACCACCCATCACCAGTGCAACATTCCCATCACCAATGTCCCAAGTCTCCCTTCGCCCCACCCGACCCCCGCCTGTACTCTAGACAGGCTCTCCATTTTCCTCATACATTCTCATTATTAGGACAGTTCAAACTGTAGTTATTTCCCTAACTAAACTCATCACTCTTTGTGGTGAGCTTCCTGAGGTGAGCTGGAACTTCCAGCTCTTTTCTCTTTGGTGTCTGAAAATTATTATTACAAGGGTGTCTTTCATTTTTCTTAAAACCCATAGATGAGTGAGACCATTTTGCGTTTTTCTCTCTCTCTCTGACTTATTTCACTCAGCATAATAGATTCCGTGTACATCCATGTATAGGAAAATTTCATGACATCATCTCTCCTGACAGCTGCATAATATTCCATTGTGTATATGTACCACAGTTTCTTTAGCCATTCGTCTGTTGAAGGGCATCTTGGTTGTTTCCAGAGTCTTGCTATGGTAAATAGTGCTGCAATGAATATAGGTGTAAGGAAGGGGTTTTTGTATTGTATTTTTGTGTTCCTAGTGTATATTCCTAGGAGTGGTATAGCTGGATCGTATGGGAGCTCGATTTCCAGTTTTTGGAGGAATCTCCATATCGCTTTCCATAAAGCTTGAACTAGACGGCATTCCCACCAGCAGTGGATAAGAGTTCCTTTCTCTCCACATCCCCGCCAACACTCTTTATTCTCATTCTTTGTGATGTGTGCCATTCTCTGGGGTGTGAGGTGGTATCTCATCGTTGTTTTGATTTGCATCTCCCTGATGATTAGTGATGTGGAACATTTTTTCATGTGTCTTTTGGCCATGTGTATTTCTTCTTTGTCAAAGTGTCTGTTCATTTCTTCTCCCCATTTTTTGATGGGGTTAGATGTTTTTTTCTTGTAAAGGTCTGTCAGTGCCTTGTATATTTTGGAGATTAGCCCCTTATCTGATGGGTATTGGGTGAATAGTTTCTCCAACTCAGTGGGTGGCTCTTGTATCCTGGGCACTATTTCCTTTGAGGTGCAGACGCTTCTCAGCTTAATATATTCCCATCTGTTAATCTCTGCTTTCACTTGCTTGGAGAGTGCAGTTTCCTCCTTGAAGATGCCTGTAATTTCCTGGAGTGTTTTGCCTATGTGCTGTTCTATATATCTTATGGTTTTGGGGCTGATATCGAGGTCTTTAATCCATTTGGATTTTACCTTCCTACATGCTGTTAGCTGGGGGTCTAAGTTCAATTTTTTGCAAGTGGCTATCCAATTGTGCCAACACCACTTGTTGAAGAGGCTTTCCCTGCTCCATTTAGGATTTCCTGCTCCTTTATCAAAAATTAGGTGGTTGTATGTCTGGGGAACATTTTCTGAGTATTCAAGCCTATTCCACTGATCTGAGGACCTATCCTTATTCCAATACCATGCTGTTTTGATAACTGTTGCTTTGTAGTACAGTTTAAAGTTGGGGAAAGTAATTCCTCCCATATTCTTTTTCCCAATGATTGCTTTAGCTATTCGAGGGTGTTTATTGTTCCAAATGAATTTCAAAAGTGTCTGATCCACTTCTTTGAAGAATGTCATGGGTATCTTTAGAGGGATGGCATTAAATCTGTATAATGCCTTGGGGAGTATTGCCATTTTGATGATGATAATCCTGCCAATCCATGAGCAGGGTATGCGTTTCAATTTCCATGTGTCCTCTCTTATTTCTTGGAGCAGAGTTTTATAGTTTTCTTTGTATAGGTCCTTCACATATTTAGTCAAGTTGATTCCAAGATATTTGAGTTTGTGTGGCACTATTGTGAATGGGGTTCTTTTCTTTTCTTTTTTTTTCCCTTTTTTTATTTATTTAAACACCTTAATTACATACATGATTGTGTTTGGGTTTCAGTCATGTAAAGAACACCACCCATCACCAGTGCAACATTCCCATCACCAATGTCCCAAGTCTCCCTTCGCCTCACCCGACCCCCGCCTGTACTCTAGACAGGCTCTCCATTTTCCTCATACATTCTCATTATTAGGACAGTTCAAACTGTAGTTATTTCCCTAACTAAACTCATCACTCTTTGTGGTGAGCTTCCTGAGGTGAGCTGGAACTTCCAGCTCTTTTCTCTTTTGTGTCTGAAAATTATTATTACAAGGGTATCTTTCAATTTTCTTAAAACCCATAGAAGAGTGAGACCATTTTGCGTTTTTCTCACTCTCTCTGACTTATTTCACTCAGCATAATAGATTCCATGTACATCCATGTATAGGAAAATTTCATGACTTCATCTCTCCTGACAGCTGCATAATATTCCATTGTGTATATGTACCACAGTTTCTTTAGCCATTCGTCTGTTGAAGGGCATCTTGGTTGTTTCCAGAGTCTTGCTATGGTAAATAGTGCTGCAATGAATATAGGTGTAAGGAAGGGGTTTTTGTATTGTATTTTTGTGTTCCTAGTGTATATTCCTAGGAGTGGTATAGCTGGATCGTATGGGAGCTCGATTTCCAGTTTTTGGAGGAATCTCCATATCGCTTTCCATAAAGCTTGAACTAGACGGCATTCCCACCAGCAGTGGATAAGAGTTCCTTTCTCTCCACATCCCCGCCAACACTCTTTATTCTCATTCTTTGTGATGTGTGCCATTCTCTGGGGTGTGAGGTGGTATCTCATCGTTGTTTTGATTTGCATCTCCCTGATGATTAGTGATGTGGAACATTTTTTCATGTGTCTTTTGGCCATGTGTATTTCTTCTTTGTCAAAGTGTCTGTTCATTTCTTCTCCCCATTTTTTGATGGGGTTAGATGTTTTTTTCTTGTAAAGGTCTGTCAGTGCCTTGTATATTTTGGAGATTAGCCCCTTATCTGATGGGTATTGGGTGAATAGTTTCTCCAACTCAGTGGGTGGCTCTTGTATCCTGGGCACTATTTCCTTTGAGGTGCAGACGCTTCTCAGCTTAATATATTCCCATCTGTTAATCTCTGCTTTCACTTGCTTGGAGAGTGCAGTTTCCTCCTTGAAGATGCCTGTAATTTCCTGGAGTGTTTTGCCTATGTGCTGTTCTATATATCTTATGGTTTTGGGGCTGATATCGAGGTCTTTAATCCATTTGGATTTTACCTTCGTACATGCTGTTAGCTGGGGGTCTAAGTTCAATTTTTTGCAAGTGGCTATCCAATTGTGCCAACACCACTTGTTAAAGAGGCTTTCCCTGCTCCATTTAGGATTTCCTGCTCCTTTATCAAAAATTAGGTGGTTGTATGTCTGGGGAACATTTTCTGAGTATTCAAGCCTATTCCACTGATCTGAGGACCTATCCTTATTCCAATACCATGCTGTTTTGATAACTGTTGCTTTGTAGTACAGTTTAAAGTTGGGGAAAGTAATTCCTCCCATATTCTTTTTCCCAATGATTGCTTTAGCTATTCGAGGGTGTTTATTGTTCCAAATGAATTTCAAAAGTGTCTGATCCACTTCTTTGAAGAATGTCATGGGTATCTTTAGAGGGATGGCATTAAATCTGTATAATGCCTTGGGGAGTATTGCCATTTTGATGATGATAATCCTGCCAATCCATGAGCAGGGTATGCGTTTCCATTTCCGTGTGTCCTCTCTTATTTCTTGGAGCAGAGTTTTATAGTTTTCCTTGTATAGGTCCTTCACATATTTAGTCAAGTTGATTCCAAGATATTTGAGTTTGTGTGGCACTATTGTGAATGGGGTTGTTTTCTTAATGTCCATTTCATCCTTATTACTATTGGTGTATAGAAAGGCCATTGATTTTTGTGTGTTAATTTTGTAGCCTGCCACCTTGCTATATGAGTCTATTTTTTCTAGAAGCTTTTTGATAGAGTTTTTAGGGTTTTCTAAGTAGAGTATCATGTCATCTGCAAACAGTGAGAACTTGACTTGTTCCTTTCCTATCTGGATTCCCTTGATATCCTTTTCTTGCCTAATCGCTATAGCAAGTACATCCAGTGCTATGTTGAATAGGAGTGGTGAGAGAGGACAGCCTTGTCTTGTGCCAGAATTTAGAGGGAAGGCTTTCAGTTTTTCTCCTTTGAGGATAATATTTGCCACTGGCTTGTGGTAGATGGCCTTCACTATATTGAGAAAGGTTCCCTCCATTCCCATCTTGCTGAGAGTTTTGATCAAGAATGGGTGTTGGAACTTATCAAATGCTTTCTCTGCATCTATTGATATGATCATGTGCTTTTTATTTTTCTTGTTATTGATGTTGTGTATTATGTTGATAGACTTACGGATGTTAAACCAGCCTTGCATTCCTGGGATGAAACCTACTTGATCGTAGTGGATGATCTTTTTAACGAGGCATTGAATCCTATTTGCCAGGATTTTGTTGAGGATCTTTGCATCTGCATTCATCAGTGATATTGGTCTGTAATTTTCTTTTTTGGTAGCGTCTCTGTCTGTTTTAGGTATCAAGGTGATGTTGGCTTCATAAAAGCTATTTGGAAGTGTTTTTGTTTGTTCAATTTCATGAAAGAGTCTTGCCAAGATTGGCAGTAGTTCCTCTTGGAAAGTTTGACAGAATTCATTAGTGAATCCATCTGGACCTGGGCTTTTGTTTTTCGGCAGACATTTGATTACTGTTTTAATTTCATCAATGGTGATGGGGGTGTTTAGATATGCTACATCCTCTTCCTTCAACCGTGGAAGATTATAAGAGTCCAAGAATTTATCCATTTCTTCCTGTTTCTCATTTTTAGTGGCGTAGAGTTTTTCAAAGTAGTTTCTGATTACCCTTTGAATCTCTGTCATATCAGTAGTGATCTCTCCTTTTTCATTTCTGATACGAGTTATCAAGTTTCTCTCTCTCTCTCTTTCTTTGTTAGGTTTGCCAGTGGTCTATCAATCTTGTTTATTTTTTCAAAGAACCAACTTCTGCTTTCGTTGATCTTTCGGATTGTTTTTTGAGTTTCCACTTCATTGATTTCTGCTCTCAGCTTTGTTATTTCCTTCTGTCTTCCTATTCTTGGGTCCTTTTGTTGAGCATTTTCTAGTTCTATTAGCTGTGTCATTAAGCTACTCAGGTAAGCTCCTTCTTCCTTCCTGATGTGTGCTTGCAAAGCTATAAATTTTCCTCTCAGTACTGCTTTTGCTGTGTCCCATAAGTTCTGATAGTTTGTGTCTTTATTGTCATTTGTTTCCAGGAACCTTTTGATTTCCTCCTTGATTTCATCTCGGACCCACTGGATATTGAGCATGAGGCTGTTTAACTTCCAGGTGTTAAAGTGTTTCTTCTGAGTCCCTTTGGAGTTCACAAATAATTTCAGAGCCTTGTGGTCAGCGAAGGTAGTCTGCAAAATTTCTATCCTCTTGATCTTATGGAGGTATGTTTTATGTGCCAGCATGTAGTCTATCCTGGAGAATGTCCCATGTACATTGGAGAAGAATGTGTATCCAGGTTTCTGGGGATGGAGTGTCCTATATATATCCACTAGGCCTCTTTCTTCCATTTCTCTCCTCAGGTCTAGAATATTCTTGTTGGGTTTCAGTCTGGTTGACCTGTCCAGTGTTGACAAAGCCGTGTTAAGGTCCTCCACAATTATTGTGTTGTTGTTGATATTATTTTTCAGATTTGTCAACAGTTGTATTAAGTATTTTGCTGGCCCCTCATTCGGTGCATATATGTTTAGGAGAGTGAATTCTTCCTGCTCTATGTACCCCTTGATTAATATAAAATGTCCATCTTTGTCCCTTACAACGTTCCTGAGTATAAAGTTTGCATTATCTGATATTAGTATGGCCACTCCAGCTTTTTTATGGGTGTTGTTTGCTTGGATAATTTTTCTCCAGCCTTTTATTTTGAGTCTATGTTTGTTCTGACTATTCAGGTGCGTTTCTTGTAGGCAGCAGAAGGTTGGATTGAGTTTTTTTTTTTTCTTTTTTTTTTTTTCTTTTTTTTTTTTTGGTTTTTGGGCCACACCCGTTTGACACTCAGGGGTTACTCCTGGCTATGTGCTCAGAAATCGCCCCTGGCTTGGGGGGACCATGGGACGCCGGGGGATCGAACCGCGGTCCTTCCTTGGCTAGCGCTTGCAAGGCAGACACCTTACCTCCAGCGCCACCAACCGGCCCTGGATTGAGTTTTTTGATCCATTTAGCCACTCTGTGTCTCTTAACTGGTGCATTTAGTCCATTGACGTTGAGAGAAAGAATTGTCCTGGGATTTAATGCCATCTTTATTTCGAAATTTGGTGTGTTTTTTGGGTAGTCTTGTCTTAGATTAGGTCTTTCAGTTTTTCTCTTAAGACTGGTTTTGTGTCTGTGAAGTTTCTGAGCTGTTTTTTGTCTGTGAAGCCATGTATTCTTCCGTCAAACCGGAAAGTGAGTTTTGCTGGGTATAGTATTCTGGGTGAAGCATTCATTTCATTCAGTCTTGTCACAATATCCCACCACTGCTTTCTGGCATTGAGCGTTTCTGGTGACAGGTCTGCTGTAAATCTCAGGGAAGCTTGCTTGAACGTGATTTCCCCTTTTGATCTTGCTGTTTTCAGAATTCTGTCTCTATCTGTGGGATTTGTCATTGTGACTAGGATGTGTCTTGGGGTGGTTTTTCTGGGGTCTCTTTTGGTTGGTACTCTTCGGGCATGCAGGATTTGATCACATATATTCTTTAGCTCTGGAAGTTTCTCTTTAATGATGTTCTTGACCGTTGATTCTTCCTGGAAATTTTCTTCCTGGGTCTCTGGGACTCCAATGATTCTTAAGTTGTTTCTGTTGATCTTATCATAGACTTCTATTTTCATCTGTTCCCATTCTTTGACTAATTTTTCCATTGTCTGCTCATTTGCTTTAAGTTTTTTGTCCAATCTCTCCTGCTGTATGGAATTGTTATGTATCTCATCTTCCACAGCACCAAGTCTATTCTCAGCTTCTGATACCCTGTCCCAGAGCTTATCCATTTTGTCATTCACTTCGTTTACTGACTTTTTCAGTCCTGTTAGTTGACATGTTATTTCAGTTTGGAGTTTTGTGATTTCTGTCTTCATATTTTCTTGGTTCTTATTAGTGTTCTGTTCAACTCAATCCATGGTTTCTTGAAGTCCGTTGAGCATCTTCCATATTGCTAGTCTAAAGTCCTTATCTGAGAGGTTGATTAGTTGGTTGGTCATTATCTGGTCCTCAGAATTGTCATCTTCATTCTCTATGTCTGATGCTGGCCTGCGTTGTTTCCCCATTGTCACACTTGTATTGTGGGTTTTTCTACGTGTTGTGGTGGTATTCATTGTCTATATGATGCAGGCAGTACACTCCTCTGGCTCCTCCCTTTCTGGATGGGCTGACTTGCCTCTAAGGGAGGGGAGTTTTCCGTGGATGAAGCCTCACACTGGGTCAAATCTTAGGCCCAAGCATGCAACAGAGAAGACAGTCCGGAGAGAAATGTTTGCTTCTGTGATATAGCGCGTTCTTAGTGTGATTTTTCCTTCTTGTTGCAATGGAGTTCTTTCCTTAGAAAGAGTGCATGGCCGCATAGCGAAGCGGAGCGGCCGTGCTCCGCTGGAGCCTCTTTTTGCCCCACTCGCAAGAGTTTCACGCAAGAGGACAGTAGACAGACATAGACAGGTCACACTCACATTTTTTCACAGTTGGGCCCCACTGGGCCAGTGTACTTTCGCAGATTTTCCCCGCCTGGTGTCACACACAGGGAGCTGGCTTTTGCAAAGCTTTGCCGGTTTTTATGCTCTGTAGTCCCTCCCTGAAAATGGCGTCTGGGCGAGCGAGGTTTCTGGAGCCTCTTTTTGCCCCACTCGCAAGAGTTTCATGCAAGAGGACAGTAGACAGACATAGACAGGTCACACTCACAGTTTTTCACAGTTGGGCCCCACTGGGCCGGCGTACTTTCCACACAGGGAGCCGGCTTTTGCAAAGCTTTGCCGGTTTTCATGCTCTGTAGTCCCTCCCTCCCCACCTGTGATTCTTAAGAAAAATATTTAAATCGGACTGTTATAAAAAGGGAAATCTGACCAAAGATGGAATATAAATAAATAGGACAAGTGCACTCATGAAAAAAAAGTACCGGGGGCTGGAAAGATAGCATGGATGTAAGACATTTTCCTTTCATGCAGAAGGATGATGGTTTGAATCCTGGCATCCCATATAGTCCCCTCAGCCTGCCAGTAGTAATTTCTGAGCATAGAGCCAGGAATAACCCCTGAGCGCTGCTGGGTGTGACTCAAAAACCAAAAATAAATAAATAAAAATAAATTTTAGAAAAGTATCAGACTCCTTGAAAACCTTGGTGATTTCTAGATGAAAATGTAACTAGATATGAGAAAGGAGAAGTGGAGAGATGGTCCTGAAACTTTGATGGTATAACAGGTGAATCCTATACATTTATAGAGAAATTAACTGAATTCAATTTCTTTTTTTTTTTTTTTTTTTTTTTGGTGTTTGGGCCACACCCGGCATTGCTCAGGGGTTACTCCTGGCTGTCTGCTCAGAAATAGCTCCTGGCAGGCACGGGGAACCATATGGGACACCGGGATTCGAACCAACCACCTTAGGTCCTGGATCGGCTGCTTGCAAGGCAAACACCGCTGTGCTATCTCTCCGGGCCCTGAATTCAATTTCTTAATTATCCCTTCAATTCTCCAATGTTTAAAATAACAAATCAATGGAAAAAACAAATTTTTACCAGAAAGCATGCTAAGGTGGAACCAGAGTGATAGAACAGTGGGTATGGTGTTTGCCTTGTACATGGTCAATCCAATTCCCAGCATTCCATATGGTTCCTGAAGTTCACCAGAATTGATTTCCTGAGGAAAAAGTCAGGAGCGAGACTTAAACATTACTAATTGTGGCCAAAAAAGCAAACCAAAAAAAGAAGGGGAAGATTGAGAATCACTTCTTCTAAGAGGAATATATTAATAGGTAAGAGAATTGAGAGGAATTATCAAGATGGTAAAAATAGAAATAAAAAGCAGAAAGGGTATAGGGCAAAATTAAAGGCATAGGGAAATGGTACATTAGTGAGACTGGAGTATGGCTTTATTCCAGTATGGCTGGAATAAAGATCCAAAATGGTAACATAAGGAAGGGCACAAGACCATATAAAGAATTGTTAGAGTATGTAGGTATATAAGACCAAGATCACAAAGCAACAGATTTACTTTGAGGGCATTTGGTAGGATGCATAAAATCAAACCAGCAATTTATAAAGATAATATTGTCCAAAAAGGTGAATCACAGATTGAGACAATATTTAAAAATGGGAGACATTAGCAGGTGGTTTTAACTATAAACATAAAAATTCATAAAATAAAAATAATTATTGTACCAATCCAGTGTTGAGGATGTTATTGATCATTACATAGAACAAAAAGAATTTTTGTAATTCAAGGAAACACATGTTTTATAACAATGTTAATAAGAGAGAAGTAGAATGCCTGTCTCAAATACAGGCAGGGAGTGGGAGAGGAGGAAGATGGGGAACATTAGTGGTGGGAATGTTGCACTAGTAAAGGGGGTGTTTTTTTTATGGCTGAAACATGTTTGTAATCATGATGCTTAAACAAAGATATTATTTTTTTTAAAGAAATACATCTTTTTCAAGAGTCAGAGATCAAAAAATTAGGCATGGGGCAAGTGAGATAGTCAGGGTTTAAGGCATTTGATCTAGATTTGAGCTTAGCATCTCAAAGTCCCACCCCCAAATATTGCTAGGTATGGCCCTTGTGGCCCCCACATACTACCAGTCTAAGCTACATCAGTAGTGGCTCTAGAAACTGGAGCACTACCAAGTTTGGGCCATACCAAAAAATACCCCCTCAGAATTCAAAGTATACTATATAAAATTAAAATTAAATAAAAGTGGAAATAATATGTGACTTGGCAAGATCACTCCTAGCTATCCAAATAATATGTAAAAATTTCATTCTAAAGAATATCTCCATGCCTAATCATCACCACATTATTCATAATAGTGAAAACATGGAATTAACCTTGTCTATCAAGAGATGAGCCACTAAAGAAGCTGTAGAAATGATGGAGAATCAGGAGGTTGGGTCAAAGGCAAGAAGTGGCAACGAACCGGTTCCAAGTAGTAGATTGGATTCCTCAAAAATTTGGGGGAAGCTTAGACTTTTCTTCCCTTAGCCAAAATTGTGAATCTGTGGCTGAATAATCACATGCTGCTTCTGACAACAACCAACCCCAACTGCTATCTGGAATTTATATTAGCAGCCCAAATCATGCTGCGCTTTGCTATTGTAAGATGACACCCAGCTATTAACCCAAAGCAAAAGCATTCCCCCAATCTCCTCTTTCCTTTTCACCTAGCCCTTTAATATATAAAAGTCCATCTGGGTGGCCAGTGTGATAGCACAGCAGTAGGGCATTTGCCTTGCACACCCAAGACGAGCCTGGGTTCTATCCACTGCATCCCATATGGTTCCCTAAGCCAAGAGCTATTTCTAAGCACATATCTAGGAGTAACCCCTGAGTGTCACCGGGTGTGATCCAAAACCAAAAAAAAAAAAAAAAAGTCCACCTGGATCTTGTTACACTCTCCTCCACCCAGTCGAATTTAGTTCTGGGAGAGTATAGAAAGAGCAGTTTAGTTTTGGCGCACTCAG
Source organism: Suncus etruscus (assembly GCF_024139225.1). Classification (NCBI taxonomy): domain Eukaryota; kingdom Metazoa; phylum Chordata; class Mammalia; order Eulipotyphla; family Soricidae; genus Suncus; species Suncus etruscus. The sequence goes on from NC_064850.1 coordinate 52,649,817, forward strand.
AGAGACAATGAGGCAACAAGCAATTTGACTCCATGACTCTCGCTTGACTGGTTGGTTTATTAATTCTTTACTGCTATCCTCCTTCAGATCCATCTGCCTTGGGGTTAGAAATACAGTGTGTGGGGGTAATTTCCCAATAAGTAGATATTTTTACAGCTATAATGTTGATTCTGTTCTTATAATGACAATATTAATAACCTGAAATCAATGAAAATGTTTAAATGAAACTTCAGATACTTGAATCATTTCTTACCTGTGTTGCTTTCTTACAATGAAATCAAGGTATAAGGTCTGTGGTAAAAAAAAAAAAAAAAAACAAATAAGTGTCCAGGGACAAAAGAATTTTTAAAGGCACCAATTGCTCTTGAATTTAAATGTTTTCCCTATGGGTATAATCCTTCATATGTATTGATTTCCCAAACATTTATTCTTCTTTGTTATCTCCTGCACTGAAAACTTCAGTAATACTAAGAACTCTAGTTAAATAGCATTTCCTTCCTCTGATCCTCATGGAATGAGTAGGAAGATCTGTCTTCAGTAGGTCATTTCAACTCAGGGGCTGATTGTAGTCCATGGAAGAAGGAGGAAACTGTCCCCTTCACCTCAGTGCTTTCTGGATTAGAGTAGAATACCAATGTGTCTTTCCCAGGATTGAAGTGATCATCACCACTAGCCAATTTGGCAGCTAAATAAGAGATTGCTCATCATTCAGCTCTGTATAAAAAAAATCAGCATGTACCAGGCAAAAAAATCAAGAACAAATTGCAGCTACTCACTCAACTGAGACAGGCAAGAGATAAAGACTCCCTACTTGAGTCGTCATCAGTGGGACCCACCAGAGTCATCCCCAGTAAAGTGAGCTACTGATCTCAACTACAAAAGAGTGGAAGGCCAAAGAAAATGGAATTGGATGGCTGAGGTATAAAAGATTCACATGCACACATTTTCCACCCACCTCAGAAAAAAGACTAGCAAGTCCAACTTCCCAAAAACCCAAGGAAGAAATCTGAGTCCTTGTTACCTAGACCTTGTGTTTATGGCACAAATGTGTAAAATTACCCTCCATTTTGAAAATAAAAGGAAAGGAAAGAGAGAGAAGAGAGACATGAGAGGGCATTGATTGTGGGAAGGTTACACTGGTGAAGGGGGGAAGGGTGTACTTTTTATGACTGAAACCCAACTACAAACATGTTGTAATCATGATGCTTAAATAAATATATTTTTAAAAAATTAAAAATTTTAAAAAGAATAAAATGAGTGTTTCAGAAAATACAAGTGATTTCCTTTCACTGCCTGTGAAAAGAGTACATGCAGAGTGGATCTATTTGCTTTGCCACATCCTAGACCCTGCTGTCCTTCTGCCTGTGACCTGTGCCCATTCCCTGCTCATTAAGTGCCTTATTCATCACGACAACCGGCTGGAGTCAAAGGCTGCACATTCGTTCAGTTCCAGGAGCTCAGAAAAGCCCCATTAGTTTTCAGATGTTGATGGCAGGTCAGAGGTTCCCCGAGCCTGTCTGGAATTGAAGAGACCTCACAGATTCTTCCATCAGAGATTCCGGAGGCATCAACAACAGTGGAAAAATACCTTGACATTATGAAATGTAAGGGTGGATCAGAGACAAAGGAAACCCGCAACTGTATAAAGACATTTTGCCTTAACCTACCCAGCACTGATCTCTCACCCTACTTTTCTCCTGCTCATACTGGGTCCTTGAGTTCTTTAGTTTTAAATGTTTTCTTTTCATACCGTAAATGTCAAAAGAAAAACAAAGAAACACTATCTCTAGCTACCAGTGCCTATGCTGGAAATAGTGGACAAGGGTTTTGTTTGAAAGCTGAAAGTAATTTGCAAGCAGGAATGAAGAAAGACTCATATTTGTGATGAGTTGCATACATCTTTCTAAAACGCCTCAACATTTTAAATGCTTCTTTGAAAAGGCCTCTGGAGCCAAGTGTAGGTAGGAGGCTTGATTCCCATCTCTCTGAGCTTGGCTTTCTTTCCAAACCCTCCTGACAGGCAGGGTTTTTCAGGCCCACCTTGCCTTTCTGGGCCTGCAAACTTGTTGAGAGAGATGAGGATAGAATGCAACTGCAGTGCTGCTCCTTCTGTGGGTTTGGGGACTAGATAAACTCCCAGTTCAAGACTGTGGGGGTGGGGTGGGTGGTGTCTGTTCAGCCTATACTAGACTCAGAGAGGCAGCATCAACATAAATATTCTGTTCCCACTTGTTATGATGAAAATAACCCTGAATCTAAAAATCACACAGGTAAGCTAGTGTATAAGAAAGGTCTAGACTTGGATATTGTTTAAAAACCTGATTCAAATAGCATTATACTGGGGCTGGAGCAATGGTGTAGTGGGAAGGACACTGGCCTTGCATGCACCCAACCTGTGTTTGATTCCTAGTACCCCAGGTGGCCTGCTGAGCACTACCAGAAGTGATCCCTGAGCCTAGAGCCAGGATTAAGCCCTAGGCAACAATGACAACAGATACAAAATTACACTTGACAAGAAGAATATATGTCACAGGATCTTTTTTTCCATGTGACCCTAACCAGTCATCATGGTTTGGCTGCTCAGAACATGCATTTTTTTATCCTCCAAAAAACTCTCTTTGGAATTTCTTTTGTTTTCTACAGCAATAATTTATCAAAAACTATTGTCTTCTGAAGTCTTTTCAATATGAGTAATTAAATAGTCATCATTGGAAGGCAATAAAAGTGTTTAGATGTGAACACATCTTTCTAGAGCATTCTTTGCTTTACCAGTGATGAGCCAAGCCTGAGAAGTAAGAAGGTAGAGGGGACCCCTCTGCAACCTAGAGTCTCACTGCCAGGACTGAACCTATATCCTGCCATTTTCTGTGTTGATATAAGCAAGTTCTTTGCTCTCTATGAACTTGCTCACTCCATTGCAAAATGGAGATGATAATCACACATCCTAAGGGATATTTTACATGCAAAGTGCTTTTGTTGGACTGGCATAAGTAAATCACTGAGTAAATATTTTCTCCTATTACTAATGCTAGTAAAATACAAATAGGATTGGCCAAAGAGAAATTATGCAGCAGTCTTTTATTATGAAATGTTTCCCATGTGAGCATAAGATATAGCAAATAAACATGGATAGTAGTGTGCACACACAAAGGACAAGATAAGGGCAGAAAATAAAAGACCCCCATAAGGGTTGATTAACTTAATTCAATAACTGCCATTCTGTCAAATATGGGACCGCCACTAAAAGAGACACACTACATTTGAATAACCAATATAAAGTTCTCCGTTAGCTATATTGGTTCTTTTCAATAGGAAAGATGTTGAAATAAGAACTATGGATAAAATTAAAAGGATCTCCAATCACCAGAAGCCTTCTTCTCCACTGTATATTTGACATATTAGAGTATATTCATTTTAGGTAGATATTTAATGTACACAACGCTTAACACAACATATTAATGGTATAAAGTGATAAGGTTGCTTGTCACAACAATTATCACTGCTGTCAAATTATCTTTTCTTGTTGTTAAAATAATTAAAGAACAATAACTTAGAAAGTTTAATGATTAGACTACAATATTGCTATCTATATTTGACCAAATGCCATTATATCTCTAAGACTTATTCACTACTTTTAAACTTATACCATTATTTATTTGTCCTATTCTCCCATTACTTATATCCCATATTATTTTTACTTTATTGGCAGACTTCGCTTTTAATTCCATATGGAAATGATATTCTACAAGATAGATCTTTCTCTTTCTTAATCAGCATATGTTCAAAGTTCACCTATATCATCATCAGTGCAGAATTTTGCCCTTTCTTGTAGCTCAGTACTACTCCTTTGTAGAAATAAACCATATCTTCTTGACCAATTCCAGTTTGGGGTTGCCTTAATCTCTTCAATACTCTGTTACCTGGACATGAAACTGATAATGTGATATATCTGTTTTTTAATTTTTTTATATAGGTTCCTCAAGAAGGCCTGTGACCATTTTCAGTTGACACTCAGGTCAGGAGTGCTGGGGACTGGGACTGTGAAAGCAATACCCTTCCAAGCAGGGACACAGGAGGCAAAGCAGTGCTATAGATAACACTCAAAGCCTCACACATTCTAAGATGTGCCCTAATACTTGTGCTACTTGAGCCATGGCTCCTATTTCTAATATTTTGAGGAGAGTAAAATCCATTTTGTTCAACCAAGTGGTTGAGCCCCACCCACAGCAGAGGTGTTCCCTACATCGCCACCTATGTATTGTCTCTTGATATCTTGGTGGTAGGCATTCACATAGGCCTACATTTCTATCCTATGAAGCTTTAAAGTGTATTTTCTTCAAGATCTTGAGCATCATTTAATGTACCTGTGAATAAGACTGATGGTAAAAATGTCTTTTTGGTCCTTTTTTTTAATCAGATTTTACTTGTATGAGTTCTTTATATATTTTGGATCTTATCCAACATATGGTCCGCAATAATTTTTCTTCCCTGAATAGCATGATAAAGAATGGTTGAAACAATAACCTGGGACATAAAGCAAGATTTAGACTCCCATGATCCTTTATGGTAGGATCATGCCAAGAAATTGGGTGGCAGATGATAGATGGTAAGTAGTAGGTGGTTGATGGTATAACCAATGCTGGTTGAAGGTAAAAGGTATGGGGTAAAGATCTATTGTCCTCTTTCTATTTTTCAATGCCTATTCAAGGTGTCAGTATCAGCAGGTGACAGTGAAAAAGGAGGAGTTGTGGGAGGCTGGAAGTGGTCATCCTGCAAAATGGAAGAGTAAATGGACCAGATAAATATATTATGTTAATGGTCCTGGGCAGCATTAAATTCACATTCAAAGTTCATAGTTATGGATATAAAGTCAAACCAGACATCAAGGTTATGATTTTCCCCAGCAGTGTTCAACTACTTAAGTATGGAAAGCAAATATACTATGGAAAAAGATTAAATTGTGATTGTGATTTTGATAATACCATTAAGTAAAAATGGGGCAAGGAAACCAAAAGGACATGAAAATTGGTAGGAGATATAATTCAACAATTAAGCAGCCATTATTAGGGCCAGTGAGACAGGACAGCACGTAAGACACTTGTCTTGCACACAGCTGAACTGGGTTCAATAGCATTGCTTATGGTCCCCCAAACACTGCCAGGAGTAATTCTTAAGCACAGACCTAAGAGAAAGCCCTGAGGAGAGCTGAGTTTGACCTAAAATAAAAGCATAATATTAAATAAATACTTTTAAAAGGAGTCATTATAAAGAATATCATAAAACATAAGCTGTATAGGGGCAAAGTGATCTCATGAGCGTCAAGTGGAAATACAATAATGATCAGACCTAAATATCCAACCCAGTGTTGACAATAGTGGAATCAAGAGACTCAGACTACAGCAAGCCATAAGCATTATGGCAGTCTGGGAGTCTAGAGGTGTAGATGTGGCATGCATGCTGCAAGCAATGGTGGAGGGAGGTCAACAATGGTGGTGGGAATTGCCCTAACTCACTGTCACTATGTACCTTAAATATAACTGTGACATATTTGTAATTCACATTGATTCCAAAAAAAATTTTTTAATAAAAACATAAGTTGTGTTAAAAAAAGAGGTTACAAAAATGATGAAAGGCAGCAAAAAGAAAACAATAGATATTTGTTGAAGGTGTTCAGAAGATTGAATGAATACCAAAGTCCAGGGTTGTGAGGAACAAATAATAAAAAGATAAAAATATGTGAAAAATTTGATATACATTAAACTGAGATCACCAATACAATTTATAGGAGTTTAAGAAGCATTCTAAAACATTTTCTTTAAGTAAATAGACTATTTTGGTTTTACTTTATTATTTTTTCTAGAACCAATATATATAAACTATAGAAAGAAATTGTCAGGACAAGAGTAGTACTATAAAAGCAAAGATACCTACAAAAGTACTAGGATTTCTAAAACTAAGCAGAGGCTAAAAAACTACCTATCCTAAAAGAAGAGATGAGTGAGAGATCATCATGACTGAACTATGCACAATTCTTTCCACACCAAAATTCTTCTTTCCCCAAAATTTTTTATCTTAATGAAAACTACATAAAGCAAATAGTGGGAAATGCTATGAAGATGGCATATTTGTTCTCTCTGTTCAAAGTAACTTCTATACTTTTTTTAAATTATTTTCTTTAAACCCTATGGCTAACAAGGCTGTTCATAATACAGTTGGGTTTTTTTCATGGTAACAAAATTGTTCATGATAGAGTTTCTGTCATACAATGTCCAACCATGCACATTTCCTACCACTAATGTCCCAGTTTCCCTCCCGCCCTCCATGTCCTGTCTCCATGGCAGACATTTCTCTCTCTCTCTCTCTCTCTCTCTCTCTCTCTCTCTCTCTCTCTCTCTCTCTCTCTCTCTCTCTCTCTCTCTCTCTCTCTCTCTCTCTAATATATAATAGTCTCCATGGCAGACATTTCTCTCTCTCTCTAATATATAATAGTAATATATATCACTGTGTCTAAAAGGAGAAAAATAGGGATATATTTGACAATCATCCTCCTAAGCCATTTGAGCATGTCGTCTTTCTTTCCCTAAAGATCCAGTCTAACATCCCAGCACCTTGGATTGTTCCCAATTCCTTGCCTCTGGGTCTCAATCTCAGTACTCTCACCATCTCCACACAGCACATTGGCTTGTCCTTCCCCATCACCTAGAAGGTCTGGTCCCAAGTCACTGACTTAGCCCATCTTCAAGTCAAATCTTAACTTCTGCATGAGACCTCCTCTGTCTCAGCTCTATTCAAGAGCCTTCCTCTGATTCCAAACTAGTATGACAACACACTTGAGTAATTGTTACAGAAGTATTTCTCCCAAAAATCACTGATTACTAAGGGTTTACTACTCCAGATTCCCCCATCTGCAATTGGAGAATTTCTAGAATTCCTTCAGTCCTAACTCTACTTCCTGGTCCTCAGAACAGGCCTTTATTTTCTCTCAGAGCATTGCAGTATTTGTTTCAGTTTCATGAAGTGGGAAATGAACTCAAACCTGACTTATGGGATCATGACGATTCATGGCCCAAGTTTATGAGAAAGCATCTTTGTAATTGTTGTTTTTTTACTGGACCACACTCTGCTGTGTTCAGGGCTTACTTCTGGATCTGCACTCAGGATCACTCTGGTGATGCTCAGAGACCACATGAGGTATTGAAATTGATGCAAGACACAAGGATCCTCAGCTCTATACTATCACTCCAGCCCAAGGAAGCAAGTTTTATAAAAAAGCATCAAAAAGTCAGGATCCAGGCCAATCTGTTGTTCTTGCTGCTGCTGCTAATGCTACTGTTTCTCTCTCATTCCTGAGACCCAGTGACGTTACTTCTCCAGTTTCTGTTTCATGTAATATGCACAACAGAAATCAACTCTTCTCTAGGGTCCTCATCATTCAGTTTTCTGGTAAGAGCATTTGGAATCAAAATATCTGCACATCTTGACATGGGAGCAATGTACCTGTCCCTATGTGGACCTCAGAACTAATTCATATTCCCCAATTTACTTATCAGTAGCTGCAATACTTGGGGTTATTGCTAGAGGAATAAATCATAGTTTCTTATTCAGAAAATGGTTCTTGAGTGATGTCTTTAAAATTCTAGAGAAGAAAAGGTGAATGGCAAATCAGTCCTTGAAACTCAGCATCTGTTCTCCAGAACTGACCTCTTTCAATTTCAACTTTGCTTTCAAAAAATATTCTAACATGCTTCTAGCTTCTATCATTTATGCCTTTTTTTTTGCCTTTTCATAACCTTTATAGAACCAAACAGTGTTACTTGAGTGCTAATAGGATTTCCATCAGCAATATTATCAACAAGCAATTGGAAGCTTGTCCCTCCAGCTCAAAACTAAGGCAAAAGCCAAGATCACTAACTACAGAAGACTGAATGTGACAACTGTGACTGGGCAGAAATTATCCCTGGGACCATTAAAAAAGTCCCTCGTCTAAGGCTTTGGCCTACGATCTGTACAACAATCAAGATCTCTAATTCCAGAGGTCTGACTGTGACAATTGCAATCGAGCAGAACTTCTGGAAACATAATGAAAGACTCCATCCTAGGCTACATGGTAGGATTGGTACAAAAACCACGAACACCAATTATAAAAGACTGATTACAATAACAGTGATGGAACAGAACTTCTAGAACTGTAAGAAAAGACTCAGGCCTAGGGTTCTTCCTATGACCTGTGCAAATACCAAGATCTCTAGTTACAGAGGTCTGATCTTATCATTCGTGACTGGGTGGATAGCTTCCAGACATCACAAAAGGACCTAGGGGAGGGTAAAAGAACAGGAACGAAGCCTGGAGTTATTCCCATGACAGTATACTTCAAGGGCGGAGAAACCCTGTATCTCTTAAGCCAAGAGAATTCCCTTTCTAACCCTTTCTAATCCTCCAATATTTACTGTGCCTATGATAAAAAGAAAAGAAGCACAAATTAATATTTTTAGTTGTTATTGTTGCTATTTTGGGTTTTTTTTGTTTTGTTGGTTTTTTGTTTTGTTTTGTTTTATGTTTTTGTACTTTGTTTTGTTTCTATTTTGGGATCGGTATTATTGTTTGGTTGTTGTCTTTATTGCTGTAGTGCTTTTCGGGTTTTTTGTAATGATTTTTTTTGTATTGTTGTTATGTTTTTATTCCTTTTTCCCTTTCTTCTCTTAAACCAATATTTATAGTGTCTAGAAGGACTCCTCCCATTTTTTGCTTGTTTGATTCCCCCCTTTTTTTTCTCTTTTTTCTCTTTCCTTCAAACAGAACCACATAACTTGAACCATCTTGTTCCGCCTCACAAACTGAGGGGAAAATAATAGAGGGTACCAAGGCCAAACAGTTGTATGAACATTGAGTAGAAATAAAAAATGATCAGACTTAGGTGCCAAATCCAAAGCCAATGACAACAGAATCGATACCTAATCTACAACAAGCTAGACACAGAAGGGACCTCTTATACTAGCAGAGGGCAAAGGAGGAGTTTATGGGAATAATTCTGGGAACAGGGGTAGAGGAGGACAACATTGGTGGTGGGAATGCCCCTGATTCAATGTCGCTATATACCTAAAATTCTACTATGAATGATTTGTAATCCACTTTGGTCAAAATATAAATTATTTTAAAAAAACTACAAACCCTTGATTTTCTATTGGATCATTGCAGTAGATGCATTTTTTAATTATTTAAAGCATTGTGATTTACAAAGTTCTTCATAGTTGGGTTTTAGGTATACAATGTTTCACCACCAATCCCTTCACCAATGTCGACCTCCCTCAATCAATATTCCCAGAGTCCCCCAGCTGCCATCATAACAGGCTCATATTTTATTTTGATTATTAAAATTGGTTTCATGATTTCACTGTTGTTGACTCCATGGCTTGGATATTTAGTTTGTTCTTTTGTTTTTTTGTTTTGTTTTGATTTGTTTTGGGGTCATACCTGGCAGCACTCAGGGGCTACTCCTGGCTCTATGCTCAGAAATCGCCCCCAGCAGGCTTGTGGGACCATATGGGACGACAGGATTCCAACCACCATCCTTTTGCATGCAAGACAAATGCCCTACCTCCATGCTATATCTCCGGCCCCAGTTTATTTTTTCTTAACTCCACCAATACACCTGAGTCCCCTTGGCCCCTGATTACTATTATTTTATATTTGTCTTTCTCCTCCATTCTGTTTCTTTCCTTTGAGAGGACACATTTGAACTCCCAGTTTGTTCCCCTTGGTTTTTCCAGAGGCACAAGCAAAGAAATTTCTCATCCCTGTCTGTGACTCTTAATATTTCAAAAGCAATATAGATCTTATCTCTGGTCCATTTAATTGAACATAAACAGCAAGGTCACCCCAGCCATTTGGTCCCCAAGTCTTCTGAACCACCATATCAACCTCAAGAGAATATTCAGCATTCTGTCACCTACAATTTAGAAGCAAAACAAATGACATGAATGGCCCCTTAATCTTTTCATTAAGGCTGGCATATGGGCTGGAGTCTGTGACAGGACAGCAGTGAGTGAATGAAAAATAAGTTTCCCTGGTTATTTTGCAGAAGGCTTTAAGACATCAAGAGGACACAAGAGTTACAGTCTAGTTTCCATGATATGTAAAAGGCTCTTCAACAGTAGAGAGAAGGCAAAAGGACATTCTGGCATATTTCACCTACCTCCTCAGGCTTTATAATAATTCATTTTTTGTTCTCGATTGCTATCACTACAATAAAGAAAAATTCCCTAGAAGGAAGAATCAAGACTACTTTGAAATAAGAAACAAATGAGTGTGCTAAAATGCACAGAGCTGCCTCACCCTGCTCAAAGTATCAGCAACTCGCCCTTGCATTCAGTAATTCTTAGCAGAGAAGTCCAGCCCTTTAGGAACCTTCTCAGCACTCCTGAAAATGGAAACAGTGGAAAACTTCCAGTAGCCAGCAAAGTGCTCTCTGATCCATGTCCCCCTTCATATAGAAAGCCATACTCTAATGACTCATGGCTGACTTAGTGAACAGACAGGGTCCAACTAACTTTTCCTCCCACATACACTTGCAGAAAAACCGGCAGAGCAAAAACTGCCCTCTGAAAGGGATAAATATAGAATGATCACATTCATTTGTGGGATATAAAAAATGATAGTATGGTAATAATATCCAGAGATAATAGAGACAAGACCCAGGATTACCAGTCCATGTGAGGAAGCTTGCCACAAATAGTGCAGTTAGGGCAGAGAAGGGAGAATTATGATAATTAGAAGTGAAAATGGGGCCCGGAGAGATAGCACAGCGGCGTTTGCCTTGCAAGCAGCCAATCCAGGACCAAAGGTGGTTGGTTCGAATCCCGATGTCCCATATGGTCCCCCGTGCCTGCCAGGAGCTATTTCTGAGCAGACAGCCAGGAGTAACCTCTGAGCACTGCCGGGTGTGGCCCAAAAACCAAAAAAAAAAAAAAAGTGAAAATGATCACACTGGACAAGAAATGGGTGCTGAAAGGATATAAAATGATAGGCATGAACTACTTCAGTTACAATATTGCAAACCACAGTTCTAAATGGAAGAAGAAAGAAAAACAGAGATGGAGGAGAAGGGAGGAGGAAGAGAAAAAAAGAAGGAGGAGGAGAAGTAAAAAAGTAAAAAAGGAGGAGAAGATCTGACCCAGAGGCAGGCAGTAGGGAGGGTGGGAAGGAAACAAAGGACATTAGTGATGGAAAATGTACACTGATAAAGGGTGTTGGACATTGTATGACTGAAACTTAATCATGAACAACTTTGAAGATGAATGTCCTGCCTTATGGAATAGAAACAACCAACTGATCCAAGATTCCTTTGAGCACAGGTAAGGGCATCACCAAGTAGACAGGCCTCAGTCCTTTGTCCTTCCCTACATCCAGTGGCACAGCTGAGAATTTTTGATGGGTCCTGGGACCAAAGTTCTCCCCTTTGTGGTCTCAAATCTTTCTCCTTGGAGATCGAAGAGTAATAAGGCTCATTGGGGCTGGAGAGATAATACAGTAGAAAGGGTATTTGCATTGCACATGGCAACATGGGTCTCATCCCCAGCAATCCAGAAGTTCCCCTAAATCCTACCAGAAATGATAGATACTGAGGATTTTGTTAGGAGAGAATCAGGGAAGTGTAAGTATTGAGGTTCCAGGGGAAGAGAGTTTTTCTCTGGGTAAAGGGATGACAGAGAGAGGCAGGTCCAAGATAAAGAAAAGAATAGACAGAAAGGATCATGTCCAGTCCCAAGAAGAAGAGCCAAGATCTCTAAGAAGAGGCAACAAAAAGGAAGATTCAGAATTAGTCTCTTCCTATACCTGCTTTAGGACAAGTACATGATTATAAGTCCTTGGCAGCTGCCAGCAACTTGGCATCTTGTCCAAGAGGACAGTGCGCTCTTCTTCAAGCACTTTTCCTCCCTGAAGCCTACACCATTTTTCTCCCTTATCTCTCCAGAGCCAGCATCTTAGGCGCCTGCTTCTCATTCATCATTCATCAGCCAGCTGATTTACTAAGATGCCATTTTCCTCCTCCGTCCATTCACAGTCATTTCCAGAAGCACGCAAATGGCCACACACATTTTCATTTGCTCGAGGCAGTTGTGTTGATGAGTGGTGCTGAAAACAAAATTCCATTACATCAAAGTTAATTCCTCTGCAGTGCATCAAGAGATGCTTCTCAGGGCCAATGTATTAGCCTAGCTATGGTGGCTCTCTTACATGGCACTTCAGTCAGTGACGCCTTCACTCCTCAAATCCTGACCAATCTTTCCACTAATCTGGGGCTGCCTCATCTGAATGAATCGCAAAATGCATCACTGTCTACCAGTGTGTCATTTACCCATTAGTGAGAGAGTATCCCGTGCAACCATCCCAGACAGCAAACACCCACAAGATCCAGAAAATTGTGACTATGGTATATAGGTCATCAGAGTTGATGAGCTCTGACTTGCCTTCATCCTGCCTATAAATCCTTTTCTCATGGCAGTCTATATGGTTGAGAAACTCACAACTGCTTCTTATAAGCAAAGTCAACTGGCAGGGCCAGAGGAGGGAAGCATGGGGACACTGTAGCTCATAAAAGGGTAAGTCAGGTAAAAATTTACACCAGTTGGTGTCAACCCAGGAGACTTGAGAAATGCTTGGATTTCCCTACTTAAGGGAAATTCTGTTGGCCAGAATCAGGGAGAGAGCCCATATGTCATTCACACCTTGCTTGAGTCATGGCTGGTGCTTAATGCCACTAATTCAAGAGAATGAGATTCCTTAGAAAGAAACTGAATGCCCACAAAACACTCAGGGGAGCAGTTCATGGAAAAGCTGCCTGAAAATTGGGTGTCTCTGGACTACAAATGACGCCCTTTGTTCCTATCCTAACAGAAATGAAGAGATTTGAGTGGTGTCCATCTTCATCTCTGTGCCTTTGATGAAAGGAATAATGCAATCAGCTGCACACATGTAGTGGAAGACAAGATGGAGAGGTCCATGGGACTATAGATAATTCTTTATGAGACTGACTAACAGGAAGCAGGTGTCAGTAGAAAAACATTAACTTGTGCCTCTACTAAGCTCCAAAAAAAAAGATGGCCACTAACTCACCCCAAGAAGTCCAATCTAGGCTGAAAACTGTGAGGCCTTCTCAGAATGAGTAAAGGAAGATTCCCATTTCTGTTTGAATCAAAGAAGTCCAGTGCCACCCCCTATACCCTCCAACAAAAAAAATCCAGCCACACAACTTAACTTTATCAAACTACCAAGCTACCAGATCTATAGATCCCAGACTGTGTGGCTGGACACCCCAAAATTTCATAGCAGTATCATCTCAGTAGGATCATAGCAAATATGATGGGAAAGTTACACAGAATATCACCAAGCTCAATGAGCCTAAACAGAACTCAGAAAGCTTAATTAGTACCAACCACAGTCCAGTAAATCCTCAGACACTGATTTTGTAACACTATGGAGAGATTTAATAGTTATTTCAAATTGACCTATGAAACTAAGTTTTGAACATTCCATTTGCCTTTGTGTTGTAACCTAAAAAATGAAGTCAATTTGTTCTTGTTTGCAAGAGGGCAGACTTGGGTAGTAAGTGGAAAACTGGGGACACTGATCGAGGTCAGACTGGTGGTATGATTGGTATTTAAGCATTTAATTCCTAAAAGAACTATACTATTAATAAGTTGGTAAATCATGGTATTATAATTTAAGTTTTTTAAGAAAATATAAAATAATTTTTTAACAAATAAATAAAATAAAAACATTAAGTTGTACAGATACTAAGCACTGCTGTTGTAGAAAGGTGAATGACAGGAATTCCTCAAAGAATAGAAAGAAGGTGTAGAACCCTTCTAGGAACCAATTTTATTCATTGACTCTAGCATGACTGAAGTAAAAACTACTGCCTGTGTCTGTCCCTCATCTCCTTTCCATAGTTCCTCAACCCAAAGTGTCAGAATGAGCACCCAAAAGTTGAGGTCTGGTTCTCTTGCTGGCTTGAGACTTCAGACTTCAGCCCCTGAACCTGAAGCAATGGGACAGTAGGCAGGGCAGGTAGGTTACACGCAGCCTACTTCAACCCCAGTTGGCACCACAAATAATAGTTTCTGAGCTCAAGAATAATCCTTGAATACAAAGACAAGAGTAAGCCTGGGCACTGCCAAGTGTAGCCTCCCTGAAAAAAAAAAAAAGACTCCAGAGTCCAAAGTGATAGCACAGTGATACCTTACACTCAGCTGATCAGGATTGATCCCCAGCATCCATATGGTACCTCAAGCCTGCTAAGAGTAGTTTCTGAGCTCAGATCCAGGAGTAACCCCTTAGTGCCACCAGGTGTGACCTGCCCACCACCACCCCCCAAATAAAACAACCAGACTTCGACCTCTGACCTCTTTCCTCTCACTGTTTTTAAATAAAGGCTTTTATGATTCAACCCATTCAAACCTCCATGCTACGATGGTTATTTCACATGAAAGAACTAATTTCGAGGCCAGAACAATAGCACAGCGGTAGAGCATTTGCCTTGCAAGTGGCCAACCCCAACAGACCTCCTTTAGATTCCCGGCAACCCATATGGTCCCCCAGCCTACCAGAGGCGATTTCTGAGCACAGAGACAAGAGTAACCTCTTCGAACCGCTGCTGGGTGTGACCCAAAAACAAAAACAAAACAAACAAACAAAAGAACCCATTCTGCAGAACAAGTTTTTTTGGGGGGAGTGTTGGGAGGAAGGGTCTGTTTGGTTTGGTTTTGAGTTGGTTTTTTTGTTATTGTCTTTGGGCCACTCCCAGAAGTGCTTGTGGCTCTGCACTTAAGAATCACTCCTGGTGGGATTTGGGGGACCATAAAAAATGCTAGTGGTTGAACACAGATTGGCTGGTGCAAACCAAGTTCCCTACTATGTCTTTGGCCCTAAATTTTTGTTTTGTTTCATTTTTGTTTGGGTATTTGTGGGACACACCCAACAGTACTCAGGGCTTATTACTAGTTTTGTTCTCAGGGATCACTCCAGGTAGACTTGGGAGACCATATAGGATGCCAGGAATTGAACCTGTGTCAGCCACATGCAAGGCCAACAACTACCTACTGTACTACTTATCACTCCAGTCCTCTGTGTGTCATTTCTGATTCTCTTGTACCATTTTGTACAATCCCAGTATGAATGCCCATCTACAAATTCTGTCAAAATCCACTGACAGTTCTGCCACCTGTAGATGCACATGGGTACATGCTCTTGACTCCTAAGATCAGAAACTAGGGTTCAGTGTGTCACAGGACAAAGAAATGCTGGAGGGGATGCCAGGACCTTAGTCAATGATGCTGCGCTCACAGCTGGCCATGCCCTACAGTATGGGTGAGGATCCCCAGTGGTGTTTAGAAGCTCAGTTTATTCAGTCCCCTGCATCTTTACATGCCCTGAGAAAAAGGAGGAAAATTGTAGCTAGGATCAGAAAGAAACCATCAGTCAGCCAGTCACCATATTAACAGCTAGGTATAAGAATCACATTGATGCAATGAGTGCAAATACTGAGCCTACACTGATCTGGAGCCTATTCACAGCCTTCAAAGGATGCCATAAGCACCACATACTCCATGTCATGTTTCTTTACCAAGACCCCATATAGGTCTGATGCTCCACATCAGCTGCAATGTTAATGGGAAAGAGCCACCAAGACTGAAAACCCTATGTTAAACACAGACACCAGTTCTAAGACTCCACTTCCAGGGAGGATATGCTTGGGACACATGTAAGTCTTGGGGTGGAGGAATCAGCTGTGCATCTTGCAAATCATAGCCCTGCTCCTAATTAATGCCATTAAGAAATAAAAACTTGCACCCAAGGAACCAATTCGAAGGTGGCAAAATTGGAATCAAATTGCTAAGGAGCAAGCAGGATGGCATTGAAGAAAATAAACAATCCAAGTGCCCACAAAAGAGTTCCTTGGTCCTTCACATCCAATGAGAAGTAGTATGGGGCTAAAGCATGGGGCACACCTGTATTCCATCCCTGGCATCGCACATGGTCCCTTGATCTCACCAGAAATAATCCCTGAGTGCAGAACCAAGAGCAAGTCATAAGCACTGACAGGTGTGGGAGGAAAAAAAAAGTTTGTAACAAAGAGAGAGAACAGTAGGTAAAGTGCTTGCCTTGCCAAGGCACCACAGCTAAACCAGGTTTCATTTCAGGGCACCACAGATAGTTTGTCAATCACGTCCAAGAGTGCTCCACAGCACAGAGTCAGGAGCAAACCTTGAATAATACCTGATATGACCCTAAAACATAAATTATTTTTCTAAAGAGGACCAGTAGAAGAAATGATCCTAGCAAACTGTGAAAATCCCACCTTGCTATTTTCAAAGCCCTTTTACATCGTTACCAATGCTGACAGTCAACAAACTCGCCAAGGAAGGCAGGACAGTCAGACATCATTCCCTTCTCATTGAAAGGAGAAAAAAAGTCCTGGGTAGTGAGGTCAAAGACCCATAGAAATAGGACTGGGCCAAGTCTCCAGGCTTCAGTCTCCTGCTTCCCACTACCCTCCTGCTAGGAGAGCAGGTAAAGGCAAATAAAGGCATAGGAAGCCTCGAATCTGGAAATGACCTCTGAAGTAGACAAATGACCTCTAAAAATGACCTCTGAAGTAGATTGGCCCCAGATAAAGGTCAAGAAGGGATTTGCATATGCCTGGAGACAGGCTCTTTAGCATCACTCTGAGGCCAGGCCTCCTGATCTCAGTGACTTGAGTTCAGGGTGGTGTGTGTGTGTGTGTGTGTGTGTGTGTGTGTGTGTGTGTGTGTGTGTGTGTGTGTGTGTGTGTGTTGTGTGTGTGTATTCTCACTTCCCAGGCTGCAACCAAAGGAGCTAGAGAATTAACTTCAAGGAGAACAAAAAATTCCTAGGATTTTCCCACTGCCAGTTTACAGGCCAATGAATCGGGTCTAATGACTGAATGTTCAAAAGCTACCAGGGTCCTGGAAAGAGAGGGATAAGGCAGAGAATGAGCATCATGGCCTGGGCACCCTGATGGAACAGCCTCCAGAACAGTATAGTCACAGGGCCAAGGTTACTTCTCCTTTCTCTGAGAACCTCATGTTCTCCTCCCAGAGGGTCCTTCTTGTTAAGCCCTCACCTCTTTATGATCAGGGCTCAGTGAGGAGACTTTATCAAGATCCTTGGTGGATGATAAGGATCCATTTCAAAAGATTCTGTACACACATCACCACAAAAGAGTGGAGATAGAGATCTATGTTTGGCCACAACTAGTGATGCTCAGGGCTCACTCTTGGCTTTGTACTCACTGATTACTCCTGGCAATGCTCTAGAACCTGGGGACCATATGGGATTTTTGTGCTTGAACCCAGGTTGTTCGTGTGCAAGACCAGTGCCTTACCCACTGCACAATCTCTCCAGCCCCTGAATGGCTATTTTTAAATATATTCTTAAAAGAACATATTAAAAAGGAGAAAATAAATAAAATTATAAAAGTTTCTTGGACTGGAGAGATCATATAGCAGGTAGGACATTTGTCTTGCATGCAGCCAACCCAGATTTGATCACCAGCATTCCATATGGTACCTGAAGCACCACCAGGAGTGATTCCTGAGTGCAGAGCCAGAAGTAAGCCCCGACCATTGCTAGGTATGGTCCAAAAAGCAAAACAAAACAATAAATTAATAAAATAAAAAAACCCTGCCAAATCCTAAGAGTTATTAAGCTCCAGAATCTGAGCAATTTCTCTGCCATTGGGAAGAGGATGTTGTGTCTATGCCTGAATATACAAGATGACTTAAATGTTTCTGATTTTAGAGGTAAGAATGCAGTCCCTTACAGAGACCAGGCCAGAACATTGCCTTTCTTATTCAGTTTGCTAAACTCACATTCAAGGAAGCAGAGGCACAGGCTTGCCAATGCCGGCTCCTTGATGAAATGAATTCTGCATCCCCTGAATGAGCTCGGAGCCCATCCATCCTGATGTTTAATGGCGCTTTCCTAGATAATGAATCAGCAAACTGCACAGCCTGCCTTGTTTCCTTGGCTTGGAGAAAAATGTTCTTCCTGCCACACCACTCTTCTGGTTATAATCTGGAGGAAATGTTTCCTTTCCAATTTTCAAGAAATAACACTCTTTGGTTTGGGGCTGAAACAGAGCTCTAAGACAGGTAGAAAAAAACAGAAGCTAATAAAAGAGAATATGACTGAAAAGGAAACTCCAGAAAATCTTTCAACCAAGTAGTGAAAAGCAAAGATCATCAGCCCAAGCCTAGGAAGACAGTGCTGCACCAAGAAAACAATATGACAACCCATCAGTGAGAAAACAGTATAATAATCCCTCAGAAAGAAAACAATTTGATAATTCCTCAGAAAGAAGGAAAAAATAGCAAAATCTTCACTAAGAAAAAATATATCTCCTCATTGAAGACAATGCAACAATCCCTTAATGAGAAAACAACAATGTGATAATCCTTCAGTGAAGACAATATGACAATCCTTCAGTGAGAAAATACTATGAGATATAAGATGAGATAATATATATAATATGATATGAAATATATTAGAGAATAATATGATAATTCCTCAGTGAGAAAACAGTATGACCATCTTTTAGTGAGGAAATAATATGACCATCTCTCACTGAGAAAACTATATAACAATCCCTGACAATCCTTCAATGAGAAAACAATATGGCCATCCTTCAGTGAGAGAACAATATAATAATATCTCAGTGGGAGAGCAATATAATAATCCCTCAGTGAAAAAACAATATAATAATCCCTGAGAAAACAAAATGACCATCCATCAGTGAGAAAACAATATGGCCATTCCTCAGTGCATGGGAGCTCTTTCTGCTGAGGCAGATCAAGGCTAATTAAGATGCCAGATGGAACAACCATGTTCAACATTTAAAGGCCAGGACTGTACTCACTATAATTACTCTGGACTTGGGCCTAAGTGCTCCTTGTGTTGGCTGGAATGTTGGGCAGCAACCTTTGGAAAGAGAAGCAGGGATCAGGATGCTAATACTGAAGAAGGAAGAGCAATGTTCTCTGAGCACAGAATTTCTCCATCTGGTGCCAAGTGATTCTTACAGTTAGGTGTATTGTTTCCCTGAGATTATCGAACAATTGGCATAAACTGGGTGGCTTGAAATAATAGGACAGTTTTGTCTCGGAATCCTAGAGGCCAAAATCAAAGCCATGATGTCAATGAGGTGGGCTGCTTCTAGGGCCCCAGGATCCTTGGGAACTCAAGTGGTGACCCTGGGCACCCCTTAGATACCCTAGGTACCCTGATGGTGAAAAGATGTAGTTCTCCATTCCTTCTCCTCTCTCCCAGGGTTCTCACTGGAAGTGCCTTTAGGGTCATTTTCTCAGAAGAACCCCATTCACCTTGCACTTGGGGCTCACAGAATTCAGCAAAAACATTATTGTGACTAATTACCTCTGCAGTGGCACTATTACCAAACACTGTCACGGTCTGCTGTCCTGGGAATAGAATGTCACAGTTCAGCCCAGAAGAGAAGATGGTCAATGCGCTTAACAGTTCTTCTCTTTCTCTCTCTATTTCTCTCTCTCTTTTACTCTCTCATTTCTCTCTCTCTCCTCTCTGTCTCTCTCTCACACACACAGCCCCCCCCTCCTGTCTAGGGTCTGTTAATCAGATTGTACACCAGTAGCTGACCATCAAAGAGTTCTTCTAAACAATCCCAAAAGTCTACTAGATGCAAACTCATCTCTGGGTAAAACACACAATCAGAAAGATCAAGTTTAGATTCTGAGTCTGGAGTCAGAGAGAAGTATATACAGCCCTGCTCACTCCCAATCGGTATTTGATTCCTGGCACCCTATACAGTGCCTCCAAAGCCAAAAGGAGTAATCTCTGAGCCATAAGTAAGCCCTGAGCATGGCCACGTATGGCTCAAAAACAAACACAAATAAAAAAATTAAACTGATTTCCCCCCCTGAATTATGTAGCTTGTGACCTTGGACAATTTCTGCTTAACTTTGTGATGAAATAGTTGGTTCTTTTGGTTTTGCTTGCTTCTTGTACAGTGGCCACTTGTTGAGGATTCAGTGGCAGGAGACATAGTACAAGGGGTGAGACCCTTGATTTGTGTGTAGATTTCCCCAAGCATCACCAGGAATCACCCCTGATACTGGAGCCAGGAATAGCCCTTGAACACCGAAGAGTATGACTCCAACTCTCCTTTTCCCCAAAATATAAATTAAAAAAAAAAAAAAGTAAAACAGTATCTGAAAAGCATGAATTGCAGAGGGAACCCCAACAGAGACAGCTATCATCTTTCATCATTTAGGGGAGGTGCCTTTGTAGACTCCTCCATGCAAAGCTGATGGCTCCAGACTCCGAGACCTCCAAAAGCACAGCAGTGGCCCAAGCCTGCTCCCCAGGATCATCTGCAGTCCAGCTGCTTCCCTCCCAGCATCTACGCAGGCAACATTGATGCTGCGCAGAGCCATAGATCACAGGCAAGGAAGAAGGCAAGGGCCTGACCAGAATGTTAATGCAACTGCATTGCACCAGGGACAGACAAGATCAGCCCAAGTCCGTGCTGTGGAAAAGCTACTGGGGGGGACTTGGAGATGGAGCCAGTGAGGAAGTCTCACCCCTTAACTTTATATGGCAAACTCAGGAAACTTCATGTCCCTTGCAGACAATATCACCTGGGACCCTATGCTCAGGGTTATTCTAAGATATTTTGCAAGGAGATGTGATGGGTGCTGTACCAGTCTAGTGACCTCACTGACTAGAGGGAAAGGAGAGCTCCTTTCTCAGATTCAAAGCAATTGCCTGCCCCATAGTGGAAAAGTAGAACAAGGATGTATTTATTATATCTGCTGCCCCATGTCCTCATGCTCTCTAGTCTCCACAAAGACATTTCTCTTGAAAGTGCTAGTTCAGGGGCTGGAGTGAAAGCACAGAGGAGTGAGCATTTGCCTTGCACATGACCTACTTGGGTTCAATCTCCAGCATCCATATGGTCCCCCAAGCCTGCCAGAAGTGATTCCAGAAAGCATGGCCAGGAGAAACCCTGAGTGCCCCCCAGTGTGGCCCCAGAACAAACTAAGAAAAAGAAAGTGCTAATCCAAATCATCCAAGATTATTCACATCCCAGAGATCATGTCAAATCCCATATTTCTTTGTATTTTCTCTCACTGAGTAATTTTTGGGCATTTCCAAGAGAGAATAAGAAGTTACACTTAGAGGCTAGAGAGATAACATGGAAGTAGGGCATTTGCCTTGCATGCAGAAGAATAGTTCTTCAAATCCAGGCATCCCAATATGGTCCGGGAAGCCTGTCAGGAGCAATTTCTGAGTGTAGAGCCAGGAGTGAGCCTGAGTGCTGCCAGATGTGACCACCCCCCCCCCCAAAAAAGGAAGAAGTTACACTTACATATTCAATCAACACATTCTATCACACTCAACCCCCTTTAGGTGGCCTCCTTCCATCAACTTCTTCAGGTGGCCTCCCCCAAGAACCCCCTTTCACATTACCTCGTGCCATCTTTTCATTAGCCTATTACAGTCCATCCTGATTCCCCAGTGCCCTGAGAAGAACAGGTTTCTAACATAAAGCAGATCAGCCACCAAGGACTCTGAAGGCAATGCTGCAGTGCTTAATGTGATGATTTTCTTTGAGACCCAATATTACACAGAAATCAGTTTAGAAAACTCACCAATATTTTGCTTTCTTTCCCTGCTGATCCCTACCACAGGCTTCCATGGGGTGGGATAACTAGGCACTGGGAGTTCAGTGAATTCCTAAGAAGCCCCAGACTCTTTCCTGCCTCAGACACAACTCCCTGCCAGTTTCAGGTCAGGGAAAAGCAGGTGAATGTCCCCCCAGCTCAAGATGAAGGACAGTGGAATTATCAGTCTTTTCAGGACCCTAGTGACATTTTTTTAGTTTAGGCATCAAGAAATTACAAAGTTATTCATGAATGGGTTTCTGGTATAGAATGTTTTGACACAGATTCCTTCACCAGTGTCAACTTCCCTCCACCAATGACCCCCCCCCCCTCAGCTCCCTTTTGCCTCCCACCTACCAGTCTGCCTCTCCAAGAGTCTCTTTTTTGTTGTTTGTTTGTTTGTTTTTTGGGCCACACCCGGTGGTGCTCAAGGGTTACTCCTGGCTCTGCACTCAGAAATCCTCCCTGGCGGGCTCAGGGAAGCATGTGAGATGGCAGGAATTGAACCCAGGTTCATCCCAGGTTGGCCACATGCAAGGCAAACACCCTACTACTGTGCTATTGCTCCAGCACAGGAGTCTCTTTATTAAATAAGTTTTTGCACTGTGCTTTCCAGTACTGTTGCTGAGAGGGTTTCTTTTATAACACTTGCCCACCTTTCAGCTCCTCCTCCAATTCCCAATTTAACACTCCCTCTACCAGAGTTGTGGCCCCTTCCCTGTCCAATTCCTAAACCCTAACCCCCCAAATGGTATGTTTTCTACCAAGCACCAGTTCTCATGTGTAAATTTACTCCACATGTCGTATCTCCAACCCCAGGTGAATGAGTCTAAAGTGGGGTCATGCATAAAAGAATCCACAACAGACTGAGGATGAAAACATGTTTAGCCTGGCAATCTTCTACCTCAAATCAAGAGCAAGCTATCTGCCATAACTATGGTTTTTATTGAGTACAGAGACCACCCCAAGGCAAGGGAGTAAAGAGAGAGTAAGCACAAATAACTCAGGTTATCCTGAGCCAGTCCTACTCAGGTTTTCATGTAAGAGGGTCTCTATTTTGAGATAAAACTAAGTTGTAAACAGATAGATACAAAGGAAATAGAGATGATCTTTGTTTTGGGCACAACCAAGTTGTAACCAAACAAATACAAAGGGACCAGGAATGATCTTTGTTTTGGGTAAAATAAGGTGTAACCTAATATTCATGTTCTTCATTCCCATTGTCTTCGGGCACTCATCAATCTACCTCTATGGTTCTCTATATCTCGCATATTAAAGAGATCTTTCTGTCTAGGTCTCTTTCCTTCTGACTAGCTGCACTGGGCATAATCCTCTCCAGACCCTTCCATTGCATAATTTTTTTGTAGTCAAGTAATATTCCACTATATATATGGATCAGTTTCTTATCCATAAGGATAAGATATATCTATATCTATATCTATATATAGATAGATATATCTATATCTATATCTATAGATATAGATATATAGATATAGATATATCTTATCCTTATGGATAAGAAACTGATCCAGTCATCTATTCTTGGACACTTGAGTTGGTTCTAGATTTTGGCTACAAGTACTGTAGTGGACTCTGCTATAAGGAACAAAGGGGTACAGATGTCTTTTCTCCATTTTGTTTTGGCACCCTTGGGGTATATTCCAAGAAGTATAATTGCTGGGTCAAATGTAAGCTCAATTCCTAGGTTGTTTTTTGTTTAAAGAATGTTCAAGGTGCAATTTAGCCCATTCAGCCTCCAAGCAACATTCAGATATATCAGTACATTGTAAAATGTGAAATCACCCCTTTGCAATGGGACCAGTGAGGAACATCACTTCTATAGCCCAGGTGATACTATGCTGATCTTCATCTCATACTTTCCACATTCATTTCTCTGGAGAAAGATTAAGGTGGGTTCAGGCCATCACCCATCCAAGTACAAAGCCTTTTAAACAAATCCAGGTCAAGATGGCAACTATATCTCCAAGAAGAAATAAAAACTTTCCAACATGGTACAGCACAAAGCCAGGTTCCCTGAGGGGAAATTTAACTAGTACAGATACATTCAACTGAGCATCTCGCTGTCAGGAATTTATAATATATTAGTTCAAGTCTCCCTTAATATATTGAATTGGTATGTCCCATGTTCATCTATTTAAAAATAATTTCTTGGAGAGAGCTCTAAACCAGAGAATGAACTGGATACTTGCACTTGATTGTCCACAAATTTCCTTCCCAATATGGAAAAAAATCCCTTGCATAGGTCCAGAGGCATAAAGCATGGTCCATTCTCATTCTTTTCATACACCAAGAATCAAGTCAATGACAAACACAGGGTCATTGCTTTTTGTGATGCACAACACAAATATGCCCTATGGTCACTGTCGTCATTCTTGATTCATGTGTTTACTATAAAAATATCCTGAGTAAGAGGTTTATATGCAGGGTCTATTTGAGTTAGTAGTGGGCCTACTCCAGTACCAAACAATACTTTAAAATTAGGCTGTCTTCTGAGCAATAAGACCCCTGTAGGGTATCTACCCAGAAAGCAGCTGATCTGGGTTTAATCCCTAACACTAGTATGAAACCCTGAGCATACATAATCAGGAGTGATTCTTGAGTGCAGAGCTGGGAATAAACCTGAGAACAATCAGACATGGAACAAAACATGCGGAAAAAAACACAGAAACAAATAAATCAGACCGGGGAAGAGGAACATCAGGACTGTAGTATGTATATATCAGGTGTGGAGAACACAAAAGCTCACAAAAACATGTGTTCCAGCAATGACACACAGCAGAACAGACACTGGTGGATATAAGAGTAGTGGCAGCATTACAGCAGTGGTTGTGCTTATTCTATTGAGCCTCTTTTTGTTTTTTAAATAATTTTTATTGTGGTCAAAGTGAATTACAAGTCTTTCACAGTAATATGTAAGGTACATAGTGACAATGAATTAGGGTCATTCCCACCACCAGTGTTGTCCTCCCTCCACCCCTGTTCCCAGCATACCTCTCCCCTTTGCCCCATAGACTGCTCATGTAACAGCAGTTCTTTGTGTATAGCTTGTTGTAGATTGGATATTGATTCTGGTGTTGTTGACTTTGGGTTTGATGCTTAAGTCTGATCATTTTTTATTTCTACTCAATGTTCATAAGACTGGTTGCTCCTGGTACCATCCGTTTTTCCCCCCTCAATTTATGAGGAAGAACAAGATGATTCAAGTTTTGTGGTTCTGTTGGTAAAAAGAAAAAGAAGGAAAGAAAAGCTGGGAGGAGTCTGCCTAGAGGCTATAAATATCAATTCAAAAGAAAAAAGGGAAATAAAAAAAAACAAAAAGAAACAAAAAAAGAAAAACAATCAATGACAAAAAACACAACAGCAGCAACAAAAAATCATCACCAAAACAACAACCACAAGACAGAAAGAAAAAAAAAAAAAAGGAGGGGGGAATATGGAGGGCTGGTGTGGCAAGGCTTTGTGATTTTACTTTGCTTTGTTTTGGTTTGGTTTGGTTTTTTGCATAGGTACAATAAGTATTGGGAAAGTTAGAAAGGAAATTCTGCCAGAGAGATAGCATGGAAGTAAGCGTTTGCCTTGCATGCAGAAGGATGGTAGTTCCAATTCTGGCATCCCATATGGTCTCCCAAGTCTGCCAGGAGCGATTTTTGAGCATAGAACCAGGAATAACCCCTGAGAGCTGCCGGATGTGACTCAAAAACCAAAAAAAAAAAAAAAAAAAAAAAAGGAAAAAGAAAGAAAGGGAATTCCCTTGGCCTGAGATACAGTTTCTCCATCCTTGAAGCATACTGTAATGGGAGCAACTACAGGCTCCATACACACTCATTATCGAACCCCAAGGTCTTTTTTATAGTGCCAGGAAATTTTCTGATCTTACTGAGCTTCTTTTGTAAGTGCCATTGTCCACCCATCTTCCCCTCTGTGATGGCAGCCTCATGCTCCAAGACCAGACATTGAAGAGACATGGATCTGGAAGCAAATGCCGATGCAGAAAATAATCTACACATACTTAAGGGGGTGAAACAGGTTCAGGAATTCCAATATACTAGCCTACCACTCTTCAAAAGCAGATAGCTCAGCCAAGGAAAGCCAGAAATACAAACCAAAGAACCTTTCCCAAGACCCAAGATTTTTATTAGGAAGAACCAGACCACACCCTGGGGTGAAGAACAAGTGATCTAAAGACCAATCCAAGGTGCTACATTCAAAGATGTTTCCAACCAATGAGTAAAAGGCATATACTATTTGGCGTAGCACCCATTTAATCCAACATCTCCCTAATTGACTTTATATAAAAATGCAGAAATATGAACTAAAAGTAATTCACACCCCCAAGGTTCTAAGGGAAGAGAAGATGCTGCTAATTAAAAGATTAAAGGGTTGGCAATATTTTGCATAGGTACAGCAAAAGTTGGAAATATAGAAGAAAAAAACTTTTGGTCTATAAAACAGGAAGCATCCTGTTACCCACAATGCTCCCCACAAAGCATCCTGCTATAAGACTAACTATAGGTTCCAGGTATATTAATTTGTCTAACTCTAAAATCTTTCTTCAAGGTCCCAGGAAGGGTTCTTCGCAATCACAATTTTCACTGTGATATCAGTCATTGGTAAATTTGGTGTTAGCATATAAGTTAAGTCTAAGTCAGGATGTCCTGAGGCGTCTCCTGGTTTCATCTCACCATGATGATGTGAGGCAGGGAAATCTGCCTTCAAAGCAATTTATAGCTTATTTCCAACCCATAGTCAGGTTAGCATGTGAGCAAGCATGAGGCATGTATGTACCAAAGAACATAGCACCTTGAATTGGTGTTTAGACCACTTGTTCTTCACCCCGGGGTATGGTCTGGTTCTTCCTAAGTATGCAGATCTTGAGTACCATCAAACCCAAAAAGAGAAAGCCTACAAAATAAAAAAAAAATCTAAAAAGAAGAAACATAGAAGCAAGATAAAAGGTACAGTTGCAAACACTGAAACCTGGGAGGAAGTTGAGCTAAGCGGTCTTCCTGCTCAGAATGCAATGTGGAAAGTTTGAAACAGGAACCTCAATGATTGTAAATAAAGTGTAAAAGTATAACAATAAGGAAAAAAACTTGGGAAAAAAACATTAAGACATTCTTCTGTGGGGGATATAAAACTTTTAAAAACTGGGCTTTTGCCCCATTTGCCAGCAGGGAGAAGTAGCAAGAGAAAAGATGGCTGAGGGACAGGTACACTGCAGGGCTGAATGTTTAAATAGGTTTATGATATAGGCCACACACGTGGGCCAGGGCAATAAAGATGTTATCTCTCTGGAAAAAAAAAACTGTTTTGTATTCTGGGCCTGCCTGGACTATTACAAGGTCCAGTAAGTCCCTAAATGCCATTGGTTTAAAAGAGATGGTTGCTGGAAACATCTACAATTCATTCCAGCAATGAATGCCCCCTAATGCTGGATTTGTCCTGCATGACAAGTAATCCTCTCCCTCTGGGCACCACATCATTTCTAATTCAGAAAGACTCTAAGAGGACAACAAATTTACCAACCGGGGAGAAAGCGAAAAAGCATATGTTTTGGCACAAACATATGGTTTCTATAATAGCTCTTTAAAAATTGACTTTGACCCTGATCACTGATGGTGACAGCTTGATTAAGAATGACAAGCCCAATGTCGATGAGGTGGCACTAGAGGTAAGGTGTCTGCCTTGCAAGCACTAGCCAAGGAAGGACTGTGGTTCGATCCCCCGGCGTCCCATATGGTACCCAGGAGCGATTTCTGAGCGCTTAGCCAGGAGTAACCCCTGAGCATCAAACGGGTGTGGCCCCCTCCAAAAAAAAAAGAATGACAAGCCCGAGTAGCCACCTCCACCCATGGCAGAGGCCTGCTCCTAATTTGTGGTCTTAAACAGGGTTATTATAATGGGTGAGGTGATCTTTGCACACATTACCTGTGCCCACCTGCCGTCTTCCAGGCTTTTCACCCTACGTATCAGTCAACTTTATCTGTTTCCAAACTTGAGGGGGATTTGGAATCCCTAAATCAAGACTATATAAGAAAAAATAGCACCTTCTTAAAACACAAGCTGAAAAGTTGTGCTCACAAAATAGAGTGGTTCTTTGTTTGTTATTGTTATTTACTTTTGGTTTTGTTTTGATTTTAGTTTTTGGGTCACACCCAGTGGCGCTATACTTAGCAATCACTCCTGGCAGGCCCAGGGGACCATATGGGATGTTGGAATTCAAACATTCTAATTCTAAATTGGCTGCATGCAAGGCAAAGGCCCTACTGCTGTGCTATCTCTCTGGTTCTTTTTATTGTTATTGTTGTTGTTTTGGGGCCACACCCGGTGGTGCTTAGAAGATAGTCCTGGCTCTGTGCTCAGAAATTGCTCCTGGCAGGCTCAGGGGACCATATGAGATGCCAGGAATTAAACACAGGTCCATCCCGGGTTAAAAAGGAAAAAACCCTACAATTGTACTATCTCTCCAGCCAATGGAATAGTTCTTAAAAACATAGTGGTTGTCTCAACATTTATCACTACCAACAACTCTCAGAACCTAGTCTGAAGCTTCTCAACCAGGCCAGAACTGTGTGGTACACTTTCAGCATGTTTTTCACCCCATTTCCTGAGGTCTACCAGATCTTATAAAAACACTTATACCAGGATAAAGAGATTCATAAAAGCTGAGGGAAGGGGAATCCCAGTTGGCTTGTTCCCATTCCCTCTACCTCACTGTAGCCTGATAGTCCTAGTCTCTGTGAATTCCTCAGGATTCCAAAACAATGACATAAATGCCAAGTAAGATGTGGCTTTTCTTTTAAATGGTAGAGGCAAAAGGCCTCTCCAAACAGTGCGCAAGAGGCCTCAGTGCCCCACTGGTGATTCTCAAAGTTGAAATTCATCTCACAGAAAGTGACTTCAATGGCAGCTTGGGCAGAATTGGATAGAATTTCTTCCCTCTGGACAGTCCAGGATTAGGTTTCTCAAACACCTTCTCAGGTAGTCTCTAGAAACCCACCTTTCTTTGTCTTTAACTCATGATGTAGCATTAGTTAATAACACTGCATGTTTCACAAGTACAGCTTCACAACTCCCAGATGCACAGATTCCACCCAAAGTTCATGTTCTGTCCCTACTATCTCACTCTCTACTACCTTCCCTTCTATTTTGTTTTGTTTCCTGTTTGCTCTGCTTCTTTATATTTCAACTATGAGAGACACCATCTTTCATTTTGACTTATTTTGTGGAAGTAAAGTTTCATCCTAGTTGTCACCAAAAGCCAAGAGTTTATCTTTTGTTAGCACTGAATCATTCTAGTGAGTACACACACACATATATATGACATCTTCATCATGTTGGCAGAGAAGAAAAAAAATCCATCAAATACTGTGGTTGGAAATGTAGCCTGGTGTAGCCTCTCCAGAAAACAGTATGGAGAGCCCTCCAAAATTTAAAAATAGAGCTACCACATGACCCAGCAATTCCATTTCTAAGTAATTACCAAAGAATATGGAAACAAAAATATGAGTGACATATGCAGTCCTTTATTCATTGCAGAACGGTTTGAAACTAAGACATGGAAGTAACCAAAATGTCCAATGACAGAGACTCATACACTTCTCCTTTGCAACAAATCCCAGAAAGTCTCTTCATTTGTCTCTCCTGTGAGGCATTCTTCTATCAATATACTCCATCTTTGTCTGAGTCAGAAATACTCCATTTATTGTTTTGTTTTGTATTGGGGTCATACCTGGTGATGCTCAGGGCTTACTTCAAGCTCTGCCCTCAGGGATCACTTCTACTAGTGCTCAGAGAATCATATGAAATGTTGAGGATCAAACCTGGGTTGACCACATGCAAGAGCCCTATCTGCTGTACTATTGCTCATATTGAATCTGTCTGGTCACATATTCTACTCATTGTTAAAAGGAACTAGGTTCTTTTCAGACTATGTATATTAATAGGAGCTCAATGTTTCCTTTGGATTTGACTAAATATCCAAACCTTTAGGT
The DNA here is from genome assembly GCF_024139225.1 of Suncus etruscus. Taxonomy (NCBI): domain Eukaryota; kingdom Metazoa; phylum Chordata; class Mammalia; order Eulipotyphla; family Soricidae; genus Suncus; species Suncus etruscus. The sequence goes on from NC_064850.1 coordinate 52,679,551, forward strand.
TATTCTTTCTTTCATCACATTGGGGAGAGCACTAGAAGCCAAAATAAGGTTGGAGGATTCTTCAGTAAATTTCAGGTATTCCTCTATCCCCAAACACAAGCAGTCCAGGAGGCAAGTGCATGGTCCTTGCCCATCAGCTATCCTGTGACCCAGGGAGATTCTCAGCTCCCAGGTCCTCCATCATTATTACTGTCTCCTCTTGGCTGACATGGGCCACATCCAACCTCATTCACATGAAAAGAATGAGTACCAACAAACTGAATTCCAGTTTTGTGATCTACCATTGCCACACATCTGGGTCCTCTGCAGGACTGATAAGGAAATTCAGAAGTTTTTGATCACAAGGTTAGGTTTTCAATCACAACTTTCCAGTAAACTGGAAGAGTTAACCTGGTCACTGAGTCACCTCCAGAATTCTTTCCTCTGAACTAGTTAAAGTAAACACAACTTAGCATCCAAGGAAATAAAGCCAAGTAGCTGAAGGGCCTGGACAAATGGAGCTGCCACAAAGGAAATGCCCAGAGTCACTTCCACCTGTCCCCCAAAGTAAGATATTCCTGAGTGAGAAAATGGGGAAACACTCCAAATGAGAAAGCTGACAATTGGACACTAATGCAAATGCCTGCAGAGACCTACCCCCTCATCTCTTACCAATGCCAGATCCAGACAGAAACACTATTGTCTTACCATCCAGTTCCATCCAATTCTTTCAACATTCCTTCAAGAAGCTTCCCTCTTCCCTTTACTTTCATTAGTGTGTCCTTCACTCCTGAAGGCTCACCATTTCATATCCCAGCTTGGTGTCCATTCTGCAGACACAGAGAGTACAGATTTCAGGCTCTCACACACAGAGAGCCTGGATTGCCTGACTCTGGAAATGTGGCCTCTTTTATAGATTTATTATTGAAAAATGAATGAGTGGTTTCTCTCCCTGTACTGGAGCAGGGGTTTATGCAGAGAGAAAAGTTCAGGCAGTCCCCCCTGTTCCCTGGGTTCCAGGTACTTGACTAATATAGGAATGAAATGGGAAGTGGGTTACTTAACTCTGTAAGGGAAGTAGACGTAAGTCACCATGACTGAAGGACTTAAAAGGTTTCTGTCCTTCCTGAGAACTAAAACTTTGTACATTTTGTACAAAGTTGGGGGCAACATTTAATATACCTGCAAGTAGAGAAGCAGCAAGTCAAGAAAGCTCCCACCTCCAGGAGTAAAAGTCATAGAGCAGTGAGTGTCTAGGGAAAAAGGAACTCCCATTGTCTTCATAAGTTACCAAGAAGCTTCTACATCCCAGCTGTCCATCCCTGCCTTTATGAGAAACAATATAGAGATTCCTTTAAAAACTAGAAATAGAGCTCCCATATGATCCAGCTATACCATTTATAAGGATATACCCTAGGAACACAAAAACACAATACAAAAAATGCCCTCTGTACACCTATACTCATTGCAGCACATTTACAATAGCCAGAATCTGTAAACAACCCAGATGCCCAACAACAGATGAGTGGTTAAAAAAACCTGTGGTACATTTACAGAATGGAACATTATGCAACTGTCAGAAAAAAATGAATGCATGAAATTTTCCTATATATAGATGGACATGGAAACTATTTTTAATATCTTTATTTAAACACTGATTGTAGTTGGGTTTCAGTCATAAAAAAAACACACACACCTTCACCAGTGCAATATTCCCATCACCAATGCCCCCATCTCCCTCGCCCCTGTATTTAAGACATGCTTTCTACTTCCCTCACATATTGACATTGTTATGATAGTGCTCAGAGCAGTTATTTCTCTAACTGCACTCACCACTCTTGGTGGTAAGCTTCATATGGTGAGCCAGTCCTTTCAGCCGTCATCTCTGGGAATTATTTCAATAATGTCTTTTATTTTCCTTAAAACACATAGATGAGTGAGGCTATTCTTTTCTCTCTCTCCCTCTGACTTATATCACTCAACATAATAGATTTCATGTATATCCATGTATAGGAAGATTCCATGACTTCATCTCTCCTGGTGGCTGCATAATATTCCATTGTGTATATGTACCACAGTTTCTTTGGCCATTCATCTGTTGAAGGGCATCTTGGTTGTTTCCAGAGTCTGGCTATTGTAAATAGCACTGCAATGAATATAGGTGTAAGTAAGGGGTTTTGTATTGCATTTAGAGTTCCTAAGGTATATTCCTAGGAGTGGTATAGCTGATCATATGGAGCTCAACGGTAGTGGGAAGGTCACATTGGTGGTACATTGTTGGAACATTGAATGACAGAAACAACTGTATTGTGAACAACTTTTTAAGGCATGGTGTTTAAATAAAGCAATTAGAAAATAAATAAATAAAAATATAAGTGGGCTCCATATTAAAACATTAATTAGAAAATAAATAAATAAAAATATAAGTGAGCTCCATATTAAAACATTAATAGGATCCTAGGGCCCAATCAAGTGAAATTCATTCCTACCCAACTTCCTTTCTTGCCTGGCTTTTGCTTTTCTGAAATTATGTTCCATTACAGCGTTACTGTCCAAAGTTTATTTTAGGCTCTTTTTCCACAAGAATCCAACCTAAACAATAAACAAAGCAGCTATTTTCTTCTTTGATCCCCAAAGGATATTGTTTTATTTTGGTTTGTGGGGGGAGTCATACCAGACAGTATCCAGGGACTCTCACCTCTAGGTTAAGAATTGTTCTTGGCAGTGTTCGTGAAATTACATGGCACAAGGACTCAATCCCAGGCCCCAGCCCTACATGAAAACATACACCCACCCTCTGAGTGAGGTCTTTGCTCCCCCACTTCTTATGGACAGTGTTGACTTCATTCTGTGATAATGATTTTGGATGAATTCACTCATTAATTCCTCAGTACAGTCTTTTGAGTCATATTTATATCCAAAGTCCTGGATTGTCACTAACTGGCAAGATGGTTTATGGAAAGCCACTTCTGCCTTTAACTTCCAAATTTCTCAATACTGATACCCCAAAGACCCTTACTAGAACTTGAATTAAATGGAATTAAATCCACTTTATTTGATTCAAATCAGTACTAAAAGCCATTATTGTAATGATTCAAATATGTGTGTTCTATTGGCCTTGCAGAGTAGATTTCCTCCAAAATGCTACTTACTTCAGTTTCTACTTTCCCCACAGGCATGGAAACGAACAGTTTTTTGTGCCCATGTAGCTCAACATGAACAGAAATACAAGTACTAACCACAACCCCCCCAGAGAGGCAGCCAGAGAGAAATAAAGTGGCTCATTGAGAACCAGAGAATAGTTGATATTTCGAAAGCTTTGAAGAAAGGAGAGAGTCACAGGCCTCTGGTCACCATTGTGATAAAGTCCTCCCACCACCTCTGGGGAAGGAGTATTTCTCAGCCCTTCCAAAGACATCATATGCTTATAAATCACAGTGGCATTAACTGACTCTGCTTAGACCCACAATCTATCACTGTACCGATGACAGCAAGAGCAATAGTGCAAAATCACATGCATTATTGATGTGCTCTCTAATGAATGCCATTCAGTAATTATATTCCTTCTTATTAGACATGCAGGAAAGACATGTATAAAAATTTACATAAACTGGAGGATTTTCTGAGTCAAATGCATCAGGGTTATGAGGTCAGGAACGTTTACCCAGGGACGCTTTTGAGCATTATCATCTCACCCTATTGATTACTGGAATTTTTCACACTCCCCATTCAATCACTTCCCATGCCTTCACCACCAAAGCCTGAACTGTGGGCCACTATCAGCAAAGGGTCCTCCTCTCTTATGATCAGGACATAACAAAGTGACTGGAATGACATGATGACTGACAGAGTCCCAAAAATAAAATTCAAATTCAGGGCTGCTGAACTCCTGTGCACAGCCCTGCAGAAAGGCTCACAGGCAGATCTATCATAAGACAGGTAATAGACAACACCCCAGACTTTTACTGGGACCCACAACCTGTTTGAGAATGCAGAGAAGGGAAAAGCCTCTGTAAACAGAACGCCACACTTGGGTGGGGAATAAGGGAATATGAGAGCACTGGTAGTGGGAGTTGGCACTAATGGTGGGATTGGTGTTGACATATTAATATTATATGCCCTAAAACTTAACTATCACCAACTTTGTAAACATAGATTATTAATATTATATGCCCTAAAACTTAACTATCACCAACTTTGTAAACATAGATTCTTTGATTAAATACATTTTTAAATCAAGAACTGACAAACCAACCACTGAATCTGGACAATTGTAGACTATCTTTTTTTTTTTTTGAGGGGGGGTTCACACCCAGCAGAGCTCAGGGGTTACTCCTGGCTTTACACTCAGAAATCGCCCCCGGAAGGCTCCGGGGACCATATGGGATGCCGGGATTGAACCATGGTCCTTTTGTATGCAAGGCCAACACCTTACCACTGTGCTATCTCTCCGGTCCCAAGTAGACTATCTTAATCAAAGTCTAGTCTACATTCATTACCAAAAATAAAAATGACACATTCATCATGGCCACAAACCATACATAACTCAATAGTGCCCTCCCCAACATGTTCTGGAGATAACATCCTCCCATCCAGATAACAGCATCTCATCAGGGTGTCCTCAGGTGGTCTCTCTCTCTTTTTTTTTTTTTTTTTTTTTGGTTTTTGGGTCGCACCCAGCAGCGCTCAGAGGTTACTCTTGGCTCTACGCTCAGAAATCACTCCTGGCAGGTGCGGGGGACCATATGGGATATGGGGATTCGAACCAATAACCTTCTGCATGAAAGGCAAATGCCTTACCTCCATGCTATCTCTCCAGCCCCACCGGTGGTCTCTTTTACCCACTACATAGAGCTCATTTTCATGTGTTTTCTGGAATAACCATTTTAAAGACAGCAGCATATTCTAGAAAGCTGACAAAGCTTCAGCAAATGAAGCCACCTTTGAGAGTGAGGAGATCTGAGTCTGAGAAATCTAAGTGCTTCCCTGTTAACAAATAAACAAGATGCCTAAAGGTTTTATTGACCTAAAAATCCTGTTTTGAAATTTCCCTTTTTTATCGTTTACAGCTGAAGATACTTTGGGAATTTGAGGCTACTTTGATTCTCATGAAGCATTGAATCAAGAATGTATGAAAGACATCAAAGATCCTGTCTGCTCTCTGCTCATCCCATGCCAAACTGTGGTAGCTGTGAAGGGGACTCTGATAGCCCAGGTCTGTGAATAATGCTGAGCAAGATGGTGAGGAGCCTTGTTCAAGGGAGCAGAGCTTAAAGACTTGCGTGCTGTGTTTCCCTCAAAGAAAGCATGTTCAGTTACTTCCCCTCAATATTTCAGGAGGCCGTCTTACTCAGAAATGGTGCCATTGGATAATCTGGAGATAAGGTGCAGGAAGGCTATGAACACTTCATCCCCTAGGGCAAAAGTCCTTTTAAGGAAAGGAGACACAAGTAGTGAAGACATGGAGACACAGTGGGATACCTTGAGGCAGAAAACAAGAGGAGAGGCAGCAATACACTAGGAGTTCTGGACATGCCAGCCATTCTCAGAACTCAGAGGGATGACAAAAGAGGAATTTGCATCCAAGCTTGCAAAGGAGCCAATGATACAAGAAACTTCAGGCATCTGGATGTCACAGGGCAACACATTCTGGGCTCTATGTTGCCAATTTGTATACCTGGTTGCTGTTTCCCTAGGAAGTCACTGACAAGCAGGAGTTCACCATGGAAAAACTCTCTCTGGTCTAAAGGATGTCAAACACCCAATGTGGGAGTGGTGAAAGCAGCAGGAACTCTGGCTCCAAACTAAAAAACACTACAAATACCAACAGTCTACAGGATCTGTCCCAAACTCTCTCTGGGCCACTGTGGATTAGCAGGGGAACATTTGCAGAGGAGATGGTTTCCCCTGCTACCTATCCTGATGACCCAAGTTTGGTTAGACAGAGACCCAAGAAACATGAAAGTCCGGCTTGTCTGGCCTTGAGGTTAGCGGATCACCTGGCTTTGCCGATCCTGATTCCACTTAGTTCCACTGATGGAGAATGAAGCTGCATTTCTTTCCTAAGTATACCCTTGTTTTGTATGGCACCACACTTGGCAATGCTCAGGACTTACTCCTAACTCTGCTCTCAGGTATCACTTCTGGTGATCATAAAGGACCCTATGCAATGTGGGGGATTCAATCTAGGTTGGCCATGTGCAAGGCAAGCACCTTTCCCACTGCACTAACATTCCAGCCCTATGGTGTTTTTTGAATGAGAAAATGCTGGGGTGTACAGCTGATAGATAGCAGGAAACAGTAGCTGCTCTGCAGATAAAAATCGGGTGGCAAAAGCAGAGAAACCCTCTGCATTGGATTCCGGTGTACAAGAGCACTGATGCTTCCAGGGGGCTGTTTGATCCTGGTTATTGCGCTGGGGCATCTGCTCTAACAGTTTTCTAATGCGAGCTAAGACCATCCTTGGCACTTGTGCGGTTGCTTTTCCCAGCCGTGAAATAAAGCAGTATTTGCATTTCTTTCCAACCTAAGCTGTGAGGCAGGATAACGTGTCTCACAATTAATGAGCCCATTTTAATGCGGTGCAGCAGCTCTGGTGTGGCTCCAATTCTAAGAGACTGGGGAGGGCTCGCGGACACGATTGCTCTGCGGCAAACGCGTCCTTGGTAGTACTATGTGGGCAAAGTCATGGGGAGGAAGGACATAAGAAAGACCAAAGAGTGTGAGCTGTAAACTGAGGAGGACAATTTTCCATGGATGCAATCCTAAGTACAAATGCTATAATAGAAGGTAAGCAGTTTCACCATCACTGTGACAGGGACTCTTCCTCAGCCTTGAGGGCACAGGATGCAGGGTAGTGATGGGAAAGGGCAGACAGTGACCATCCATAGGGAGCTTCCAACTGTTTGGTTAAACATGGGACTGCCTTGGGTTTGATCCCTGGTACCTCGTATAGACCCCTGAGCACTACCAGGATTGCCCTGAGCACAGAGCTAGAAGTAAACCCTGAATATCACTGGATATGGCCTCAAGACAAAAATAAAACACCAAACAAAAACATTGTGAGCTCCTTTATTTTGCTTCCTGACAGAACCCTCCTTTTTCTCTAAACTATTCTGTTTTAATGCTTTGTTCATTTAATCTGTTTACATCCCACATATGTACATATTTTACTGATAACATTTTTTTGTTTTTGTTTTTGGGGCCACATCTGTTTGATGCTCAGAGGTTACTCCTGGCTAAGCACTCAGAAATTGCCCCTGGCTTTGGGACCATATGGGATGCTGGGGGATAAACGGAGGTCCTTCCTTGGCTAGCACTTGCAAGGCAGACACCTTACTTCTAGCGCCACCTCACTGGCCCCACTGATAACATTTTTATATTAAAAATGGGTTTGATCATAAGTCAGAGGGAGAGAGATAGACACAGAATAGTCTCACTCATCTACGGGTTTTAAGAAAAATAAAAGGAGCCGGAGAGATAGCATGGAGGTAAGGCATTTGCCTTGCATTCAGAAGGTCGGTGGTTTGAATCCAGGCAACCCATATGGTCCCGTGAGCCTGCCAGGAGCGATTTCTGAGCATAGAGCTAGTAGTAACCCCTGAGCACTGCCAGGTGTGACCCAAAAACCAAAAGAAAAAAAAAGAAAAAGAAAAAACATTTTTGCAGTAATCCTCAGAGACAAAGAGATGAGGGCTGGAAGGTCCAGCTAACATCATGAAGCTCACCACAAAGAGTGGTGAGTGTAGTTAGAGAAATAACTACACTGAGAACTATCATAACCATGTGAATGAATGAGGGAAGTGGAAAGCTTGTTTAGAGTACAGGTGGGGGTGGGGTGGGGAGGAGGGAGATCTGGGATATTGGTGGTGGGAATATTGCACCAGTGAAGAGGGGTGTTCTTTACATGACTGAAACCCAACTACAATCATATTTGTAATCAAGGTGTTTAAATAAAGATATTAATTTTAAAGATGGGTTTGATGGGGCCAGAGAAACAGTATAGAGAGTAAAGCACTTGTCTTGCATGCAACAGATTCATGTTAGGTCCTGGCACCTCATGTGGTCCCTTGAGCATCATCAGGGTTAATTAATTCCTGAACAAAAAGGTAGAAGTGACTCCTGAGCATCACCAGGCAAAAAATAATGCCCTAAAAGCAAAAAATAATAATAATTTGACATAAAATCTTGCTTTTTATGCGATCTCGTGCAAATCTATGTGTAATTTTAATTATAATTTGTGATTATAATATATTTGCAATGTACAATATAGATATAAACAATTTATAATTCATTTGCAAAATTGTAAGTATACTTTCAATTTCTTAGAGTTTATAAAGATGAATTCCTTTGTTTTGAAAACTAATAAAAGGTACTATGAAAGTACCTATTTTTTTCACCCCTTAAGAGAGATATTAGGGACTGGAGAATAGGAGAGCAGGAAAGGCACTTGCCTTGCACATGGCCAGCTTGGGTTCTATCCTCAGCATTTCATTTGGTCTCCTGAGCCTGCCAGGAATGATTCCTGAGTGCAGAGCTAAGAGTAAGTCCTGAACACCTTTGAGTGTAACCAAATAACAAAAAAAATTTTTTTAATTTTTATAATATAGAAACAAAAGAAAGATATTTGAAATATAAAATCAAAATATAAATAGTAATAATCTAAGTTAACTCTTTGAATTTAACCTTTCTTTTTTTATGGAGGCACACCCTACATACTCAGGTCTTACTCCTGGCTCTGTGCTTAAGAATTACTTCTGGTGGGTACAGGAAACTCTTTGGGGCGCTAGGGATCAAACCCAGCCAGCTTCATGCAAGATAAGTGCCCCCCCCAACTGTACTGTCCAGCCCCATATTCAGCCTTCCTTCCTCTAGTCCAAGCAAGGGCTGACCCTTTGGGAGACCAAAAAAGACAAACCTATCAGCTTCACAAGTAATTTCTATAGAAACTAAGCTGTATTTTCTGAAAAACAAACCTGACTTTGTTTCTTCCCCCATGCTCCCCTCTCCCTCCTCAACTCTCCAAGACCTTAGCAGTATTACTCTCCCCTCCCTATGTGACCTTGAGCTTCACTAGATTTGCCATCAGGGCTCTCTTACATGTCACTCCACTGAATTCTTTTGTATTTACAGGGAGCATGCCCACCAAATCCAATGCAGCTCCATGGTACCATGTGTCCCTAAAAGAGAATCTGATACATGCCCAAAGTTACTGTAGCCCCTGCAAAGTCAGAAAGCAGAAGGCAGGCCTGGGTCCAGTCTGATGCCAAAATTGGGCTCTTCATGTTAAGCCAAGTCCAACTCCTTCCCACTGTGTGAGTGAATACAGGATACAGATTCAATGTCAGTAGAAAAGTCTCCTCAGGAATAAGTTATAAGCCAAGATGGTCAGTTGAACGACCCTGACTTCACTTAAGATTCTCTTTTTTCAAGGTAGACTATGTAGCTCACTTTTCCCAGTACTTTTCTTTCTTCTTACTCCCAATTAAGTATATTACAGCACATCTGTGTGTCTTCTCATTGACATAATCCCAAGGCACAGGTCAAATGTGATTGCAAGTACTTGAGCCAACTTTTCTTGCTGGTTTCCTTTGTTTTGCCACTTCCATGGCTTTGTCTTGCTTCTCCCTCATGCCAATTCCACGATATATAATAAACAATGTGCTTGTCTTATCATAAAAATAAAGCTGGAAACAGAAGGCTAAATCATTCAAGGCATGAGCAAGACAGGCCCTGGGGAACATTTCATAGCCTTCCTCACATTAGTCAGTCATTTCACAGTACCTTATAAAAATGATGATAGGAGGTCCCCAGAGGTGGAAGGTCACTGTAGTCCCCAGAGTGATTTTATTTTGGAGGTCACAAACTAGAAGCAACAACTAGAAGGGGAAAATATTACCAAATACTAGTATTTAATAATAGGTTCTGGGGACCAAAGCAATAGTGCAGCAGGTAGGGGATAAGGGGTTGAAAGGGAAGCAGGAAAGTATGGTGAAGGGTTGAATGGATAGACAATGGGAGAAGGGTGGGAGGGAGAACAAGAAAAAGAGAAGGATGAATCGATTGAAGAATGTATTGTTGGATGCATGAATGGATGGATGTAGGTAGGAAGGAGGAAGAAAGGATGGGAAGGATAAATTAATGGATGGAGGGATGGATGGAAGGATAGAGGGAGGGAAAGATGACTAGAGATGGATGAATTTTAACCAACAACACCCCATATCCCCAATTGGGTTGTCTGGTCTCTCCTCTTTCTGCTAATCTCAATGACCTTGCTTCCTTATGTTTCTACCACATGGCTCAGGAATCTCCCAGTCCTGAGCCCAATTTCCAATGTCCCTTCTTCAAACCTATCCCCATCCATGTCACGTGCTGACAAAAAAAACCAATCAGTGTTCAGGAACTCAGCTCTCAACCTCAGTAGATCTACTGCACATTCATGGTTACAAAATATATCTGTGCCTCTAATCTCTCATCCAATATTTGTTCTTAACCAGCAACTTTTTTATTTTTCATAATAATAACTTCAAATACTTGTCATTCAGTTTCTATTCTTTTTTTTTTTTTTTTTTTTTTGGTTTTTGGGCCACACCCGGTAATGCTCAGGGGTTACTCCTGGCTATGCGCTCAGAAGTTGCTCCTGGCTTGGGGGACCATATGGGACACCGGGGGATCGAACCGCGGTCCGTCCAAGGCTAGCGCAGGCAAGGCAGGCACCTTATCTTTAGCGCCACTGCCCGGCCCCCCAGTTTCTATTCTTTAGGGAACTGGAGAGATAGTCTAGTTGAGGGGACTTGCTTTACAAGCAGTCAAATCATGTTCAATCTACACCATCCCAGATGGTTCCTGGACACCATTCAAAGTGATCCTTGAATATAGAACCAGAAGTAACTCCTGAATATCACTGGGGTGGCCCTCCCAAAATAAAACACACAGTTCCTTTCATTTCAATCCCTTTCATTCAGTGATCTTCCTCCTTCTTCATCTATGAGGCTATTAAATATGATCTTTCTCACTTTTTCTTGAGTTTATCTATTAATTTATATTCCTCAGTTTTCCTTCCTCTCCTTCAACTTCAGAAGCTTTCGTATCATTCCTCTCAATCATGGTCACATTTATGATTGGAACCTTGCCCATATTTCCTCAGAATTTGTCACCCTCTTCCATAATTTAATCCTACCTCACTCGCCTCCATGAATATTGGCAGGCAGAACACAGATATTTATAGTATCTTTTTAGTAACCTAAATATCTGTTTGTAAAGATAAGATTAAAAGATGTTGGGTAAATAATAAAGCAGATAGGTAAAACCCTCAGCCAGTAAGGTCTTGTGACAAATATCCAATCACAAAGCACCAGTCCTGGAAGGGACTCCAAGGTCATCGAAATCCCTGTCTCCAGCTAAACAGCACAAGAAAAATGTCTCACCTCCCATGAAAATTCTCTCAAGATAGAAATTCCAACAAGTTTCCATACTGAGAAGCCATGCAAAGGGATATATTTTGGTGGCCAGCCAGCCCTTTCCATATTCTCCTATTTCTTAAAATGCTTCATTCAAAAAGACCACAAAGCAATCAACTCAAATTACTTTCTGGAAATGAATAATGTGAAACTCTGGGAAAATGAAGTTAGCTCAGGACTAGCAGAGACTAGAGAGACAATAGATGGACTTCTTTAGAGAAAAAGGACTTCCTTAAGGACAATATATGAAAGAGAAGGGGGACCTATGGCCAGTGGCCAATGGTAACCTGACATGTACTAGATACAGACACAAGAGCACAGACAGGGGTAGCCAGAACCCTGACCAGAAAACATAAGAAGGTCTTTAAAATCTTTAAAAAGAAATTTAGTATCTTTTCAAATCACTGCTGATACATGTGTTTCTTTGTGATGTTGCCAGACTTTATGTCCAAATTATAGAAACACTGGATTTTCCCCCTCCTAAATCAATTTTCATTCTCTATAAAAGTAAGGTATTTAAAGGTGTAAAGAAGAGTGGGAGGCTTTGAGAACAATGTGATGTTGTACTTAAAACAACAGGAAATCAGGGAAAGAGCAATAGTACAAAGGGAAGGGTGCTTGCCTTGTACGTGACCAACCGAGGTTCAATCCCCAGCATTCCATAAAGTTCTCTAAACACCACCAGGAGTGATTCCTGAGTATAGAGCCAAGAGTAACCTCTGAGTATTTCTGGGTGTCCTCCAAAAAGAAACAAAAAAATTTAAAACAGTTTTAAAATGAAACAAAGATGATAAAAATTTTCAGATGATAAAATGAAATAAAGATGATAAAGATGAATGTTTATGGCATGATACCATTGCTTTATTTATAAAATAAACATACTCTTCATAAAAGAAACTAAATAAATACCATAATTAAATTTCATGCCATCAGTTCTCTAATCAACTTTGAAAAACATTATGGTATAGAATATCTATGAAGAGTCATTTTACTGCATTTCACTGATCCAGGGTGCAGAAAAATTAAGTGACTTATCAAAGATCTCACAGCCTTTAAACAGTTTAGATCACAGTTCAACTTAGGTCTTCTCACCCTAAAATATAGATCATTCTCTACAGAGAAGGATGCTATAGGGTCTACACAGCTTCTTCATGAGACTTGTCAACCTCTTCTCTCCTAGAATATTCTTATAAGTTACCATAAGACGTGTCTGTCATTACCAGACTACAACAACATTAAAGGCCCTCTGAAATGGGTCTTTCCCATGAGTTATGATAACTTTGTAACATTTTAAACAGAAACAGATCACCACCTGACTAATGTTTATATTAAATCTTTGGAATATAATCACTTATTAGAATGGAAGGCCCAGAGCAATAGTACAGCAGTTAGGGTGCTTGCCTACCACGCAGCCAACCTGGGCTCAATCCTCAGCAACCCATGTGGTCCATTAAGCACTGTCAGGAGTGATCCATGAGTTCAGAGTCAGGAGTAAGCCCTGCTGGTGTGGCCCTGAAACAGAAACAAAACAAACAACTCAGTGCATCGGGGCTAGAGAACAGTACATAGTGTGTTTGCTTTGCATGCAACTGACCAGGTTCTAGCCCCAGAATCCTATATGGTCCCCTGAGTGTAGAGCCAGGAATAACCCCTGAGTACCTCTAAGTGTGGCCCCAAAACAAAACTGAACCCAAAAAGATGAAAGATTGACTAAAAGGTTTTTCCTTTTTCTCTGAGCATCAGGGACCTTGATCACTCTAGTCAGATGTAAAAGAGGCCAGATTGGACAAATTGGACAGGCCTATCTAAACAGGCCTCCGGCATCCTGAAATACTGCCTACTGGGTAGGCAGACATAAAATATTCTAAACACTCATGGAGCTAGTCACAGTTCAGTCACAGAAGCTCTGGCAGGTATAGCTGCAGAGAGAAAGAGATTTATCGCAAGAATTACCTGTGCAGTGGGGTGATGGGGGGGGGGGGTGTATCTGGCTGAGGCCACCCCAGGTTACCAAGGCCAGAAGCCAGAAAACAAAGACTTCAGTAAGATTAGAAGCTGCCAGCCCAGAAGAGTTGTTCTCAGGGGGCCAGGTTCTTTCTAGGGTAGTATCCCCTGGGGAATGCAGGCATGGTTTTCCAAGTCACTCGCTTGGAACTTTTGTTTGACTAACTGGCAGACATGCCCAGTGGTTGAACACTGTCTTGCAGGCTAAGACCTTTGAGTTCAACCCTGACACCACCCCCCATGCAGGGTCACAAACCCACTAAAGAAATATGAGACCCCAGGTCATCAGAACAGCAACAATAGCCAAGGGAAGGGTGAGGGGCTGAGGGCAGGCATTGTGACACCCCACTGAAGTCAAGGTGCACTCACTTCTCTGACAGACTCCCCTGGTTGAGCCACAGCCCTGGGATCTGAGCACCTTGAGAATGCGCTCTGGGCTTGGAGCTACTGACCACTGATTTCAATGCCCTTGTAAGGTGGAGACTTGCTCTCCCACCACCACCACAGCTCTCTTTCACAGCTCTCAGTCAATTTTTCTATATTTGAACCCAGGAGGACACCAAGGACAAGAGGAAGCACCCCCTCCTGCCTCGGGAACTGAGAGACAGTCACTGCATGCACCACTGGCCCAAGGGCTGTACCTCCCACGCCCAAAACTATGGACAAGGGAGCTCCTCCAGGGCCTGTGGAGCTGATCAAGCAGATTGAGGGCTCTCAAGGAGAGAGACAAGGAGAACCAAAAACTTGCTGTTGAGGCATTGTCCTGTGCACTGATGGGGGATCCAGCCACAGTCTGGCCCAAATGCTCTGGATGTCAAGAGCAGCTCCCATCTCCAGCTTCAACAGCCAGAAATATCTCCCCTCCCCTATGTCTCTGCAGGTAATGAGTAGGGTAGAGCAAGGAACACTGGTATGAAGTAAGGTGGTACAGGGGTGGAACCTTTGGAGGCAAGACCAGGCCACAAGGTGAGCCTCTCCATATAGAAGTCAGGGCTGGAGAGATGAGACAGCAAGGAGGGTATTTGCCTTCCATGTGGTCAACCTGAGTTTGATCCCCAGCATCCCATAGGATCCCCCAAACCCACCAGGAGTAATTCCTGAGTACAGAGCCAGGAGTCATCCCTGACAGTGTTGGGTGTGACACAAAAACAAAGCAAATAATACATATTTATATATATATAGTATATATATATGGCAAAATAGAAATCAGTGGTTTTTGTTGAGCCAAGACTCCCCCATCTAAAATATAGCACTGTACCCCACCTTTCAGGCCTGTGGTGCTCCCTAGGGTGACACGCATACACAGTTCCCTAAGGGACCCCATCCATCTTTCAGATCCCCTACACTCCTCAGGTGCAGGAAAAGGCACCACTCCTGATTTCTCTGCCTGCCCTCCGCACCTGCTGCCTGCACACAGATTTCATCATCCCAGAACTGGGGTGTGAACTCCTGAGTCTGTCCCAGCCAAGGATTCCAGCTAAACCATGCACCTACGGAGAGCAGCTGAGTCAGCTTAGGAATCGCTTACTCTCCACCAGGCTATGTTCAGAAAGAATAACAGTTTGTTATCAATGAGAAATCAGCAAGTGTTGAGTGGGAAATCAAAGCCACATTATCTAACTGTAGTGCTCAAAATTACATCCAGATTCTTATATGGAGCATGAATAAAAATTACATCAGAATCTTATACAGAGTAAACACACAAAGACCGGCAGTTTGTTTTGGGTTTGTACCCTACACAACACACTTCACATTCAAACTTCAGAGACTGCCCTGGGTCCATCTGTGCTGATCCCAGGGACCAATAGGAGATTCTCTCTCTCTCTTCTCTCTCTCTCCTCTCTCTTTCCTCTCTCTCCTCTCTCCCCCCCACCTTACACTCCCTCCCAGGACCATCATTAGGAATGACACAGACACCCACCATACATATCCTGCTGAAAATATAAAATAGGGGAGAGGGAGAAAAAAAAAGAGAGAATATAAAATAAAAAGCCTTGTCTGTGTCAGAAACGTACATGGCTTAGAGACTCACCCAATTCTCCCTCTCCCCAGAGACAGTTACTATGGACCCTAGAAACAGAGATATCTGGCACTTCACCCAGATTTTACACAAGGAGCTACAGTGCCACATGTTTTGAGTTTTCTTTATGAAAACTGCGGAGCTCGCTGGACTCTGTGGTTGTTTCTATCTACCATTCTCGGTGACCTGGGAGCTCTCCTGGTTTCTCTGGCCCAGAACTCAGGCACCGCCGCCCCCACTCTGGCCAGCAGCCCACATGTTCGGTGCAGATGGCAGCACTGAGAATCAATTCATCCGCTGGCCCTGAAGGGCTCAGTGCAATTAAGGATCCACAATCTGGAAGTGCCCCAAGCCCAGTTCACCCCGCACTTTCAGCGATGGCTACCAAAGGCAACGAATCCTGCCCTGAACCTCCAGCCCTGCGTGAAATAACCTAGAAGGCCGGGCCCAGCACGCCCATGAACAGAGTATTCCTCAGTGGCCACTGTGCAGTTCCAGAAGGTGAGCAGATGGGAGGTCACTGCGAATGAATATTCATAGGAAGAAATCAATTATCTGCCTTCTGTGCCGCCTGCCCTTGGGGCTCAGCCAGCCCCCAGCTGTGGGAGTCAGGAGACCATGCCTCAACTCGATCAATTGTCCTCTAAGGTGTACACAGTGACCAGGGTTCCAATTCCAAGTCTGGGATCCTGACAGGACTGACCCCAGAACACTGGAATCTAGAGGGTCTGTGACCTTTAAGAGTCATTGAAAGATAAAACATCCTGTTTCCCAGGGGCCTATGGAAAGCAGGTAAAGTACAGCAGGTAAAGAGCTTGTCTTGCAAATTTCAACATGGGTTTGATCTCTGATAGCCCCTAGGGTTCCCCAAGCCCTGCAAGAGTGATCCCTGAGATAGAAGTAAGTCCTGAGCTTAGTGTGGCAACCCCCAAAAAATAATAAAAACAGGTATTGTTGGAAGTGCTTTATGGCTGGAGTGAAAAATAGACAGTAAGTGAAAGTCCCCTGGGTTGGGTTCTCAGCACTACAGTCCCCTGAGCATCACCAGGCATAGACCTGGACGCCCTGAGCACTGCCAGGGTAGTTCTGGGTAATTCTCAGCAATGCAGAGATATATCAAGAATCCCTGAAGGAGGCCAGAGTTACAGTACAGTGGGGAAGGAGCTCACTTTGCATGTGGCCAGCCCAGTTTCAGTTTCCTCACCCCCGTATCCCATAGGGTCCCCCAATCCTATTGAATCCTGAGCACAGAACCAGGAATAACGCCAGAGCACCACTGGATGTGACCCCCAAGAAAGAATCATGGGGGAATTCCTAGACCTTCTGAGCACGGAGACATCTCATATGAGGAGCACATGTGGCCTAGTGTGAGCAAAGCCAGGAGGTTGAGCCTTGACTGCCAAGTACTACCAGGAATAGCCCTGTCTGGGTATGGTACCCCCTCGAAATCCTTTCACAGATGTCAAAAATAAAGTGGCTGGGAGAGCCAATGGCAAGTGGAGTGCAGCACATGTGCTTGGGGAGACCTCGGCTCTCAGCCACCCCCAACTCACACCTCAGAAACTGTGAAGCCAGAGCCTCTCAGACATGCTGGCTGGGGGTCCTTGGCAAACCCCTCAATTCAGCTTTCTCTGGAAGCCACCCCAAAGAAGACTGCCCCCACAGTTAAACTTTCCTGGAATTCACTGCTGTGGGCAGTGGGAAGATGGTGAGAAAGGGCAGATCAGAGGGGAGTGTCAGGAAGAAAGATTCAGAGTATACCAGGAAGTGCTAGGGACTTCCTCTTGGCTCTGTGCTCAGGGCACTCTATACTGGCAGTCAACTCCAGTTGGGCAGAAAGTAGGACACAATTTTTACCCTATACTACCTCGAAACCTAAAGTTGGGTTTGTTTTGTGTTTGTTTTTATTTGGGGGCCACAACTAGTGATGCTCAGGGGTTACTCCTGGCTCTAAGCTCAGGAATCACTTCTGAGTGGTCTCGGGAGACCTGTTGATGGCTTGCAGGGCATTGAACCTGGATTAGCTGTTTGCAAAGCAAATAGTCTCCCTGCTATACTATCACTTTTTTTTATTCTGTGTGTGTGTGTGTTTGAGTTGTTTTTTTAGTGTGTACCTCTGAGGGTGTGTGTTTGAAAAAGTGATCATGGGGTGCTGGGAGGTAAAGGATGATCCCCTGATACTGAGTACAGAGAAGAGGGAGGGAGGGAGGGAGGGAGGGAGGGAGGAAGGAAGGAAGGAAGGAAGGAAGGAAGGAAGGAAGGAAGGAAGGAAGGAAGGAAGGAAGGAAGGAAGGAAGGAAGGAAGGAAGGAAGGAAGGAAGGAAGGAGTACAGAGAAGAGGAAGGAAGAAAGGGAGGGAGGGATGGAGAGAGGGAGGGACGGAGAGAGGGAGGGAGGGAAGGATGGAGAGAGGGAGGGACGGAGAGAGGGAGAAAGGGACGGATGGACAGACGGATGGAGAGAGGGAGGGAGGAACGGAGAGAGGGAGGGACGGAAGGAAGGGATAGAAGGGAGGGAAGGAAGGAAGGGAGAGAGGGATGGAGGGAGAAATGAAGGAAGAAAGGAAGGAAGGGAGAGACGGAGGGAGGGAGGGAGGGAGAGACGGAGGGAGGGAGGGAGGGAGGGAGAAAGGGAGGGAGGGACTGAGAGAGGGAGGGACGGAAGGAAGGAAGGGACAAAAGGAAGGGAGGAAAGGAAGGGAGGGAAGGAGGGAAAAGGGAAGGAAGGAAGGGAGGGAGGGAGAGAGAGAGGGAGGGAGGAACAGAGAGAGGGAGGGAGGGAAGGAAAGGGAGGGAGGAAGGAGGGAAGGAAGGAAGGAAGGGAGGGATTGAGAGAGGGAGGAAAAGAGGGATGGATGGATGGACAGAGGGAGGGAGGGAGGGACAGAGGGAGGGAGGGAGGGAAGAAAGGGAGGGAAGGAAGAAAGGGAGGGATGGAAGGGAGGGACGGGAGGGATGGAAGGGAGGGAAGGAAGGGAGGGAGGATGGAAGGAAGGAAGGAAGGAAGGAAGGAAGGAAGGAAGGAGGAAGGAAGGAAGGAAGGAAGGAAGGAGTACAAAGAAGAGAAAGGAAGGAAGGGAGGGAGGGATGGACAGACAGAGAGAGAGAGGGAGGGATGGAGAGAAGGAGGGAGGGGGACAGATGGACAGACAGAGAGAGGGAGGGAGAGAAGGAAGGGAGGGATGGAAGGAAGGGAGGGAAGAGAGGGAAGGAAGGGAGATAGGGGGGAGGAAGGGAGGAAGAAAGGAGGGAAGGAAGAAGTACAGAGAAAAGAAAGGAAGGGAGGGAGGTATGGACGGACGGACGGCTGAACGGAGAGAGAGAGGGAGATGGAGAGAAGGAGGGAGGGGGACAGACGGACAGAGAGAGGGAGGGAGGGAGAAAGGAAGGAAGGAAGAGAGGGAGGGAGGGAGGAAGGGAGGGAGGGAGGGACGGACGGAGAGAGGGAGGGATGGAGAGAGGGATGGAGGGAGGGATGGACAGACAGACAGAGAGAGGGAGGGAGGGACTGAGAGAGGGAGGGAGGGAAGGAAGGGAGGGACAGAAGGAAGGGAGGAAAGGGAGGGAGGGAGGGAAGAGGGAAGGAAGAAAGAAAGGAAGGAAGGGAGGGAGAGAGAGGGAGGGAGGAATGGAGAGAGGGAGGGAGGGAAGGAAGGGAAGGGAGAGAGGAGGGAGGTAATGGAGGGAGGGAGGGACAGACGGAGAGAGGGAGGAAAAGAGGGTGGGACGGATGGGTGGACAGAGAGAGGGAGGGAAGGACAGAGAGAGGGAGGCAAGGAAGGGAGGGAGAGAGAGACAGACGAAGAGAGGGAGGGAGGGACGGAGAGAGGGAGGGACGGACAGAGAGAGGGATGGAGGGATGGGAGAAAGGGAGACGGAAGGAAGGGAGGGATGGGAGGGAGGGAAGGAGGGAAGAAAGGAAGGACAGAAAGAAGGGAGGGAGGGATGGAGAGAGGGAGGGAGGGGAGGGAGGGAGGGAGAAAAAGAGGGAAGGAAAGAAGGAAGGGAGGGAGGAAGGAAGAAGTACAGAGAAGAGAAAGGAAGGAAGGAAGGAAGGAAGGAAGGAAGGAAGGAAGGAAGGAAGGAAGGAAGGGAGGGAGGGAGGGAGGGAGGGAGGGAGGAAGGGAGGGACAGACGGAGAGAGGGAGAAAGGAAGGAAGGGAGGGAGGGAGGGAGGGAGGAAGGGAGGGAGGGAGGGAGGGACAGACGGAGAGAGGGAGAAAGGAAGGAAGGGAGGGAGGGGGAAAGGAAGGAAGGAAGGAGGAAGGAAGGAAGGAAGGAAGGAAGGAAGGAAGGAAGGGAGGGAGAAAGGAAGGAAGGAAGAGAGGGAGGAAGGAAGGAAGGAAGGAGTAGAGAAGAGGAAGGGAGGGAGGGAGGAAGGGACGGACAGAGTGAGGGAGGGAGGATCAGAGAGAGGGAGGGAGGGAGGGAAGGAAGGGAAGGACAGAAGGAAGAAAAGGAAAGGAGGGAGGGACAGACGGAGAGAGGGAGGGAGGGAGGGATGGAGACAGGGAGGGAGGGAAGGGAGGGAGGGACGTAAGGGAGGGAAGGGAGGGAGGCAGGGAAGGAGGGAGGAAGGAAGGAAGGAAGAAGTACAGAGAAGAGAAAGGAAGGAAAAAAGAAAGGAAAGGAGGGATGGAGAGAGGGAGGACAGACGGACGGACAGAAAGAGGGAGGGAGGGACAGAGAGAGGGAGGGAGAGAAGGAAGAGAGGGAGGGAGGGAGGAAGGAAGGGAGGGAGGTAAGGAAAGAAGAAAGGAAGGGAGGGAGGGACAGAGAGAGGGAGGGAGGGAAGGAAGGAAGGAAGAAAGAGAGGGAGGGAGGTAAGGAAGGGAGGGAGGGAAGGGAGGGAGGGACAGAAGGAAGGGAGGGATGGAGGAAGGAAGGAGTACAGAGAAGAGGAAGGAAGGGAGGGCGGGAGGAAGGGACGGAGAGAGGGAGGGATGGACAAACGAAGAGAGGGAGGGAGGGAGAAAGGGACGGACAGACGGAGAGAGGGAGGGAGGGACAGAGAGAGGGAGGGAGGGAAGGAAGGGAGGGACAGAAGGGAGAGATGGATGGAAGGGAGGGAAGAAAGGAAAGGAGGGATAGAGAGGGAGGGAAGGAAGGGAGGGATGAAGGGAGGGAGTGGAGGGAAGGGAGGGAGGGAAGGGAAGGAGGGAGGGAGGGAGGGAGGGAGGGAGGAAGGAAGCTAGGAAGAAGTAGAGAAGAGGAAGGGATGGAGGGATGGACAGACGGAGAGAGGGAGGGAGGGAAGGGAAGGAGGGAAGGAAAGAAGGGAGGGGAGGGAGGGAAGAAGGAAGGAAGAAGTACAGAGAAGAGGAAGGAAGGAAAGGAGGGAGGGAGGGACGGACTGACAGAGGGAGGGAGGGACGGACAGAGAGAGGAAGGAAGGTACGGAGAGAGGGAGGGAGAGAAGGAGGGAAGGAAGGGAGGGATGGAATGGAGGGAGGGACAAAATGAAGGGAGGGATGGAGGAAGGAAGGAGTACTGAGAGGAGGAAGGAAGGAAGGAAGGAAGGAAGGAAGGAAGGAAGGAAGGAAGGAAGGAAGGAAGGAAGGGAGGGAGGGAGGGAGGGAGGGAGGGAGGGACGGAAGGGAAGGAAGGAAGGAAGGGAGGGAGGGATAGAGAGAGGGAGGGAGGGAAGGAACAGAAAGGAGGGGAGGGAGGGAGGAAGGAAGGAGGAAGGAAGGAAGGAAGGAAGGAAGGAAGGAAGGAAGGAAGGAAGGAAGGAAGGAAGGAAGGAAGGAAGGAAGGAAGGAAGGAAGGAAGGAAGGAAGGAAGGAAGGAAGGAAGGAAAAAGGAAGGTCTATGCAGCGGGCAGCAGGCTGGGTGCACAGCGCTGGGGGCGCACAGGAGGTTTGGGCCGCGGAGCGTGAGGACGCGGCGCCACCCTGTGGCCTACGCGCGCCACTGCGTTCCGGCACGCGAGTAGACTGGAGCTTGTTTGACAGAATCTGCCTTTTTTCACTCGTTTTCTAGTCTGTGCACGGAAGCCCAACTGGCCTCGCGGAGCTGTTATTTATCATCTTAGTAAGGTCAGTTAAAGCTCGAGACTCTGCCGGAAAGCTGAGGCCCTTTTCCACTCCCCTGCGGGCTGTCACACTTTCCAGGGCCCCGGGGCTATTAATTTCTAAGTGCTGAGCTACCGAGAGCGCCCCCAAGCACCAGGGTGGGGAAAGACATCAGCCACATGATGCAACCTTCTCGCTTTCTGCACGTGGTCTTTCCTGTGCCCCCAAATTCTGGGCTCGGGGTTAACCTCTCAGCACACTGAGAGTCGACACCCCACTTCCTTTTGCTGTTGCTTAGAGGGGTGGGGAGCTCCCAAAGTGTATGAAGGAAGTCTGGTTCTCCAGTTTCCAGAGTTTATTGCAGTCCCCATAGGTTAGGAAGGTCCCTAGCAGTGGTCAAGAGCATTCAGGGCTGCACCCCACGATCCTCGGAGGACCGTGAGGGCTGGGGTACACTTTGGAAGGCATGTGTCCTGGACCCTGTGCCATATCTCGGATATCTAGAGTGGCTAGGAGGAGTCAGGGAGAGGGGAGCTGTCTTACCCGGTACATTGCTGCTGTTTCTGCAGCATCCCAGCATCTAGCCACTAAAGGCCCGAAGAGCATCTTTCCGTCTCACGTGCAGCCCTGATCCAACTATCAGAATAGCTCAATCATTGACAAATGTGCCCTGACTGTGGAGTCTCCAAAAACTTACTCGGGGATCAGGGCCAGAGCAGTGGCACAAGGAGTAAGGCCTTGCGCGCGCTAGCCTAGGAGGGATCCACCGACGTCCCATATGGTCCCCCAAGCCAGGAGCGATTTCTGAGCACATAGCCAGGAGTAACCACTGAGCGTCACCGGGTGTGGACCAAAAAAAACTTACTTGGGGATGTAGTAACAATCCCACCATTACCTACTCCTGCTATTAATTAAAGGGTGCAATTTTGGAGAGATTAAGACGGTAGTTTTGTTTTTTGAAGTCACTTCCAGCAATGCTCTGAGCTTATTCCTGGCTCTGCACTCAGGAATTACTCCTGGCAGAGTAATCCTGGCCTCGCATATTGTCCTCTGCCAGGATTCTAATTCCTTATCGTAGGTGCAAAGAGGCTAGAGAGCACAGGTAAGGGAGACAAGAGGACCATGTGCAATAGGAGGGTCATGAGCAATCAGGAGAACCGTGAGGCTCTAAAGGAGGGTGAGCATGAAGTCCTGGGACTAGTGGCCATGAGCAGACACCTAGGGAATGTCCCCTGTGGCCCACAGACCATTGGAGAACACGAGCTTTCTCTTCTCCTTCAGGCACAAAGGAATCTAGCTAGGTTCAAGATTTTACTCCTTCAATAGACAGTTGCTTAAGTAAGAAGGAATGAAAAGTTTGTTCTTGTTTTTGTTTTGGGGACAGACCCCAAAATTCTTTGGAGTTACCTGAGTTCAGGAAGGAATCACTCCTGAAGAGCTCAGGGGATCAATCTAGATGCCAGGTTGGCAAATGCTTTGCCTGCTATATGATTTCTACAGCACCAGGAATGGAAAGTCTTAAAAGAAAATATTTCCAAGGAGAGCAAGGCCAGATTTATTCACTTATTCATTTATTCATGTATTGACTCTCAAATAGTCTAAAAGGATGTTAGTACTCACTTTACAAAATGATTATTGTAAAAAAAAAAAGAGGGGGGGGGCGGAGAGATAGTATAGTGGCTTTTGCCTTGCAAGCAGCCGATCTAGGACCAAAGGTGGTTGGTTGGAATCCCGGTGTCCCATATGGTCCCCTGTGCCTGCCAGGAGCTATTTCTGAGCAGACAGCCAGGAGTAACCCCTGAGCACCGCTGGGTGTGGCCCAAAAACCAAAAAAAAAAAAAAGTATTATTGTTATTGTCCCTTCTCTGCCTAACTGCACTTCCCCGTTCTTTGTGACAAGTTGTGACAATGGTAGTTAGGAATTTTCACTTAGAACAAGAACTGGGAGCTGAAAGCAACAAAGTGATATGTGTGATACCCCTTCAGTAACTATACTGCAAACCTGTGTTTAAAGGGAAAGAGAGAAAGAGAGAAAGAAAAATGTCTGCCATAGAAGCGGGGGCAGGGGAGGGCAAGGCAGAGGGCCAAAAGCAAACTGGGAACATTGGTGGTGGGAAACATACACTGGTAAAGGGAAGGGTGTTGGACACTGCATCCTTGAAATTCAATCATGAACAACTTCGTAAATGTACCTCAGGTGATTCAAAAATATATTTAAGTGGAGTCAGAGAGCTAGCACAGCAGTAGGGAGTTTGCCTTGCATGAAGTAGAGCCAGGACAGATGATTCGAATCACGGTATCACATATGATCTGAGCCTGCCAGGAGCAATTTCTGAGCACAGAGCCAGAAGTAACCCTTAAGCGCCACCAGGTGTGACCCAAAAACCAAATATATATACATATGTATTTAAGTGATTATTATAATGTTTCAGTCATAAGCAACAATTTCATTTACAAGAATCAAAAATGCCTCATCGCTTCCCTGAGAGTGCCAACTTAACACAATTTGTCAGAGAATAACAATTTGCAAGCTTTATTATCTTTCTAGTTTTGGAGCCACACTGATGATACTTAAGCAATATTCAGGGTTCTGTCCTCAAGGATCACTCCTCGCGATATTCAGGGACCATATGGACTGCCCAGGAAAGAACCCAAGTTGGGCTCCTGTCAGGCAAACACTATCCTTGCTATATTTGCACCCACCCAGGAGCTTTGCTGAGAGGTAAAGTTACCACCCATAGGATGGTGTTTCTGTATCTTCCCTTACAGTTCTGGCTATCTCCTAACTTGTTGGAAGTAGGAGTTGGTGCCTTGTAAACAGAAACATGATTTTGAGATTCGGTTCTTCCCCTGATCATGTAGGTTTCTTCTATATTGGCTCGGATCTTTTTTTTTTTTTTTTTTTTTTTTTTTGGTTTTTGGGCCACACCCAGCGGTGCTCAGGGGTTACTCCTGGCTGTCTGCTCAGAAATAGCTCCTGGCAGGCATGGGGGACCATTATGTTCAAAGACTGCCAGCTCCCATTGGTCCTAAACTGCACCAGGCCAGATGACTAAAAGGCCCCACAGTGCAGAGTGAGGACTACTGGTCTTGCAAACCAGGAGTGACTCGAACCTTCCCATTGGCACTTGCTTCCTTCTTTTGTTCTTTTAAAATTTTTTAACTGAAACTCAACTACAAACATGTTTATTATCAAGGTGCTTAAACAAAGACACTATTATAAGAAAAGAAATTAAAAATAAATCTTCCGGGCCCGGAGAGATAGCACAGCTGTGTTTGCCTTGCAAGCAGCCAATCCAGGACCAAAGGTGGTTGGTTCGAATCCCGGTGTCCCATATGGTCCCCCATGCCTGCCAGGAGCTATTTCTGAGCAGACAGCCAGGATTAATCCCTGAGCACCGCCAGGTGTGGCCCAAAAACCAAAATAAATAAATAAATAAATCTTCGGTCTATTTTTTTCTTTTCTTCTTTTTCCCTCTTTCTCTTATTCTTCTTCCTCCTCTTTTTTTTGGGGGGGGGTGTCACACCCGGCAGTGCTCAGGGGTTACTCCTGGCTCCATGCTCAGAAATTGCTCCTGAGAGGCACTGGGGACCATATGGGACGTCGGGATTCGAACCGATGACCTTCTGCATGAAAGGCAAACGCCTTACCTCCATGCTATATCTCCGGCCCCTCTTCTTCCTCTTCTTCCTCCTCCTCTTCTACTTCTTCCTCTTCTTTTTCTTTCTCCTCATGCTTCCTTCTTTAAATCCGCCCGATTAAATACAAACATTTCTACTTCGGGTAGCATTGAACATTACTCCTCCCTACACTGCAAATGACAAGCTTCCTTACTGAGCTTTGGACGGAGCCCAAGACAAAGTCCTGCCAGGGGTCCTCAAACTTTTTAAA
This sequence comes from Suncus etruscus, assembly GCF_024139225.1. Lineage (NCBI taxonomy): Eukaryota > Metazoa > Chordata > Mammalia > Eulipotyphla > Soricidae > Suncus > Suncus etruscus. The sequence continues at coordinate 52,704,918 of NC_064850.1, forward strand.
CCGGGCGCCAGTTCACTGTCCCTCAGACCATTGGAGGGTCTGACTATAGTAAAAACAAAACTTACGAACGAATTCTTATGCACACTGCATATGTCTTATTTTGCAATGAAGAAACAAAACAGATACAAATACAATCTGTGGCCCGCGGGCCATAGTTTGAGGGCCACTGGACCAACACACAAAGGGCAGAAGAGCAAGTGGGGGTGGGCGTGGTTCGAGGAGGAGCTGCAGGGGTGGGCGGGGTGCTCCGTGGGAAGGGAAAGGGAGTGAGTGTGGCTAATGAGAAAGCGGGGCCTGCGCTGGTGGGCGGGACGCGGGACGAGTCCATGGGCCGGCTGCAGGCCTGGAGAACAACCTTCCGCGACGCTGCACCTGCTCTGGCGCCGCGCGGCCAGCAGTCGGCGCTATGGCAGCAGGTCCCAGTGGCTGGCGGAAACTTGGCCGTGCAGCGAGATCAGTCTGGCCGAGAGCGAAGCCAGCTCTGCGGCTGCCACGTGGCAGTCTGGATTTCACAGCCCAGCCCTGCGGCCCTGCCCATCGGGGGAGGGAGGAGCGAAGCACCATAATAAACAGCCCGGGCTGCTCCTTTCCGGAAAGCCACGTGGCTGCAGAGTTCCTCCCACTGACTTTACTATTAAAAATGTGAATTTCTTCTCTCTTTTGGGGGAAAGGGGCACACCCATCTGTACTCCTGACTCTGCACTCTGGGATCACTCCTGGCGACGGTGCATGGGGACTTTAGGGGGCTTGCAAAGCAAAGACCTTTCAGGCCCCAAAATACATGAATTTCCCACCATTCAGGTGTCAGGGCTAGATCTTGATAAAGGACTGTCAGCACCTTCAGATTGAAGTGGAAAAAAAAGTCACATGGGGCAGAGAGATAGCATGGAGGTAAGGCGTTTGCCTTGCATGCAGCAGAAGGACAGTGGTTCGAATCCCAGCATCCTATATGGTCCCCAGTACCTGCCAGGGGCGATTTCTGAGCATAGAGCCAGGAGTAACCCCTGAGCGTAGCAGGTGTGACCCAAAAACCAAAATATAACATAAAATAAAATAAAATAAAGTCACATACTCAGATTTTTCAAAAAAACTGGCTTTAGAAAATGCAGTGCCAAATAAAAGTAAACATAATCACAAGGTCATGAGTCAGACTTTAATTCATTAAAGTCACAGTTCACTTATTTTCCTTTTTTCTGAAATGCCTAGTATTGCACATACTGCATGTAAATTATATTCATATATTCTAATTAATCCATAGTATTGCATATGTTAGGTTTCATAAAAATACATAATTATACAAGTGATTTTTTTTCTATTGTTGAGGTCTTCTTTGTTTTGGATTTTTTTTTTTTTGAGGGTGGGGGTTCTGGGAAACACCTGGCAATCCTTAGGGGTTACTCCTGGTTCTACACTCAGGGATCACTCCTGGGAGGAGGGGCTCAAGGAACTAGATGGAATAGCAGTGGTCGGCAATCTTTTTTTTTTTTTTCAACTGAGCCAAATCTCGCCAAAACCACGATTGAAATTTATTTTGAGAGCCACACATGGTGCGCACTGACAGAGGCTAGGAGCAGAGTCCTGACTCTTGGAGCTGCCGCCTGGCACACAGAAGAGCCAAATTAAAAGTGTAAAGAGCCACATTCGGCTCGTGAGCCATAGGTTGCCAACTACTGGAATAGCAGGTATTGAATCCAGCTCATCCAGAATAAAGCCAAGTGCCCTTCCCACTGTTTCATCTCTTTTACCCCAAGTCAGTTCTTCTTCTTCTTCTTCTTCTTCTTCTTCTTCTTCTTCTTCTTCTTCTTCTTCTTCTTCTTCTTCTTCTTCTTTTTTAATTTGGTTTCTTTGGGGATCACACCCGGCAGCGCTCAGGGGTTACTCCTGGCTCTATGCTCAGAAATTGCTCCTGGCAGGCTCGGGGGACCATATGGGATGCCGGATTCGAATCACCGACTTTTCTGCATGCAAGGCAAACACCTTACCTCCATGCTATCTCTCCGGCCCCCCAACTCAATTCTTAATCCATGCAAACACCAGGTAGGAGACAGAGGGATCCCCGTTCTGTGCCTGGCAGAGGGCAGGAAGTAGGGGCAGAGGGCAGTCAGGCCAAGAGCGGGCACTTCCCTTACCATCCTGATCCCAGAACTTACCATGGGCAGGAGTTAAGGCAGGGGAAAGAGGCCTGGAGCTTGAGCAAACTCCCCTGGTCTACTTGGTTTCCTAACTATGGACAAATAGCCAAAGAGATAAAAGGGTAAGGACGCCAGAATCCTTTATTGCCTGAATGTGGGCCTGAGCCAACAGAAGCGCTTACAAACAGGTTTGCAGGTATAGGTGTGCCATCAGTCAGGAACAGAAACATGTGGGGCACCCCATGCATGTACATACATCTCCAAAAGCAGACAAAAGCACCCCAAGCTCAGGTCTCTGCCTGACCCCCTGCACTTCTCACCCCTTCTTCAGAGGACCAATGTCAGCCAAGGCTTCACAGCAAACTGGTTCTCTGCTCACAGGTCCCCTGCCTGGTCTCTGGGTCTGGGGCAACCCCGAAAGCAGGGCCCAGCTGGACTGACCCCCTCAGCTCCCCATGGCGGGTTTTCTGGCTCTTCTTCCTCTGGCTCTGGGGCCCTGGGGACCACACTCTGTATCGGCCTCGTGTTCGTGCCTCTGGAAACATTTTTCTGCTCCTGGTGCTGACCTCCAGAGCTGAATTCAGAGAGGTGTTGGTCTGTTTCTCAACAGCTTTCTCCGACTGCTCCTTCAGCAAGGCCAGGACCGTCTCTGGGAAAGAAGTGCTGATTTAAGGGAGAAATAAAAGCCAAGAAAGCAATTTCCAGTGGGGAAAGACAGGAGCCCCTTCACCTCAGCACTGCAAACTGTCTCCTCTGTTCCCTCAACTGGGTCCAAGACCAAAGACAGAGCTGAGTAGGGTTGTCCTATGAAGCATGGACCCAGGCTGGTTGACTGAAGCCTGTGGCCTTTTTCATCCTTTTCCTATTTTCTTTCTCTTCCTGGCACCACATCTAGCCATTCTCAGGGCTCACCCTTGGCTCTGCACTTAGGGATCCCTTCTAGCAATCTTGAGGAGGCCACAATTGGTGCTGTTCTAGCTCTTTAGCCCCAGAAGACAGACTCCTTAATAGCTCAGGATACCACCCAAAAAAGTGGTCCTCATCCTCAGGGACTCTATCTGCTAAACCTTTCACCCCAAAATAGCTATTGCCCCTGCCCCTGCCTCTTCCCACAGACTCTGACTTCCCCTGGTACCAAATGCTGTGTCATGGATGTGAAGAAGTTGGATGAACACAGATAGGGAGACACAGCTGGCCACAGCTTGGTCAAGGCTACGAGAAGAGAGGTGGAACCCCAGGTACAACCTGGATACGTCCTTCAGGAGAAACCACAACCCCACCCCCATGCCGGGAGGGTTACTGAGAGTTTGTGGGGACACCCCCTGCAAACCTACACCTTAGAGAACACAGACTCACTGGCAAGAGGCCTGAAAGGGATTTGCTTGCTCTTGGTTTTCACCCGCACTGGCTTGTACTTGCACTTCCCTGGTGGTGCTCGTCTGGAAAGATCAAAGGGACAAAGTGGCAAGTTTTGGGGAGACATCAAGATAGTAAAGAATCCAGAAGGCTCAACTTTGCAAGAATTGGGTTCACCCCCCCACATCAGACAGGCAGATATCTGTCTCAGAACAAGTTGTGAGCTTGTTCAGAGCAAGCTCTGAGCTATGAACTTGGTGGGGTTGTGGGGAGGGCATGGATACCCTAAAGATGCAGCAGACCCCTGGGTATCATCAAAGTGCCAGCTCCAATCTCTGGCAGAATCTGGCTCAGGCTTAGCTGGGGACACCCAAAGGACACCCTCACCCTAAAGCCTGGGCTGACCTGGTGGACTCAGTACAGCAGTGCCCACACAGAGCATCATCACTGGGCTCTTGCACTGAGCATCTCAGAAAAATGGGCCCCTGAGCACAACTTGGGAGAAAAATGCAGAATCTGCTAAGGGGATCAACACTGCCACTGATCCCAAAAAAGGTTCACACAGAGATGCAGAGAGATCTGACAGCTGAACGGAATTCTAGAGACCTCTACTAGGTCTAGGGATCTAGGGAGCAACTAAGTCTCTCTTTTTTTTTTTTTTTTTTGGTTTTTGGGCCACACCGGTAACGCTCAGGGGTTACTCCTGGCTATGTGCTCAGAAGTTGCTCCTGGCTTGGGGGACCATATGGGATACCGGGGGATCGAACCGAGGTCTGTCCAAGGCAAGGCAGGCACCTTACCTTTAGCACCACTGCCCGGCCCCGCAACTAAGTCTTTATCAGGGAGAGCACTGTTGTCTGAGAACCCCAGACAAAAGTTTCCAGAATGGAAAAGAGGAGGCACAAACAAACATGAGTCATCCTGAGAAGGTTCAGAGACTGTCTCCCCACTTTTCTAGGATTCCTAGAGACTGGATCTGCCCATGAGGCTGCTGTCTGTCTCAAGGGGAACAGTTTACTTGATAATGTTTGCTGACTCAGAAGAGGGGGCCAGAGTGATGGTGCAGTGGGCAAGGCATTTCCCTTGCATGCATCAGACCTAGTTTGAATCCCCAGCACCACCCCTGAATCTGATCCCTACCAGGAGTGATTCCCTGAGCATAGAACCAAGAGTGAGTTCTGTGCACAGTTGGGAAAATAAATAAATGAAGATGATTCTGTGTGATTTGTATGGAGAAGGTCTGGGCTTGATCCCTTGGCACTACATGAACATGGCCAAGAAACCCTTCAAACACTAAGCTATTAAGAATCTCTAAGCAATGCCAGGTGTGATCCCAAAGCAAAACAACACCAAATGAAAAATAGTCTTTCCTAGGAAAAGCTAATCCACACAATGGATTTGAGGGTGGAGAAAGAGTAAGGGGCACTGGGGTGTTCAGGAGAGGGATGTGGGTACACTAGTGTTTAAACTATGTGCATAAAAAGCATTATTAACATCATTATAAACCATAAAATTTTAATCAATAATGATTTTTCAATTAAAAATGAAATTCTTCAGTGCATACACTATAATTTTTTAAAAAATAGGTTTAAGATATTGAACTGTGGGGCCGGTGAGGTGGCACTAGAGGTAAGGTGTCTGCCTTGCAAGCACTAGCCAAGGAAGGACTACGGTTCGATCCCCCAGTGTCCCATATGGTCCCCCAAGCCAGGGGCAATTTCTGAGCACTTAGCCAGGAGTAACCCCTGAGCATCAAACGGGTGTCCCCCCCCCAAAGGAAAAAAAAAGATATTGAACTGTAAGAAAGAGCTTAAATGCAATTTGATGGGGTATGTTGGCACTGTGCCCTCTCTCCTGATTTGTGAGCTGGCTATAGTTTGTGAAGATCAAGTGTAACATGTTGTATGTGTGCATTTTTATATGATTACATATGCCAAAGACATAATAAAATGTTTTAAAATAGTGTTTGCTTATTCTTGGTCAGTGAGAACTATTTTTATGATTTTTTAAATGAATTAAAAACCTCACCAGATGGGCTAGAGAGAGAGTACAGTGTGTAAGGTACTTGCTTTACACATGGCCAACCTGGATTAAATCATGGGCACCCTATTTGGTCTCCAGACACCATCAGGAGTAACTCCTAAGCATAAGACCAGGAGTAACCCCTGAACACTGCTAGCTGCGTCCCCCAAACAAAAAAAAAAATTAATTAAAATAAAATATAAACAGCACCAGAGTAGAAAAAGAGACCAAATCTCACCTTGACGGGTCAACAAATTTGTAAATAGATCCACGGGGTGCATAGGCACTGGGGTAGGAGGTGGCGAGGAAGTAGAGCTCCCCTAAAAAGAAGGACAATCATGAAGGGGAAGGACAGAGGGCCTTCTGGCTGCAGAACCTTCACATAGAAACAGGACCCCAGCGTCTGGCCTTTGGACCCCCTAGAGTTCCCAAGTCTAGTCCAGGGGTGATCCAGCAGAGAGCATCTGTGCTTGTGTTCGCTAACCCAAAAGAGCTGCCTTGTTCAGGTTCTGCCCTGGGAAACTCCTTCATCACCTTTTCCGGCTGAGACCTGCGGAGGCTTCTCTGAGCACCTCAGGCACAGCACATTCTGTGCTAAGCACAGGACTTATGATTTCTGCTTTCTCCTTGAGAAACTTCTTGCCAATTTCTAACCATACCTTGCCCTTTCCTCCATTTCTATTTCCTTCATTCCTAGAGTGTGAATTCTGACTCCAGCTAATGCAATTGTACCTGAGAAATGGTCCCACATAGTGTCTGTGCTTTTGTCAAGTTGGATCATGAGTGGCCAGAGCAGCAGCACTGTGGCGGAGGGCACTTGCCTTGCACAAAGTCAACTTATGTTTAATACCTGGCATCCCATATGGTCCCTCTCATTCCTCTCTGAGTCCTGTAGGAGTAATTTCTGAGAGCCAGGAGTAACACTTTATCACAGCCAGGTGTGGCCAAAACCAAACAAAAGCAAAAACACAAGATATTCCAGGACTGTCAGTCCCAAGATTATTGCATTAGAAAGTGTCAAGTTGGGGCCAGAGCAGTGGTGCAAGTGGTAGGGCATTTGCCTTACACAAGGCTAAACCTAGGACAGACAGACTGAGGTTCAATCCCTCAGCGTCCCATATGGTCCTCCAAGCCAGGGGCGATTTTGAGCTCATAGCTAGAAGTAACCCCTGAGCGTCACTGAGTGTGGCCCAAAAACCAAAAAAAAAAAAAAGGTTTCAGATCATTTCAGATCATCAGTCACTCTTCTATTTTTCTGTTTATTTGTCTTATTTGTTTTAGGGCCACACCTGGCTGCAATCAGTTTCAGGCTCTGCTCAGGGATCAGACTTCGAAGTGCTCAGGGGACCAATGGGGGTGCTGGGGATCAAACATAGTTTGGCCACGTGCAAGGCAATTGTCCATACACAACAGGATGACAGTCCCCTGAGGTGAGTGAGGTGTCTGTCCTGGTCTGTGTGCCTTGAGACCCCAACTGTCCCCAGCTTTGCTGGGCTTAACCAGAAACCTGGCACCTTCCCCTCAACTGAGTGCACTTGATATGACCACATGCCTTTGACACATATAGACCAAGAGGCCATTGGTGTCCCAGGAAGTGATGCTGGGTAAATGCCTCTCTCAGTGTCCAGCCACTAGCCACTGCTGCTAGACAGGAGGAGCCAGACTAGCCCACAGAGTTCTTTTTTTTTTTTTTTTGACTTTTTGGTTACACCAATGATGTTCAGGGATTACTCCTAGCTATGGGCTCAGAAATCTCTTCTGGTTTTGGGCTCAGAATTCTTTCCTGGCTTAGGGATGCTGGAGGGACTGAACCGCAGTCTGTCCTAGGTTATCCATGTGCAAGGCAAATGCCCAACCACTTGTGCCACCGCACTGGCCCTGATTTGACACTTTTTAATGCAATAATCTTGGGACTGACTATCCTGGATAATCTTGGGGTTTTTTTGCTTTTGTTTGGTTTTGGTCACACCTGACTATGCTTAGAAATCAAACTAAGGTCCATCCTGGGTAGGCCACATACAAACTGCCCCACCGCTGCGCTATAAATCCAACCTGCCCATTGAGTCTTGTACCTGGTCCAGCTGGCAACTTTGTTTTAGGTTTCTGGGTCACACTCAAATAGACTCCTGACACAGTGCTCACTGAAAACACTCCTCAGGGTGCTTGGGGGATCAAGAAGCCCATGTTCTCTCTCAAGCAATCACATTTCTCTTTTTTATTCTCTCTCTCTTGCTCTCTCTCTCTCTCTTTCTCTCCATACACATACACACATCTTTCTAAATAAGTCTTGTTGAAAATTATTTTGCAAAAAATTTTCTAAACCATTAAAAAATATCCATGACAACGTCAACGTAGGAGCCATCCTGACCAGACAAAAGCACCTGGATGCACATCACTCTGCGGGGCTCAGGCCCACATCACCCCAAAGAGCAGAGTCCATGGAATGCATGTCAACAGAGGTAAGCTGTAGAGTATTTTTGTATTTATTTTATGTATTGTATTTATTTTGTATTTAGAAATAAAGGAACTTGGAGGGGAGGCCAAAGGAGACGGTTGGGCAGAGGGAGTTGGACAGAGGCAGTGGGAGAGAGGCAGTTGGACAGAGGGGATTGTGAGAGGGGAGAGAGAGAGGGAGAGGGAAAGGGAGGAGAGAGGGAAGGGGAAGAGAGAAGAAGAAGAGAGACACAGAGAGGGACAGAGAGACACAAAGAGAGAGACACAGAGAGAGGGAAAGAGAAACACACAGAGAGGGACAGAGAGACACAGAGAGAGAGGGACACAGCGAGAGGGACAGAGAGACACAGAGAGAGGGACACACAGAGAGAGACAGAGAGACACACAGAGAAAGAGACAGAGAGAAAGGCAGAGAGGAGAGACAGGAGAGGAGGGGAGAGAGATCAAACCAGGGAGGATTAGGCTCTTTCAGCCAAACCTTTTGTCCTCCAAAACCTCTTTGTTTGGATCATTTATTGCAGACAATTATTGCCAAGGTCTCCCGAGAATGGGAGTTTGTCTCTCAATTTGGGAGATATTTGGGGACCCTGGATATATCAGCAGTGGACTCAATTTCATGCCACAGTAAGCTGATCACCCCACCCCCACCCCCGCCCAACAAAGAGTGGAACAACTTCTCCTAGTCAATTATCCCCAGCACAACATGTAGAAAACATCACACTACAAGCATGACAATGGGGAAAGAATGCAGGCTTCCACCATACACAGAGAATGAAAATGGCAGATCTGATGACCCAAAAAGTGCCAACCACCTATTTAGCCTCTCAGATAAGGACTTTAGAAAAGAAATATGGAGGATCCTCATAGAACTCAAAGAAAGCATGGAACTATTAGTTTACACCTTATTTTACCTACAAAGATTATCTCTGGTTTTTTTGTATGTTTGTTTACAATTTGGTTTTACCCAGAAACAGAGATTGTCTTACTTGTAAACCTGGGTGGGACTACCTCAGGATATCCTGAGCTACCTGTCCTTACACTGTCCTTACAGTATGTTACAAAGGGGTGATCTCTGTACTCAATAAAAACAGTGGTTCCAGCAGGCAGCTATTGGAGATATGAGGAAAAAGACTGCCAGACTAGATATGTTTCACCCTAGCCTGGTTTGGATTATTTCATGTGTGACCCTGCTTTAGACTCATTCACTTGGGGTTAGAGAGATGGCACATGGGGTGATTTTACATGGAATAAACTGAACAAACCACAAATAAGAATCAAGAAGATATGAAAATATAAATGAGAAAACTTCAAACTGAAATTAGAGTACTGAAAAACTTGATAGGAAAAATGAAAACATCACTGGAAAACCTCATCAACAGAGTAACAGTGGCTGAGGAAAGAATCGGTGAGCTGAAAGATGAAATACATAACTTCATATAACAAAAGAGACTTAAAACAAATGATTAGATAATGAAAAAATTCCTCAAAGAATGTGAATAGATGAAAATAAAAGTCTTAATAAACTCAACAGAAACAATATAATTATTGGAGTCCCAGAGACACAGGAAGAAAATCCTCATAAAGAATCAGCAGTCGGGGCCGGGAAGGTGGCGCTAGAGATAAGGTGACTGTCTGCCTTGCAAGCGCTAACCAAGGAAGGACCGTGGTTCGATCCCCCGGTGTCCCATATGGTCCCCCCAAACCAGGGGCGATTTCTGAGAGCATAGCCAGGAGTAAACCCTGAGCATCAAATGGGTGTGGCCCAAAAACCAAAAAAAAAAAAGAATCAGCAGTCAATTGCAAAAAAAGTCCCAAAGCTAAAAAGTGCATGCAACCAAATCCTGCATGCCTGAAGGTAGTGGCCAAAATAGATACAGAGGAAACCACCCAAGACACATCCTAGTCACAATGACAAATAGCAAATATAGGGATAGAATACTGAAAACAGCAAGATCAAAAAGGGAATATACGCTTAAAGGAGCATTCCTAAATTTTACAGCAGATCTGTCAAAAGAAAACTCATTTCCTGAAAAGCAGTGGTGGGATATAGTGACAAAACTCAACAAAATGAATGCTTCACCAAGAGTACTTCACCCAATCAGATTCAGCTTTAAAGGAGGGTTACACAGATTCACAGATAAACCAGCTCAGAAACTTTACAGACTCAAAACCAGACTTAAAATAAAAAACTGAAAGGTCTACTTTAAGACAAGACAGACCAACAGACACACCAAACTCCTACAGAAAGCTGACACTAAATCTCATGACAATTTTCTCTCCCAACATCAATGAACTAAATGCACCATTTAAGAGACACAGAGTGGTAAAATAGATCAAAAGCTTAACCCAAAATTCTGCTGCCTAAAAGAAACATATCTGAATACTAAGAGCAAACATATACTCAAAAATCAAAGGTTGGAAGACAATGATCCAAGTAAACAATTCCTTTAAACAGGCTTGAGTGGCCACATTAATATCAGATGACACAGAACTTTGACATTAAAAAGTTATAAGAGACAAAGATGGACATTTCTTAATAATCAAGGGATATGTACAACAGGAAGAAATCACTCATAAACATATACACATTTAATGAGGAACCAGCAAAATATTTCAAACCATTGTTAACAAATTTTTTTTGTTAACAAATTTAAAGGAAGAGATCAATAGCAATGCAATAATAGTAGGAGACCTCAATATTGCCCTGTTACTGCTTGATAGGTCAACCAGGCTAAAACCTAACAAGAATATACTAGCTCAAAAAGGAGAAATGAAAGAAATTGGCCTAGTAGACACACATAGGTTCTCCATCCTCAGTAAACTGCATAGATATTCTTTTCAAATGCAGAATAGACCACATGTTGGCCCATAAAACATACCTACATAAGATAAAAAGGATATAAATTCTAAGAACTAACTTCTCAGATCCTAATGCACTGAAATTAGAAGCAAATTAAAAACACAGAAGAAAAACATTAACACCTAGAAATCAAAAAGCTCACTACTAAAAAAAACAATTGATCAGAGATAAAATCGAAGAAGAAATCAAAAAGTCTTTGAAAATAAATAAGAATAAAGGCCATAAATTGTCAGAATTTGTGGGACACAGCAAAAGCAGTACTAAGAGGAAAAGTTACAGCTTTGCAAGCAATCATCAGGAAGGATGAAGAGGCCTAAATAAATAACTTGATGACACAGTTTATAAAATTAGAAAGTGATCAATAAAATAAACTAAAGCTAGGCAGATATAATAAAATATTAAAATGTAGAGCATAAATTAATAAATTGAAAATCCAAAAAGCAATCCGAACAATCAATGAAAGCAAGAGTTGGTTCTTTGAAAAAATAAACAAGATCAATGAACTACTAGCAAAACTCACAAAGAAAGGCATATCGAGAAACTTAATAAGCCAATTAAAAATGAAAAGGAGGTGATTACTACAAATACTACAGAAATTCAAAATCAGAGACTACTTTGAGAAACTCTATGTCACAAAACAAGAAAACCTAGAAGAAATGGATAAATTATTGGGCTCTTATAACCTCCCAAGGTTGAATCAAGATGACACAGCATATCTGAACAGCACATTACTATTGAGAAAATTAAAATGGTGATTGATAAGTCTTCCCAAAACAAAATTCTAGGCCCAGATGGATTCACTAATGAATTCTTTTGAACCTTTCAAGAGGACCTACTACCAGTCCCTTTCAGATTCTTCCAGGAAATTTAAGAAACAGAAACACTCTGGGAACCGGAGAGATAGCATGGAGGTAGGGTGTTTGCCTTACATGCAGAAGGACAGTGGTTCGAATCCTGGCATCCCACATGGTCCCCCAAGCCTGCCTGGAACAATTTCTGAGCATAGAGACAGGAGTAATTCCTGAGCGCTGCTGGGAATGACACTCCCCTTCCAAAAAAAAAAGAAAAGAAAAGAAAAGAAGGGGCCGGAGAGATAGCATGGAGGTAAGGCGTTTGCCTTTCATGCAGAAGGTCATCGGTTCGAATCCCGGCGTCCCATATGGTCCCCCGTGCCTGCCAGGAGCAATTTCTGAGCATGGAGCCAGGTGTGACCCAAAAACCACAAAAAAAAAAAAAAAAGAAGAAGAAGAAAAGAAAAGAAAAGAAAAGAAAAGAAAAGAAAAAAAGAAACAGAAACACTCACAAATAGTTTGTATAAAGCTATCATCACTCTGCTACCACAGTCTGAGAAGAGAGGATGCTCCAGTTTCCAGGGCCCCAGCACGGGGAAGGCCTCTGAGCCTGTGATCTGCCAAGACCCATGTTCCCGGAGTCACCTCTGACAGAAAACTAAAGTTTGGCTGTTCCAAAAGAGCCTTTGCACCTTTCCACAGAATCTCTTCACTCTGTTCCCAGCTTGGGGAGGAGGAAGGTTGAGGTAGGGAGAAGAGGGGACCGACGGGAGGGAGGTGGGCGGGAGCGGTGGCGCAAAGTGGTAAGGTGTTCGCCTTGCCGGCGCTAGCCTAGGACAGACCGCAGTTTGTTCTCCCGGCGTCATATGGTCCCCCAAGCCAGGAGTAACCTGTGAGCATCACCAGGTGTGGCCCAAAACATCTCACACACACACACACACACACACACACACACACACACACACACACACACACACACACACACACACGGAAGGAGGGAGGAGAAGAAAGGATCTGGGGAAAAAGAGAAAAAAGTATGGAGGAGAAAAAAGAAGGAGGGAGGAGAGAGGACAGAGAAGAAAGCATAGATGCAGGAAGAAAGATATTCTCTGCTCCTGGGAAAGGGTTCTCTCAGCCCCCTAGCTCCAAGTGGAAAGAAACTAAGAGCTAAGAAACCAGACTTCCGCCGGTGAGGTGGCGCTAGAGGTAAGGTGTCTGCCTTGCAAGCGCTAGCCAAGGAAGGACCGCGGTTCGATCCCCCGGCGTCCCATATGGTCCCCCCAAGCCAGGGGCAATTTCTGAGCGAGTAGCCAGGAGTAAACCCTGAGCATCAAACGGGTGTGGCCCAAAAAAACAAAACAAAACAAAACAAAACAAAAAAAAGAGCTAAGAAACCAGACTTCCTATAAAAAAAGAAAAAGAAAAAAAGAAAGAAAAGAAAGAAGAAAGAAAGAAACCAGACTTCCAGTGACATAAATGACAGCACAGGTCTACCTTGGATTTGATTCCCAGCACCCCATTGTAGGCTCTACATAGGACCACTGAGCACAGAGCCAGGAGTAAGCCCTGAGCACAGCAGGGGCTGTGTTCCCAAATAAAGGGAAAAGGAAAAAAGAATCTTCAGTGGCCGGAGAGATAGCATAGTAGTACGGTATTTGTCTAGCAAGCTGCCCTTGTGGAACCAATCCAGATTCGATCTCCATCAAACCATGTCCAAGAGTGACTATTAAATGACAAAGAGTGATTAAAATAATGAAGTGGTGAGGAGTGAATGAACCAGGAGTGATTAAAATAATAAAAATAATAATAATAATAATAACAGAAACCTTGGGAACAGGAAGGGAAAATTTTAGTTTTTCTTTGGAACAGAGGATGGGTTGAAAGCTCCAAAAACTTAAAAATAAAATAAACGAATCTTCAAGCTCTGGTTTGCACAGGAGCCTTCCTGGCCTAGAAGAGTTCAGCTGAGGGTCCACTTTGCAGGACATTGCTACACACAAACCCTACCCTCTGCCCCACCCCCAGATGAAAAATTAGAAGTGTGCACAAGTGTGAGGGCTTATTCTGATAAGGAAGCCTCAGAACTGGATTAAGACACCGAAGTCCAAACCAGAATATGGGGGGCCGAGGAGATAGCATGGAGGTAAGACATTTGCCTTGCATGCAGAAGGTTGGTTGTTTGAATCCCGGCATTCCATATAGTCCCCCGAGCCTGCCAGGAGCGATTTTTGAGCACAGAGCCAGGAGTAACCCTTGAGCGATGCCAGGTGTAAACAAAAACAAACAAACCAGAATGTGGGGAGCGGGGCCATCAGCACTGAACGAAATGGGCCAATATTATCTTCCCAAATCAAGTGCTGCTTGCTACAAAAGCCTGAGATGAAACCATTAGCTGGACCATTGAGGTGCACAAAACACACACCTCCCCCATTCCATCTCTGACTCTGTGGGACCCCAGCAACACTGCATGTGGCCCTGGAGTCCCTCAGCATCAACAGGCCCTTGTGTCCACATATCCTCAGGCCTGGTTGGTAGAGAGTTGTTGGGAGAATTTCCTGGGGTTCCCAAACAGTGCTGGGAAAATTCTTCCTCCAAAAAAGTCCAACTGCTGATTTAAAAATGAGTTATTGTATGGTATCTGTCTGTCTCTCTTGTGCATGTATGCATGTGAGCACGCGCGCGCGCGCACACACACACACACACACACACACACACACACACGGGCACACGGGCACACGGGCACATGGGCACATGGGCACACATGCACACACATATATAACCATCTTGCTCTGCTGAGTCTCTGTCCTTCAGTGAGTGGAACCTGTCTAACTGACTGTCCTTTGAGAATTTCTTTTTTTTTTTTTTTTTTTTTTTTTGGTTTTTGGGCCACACCCAGTAACGCTCAGGAGTTACTCCTGGCTATGCGCTCAGAAGTTGCTCCTGGCTTGGGGGACCATATGGGACACCGGGGGATCGAACCGAGGTCCGTCCAAGGCTAGCGCAGGCAAGGCAGGCACCTTACCTTTAGCGCCACCGCCCGGCCCCCTTTGAGAATTTCTTAAGAAAGAAATTCTTTGCCACTAACACTACCTCCTTTCTCACAGGGCTCAGCTGGGGGCTGACCCATTGGTGCCAACCCTCCCCAGCAGTCCAATAAATCCCATATGACTGCAAATTCTAGCAATCAGCTGGAGAGAGGGTCATGACAGGTTGGAGAAACAGCCATGGGCCCAAAGACAGGGATGGCTGTTCTGGTGTGCTTCCTTGTCAGATAAAGAACAAAATTAGACATTGCAGAGCTACAACTCCCGAGTCAGATTTCAAATGTAGGCTGTGGATAAGATGATTTACTTTGCTCATAATCAATCCCAGTTTGATTCCCAGCACAGCATGTGGTCTCCTGGGAACTACCAGAAGTAATCCCTGAGCATAATGCCAGGAGGAAGCTCTGGGCACACAGGGGTCTGGCTCCCAGGCCCCAAACAAGCAAACACATAAAAATGGACAGTATTGGGCCAGAGAAACAGTACAGCAGGGAGGGCTTGAATGCTGAAGACCTGGCTTCCATCCCTGGCATTCCTTATGATTCCCTGAGCCTTAGGAGTCGATCCCTGAGTGTAAGTAAGGAGTAAGCCCTGAGCATCCCCAACACCAAAAAAAATTAAGCTGTACAGTTCTTGGAACTGTATAGTCTTTTATAAAAGGCATCTCAGTGATAGAAGAGACATAACATCTGCTCAGTATATGACACCCACAAAGTGGGTGCTGCTTACAGCACACTTCCTACCTGCTTCGTCCTCAGCAAAGGAGATGATAAACTTGCTGTAGGTGCTGGCCAGTCCTGGGAAAGCACAGGCCTCTGGGCTGCCTAGGCAAATGTCCTTCTTCTTCCATTTCTTGTTTTTATTATCTTCCTGTAAAGCCATAAGTCGACTAGACAAAAAATAAAACCTTATAGGTTAGGAATCCATATTTCTACCCTCTGGCTTATTTTTCCTCCTAGACTCACCCCTTGCTCACCAGAAACTGGATCTCCCAGAGCAAATCAATAACAAGATTAAGGACAAGGACATGATTATGACTTCTTACACTTCTGTCAGTGTCCTCTGTCTGAAGGGGCAGTTGCTTTTCCATCCTAAAACAGGTTTGGTACACCATGAGGAAAGCATCTCTACCAATGATAAATCTCATTTTTGAAATATTAACATTGTGCCAGAACATCCTACACAATTGCATTGTTTTCGTAAATATATCATCTAGCTCGTTCAATAGTATCTGGGAAATGTAACAGTGCTGTCACACCTATTAGTCATTTATCTCTCTTCTTGCTTTGTAATATCAGATTTCATGAATATACCAAAATACCATATACCATATATACCAATATACCAAAAGTGATTCATCGTAAAATGTGACTTCAGTTAATAAATAAACTTAACAGAGGAGAGGGGGAAAAACAAAACTCTAATTTCTTTAAGATCAAGTTCCAAAAGCAAAATTAACCTGCAATGAAAGTGACTGACTGGTGGTGGTGGTGGTGGTGGTGGTGGTGTGTGTGTGTGTGTATGTGTGTGTATAGCACAAAAGTGACTATTTTAGTTGGCAATATACAAAAAGTAACCTTTCAGAGTATCAGTGATGTTCTATGCCCTGATACGGTTGGTGGCAATGCACATGTATGAACACAGTCATAAAAAAAATTATTCAAGGCATTTCACCACATGCCATTAAAACATAAATGGGGGCAGTGCTTCCTTACCCACTCATGAAGTCCCCAAAAATGTAGAGGCCATTGAGATTGGGGGATTCACACCCACGATAGACATAGCCTCCAGTGACTGACTTGCCCACGGAGTGGCCATAAGCATAGATTGGCAGGATATCATCTGTGTGGGAACAAAGAAAGAGAGGCTCATGATGTGGAGAAGTAAGAAGGGGGGACTCTGATTAGATAGAGCTATTGCTTCAGAAGAAAAATACTCTGCTTCTCAGCCTTTGCTTGGGCAAATAACCAAGTGGATCATGGTTAGTTTCTCAACAGCCAACCTGAAACTTCCCAAATTCCCAGGACTGGACCCTCAAGCAAAACAAGTACCCCAATCACCTTCTCTTGGGAGGCAGAGAGCTTACTCAATTTACCTGGGGGCTGCAGGAGGCAAAGTCGGGGTGAGGCAGGGCTGCATAAGGGATTTCGCTTACCAAATATTCACAATAAAAAATCGCATTAGTAAGAAAAAAAATCACATTAAACATTTGCATACCCCAAACAGAACTGCTCGGGGTATGTGAATGTTTAGTGCGATTTTTTTCTTACTAATATGATTTTTATTGCGATTATTTAGTAAGTGAATAATCGTGAATACTGCGATATTTGAAGGCTGGCGCGGGCCACAAAATGTTGTACGGAGGGCCGCAAATGGCCCACAGGCCGCGAGTTTGAGACCCCTGGCTTACAGGCTCCCTTGAATAGGACTCAGGAGAGTCTCAGACTTGAGGATTTGCAAAATATAGAATGTCTTCACTGAGCTCTGAGAGGATCTTGGAAATTAGGACTTTAGGGGGAAGAGTATATAACAAAGCTGGCAGCTCTCAAATAATGAATAACAGTTTCATTCAGCGACTGTGAAGGCAGCTTTCATCTGACCAATATTATACTGAGACCACATGGAACAAGAAGATGTTGGCTGAAACAAAGTCTCATAGGCCCTGCTATTTTGTTCAAAACTGTAAATTTGCTTTGTAACTTAGAGGAGGGCCGGGAGAGATAGCACAGTGGCGCTTGCCTTGCAAGCAACCGATCCAGGATCAAAGGTGGTTGGTTCGAATCCCGGTGTCCCATATGGTCCCCTGTGCCTGCCAGGAGCTATTTCTGAGCAGACAGCCAGGAGTAACCCCTGAGTACCGCCGGGTGTGGCCCAAAAACAAAAAAAACAAAAAAAAAAGAAGAAGAAGAAGAAGAAAAAGAAGACAATTGGAGCAGGAGAGATAGGACAGCTAGTAGGGTCTTTGCCTGGCATAAGGCCAAACTGGGCTCAAGCCCTTGCATCCCATAAGGTCCCCTGAATAACACCAGAAGTGATTCCTGAGCACAGAGCCAGGAATCACTGGATTCAAGAAAAAAAAAGAAGAAGAAGAAGGAGGTGGAGGAAGAAGAGGGAGAGGAGGAGGGGATGAAGTGGAGGGGGAAAGAAGAGGGGGAGGAAGAAGAGGGAGGAGGAGGAGAAGAAGAAGAAGGAGGAGAAGAAGGAGAAGAAGGAGAAGAAGAAGGAGAAGAAGAAGAAGAAGAAGAAGAAGAAGAAGAAGAAGAAGAAGAAGAAGAAGAAGAAGAAGAAGAAGAAGAAGAAGAAGAAGAAGAAGAAGAAGAAGAAGAAGAAGAAGAAGAAGGAGAAGGAGAAGAAGAAGAAGAACAACAACAACAACAACAACACCAATAACAACAACACCAATACCATCAGGAACCATGATCACCACCATCAAGAACCATTCCTGAGCATGGATCCAGGGATTAGGCTCAGAGCACAGCAAGTAATGTCCAAACATCCCTAAACCCAAGATTTAATTTTAAAAAAATATAGAGGGACTGGAGCAATAGTACAGTGGATAGGGTGCTTGCCTTGCATGCAGCCAACCTGGGTTTGATCCTCAAAATCCCATATTATCCCTTGAGCCTGCCAAATGTAATTCCTGAGTCCAGAGCCAGAAACAACCCCTGAGAACTACCTAGTATGGCAGAAGAAGAAGAAGAAGAAGAAGAAGAAGAAGAAGAAGAAGAAGAAGAAGAAGAAGAAGAAGAAGAAGAAGAAGAAGAAGAAGAAGAAGAAGAAGAAGAAGAAGAAGAAGAAGAAGAATAAGAAGAAGAAGATGAAGAAGAAGAAGAAGAAGAAGAATAATAAGAATAAGAAGAAGAAGAAAAGAAAAGAAAAGAAAGAAAATAAAAAAGAAAAGAAAAGAAAAGAAAAGAAAAGAAAAGAAAAGAAAAGAAAAGAAAGAAACAAATAGGTGCAGCTGCGGATAGGTTCACATCTGCCCACACCATCTGAGATTCGGGATCAGAACACCAGCCAGTTTGTCCCCCACTTCTATGCCCACACCCACATTCATTCAGGAGAGCCCCTTCTCGTATTCTTACTCAAAGAAGTGTTGCGACAAAGCGTCTTATCATAGCACCGAAAGCCTTCCCGGGCTCGCCAGCCATAGTTGCCGCCTTTCACAATGATGTCCACCTCCTCAAACCGGTTCTGTCCCACGTCCCCGCAGAAGATGCGACCTCGGCCTTGGTGTGTGACGGGGTCCCCACGGTCCATGGCACAACGCCACATGTTCCGGACGCCATAGGCATAGACGGCAGGATGCGCCCCGGGCTCCGAGATGAAGGGATTATCCGGGGGGATGCGGTAGCGTTGGCCTTTTGAGCTCCCATCCACATCAATCCGTAGCACTTTCCCCAACAGGGAACTTCTGGAAGAAGAACCCCAAGAAACAGGCGTGTTCAAGGTCTCTCCCAACTTTGCCCTCGTGATGACATGCGTCTGCATAGCCACAAACAGCAGATGAACGAGAAATCAAAGTTGCCCATACTTGGAACCTTTCATGGCTTTGCCAAGAGTCATCTTAACAGGAGACAGAATTCCAGTGTGGTTCTGACCTGCACTGCCCACTTGGTCAATGGCAGGAGTACCTGTGTACACCGGGCAGAACCTCAGAACGCCGCTCGCCCTACATTGACATGGTGGGTACTATGTTCCAATCAAGTGTTCAGAAAAGTGGGGAGGTCGCTGAAAGGGCTGGAGCAGTGTAGGGCAGGTAGGCACCTCGGAATGAATTCCAGCACCACATGATCCCCTGAACACTGAAATGAGAACGCCAGGGGCTTATCCAAACACTCCTAAAATGAATCTTTTTGTGGTTGGTTTGGTTTGGTTTTTGGTCACACCCAGCAGTGCTCAAGGGTTACTCCTGGCTCTGCCCTCAGAAATTGCTCCTGGGAGGCTCAGGGGACCATATAGGATGCCGGGATTTGAACCACCAGCCTTCCTGGATCAGCTGCTTGCAAGGCAAATGCCTCATCACTGTGCTCTCTCTCCAGCCCCTAAAATTAATCTTTTAAAAAAAAAATTTGGGAGGTCACATCCAGTGGTGCTCAAAGTTACTCCTGACTCTACATCCAGGAATTACTCCTGATGGTGCTTAGGAGACTAGATGGGCATCAACCCTGAGTCAACTGCATGCAAAACAAATGCCCTCCCTGCTATACTAGCACTCTGGCCCAAATTAATAACAAGTAAGAGGGTAGATCTCATGTTAAAGTCTCACATTGATCAAAAATATTTATGAAAATAAAATAAAATTTTAAAGGCAATGGGAATCCCACAGGCAGGGGAGGGCATGATTTGATAACAGATTATAAATAGTAGTAGATGACTGAGAATAAAAATAGGCAATAGGTAAATAGAATACCAAAAAGAGATAGAAATATTAAAATTAGGGGCCGGGCGGTGGCGCAAGAAGTAAGGTGCCTGCCTTGCTTGCGCTAGCCTTGGACGGACCACAGTTCGATCCCCCGGCGTCCCATATGGTCCCCCAAGCCAGGAGCAACTTCTGAGCACATAGCCAGGAGTAACCCCTGAGCGTTACCGGGTGTGGCCCAAAAACCAAAAAAAAAAGAAAAAAAAAGAAAAAAATATTAAAATTACACATACACACACATTCACACAATGTGAACATTCTCAGTTTTAGAATTCAAAAGATCCCACTTTAAGGTGAGAGCAATAGCACAGTGGGTAGAGCATCTGCCTTGTACACAGCCAACACAGTTTGATCTCCAGCAGCCCATATAATCCCCAGAGTTTGCCAGGAGCAATTCCTGAGTGCAGAGCCAGAAGTAACACCTGAGTGCCACTGGGAATGACCCAAAAGACAAAAAATCAAAGTCCCCATATTAAAAAAGCCCATAAATATATAAATGGACACTCCTGTGAGTGTCTGCCTGGCACTGGGAATAGCACCCAAACATAGTGATCACCAACAGACATGCTGTTGTCAGGGGAGTTGACCTAAACTGGAAAATAGGAGCTTGGTGTGTAAATAACGTCCTGCTCACATATGAGAAACTCAGACAGCATCTCAATATGCCATGGGCAGCCAGCCCAAGAACCAAACACATCCCCCCAGAGAAGGCTCCAACCTGCAGCCAGTGACTTAGTTTGACACCCCTGGAGTCTCCACATAAACATTTGCCACGGGTTTACACTCTGAGGAAAGGGACCCCCACTTTCATCAGGCTTACTTGTTCTGAGCATTTCCAAACTTGCCGAAGGGATCCCCGGCCTGCCCGCCGTCACCGGTGAAAATATACATATAGCCATCTGGGCCAAAAAGCAACTGCCCACCATTGTGGTTGGAGGCTGGTTCTTCTATCTCCAGGAGGACCCTAATAGAGAACCAAGAAGATGCGTCAGGCTTTGAGACAATCTGGAATTGCCCCTCTGAAATCCAAATGACTGGCCCAAGATTGGTAGTTGCTGTGCGTGTGGGTGTGGCCCAAAAACAACAATTAAAAAGACTGAAATTGGGCCAGAGGAATAGCACAGAGGGGCGGGCCTTTATCTTGTACCTTATCGGCCCAGGTTTAATCCCCAGCATTCCTGAGCCTCCTGAGCACAGAGTACCACAGGGTGTGGCCCAAAGACCAAAAACAGGAAAAAGAAAAAGGAAGATGGAAATTATCCGTGGTACTGCCAGGTCCCCAAGCACTGCTAGGAATCACACCCTCAAGTACCAAACTCGGTGTAACTCCCTGACACCTAAACATCGTAGCTAAAAATAATTGTGGTGGGGGGGAGGGAGGCACATCCAGCAGCACTCAGGGGTTACTCTTGGCTCTGAGATCAGAAATCACCCCTGGCAGCCTCAGGAGATGCCAAGGATCAAAACCAGGTCAGCAGTGTGCAAGGCAAATGCTCTCCCCGCTGTGCCATTGCTCTGGCCTCTAAAAAAAATTTTTTTTAAATAAAACATTCAGGGCCAGAGAGATAGCACAGCGGCGCTTGCCTTGCAAGCAGCCGATCCAGGACCTAAAGTGGTTGGTTCGAAATCTGGCATCCCATATGGTCCCCTGAGCCTGCCAGGAGCTATTTCTGAGCAGATAGCCAGGAGTAACCCCTGAGCACCGCCGGGTGTGGCCCAAAAACAAAAACAAAAACAAAAACAAAAAAAAAAACAAAAAAAACAACAACAACAACAAATAAACTAAAATAAACATTCAGGGCTGGCCGGAAAGATAGCATGGAGGTAAGGCGTTTGCCTTGCATGCAGAAGGACTGTGGTTCGAATCCCGGCATCCCATATGGTCCCCCAAGCCTGCCAGGAGCGATTTCTAAGCGTAGAGCCAGGAGTAATCCCTGAGCACTGCCGGGTGTGACCCCCCCCAAAAAAAAAAAAGAAAGAAAGAAAAAAACATTCAGGGCTGGGCTGGAGCAATCATACAGTTGAAAGTGAGGGTGCTTGGCTTGCAGCCAGCTCTGATCCCATTCTTGACACCATATATGGTTCCCTTGAGCACCTCCAGAAATGATTCCTGGGTATAGCCAGTTGTGCCTTAACCTCCCCCCCAATGTTGTAACGTTGTGGATTAATAGAAAGGAACCAGATCCTTTATAGGGGTCACTTGCAAACGTATTCAAGTCACTGTTGTATCTGAAAGAATCCAATCCGAGCTCCGTCACCAGCCATCTAATTAGGGTCTCCGTGTCTGTCCCTATGAGTCCCGCCTGTGTGGGCAGGTCCTGTGTCAGAGCAGGATTAGGGGCCAGTCCCAGGACCCCAAAGTAGCGCTCACCTCTCTGATCTGGGGTCCGCTCGATTGGAGTCGGCCCGAGAGACCTTCATCTCACTGATGCGGATCTTTTCCACCTGCTTAGGGCCCCGGCACGAGTAATAGATGTAGAACTTCTGGTTGCGGTGGAAGCGAGGGTGGAAAACGAGGCCCAGGAAGCCACGCTCATCCCCGGCCCACGGCGTGGTCAGCACAGCGCTACGGAGGTCCAGGAAGGGCTGGTGTAGACGGCTGCCGTCGGGCAGAAACACCCATACCACCCCGCGCTGCTCGGCCACGAAGAGGCGGTGGGTGGCATCGCCCGCGGGCACCATGCTCACGGGGTTCCGCAGCCCATTGGCCACCTCAGCCACGCACAGCTGCAGGCAGCCGTCGGGGGCCTGGGCCACCGCCCCCAGCTGGCCGCCAGGCTGGCCGCGCCTCAGGACACTGGGAAAACAGTAGTCCGGATCTGGAAGGGCGAGGAGGTGGCAGGGGTGGGCCCCGACTGTGGCCAGGGCTTGCTGCAGGCGCCGGTCACTGGTTAGCAGGGCCAGGGCAGAGCGGCATGTGGAGAGGAAAGTCGTGCAATAGTCGGGGCACAGGCCGGGCAGGCTGCGGAGTGGGGTCTGGGGGTTCTCCGCATCGTAGAGGTGGGCGGCATAGGGCGAGCACTCCTGGAAGGGAATGCGAGCGTCGTGGGTGTGGGTCAAGGCTGGGAGTGCAGCAAAGCAAAATGTTCCAGAACCAAACCTTGAGGGTCGTGGTAGGGGCCCCCCTGCTCTGAACGAACACAGGAGGACCCCAAGCACCGATTTCCGCCTGAATGGATTTCCTGGCCTCCCTCGTTTCTACCCGGGCTGCAGATTGAGGAGCAACTGTCCAGAGGCAGGACCAAGGATGAGGCTCACGAATCCCCTGGACTTGCAGCTCCCCAAGGCTCACCCTTACACAGCATGGAAAGCAAGCGACCTGGGGAGCTTTGATCCAGGGAGCGGGGCCACTTGCCATTTCTTAGCTCTTAGGGGAAAAAAATGAGGACTCAGGAGTCTCCAGTGGGGGGTCGGGGGTGAGGGAGAGGAGACTCTGCTCTCCCCAGAGTGAGCAGAGAGGCATCAATATTCTCACTCAAGGTCACAAAACCACAAAATGCAGCTTGGGCCAGAGTGATCACAAAGTGTAAGAGTTAGCACAGCTTATGGGTGTTTGCCTTGCACATGGTCAACCAGGGTTCAATCCCGGGCATCCCATAGGGTCCCCCAAGCATGCCAGGAATGATTTCTGAGTCTAGAGCCAGGAGTAACCCCTGAGGGCCAATGGATGTGGTCCCCAAAAAAGTTGGAGCTGTACAAGGAGTGATAGTGACTCCAGACATGCCCCTCTAGATTCCTGAATCTTCACCCATGAAGAAGAGGTAAGAAGCTACATTAAGAATTATCCCTGGTGATCTACAGGGGGTTACCTGAAAAACTGCAAGATCCCTCCAAGGGCTGCTGGTTTGACTTCCTGAAGCTTGATGTCCAATATCAAGGGGAATTTTCCACCAGCTCATTCCCCAGGAATCAACCCAGAGTGAGCCCCAAGAGATAGGTGGATGTCAGACAATCCACGGCTGGCTTTTGTGTGAGAATGCTGAGTACTCCAGTTGGTGTGGGCCAGCACCCCCACTCAGGAATGCTGGCAGTAGGGCAGGGGGATGACACCTCCCCCCAGGGTGAGTCAAGAAACTGCTGGACCTCCCTGAGGGACCATCAGCCGGCCCCTGGTGGCAGAAGTACCCTGGCCCCTCCCACACCATCATCAGATTTTCCATGCCCTCAGGGGCCCTACACCTTATAAGCCTCCCAGAGAAGTCAGAGAATGCAGCCTGTATTTCCAGAAGATGGAGGAAACCCCTAGTCACCAGAGAACCCCGCAAGAGCTGTTGTAATGTCCCGACTCTCCCTGACCCTCCTAGCAAAGGGGGTGCACCAAGACCAGAAACCCAGAGCTGTAATGGATTCTACTCCCCCAAGTCAGAAGCCCACGCATAGAAGAAGTTAAAGGGGCTCCTCCAAGATAAGGAGACCCCAGAGCATCTCCCAGAGGCCCACACAGCTTGTAAGGGGCCATGACATTCTCCCACAGTTGTGTCCTTCCCACTTCCCATAGGCTACCTGGCAGAGGATGTTCTTAATGTAGCTGCCACACAGCTGGTGGTCCCCAGGGTCCAAGGTGCCCAGGATGGCCCTGAAACGAGCCGCCAAGCGCTGGTCACGCCGCTGATCACAACAGCCAAAGGACTTGTAGTCAGAGCAAAACTCCAGGGGCAGGTGCGGCCGGAAGGGGGGCCCGTAGTCCAGACACTGGGGATGGCCCTGCAGCCAGCCCACCTGGGCCACCAGGAGTGTGAGACAAAGAAAAGAAATGCAAGAAGATGTAGGGTGCCAGGGGGACCACCACCAGGGTGCCCCCACAGCATCAGGCCTCTGCTGCATTTGTTGCAAGGGAAGAAAGCGTCAGGGCTGTCACTCGGTTTGCAGCTTTGTGCTGAGCTGGTTCCCTCCCTCCTCCGGACTTTCCTTCCTTCTCCCCACGCCCCAAGTTCATGGAGGTGGTTTCTGGGCAATGTCCCTACTGTGACCCAGGTGGCTCCATTTGTGAAAACAGAGCTGTGTCCCCTGGTCCCTTCTGAGAAAGAGCTGGCCCAAGTCCCAACCCCAGTGGCTGATTTATTGGGGTGTATGGTTGGTTAGCCAAAAGGTACAGCTGTGCCAGGGAGCCAGGCGGCAGGTCATGAAAGCCACAAGGAATGTGAGTGTGTGTCCATCTGTCCAGGAAGCTCACACTTGAATAGTCCCTCCAGGGAGAGACCCCTGTATGTGTGCGTGTGTGTGTGTGTGTACCCAGGAAGCTCACACTTGATTACAGTCCCTCCAGAAAGAGGCCCATGTACCCCGCAGAGTCCCAGACACCAGGCTGGGAAGGCAAGTCCAGCTTCCTGGTTCCTAAAGGCCAGAGGAACTGAGCGCATCTGCAGGCTGCAGGGAGAGGCAGACTGAGCTGTCTGCTGGCTGGGGATCCAGGAGTTGGCCCCAAAGCTGGGAGAGAGAGCACAGTGCATAAGCCTTAAGGCCACTGCTAACAGGAGGAAAAAGTGAGACCAAGCAAACAGCCAAGAGGCATTGGAAACCTGGGAGCACGACATCAGGCAGCAGAGAACAGGGGTTGCCATTCACATAATGGGTTTATGTCCTGAGGATGTATCTACAAGCCCAGGATATGGCTACATGGCATCTCTATACCTGTGCTAGGCACAGGTTGAGGCATCATTTACGTTACTCAAGGATACTTAGTGGCCAATAAAAGGCACAGGGTCAGAGAAAGTACTGGGGACAATGTACTTGCCATATTCACAGCACAACCAGCTTTGATCTCCAGCACATCTGGCCCCCCAGGAATCACCAGGAGCAATCCCTAACCCCAGACGGGGTGATCCCTGTATTTAGTCAGGAGTTGGCCCTAAGCCCTGCTGGTGTGGCCCTCAAAGATCTTTCGTCATTGGAACTATACACACTGCTGATCTGCAGTTGTTTACTGTACATCGTTTGCACTTTATTACTCCAAATATTAATCCCTTCACCCTGTACCAAGTTCGAATCATGAAGCTAGAAAACTTCCTTCTCATTCTATGTAAGAAATGTTCTTCGGGGCCCAGAGAGATAGCACAGCGGCATTTGCCTTGCAAGCAGACGATCCAGGACCAAAGGTGGTTGGTTCGAATCCCGGTGTCCCATATGGTCCCCCATGCCTGCCAGGAGCTATTTCTGAGCAGACAGCCAGGAATAACCCCTGAGCACCACCGGGTGTGACCCAAAAACCAAAAAAAAAGAAATGTTCTTCCTGAAACACTGCTCAGTACCCACTGTCATTAATGCCAGTTCTATTCCAGGCATGTTTACTCAAAGGTGAGGTCATGTCCTGGCCTAGGAAGTCTCAAGCAGAAATATGGATGCCTGGACAATCAGTGAGTTCCTGGCACAGCGGCCTTCTTGGGAATAAAGCATGGCCGAGGATGCTGAGGCACACAAGATCTCCACATGGGGGCCCGGAGAGATAGCACAGCGTTGTTTGCCTCGCAAGCAGCCGATCCAGGACCAAAGGTGGTTGGTTCGAATCCCGGTGTCCCATATGGTCCCCTGTGCCTGCCAGGAGCTATTTCTGAGCAGACAGCCAGGAGTAACCCCTGAGCACCACCGGGTGTGGCCCCAAAACAAAACAAAAAACAAAACAAAAACAAAACAAAACAAAACAAAAAGATCGGCCCGGAGAGATAGCAATCCAGAACCTAAGGTGGTTGGTTCACATCCCGGTGTCCCATATGGTCCCCCGTGCCTGCCAGGAGCTATTTCTGAGCAGATAGCCAGGAGTAATCCCTGAGCACCACCGGGTGTGGCCCAAAAACCAAAAAAAAAAAAAAAAAAGATCTCCACATGGGCTGGAAAGACTCTCCCTGCTGTGACTGACCTGATGCCCATGTCCCTTTTTCCCTAATAAGCAGGGCATCGAAAAAAGAAAAGTCTCCTTCAGTAAAGAGTTTGAATGATTGTTTATGGAGTCTTTACACCATATTTGTAATTCACTTGAGTGGCACAGAATGCAAATCTTTCTCTAACCAAGCTGTGCACATTCCAGGTACACTGGATGGGTCCAAACAGGCACTTCATTTCTTCTTTATTTGCATTTCCTTGATTCATGCTGTCAATTCTCCCTTTATGTGAAAAACCTGGTCATGTCCTTAGCTCAGTTTGCTCTGCAGTCCTTGTCCTAGTCTTACTGAATTTTAATCACGTTTTTGTGAGTGTTGTAATTAATTGTTTATAGACTATATCCAATTTTCTTTAAAGAATTGTTTGCTGGGGGTCTGGAGCGATTGCACAGCGGTAGCATGTTTGCCTAGCATGCAACTAACCCAGGACAGATCTGGGTTCGATCCCCGGTATCCCATATGGTCCCCCAAGCCAGGAGCGATTTCTGAGCGCACAGCCAGGAGTAAACCTGAGTGTCACTGGGTGTGGCCCAAAAACAAAAAACAAAAACAAGAATCATTTGCTGGGGGGCTGGGAAGGTGGCGCTAGAGGTAAGGTGTCTGCCTTACAAGCGCTAGCCAAGGAACTGACCGCGGTTAGATCCCCTGGCGTCCCATATGGTCCCCCCAAGCCAGGGGCGATTTCTGAGCACATAGCCAGGAGTAACCCCTGAGCGTCAAACGGGTGTGGCCCAAAAACCAAAAAAAAAAAAAAAAAAAGAATCATTTGCTGGGCAAGAATGCTAGTACAGCAGGTTAGGCACGTGTCTTGCATATGGCCAACCCAAGTTCAATCCCCAGCATCACAATATGTTCCCCTGAGCCCATAAGAGTAATTTGTAAGTACAGAGCCAGGAGTAACCCCTGATTGCCAGGTGAACCCCCAAATCATAGCCAAACAAAAAGAATTTATTGCTTCTCTTAATGCACAACTAGAAATAAAAATATTATAAAAAATTCTAGGAATCCAGGGCCAGAGCAGTGGCAGAGTGGCAGGGTGTTTTTTTTGCTTTGCATGTGGCTGACCTAGGATGGACCTTGGTTTGATCCTCCGGTGTTCCATATGGTCCCCAAGCCAGGAGCAATTTCTGAGTGCATAGCCAGGAGTAGCCCCTAAGTGTCACCAGGTGTGGCCTAAAAACCAAATAAATAAATTCTTGGAATCCATTCTCACCTCAATTTTGATAGAGATCACAAGGTTTTGATTAAAGATTACAGGGACTAGTACTCTTATCATTTTGATCTGTTTAGGCTTTTGTCCACATCATCTGGGAAATTTCAGCCCTACAGACTCAACTCATATGTTTTCATTTACTATAGTTTGGTTCTGTGGACAGCTACTTGGTTCATAATATTAAAAGACTGTTGGTTGCTGATAGACATTACTTTCTAGCTATAAAGTACAGGATTAAAATTATTTAAAAAATATTGTTTGTCTCCCATTTTTTTGCAAATGACTTAACTTAATAGGACATAAGTCAATGAGAAATAACTGTGCTCTGCCATCTAACTAATGGAGTAACTCTAGAGTAATAGTAGTCAGTGAGTTAGTTCACACAACTCAAATACCAGTTACTCCATCAGGTAAGGCTTAAGAGCCAAGACAAGACTGAACAAACAGTCCACAATCACACTATGTTCTAAAGCTCAGCACCTATTCTGAGAAAGCTGGTCTAGACTCTCCATGGTGTTTTGCCCAGTGGCTATGCTCTGTGGCCTGGGGACACTATTTTACTGTCTTCTCTACTGTCTTGTTGACTGCACACTGGCTTCCAAGAGGAAAGAGAGGGAAATATCAGCTCTATAGCATGTGCTAAGTAGAAAATAAGAACACCACTAGATCCAATGATGTCCTTCAATCTGGAGACTATTTGGTACCAAAGTGCCATGTCTTGATGCAAAATAAAAAAAGGAGACGTTTTAGGAAGCCTCTCTTCACGGCCAAAGAGATAGCACAGCAGTAGGGCATTTGCCTTGCATGCAGCTGACTCAGTATGGATGGTGGTTCGAATCCCAATATCCCATATGGTCCCCCCATGCCTGCAAGAGCAGAGCCAGGAGGAACCCGAGCGCCACTGGGTGTGGCCCCAAAACAAAACAGAAACAACAAAACCCTCTCTTCTCTGTACCCCAAATTCCACAGCAGAATTCATCACTGATCCATTTTTCATAGTGAAATACTTCATAGGGTTTGTTGAGACTCTAAAAGATACTGGACTTAAGAGAAAGTACAGTGAGTTTGCATGCAGCTAACACGGATTCAATCCCAATACCCCAAATGGTCCCCCAAAGCCAGAAATAAGCTCTGAGCATCACTGGGTATGATCCAAAAATATAAGATTCTAAAATATAAATGCATTTTACAATCCAAATCGAGTTTCTTTATATAATAATAAAAGGCAAAATACATGCAAAGAGCTATATAATGTTTATAAAACTGCATTCCCTCATTAAAGTTTTATTAAAATATTCCTTAATAAATAATAGTACAAAAAGGCAAATACTGAAAAAGAGTAAAGGCAGTGAATTTTTTTCTCTGACAGAATTCTGGCAACCACTCAAGCCATCATGAAATAGAAAATACATTACTAACCTGCTGATCTAGAACTCTGCAGCTTTTAATCTAAAATGACTAAAATTCGGTATCAGTCTCATAGATTTACAATACTAAACTTTTTCACTAATTTCTTCATCTGTTTGATTTTCTTCTTTAAGATTTGATGATCTTGTTTTGAAATATAGCGAAAATATCTACAACCTAAAAAAAAGGCAAAACCCCAGTTTGAAATGTTAGCATCAAATTCTTGGAAAGTTTCCCTTTCTCAGCACCAGCATATTAATAACCATGAAGATGACTGGGGGTTGCTAAAATGCTCATGGATTGAGAACCTGCTTTCTAAATGGGAGGCCCAGGGAGCTGACCCTCAAGTGCAGAGTTGGGAGCACTACAGTTTGGCACCCTCAAACTAAAGAAAAATGAAAATATATTTATTACCTATCTAGACCAAAATACCATACACAAATTATAAGAACTATTGCCACAGAAAACAGTGCTTCTACTGCAAGCAGAGACAAAAGTCTTTCTTTCTTATTTGGTGGCTGAGGGTGGGAGTTTGGGTCTACACCTCACCTAGCTATGCTTAATGAGCACTCCTGGTAGTGCTTGGGGGACCATATGGGGTACTGGGGACCAAACTGAATCTGCCTCATACATACCCTATATATAAAAAGAGTGGTTCTACTTTAACGAAAACAAAATTCACAGAAGTCTGCTTCTAGCAAGGTAACAAAAAGCTAAAAAGAAATTTGGTCTGACTCTAATGCACAGGGGAAAAGCCAGTCAATTCCACATTCCTCCTTTGCCTTCAATCCAGCAGAATTGAGATCACAGAGACCCGAAGCCTGAACAAGGAGACAAGGAGCCCCCAAGAGAGATGGGCCACGGGCCCTAGCAAGGGCAAGGGGAGGACTCCCCAGCCAAATGAGCCTGGAGTGAAATCAGGTGACGAGGGTGGAATGATGGAAACGTACATGAGAAACAAATGCACAACTGAGGGGCTTGCTCCCATCTCACATTTTCAGGCATAATTGTGTTCAGTAATTAGAGAGAACTTCTGAATTTTTCCTTAAGAAAGTGTCAGGGAATAAATAAATTTAAAAAATTTAAGTAAAAAGATGTTGGGTCAGCCTTGGTCATTTCAAAATTTCCCAGAAACTCTATCTAGAAAAAAAGAAAACAAAAATACACGTACCTTTTCCTAACAATATTCCAGCTACCAGAGCTTTCTCACAAGCCAATGTTTTCTCCTCCTTCCAATCACTTTTTGCCCAGAACAAGCTGAAGTGAAAGTTTGGCCACCAACTCTTCCTGGAGTTCCACTCTTCTTCAACCCAGGCCAAGTGATCCCTGGGAAAGAAGTGTCAAAATGGAATGAATGATAATGGCAGGGGCAATTGTACAGCAGACACTAGACTTAAGCATGTTTGACCTGGATTCAATCCCTGGCATCCCATATAGTTAATCCCCTGAGCACCAACAGGAGTGAGTCTTGCATGCAGAACTAGGAGTAATTCCTAAGTTTTGCCAGGTGTGACCCAAAACAGAAAAAAAAATTTTTAAAAAGAGAATGTTAATGACAGAGAGACAGAGACAGATCTGTTGGTAGATTCTGGATTTAAGTAGCATTGATGGAATAAAGACAAGAAAACTGCAAATTAACATTCTGAGTATGGCCATGTACAGTGTATTCTTAAAATTAAGTCCTTGATAGTTCTAATGACATCTCATTTC
Organism: Suncus etruscus; assembly: GCF_024139225.1. Lineage (NCBI taxonomy): Eukaryota > Metazoa > Chordata > Mammalia > Eulipotyphla > Soricidae > Suncus > Suncus etruscus. Next base: position 52,736,204 of record NC_064850.1, read on the forward strand.
CCACTCAACAGAAAAGACTGTAAACAGACAACATGGCAAGGCCTGGATTGAGATAAAATCCTAGGTTCAGAAATTTCATTTATTATTTACATGATCTTAGCCAAATTGCTTCGTCTCTCTGCACTTCCCCTGAGGATGTTAATAGCACTCAAACTCATACACAGTTTTGAAGATTAAGCTGGGCTCCATTAGAGTAGGTTTCACTTAAAGTTCTCTACATGCACTGAGTATACATAATACAGTATATTTTCAATAAATGTTAGCAATCAATATTATCTAAAATTATCTAATAAAATTTTACTTTAAATTATATGCCAGTGTGAATGAATATATAAATCAAAATTCTATTATTATATAAATACATAAATGTAGCAGGTCAGCCCCTGAAGAGGTTGACTGATGGAGGGATGGAGAATGAGGCCCTTTTCTTCCAGCTCGGAGCACGCGTCTGCCACCCTGTCTAGCCCATGGTTCTGAGGTGAAACGGCGGGTAAACAGCTCGCAGACAATCAGGCTCCTGGAAATATTTGCTTTATTCGGATGGACAAAACTGAAGTCCAAAGACTCAGATTCAGTTCCAGCCAGCAAAATGCTCCCGGCCTTCCACAGACTCCTGTTTTTATACTCCAGAATCAGGTCCCACCCAATGGTGGGATCAGATACCAACCAATGGTGAAAGCAGAATCAGGTCCTACCCTAGTGTGGGGGCAGAATGCCAGGTCACACCCTAGGGTAGGGCACAATCACCTAATCAGTTTAGGGTGAGCAACATAGTAATCCCCCAAAATATTTACATACACAACAATTCCCCCTTTTGTTTTTAGTAAACAAACAATATTGTCTACAATTATTAAAAGAAAAATTAGTCACTAATAAAAGAGCGGCTGTTTGCATAAGCGCATCACAGCGCATCACAGGAAAATGTAAAGAAAAACTTCTAACCTAAGCACAGGGTGTCTAAAACCAGAAACATGTATCAAGGAATCAACTACAAGCTCCTGAGAAGATAAATCTAAGACGTACATAGATCTTTCGAAGAGACACCAGAAAGGTTGTGTAGCAGGCAAGAAGAAGCACCTTTTCTTTATTTGTTGTTGTTGTTGGTGGTGGTGGTGGTCGTTTTTGGGTCACACCTGGCAGTGCTCAGGAGTTACTCCTGACTCCACGTTCAGAAATTGCTCCTGGCAGGCACGGGGGACCATATGGGACACCGGGATTCGAACTGATGACCTTCTGCATGAAAGGCAAACGCCTTACCTCCATGCTATCTCTCCGGCCCCAGCCACGTGGCTTCATCCCCCATGAAGCCGGCGAGTTCCAGGCCCAGGTGAAATCACTTACTCACACGCAGGCTTCAGGAAGAATCATCTTTATTCAGGCCCTAGCCACCACATGTGTGTGGCCTACTCATAACCTTTTAAGCATTCAGCCATCTTCCTCAAAGCGCCCAGCAGGGCCAAAAGGCAAAGAACCTTAATCCCCTGGCTTCTGGGTTTATCTACCTATTCCAAGACCCCTCCCAGGAATGGGCCGGGTCTTGCAGGTAAAGTCACACCTATTATCTGGTTCCCAAGACCCCTCCCAGAAATGGGTGGGTCTCAGATAAGTACCCTACATTTCCTCCTTTTTTGAAATATAAAAAGAGCCTTTTGTAATTTTGACTCCACCTTTAGCCAAAGGTGGGTTAATATTTTTATACAGCAACGTAATAAAGTGAAAATTAATATACCAGCCCTTTTTAAAAACATATTTTTGCAAAATATACTTTACACTTCTAACCTAAAATTCTATTAATGCTTTTTTACCAAGCACTATTCCGGAACTTTCAAGTTCCTATACTTTTAAACTATATTGGGGGAACTTTTTGTTCCTAAAAACCTTTCCTATACACAAGTACTACAGCATAAATGCTTAACATACATTTTAAAAACAGGCTAAGTACATTAAAATACACAGTAAAACATTTTGCAATTAAAATTATTAACTATGAAAGACAACAAAACACATTTAAATTATAAAGAAAATGACTAAGACAAAGATGCAGGTGGTTAGAAATCAGATGTTTAAATGGGCTAAGCTGTATTACCTCCCTTTATTTTTTATTTTTTAACCACTAACTAACTAAAACTTATTCCATCACCAACTATTAGTAAAATATAAGACTACCCGCTTAGTTCCTATACTTAAAATCATAAGTTTAGATGCTGGTTTGTCTCACGCTGATCTCACCACGTGGCTTTTGTAAGCTTGCTGGTTTGTCCCACGCTGATTTCACCACGTGGCTTCCTTTTAGTTTCAGGCCCCGCAGACGGTTCTGTAGACCATGAGGTTGCAGGTTTTCAGGCTTGCCACGGAGCAAAGCTGAGCTAAGGCGTTTCTGCTTCTGGGCTGATAACTTTTCGCCGCTTTTCCCCTCAGGGCAGCACTTAGCAAGCCAGTTTATGGCCACAGCTTTTTTGCAGAGAGCTTTTGGATGTTCAAAGTTCAAAGTTATTTAAACTAAAAGTTCAGTCCGAAATTTCCAAAGCCGAAATCCAAATTCAAGCTGAAGGTTGTTCTCAGAAAATCAGTCCACTTTAAATACAGTCTTTTTTCTCCTCCGTTTCCAATTTAAACTTTTAATCAGTTTTTGTACAGGCCGAGGTTTTTGTTTCTTGTAACAAAGTTTCAGTTCTGGGCCTGGGATGGGAGTGATACAAGTTTTCAACTCCCCTGTATTACTGAAATTTGTGCCCCTAGAAGGGGTCGTGGCCATCTTTAAACATGGCTTCACGTGGTCAAACCCTTTGGGCTGATTCCATTTGAAAAGAGCCAAAATCAAACAGTAGAGCAGAAATCTCACCATATTCGCTGTTTTCTTGGGTCCAGGATTCAGGTCAAAGTTTGGGCGCCAGATGTAGGGTACTTATCTGAGACCCACCCATTTCTGGGAGGGGTCTTGGGAACCAGATAATAGGTGTGACTTTACCTGCAAGACCCGGCCCATTCCTGGGAGGGGTCTTGGAATAGGTAGATAAACCCAGAAGCCAGGGGATTAAGGTTCTTTGCCTTTTGGCCCTGCTGGGCGCTTTGAGGAAGATGGCTGAATGCTTAAAAGGTTATGAGTAGGCCACACACATGTGGTGGCTAGGGCCTGAATAAAGATGATTCTTCCTGAAGCCTGCGTGTGAGTAAGTGATTTCACCTGGGCCTGGAACTCGCCGGCTTCATGGGGGATGAAGCCACGTGGCTGGGGCCGGAGAGATAGCATGGAGGTAAGGCGTTTGCCTTTCATGCAGAAGGTCATCAGTTCGAATCCCGGTGTCCCATATGGTCCCCCGTGCCTGCCAGGAGCAATTTCTGAACGTGGAGTCAGGAGTAACTCCTGAGCACTGCCAGGTGTGACCCAAAAACGACCACCACCACCACCAACAACAACAACAAATAAAGAAAAGGTGCTTCTTCTTGCCTGCTACACAACCTTTCTGGTGTCTCTTCGAAAGATCTATGTACGTCTTAGATTTATCTTCTCAGGAGCTTGTAGTTGATTCCTTGATACATGTTTCTGGTTTTAGACACCCTGTGCTTAGGTTAGAAGTTTTTCTTTACATTTTCCTGTGATGCGCTGTGATGCGCTTATGCAAACAGCCGCTCTTTTATTAGTGACTAATTTTTCTTTTAATAATTGTAGACAATATTGTTTGTTTACTAAAAACAAAAGGGGGAATTGTTGTGTATGTAAATATTTTGGGGGATTACTATGTTGCTCACCCTAAACTGATTAGGTGATTGTGCCCTACCCTAGGGTGTGACCTGGCATTCTGCCCCCACACTAGGGTAGGACCTGATTCTGCTTTCACCATTGGTTGGTATCTGATCCCACCATTGGGTGGGACCTGATTCTGGAGTATAAAAACAGGAGTCTGTGGAAGGCCGGGAGCTTTTTGCTGGCTGGAACTGAATCTGAGTCTTTGGACTTCAGTTTTGTCCATCCGAATAAAGCAAATATTTCCAGGAGCCTGATTGTCTGCGAGCTGTTTACCCGCCGTTTCACCTCAGAACCGTGGGCTAGACAGGGTGGCAGATGCGTGCTCCGAGCTGGAAGAAAAGGGCCTCATTCTCCATCCCTCCATCAGTCAACCTCTTCAGGGGCTGACCTGCTACATAAACATGCAATTTTGACAGCTGAATTGAAGCTCAGGCACGGCCATGTGCTCATCACTGAGGGATAAAGAGACAGTACAGTGAGTAGAGTACTTTCTGTGCATGTGGCTGATCTGGGTTGATCCCCACACCCCATGAGGTCCCAGGAGCCCACCAGGAGTGATATCTAAGTTTAGAGCCAGGAGTAAGCCTTGAGCAATACAGGGTGTGGCCAAAAATAATTAAGCAAATACAGAACTGGAGATTAAAAGTAAATTAATACATGTCTCTGTCTTCAAAGACGTGATGATTAAGGCCAGGGAAATGCTAAGAGTTCATGGGCTGGCTGGAGCACAGTGTGCACAGGATTTGGGAGTTAATTCACCCATAGGAGCAGCACCCCATCACTCCACCCATCCTCCTGGAGTACTGACAGAAGATTCTAAACAAAGCAAACTAAGTTGACAAAGATATTTCATTATCAGCACCATTCTAGCTGCAAGAGCAAGTCACATCTACAGTTTTCCTAATAAAAAACCAAAAAAAATAACATTTCTGTTTGAAACCATCAACCGCTGAGATGAGGATGATCCAAAGGGCAGCCTTAAACTGTAGGATCCGAGTATCATATCCAGCTCACGCTGGGATTGAGTGCAAGAACAAGCCAGGACAGGCTGGCTTGCACCAAGCCTGTGTTCTCTCTTGAACACTATCTCGCTGTGTGTCTTTCTATGGGCTCCTTCTACTCTCTTTCTCTCGCCTCACATGTTTCTAAGGAAGTTCAGTAGAAATAGTCTCTCTTCTCTTCCCCTCCTCTTCCTCCCTCTCTCCCTCCACTACCCCTGCCCCCTATACTGTAATGCAACTGCCAAGACATGGCTGTGAGGAGGAAGCAGGTGGCATGTAAAGGATGGAGGGCACCTTCTCAGCCCTTTTCCCTTCTGAAACATTCCGAGTGATGAGCGGGCAGCTATCTCAACCATCCCCATAGCATCAAGTCCTCATGAAGGCAGGGAGACGGCTCAAATGGCTAACTAAATACATGTCTCACACACGAGTGTGAGGTCATTTCCACATCAGGGGGTCTCTGTAGCACTGCCAGGGGCAGGCCCTGAGCACTGTCCAGTGAGCTCCAAAACCAAAACTCTCATAGCACAGATCCTGATCAGTAGCATTTCTTGTAGTTATGTTTGTGACTGTTCTTCCCTGCTTCAATTACACTAATAAAACAGACAAAGACACAGTTCAAGAAACCCCCAAAGGACCAGTCAATGGCCCAGGGTGGGCATCTGTCTGGAAGTGCCTTCTTGGCTCGAGCCACACCAAGGCCTAGCCAGAAGCACCAAAAAAGCACAGGACTGGCCACGGTTACAGCAGTGGCAACAGCAGACAGAAGGAGAGTGAAGAAGAATAACATCGAGGGTTGGGACAGTGCACGGAGGTCTAGGATTCATCACTGGAAACACAAGTTCTCCACAATATAAAGCAACAATAATAACAATAATAGGAGAGATGGATAGGAAAGTGAAAGCAGACAATTGGAGGAACTTAATTAAAACAAAAGATCTTAAAATACAAATGATTTGGGGCCGGAGCGGTAGCACAGCGGCAGTGCATTAGCTTTGCACGTGGCTGACCTAGGATGCACTGCAGTTCGATCCCCCAGTGTCCCATATGGTCCCCCAAGCCAGGAGCAATTTCTGAGCGCATAAACAGGAATAACCCCTGAGCATCACCAGGTGTGGCCCAAAAAAACAACAACAACCAACAAAAGATACAAATGGACTTTAAGTCCCATAAAGGGCTGGGAGGTGATTCAAAAGGACTCAAGCACATGCTCTGCACTGGATGGGGCCCCTAAGGTTTCCCAAACCATCAGGGATGGTGCACGCCACATTCCGAACAAAAACACTGACTTCATTTAAAATGAACATGAAGAGATAGCATGGAGGTAAGGTGTTTGCCTCGCATGCAGAAGGTCGGTGGTTCAAATTCCGGCATCCCATATGGTCCCCCGAGCCTGCCAGGAGAGATTTGTGAGTGTAGAGCCAGGAGTAACCCCTGAGCGCTGCCGGGTGTGACCAAAAAAAAAAAACAACATACATAAATATATAAATAAATAAATAAATAAATAAATAAATAAATAAATAAATAAATAAATAAAAATGAAAATGGTGGGGTCGGAGTGGTGACGCAGGCAGTAAGGCATCTGCCTTGCCAGCGCTAGCCTAGGACAGACCACTGTTCGACCAAAATAAATAAATAAATAAACAAACATGGCAGCTCTTAGGAAAATGCACTCACAATGATCCATTAAGGTCTGTCTTACTTACTCCATTAAGGTGTGTCTGAGGCATTTTGCCAAATATTTCCAGGCAGTTATGTTTTTCGTGCACCCAGCAAAATCTAAGACTCCAAACAAGACTTCCAGCCCCAGTTTATGATGTTCTTCTTTTCCTGCAATGATTACAACAATGGAAAATTACATAAAATATCAACATGCACAAAGCTAACAGATCTGTTACCAGGTACAGAAATACCGACTCATCAACCTTCTGGGGCTTTGAACGCTGTCAACACTTTGGAAATATCCCCTTGTTTGCTCTTATAGATTGGTCTAGTATCTCTGTCCATGCTAATAAAAACAAGGGAGTATACTCAAATCCTTCACAGGCTCATGGGGCTACGGAAATAGCATAGACTGGAGGGTGCTTGCTTTGCACACAGCTGACCAGGTTTCAATTCGCTGACACCTCATATGGTCCCCCAAATCCACCTGAAGTGATTCCTGAGTGCAGAGCCAGGAGTTAGCCTGAGCACTGCTGGGTGGGGCCCCTAAACAAAACAAAACTAAATTAAGAAAAAATCCGGGGCCAGAGTAATTGATAGCATTTGCCTTGCATGCAGACGACCCAGGCTTTATCTCCAGGATTCTATATGGTTCCCCAAACTAGCTAGGAGTGATCCCTGAGTGCAGAGCCAGGAGTAAGCCCTGAGCACCACTGGGTATGACCTCAAAACCAAAATAAATTTTGTGGGCTTTTTGTTTTTGTCTTTTCCTTTTTTTTCCAAAATAAATTTTAAAAAGCTGCACAAGTTCTAGATTCCTCAAGACATAACCTATAGTTCCTGCCCCATATGAGTATTTTATTTATAGCTTCATCTATTAGGATAGGATCAAGGCACTAGAAGTACCTATCAAACTTAAGCTGACTTTCTCCTATAAAGAAGTAGATTCTCCACTAAAATTTCTTAGAATTATTGTAGTTCAAGATACACATTTACAACAGCATCCACACTTATGGTTTTGGTGTACAGAGTAACCACACTTCACCCCCACCAATGCTCGGACCTTCCACAACCATCTAAACACTACTTTCTGCCACCTCTTCATTCCATACTCACCCCTGGCCTGCTGTTCTGCTTTAGAATCCAAGGCCAGGAGCCTATTATCCCTGGACGCTATCTATTTCCTGATTTGGTTTTCTCACATTCCACAAATGAGAGGAGAACAAAGCATGTTGCATTATATACTGAGCTGAAAACCAATAGGGATTAAAACCAAGGTGAATTATAGAAACTGAAGACAGTTCTTTCACTACAGCCTAATAGTGTATCACAGGGGTCAGCCACCTTTTTTTCTAAAAAGTTCCTATAAAAACAATAAAGTTTCAAGAGCTTAGCTAGCAGGTTCTACTAACTCCAGCAAAAGAACAGTGCCATGCTGAGAAAAGGACCAGAAACAAGCACAAAGGAAGGAGAGAGCTAGCTCTAGGGCTGAAGCAATAGTCCAGCAATCAGGGCACTTGCTGGCATGTGGCTGACCTGGGGTTAGTCCCCAGCATCACTTCTGATATCCCAAACACAGCCAGGAATGATCGCTGAGCACAGAGCCAAGAGTAATAAAATTCAACAGCAGTTGACTCATTAAAATAGGCAAGGAGGATGGAGCTGGCAAGACAGCGCATCGGTAGGGCATTTGCCTCGAATGCAGCTGACCCAGGACGGACCTGAGATACCATAATTGCCGGCATATAAGACGACTGGGCGTACAAGATGACCCCCTAATTTTGCAGTTTAAACATAGGTTTAGGCCTATATTCGCTGTCAGACAGAACGTTCCTGTGCTGCAACTGTATGTACCACAGTGAGCCAATCACAACAAGCAAAGGTTCAAAGGTTATACTGTAATAGACTTCCTCTCTGACTCTGGCCAATCTGAGCAGGCTTTTGACAGTGTAGATTCCGGTCGAGAACATTGTCTAATTTGCATGCATAAAAAGCCTGCTTGGATTGGCTGAGTTAGAGAGGCGGTCTGAGCAGCCTTGCAGTGATTGGTGCAGGATCGAGTTGGAAAATTCGTTTTGTGGCAATATTCAGACAATTTTCGTTTAGTGACATATTGAAACATTTTTCGGGATATACTCATCGTATAAAACGACCCCCGATTTTCGGTTGACTTTTTTTTGTTTCAAAAGTCGTCTTATATGACAGAAAATACGGTATATCCCCGCCGTCCCATATGGTCTCCCAAGCCAGGAACTATTTCTGAGTGCATAGCAAGGAGTAACCCCTGAGCATCACCGGGTGTGACCAAAAAAAAACAAAAAAAACAAAAAAAAACAATAAAATAAAATAGGCAAGGAGTGAAGTTGGTCCTTTGGGCTATATAAAAAGTCTGGAGGTCCCCAGTCTACAGTATGAACATATAAAGAAATAAACAAACATTACCTGATTTTCTCAGTAATCTATGGAATTCTAACATCAGAGTATGAGATGGTACAATCTGATATAAAATCTGGAAAAAAATAATGTGATTATTTTTCAGTATAATCTAAAGCAATGGTCCTCAAACTACGGCCTGCGGGCCACATATTGTATTTATTCCCATTTTGTTTCTTCACTTCTAAATAAGATATATGCAGTGTGCATAGAAATTTGTTCATAATTTTTGTTTTTACTATAATCTGGCCCTCCAACAGTCTGAAGGACAGTGAACTGGCCCCTTGTTTAAAAAGTTTGAGGACCCCTGATAAAGGCATTTTTCAAATTTCATATTGCTTTCCGGAGAAAATTCTGTCTTAACATGCCTTCAATACACAGATTTAAAGGACACCTGGCTTGGGCTGGAGAGAGAATACATCAGGTAAGGAGTTTGCTTTACATGTTACAAACCCAGGTTTAATTCCCAGCACCTTGAGTACCACCAGGAGTGATCCTTGAGTTCAGAACCAACCAGGAGTAAGACCTGGGCACAGATAGGACCAGAGTGATAGCACAGTAAGTAGGGCATTTGCCTTGCATGTGGCCAACCCGGGTTCAATTCCCACCTTCCCAAGCCTTCCAGGAGTAATTTCTGAGTACAGAGCAAGGAGTAACCTCAGTGCCACTGGGTGCAATCCAAAACCCAAAACAAACATATAAAAAATATCAGAAATGGTGATATATGTTAATTAAATTATAATCAAGGTGATGTTCAAAAATTAGCAGCAGGGGCGGGTGAGGTGGCGTTGGAGGTAAGGTGTCTGCCTTGCAAGCGCTAGTCAAGGAAAGACCGAGGTTAGATCCTCCAGCGTCCCATATGGTCCCCAAGCCAGGGGCAATTTCTGAGTGCTTAGCCAGGAGTAACCCCTGAGCATCAAACGGGTATGACCCAAAAAACCAAAAAAAAAAAAAAAATTAGCAGCAGAACTTTCAACTAGGGTAATAACAGTTCCCTCCTCACTTCCCTGCTTCATCCTGGGACAACAGAATCAAGGCTGGGGTGATCAAGGGCAGGGGCTGCCTGGAGACCCCTCCTCAGTTTATCCCAAGTACCAACCATGGGGCTTAGTTTTCTGTTAGTGCTCCATCACTCAGCAGCGAGGCAAGAACATTCTAAAGTAGACCTGCTCCAAGGCAGAAAGAACAAGGACGCACCTTGAGCACACTTATCAGTTTCTCTCTTGGCGCCTTCTCTCTCTTTAGGAAGTTGTAGAGGTAGATATGGGCATTGGGATTGGACGGAAATTTTTCATCATAGGCGTAATTCGTGAGTACCTCTCGGGCTCCATCTCGATCCCCATAGAAATCCAGCATCTACATTTTTAAAAAGTCACAATACTATTACCTCACATCTGTAAATCTGCCTGAAATGATGCAGAACTAGAAACCTGCAAGCCAAGCATGACTTAGAGACCTACAAGCAGGACTTAGAGAATTACAGGCAGGATTTAGCACCCAGAAACCCACAGTGATACCAGTTCTGGCTTCCACAGGAACTGAACAGCTCCATGGAACCAAGTTCACGTACAAAAAAGTCTACATAGCTTTCCATTCTTTTCCTTATATTTGTTTCTGAAAATATAGCAAGGCAATCTAACTACTGTTCTTGTGAGAAATGAAGCCACTAACAAAAGGTGGATGGGAGTCCACACTCCCCCCTCCATCAATCACCCACAAGTGAATGGCATCCTCTCCACTCACATCCTCACTCTCTTTACATGGGAATTCCTGGGCTCATTGGCACTATTCAGAGATGATCTCCAACAGTACATTTATCTCTTTCACACTTATCAAATATCCCCAAAGCAAATGATTTTGAAGATTTAGACCCGGCTCGGTGCCAGGTCCCAAACAAGATGACATCCTTTGGAATTTTCCAAAAGCCATTAAGCTCCATCCCCTTCACTGGGACCTAGTTTCCTATTTTGTCCTTTGACCTTTGATAATTCAATACATATTCTGCTTTGCTTTTAAGACCTACAAGAATATATAATTGGGTCCAGAAAGATACAACAGGGGTTAAGACATAGGCCTTGCATGCAGATGACTGTGCTTTGATCTCTGATACCACATAACTCCCCAAGCACTCTTAAGGTGTGCCCTAGAGCAGCATTTTTCAACCACTGTGTGCCATGAGATATTATCTGGTGTGCCATGGGAAAAATTCCAATTTCATCCGTAACATGCGCTTTGTCTCACAAATAGACCAATCATTAGATTATCATTAGTATTTCATAATAAAATAATTATAAAATAATTTCTTTGTATTTGATTCCTATTCAAGAGAATTATTTTATATATAGTCAGTATAGGCACAGAGTTAAATTTTTTTTAACATTTTCTTTTTTATTTATTTATTTATTTTTTTATTTTTTTATTTTTTTTTGGTTTTTGGGCCACACCCGGTGGTGCTCAGGGGTTACTCCTGGCTGTCTGCTCAGAAATAGCTCCTGGCAGGCACGGGGGACCATATGGGACACCAGGATTCGAACCAACCACCTTTGGTCCTGGATCGGCTGCTTGCAAGGCAAACGCCGCTGTGCTATCTCTCCAAGCCCTTTTTTAACATTTTCTAATGGTGGTATGCCTCGTGATTTTTTTTTTGAAAAAAAAGTTTGAAAAACACTACCCTAGAAACCCTCAATTTCCATCAAGGTGTCCCATTCTCCCTGGATAACCACAGAGTCAGAACATCACCACAGTCTCAGCTTTGATGTCAAATATCAGATCAAGCAATTGAGACCAGAGGAGACCTGGGGCCTCTTGGGCATTGCTTAGACAGCTGCCCCCACCCCTACCACCAAAATAAATAACAGTGCTGGAGAGAGAGTACCACCCCCCCATCCCTAAAAAAAAATAATAATAATAAAATTAAAATAAACCAAACAGGGCAGAAAGATAGTACCAACCTCATCAACAAATTAAACAAGAGGTAGGGTTGGAGAGACAGTGTCACCCCATCACCAAACTAAAACCATTAAGCTCTTGCCTGCACCTGGCCAATCCAGAACTGATCCCTAGCAGTACATATGGTTCCACCAGCCCTGTCAGGAGTGATCCCTAAGCACAGAGTCAGCAGAAAGCCATGAGAACTGATAAGTATGGCCCAAAACAAAACAACAACAAAAATATTCACCTAACTAGCTTTTGAAATTCTGTTATCATTTTATAATTGCTATTCAATCGTGAAATGGAATAACATTTACAGTATACTAGAAAATTAAGATTATTCAGACCAAAATTATGACATATTTTTGCCCATTAAAAATATATTTTCCCTGTAATTTGTTTTTATCAAAATTAGGCTAAAACAAAATAAAATTAATAAAACATTATGAAAAGTCTACTTACCTCCACATAACTTTTCACAAAAGGATCCCAAACTCCAGGAATTTGAATCAATGAACCAAAGTTCATAGATGTCTTCCAGCTACTGTTGCGCATATTCTGGGAAGCAGTGTTATAAGCATAATCATCCTCATCTATCCAAAGAAAAGATTTTCCACAGTCAGTTACTACTGAACACTTCCGATGAATTAGTTATCAGGAGCTGCCTACCAGAAAAGTCTGCACTCACAGTAAGTTTTAACATTCAAATAATTCTTCAAGAGAACTAGAAAGGACACTTCCCAATTTATTCTGAGACTAACATTAATTACCCTGACCAAAAAAAGCATATCTAAACAACTGTCTTATATATATAGATATAAAAATTCAGAACAAAATTCCAGCCAAATGAATGCAGTAACATACAATAAATGATGTACCTATCAAATACAAATGGAACTTACTCTAAGAATTGCAAAACTGGGGCCGGGCGGTGGCGCTAAAGGTAAGGTGCCTGCCTTCCCTGCGCTAGCCTTGGACGGACCTCGGTTCGATCCCCCAGTATCCCATATGGTCCCCCAAGCCAGGAGCAACTTCTGAGCGCATAGTCAGGAGTAACCCCTGAGCGTTACCGGGTGTGGCCCAAAAACCAAAAAAAAAAAAAAAAAAGAATTGCAAAACCAATGCAACACCTCTAAAATCAACGGAACAAGGAATACAGAGACACATTAATTATCACTACTCATGCAGCATAAGTTCAGGACAATATGGTGACCCTTCATGATGAAAACCTAACTCTTAGAAATGGAAGGAATTTTTCAAAGTGATTAAGTTATCTATAAAACCAGGCTATAGAGAGAGCACAGTGGTAGGGCATCTGCCTTGCATACAGCCAATTCAGGACAGATGGTGGTTAAATTCCCGGCAACCCATATGGTCCCCTGTGCCTGCCAGGAGTGATTTCTGAGCACAGAGCCAGGAGTAACCCCTGAGCACTGCCGGGTGTGACCCAAAAAAGAAAGTTATCTAAAAAACTGACTGCAGTAGGTGTTCTCTTACCTCAGTAGGAAGCACCACAGTCTCCTAAGCTAAAAAACCTGCTCTAGGGGGCAGAGGTAGAAAAGAGGGGATGGTACTTGCCTTGCATATGGCCAATTCTGTTCCATCCTGGCACAATATGCAGTTTCCTGAGCACTTCCAGGGGTGATTTCTCAGTGCACTGCAGGTATGACTCCAAAACAAAAACAAACTCAATCCACTCTAACATCTGATCTAAATCAGACCTAATAGTCAAAAAGTGCATATAGTACAGACCAGAAGTCCTCAAACTTTTTAAACAGGGGGCCAGTTCAGACCATTGGAGGGCGAGACTATAGTAAAATCAAAACCTATGAACAAATTCCTATGCATACTGCATACATCTTATTTTGAAGTAAACAAAACGGGAACAAATACAATATGTGGCCCACGGTCCATAGTTTGAGGACCACTGGTACAGAGTGTCTTCCTCTCTTACCATTTCTAGTATGTTCCAAGGCAATTCAGCAAATATTTGGAACACACACTTACTCACACACACACACACACACACACACACACACACACACAGGAAGGAAAAGCAAAACTATCTCTATTTGCAGGTGGCATGATATAGTGTGCAAAAATTCCTAAGAATCCATTAGTAAGATCACAAGGTTACAAGATCTAAGATCAACTTGCACTAGTACAATTGGCATACGGCCAACCTGAGATTAATCAATCCCCAGCACATCCTACAGTCCCCAAGCTATGCCAGGAGTGATTCCTGAATGCAAAACAAGGAATGAGGCCTGTAAAAAGCTGGCGGAGGCCCACAACAAAGAGAGGGAAGAGAGAGCAAGAGCAAGAGACCCACCCCTCTGCTCTCCACTCACAGCCTGCACTGCCCAGCCATACTATGGTGTTGGAATCACAACAGCAGGCTCTGGAGTCTCTCTCAAATGCACACATGCAGCAGGTGCTCCACTGCTGAGTAATGTCCCAGACCTGAAAGAGGATCTTGGGGAAAACAGATCTCCTGATCTAAAGTCCCCACATAAGGGGAATCCTGGACTTCACGTTCAACTCAGATAGGCCACACAGCAAGAAAATCCCAGCCAATCCCTAACATATATTTGTGTTATCAATCCTGAATTTGATAACAAAATTAGTCTCGGCTTATATATAAAGATCACCTGAAGACCCCAGTGTACACACACACACACACACACACACACACACACACACACACACGTACGTTTTGAGCACAGAGCTAGCCAGCGCGCACGCGTGTGTGTGTGTGTGTGTGTGTGTGTGTGTGTGTGTGTGTGTGTGTGTGTGTTTTGAGCACAGAGCTAGCCATGAGTCATTCATTACCCAAGGAGGGACAGCCAAGTTCCTGGCTATATCAACCAGCAAATATTTGCTGTGTTCGGCCATAACTACGTGTTAGAAGAAAGTAAATATTACCTTTACAACTCACCTGATCAACTAATATCAGTGGGTATTAAAAAAAAAAAGTATCACAAGAGCAGAGCAATAGTACAATGGGAAGGGCATTTGCCTTGCATGCAGCTGACCTGGGTTCTATCCCCAGAATAACCCAAATCTTTGCAGGAGTGATTCCTGAGTGTAGAGCCAGGAATAAGCCCGGAGTAATCAACAGGTATAGGCCATCATACCTCCCTCGCGCCCCCCCTAAAAAAGGGAAAGAGACTCTCCATACAAGTGGTTTCAAAGGACATGAGTAGATGGACAATGTAATACAAAACACACATTAGAAACAAAACACACACAAAACAGAGCCAAAAACAGCAGATGAAGCAGGTCATAAACACGCTGCCACAGGAGAGTGAAGGTCCTGAGGATCAAAGACCCGGTGAGCCACTCTGAAGGGTGCCACAACAGATTACAGACATTGAAAAAAGGAATTTTGAGACAGGGAATTTACAAGCCTAGAGGCCAAGAAAGCTGCTTGCACATAAAGACAATAAGGAAGCACCACTTTTATCATATGTGACATATGTGATGTAATAAATACTGGGACTGAGATGGAGGAAGAGAAAATAAAAGTGGATTAATCCTTTCTTTTCAACATTTTTTTAATAGTTACTCTATCAAACAAGAAAAAGAAAAAAAAAAGAGAGACTCTAAAAGCAATACAAATGTAGACACAGGAAAGGAAATCAGCACTGCTGAAGCAAGGACAGGCTCGGTCTAACAGGGAGGACATGGTCAGTTGCTGGTGTGGTCAGTAATCAAGAAGACAATCATACAAAGAAGGGGCCACTGTGATAGTGAAAGTTGGGAAAAATCATTCTGAACAAAACCAAGAATTGAAAGCAAACCATAATTCCTGAAAGGGAAGAAAGAAAGGAGAGCGGAAAGGAGGGGGAGAGAGAGGGAGAGAGACAGAGGGAGAGGGAGAGGAGGAAAGGGAAGGAAGGAGAAGAAGAAAGAGAGGGCGAAAAAGAGAGAATGAGGAAAAAGGGAAGGAGGGAAAGTGGGGGGAGGGAGTGAGAGAGAAAGAGAGAAGTGTCTGCCATAGAGGCAGACTGGGGAAAATTGGTGGCTGGAAATGAACAGGATGAAGGGATGGGTGTTGGGACATTGTTAGACTGAAAACTTTTAACTCTGTGTTTTATAATGATTTAATAATAAATAAAAAGAAAGCTCATATATTTCTACAGGAAAGAGACAACTTTGACTTAACTGGTTCTCTAACCATATTATTCTTTTTTTTTTTTTTTTTTTTGGTTTTTCAGGCCACACCCATTTGATGCTCAGGGGTTACTCCTGGCTAAGTACTCAGAAATTGCCCCTGGCTTAGGGGGACCATGTGGGATGCCAGGGGATCGAACCGTGGTCCTGATCCTTGGCTAGCACTTGCAAGACAGATACCTTACCTCTAGCACCACTAACCATATTATTCTTAGAAATCACACAATTTTCTCCATTCAAAACAAGCAAGAGCTAAAATGACCCTGAGCTTAAATGATGAATCCTCAAATTCAGCATTTCTCAACCAGGGGTCCTATGTCCTCCCCTCAGCCCACAGGTGAAAAGGGTATAAATAGGGATCCACATCCTAAGACTAGGGCAACGACTGGTAGGAAAGGGGGGGGGGGAGTGATAAGAAGACAGAAATGTGGTTGGAAGGGGACCAGGATTGAAAAAGGGTTGGAAAAAATGACGTAAATTAAGGTCTAAAATGTTTTTGGCTATATCAAAGATATTATAAAGGACAAAGACTTATATATCCATAGAAATGTCTATTCTTGGGGCCAGAGAGATAGCATGGAGGTAAGGTGTTTGCCTTGCATGCAGAAGGTCGGTGGTTCAAATTCTGGCATCCCATATGGTCCCCTGAGCCTGCCAGGAGTGATTTCTGAGCATAGAGCCAGGAGTAACTCCTCAGTGCTGCTGGGTGTGACCCAAAAACCAAAAAAAAAAAGAAAGAAATGTCTGTTTTTGGCATCCAGGATAGAGTCGGATTGGGACGGAGGACTGATCCTTCGCCAAATCCCTCCATTAGGCCTCATCATCTAAGACCGAGCTGACTTGCTGCACTCACCAAGCTGAGATAATTCCATCTTCTTTTTAGACCAAGAATGATACTGCAAAAGCCCTTTATAAGCTTGAACGAGATGGATTAGGACTTCCTGGGAAGACGACTTCTCCCCATACCGCCATGTCTCCGCCTGGCTGAGAATCCTGCTTGCATCCTCAAGCATGCCATGATGCACCAAGTAGAGTGCATGCTGTAAGGAGATCTGCAACAGACGAGAGAGTGAGCCCACCTGAGTGAGTATAGGAAGACGCAACAGAAACACAGTCCAGGATGGGCCAAGAGCCTGGGAAGGCACAAAGGACAAAACTGCCTTCCCTTTTCTTGAACAAATCAGCCAAGCAAGGAAAAAAGACTGGAAACAATGAATAGCATGCAGATGGGAGCTACCTTTCTAGATGCAAACAGATGGAATATCCAGCCAACACTCAGAGACACAAAAACTAGATGGTAGGTGGGGGATAAACTGAAACCAAGCTCAAACACATGTGTCAAATATTGCAAAAGGGGGGAGTTTCTGTGGGGGGGACAGAAACATTTAGGAAATACTGGCAACAGTTGCCCAACTGTGTAAATGTCACGAATGCCACTGAATTCTACACTTAAAAAAATAGATTGTTTACCAAAGTAAAACAATTTTGGGGAACTAGCAAAAAATGATAGGGAATAAATATTATAGGATTTTTCAGGACATACTAGTTTGTTCCAATTCCTCAATTCTGTCACTGTGTTAAAAGCAATTACTGACAGATGGAAATGGATGGGTATAAATGTTTTCCACTAAAGCATTACTTACAGACACTGAAAAAAGGCAATGTATTTAAATTAGTGTTTTGAAATAGCACTCTTGGGGCTGGTGAGGTGGCTCTAGAGGTAAGGTGTGTGCCTTGCAAACGCTAGCCAAGGAAGGACCACGATTTGATCCCCCGGCGTCCCATATGGTTCCCCCAAGCCAAGGGCGATTTCTGAGCACTTAGCCAGGAGTAACCCCTGAGCATCAAACGGGTGTGGCCAAAAAAACAAACAAACAAACAAACAAAAAGAAATAGCACTCTTCTAGTTAATTATATATCACTGAGAGGACAGTACAATATAATCTGAAAATATTTAAACATTTTTACGCAATAGTTTTATGAAAGGTAAACTAAATTTGGAAAAAGTGCTACCTAGATATTAGAAACATTAAAACATTTTCACACATGGGTCAGAAAAGTTATTAATATGGTTAACTCTTTTTTATTTTCTTTTTTGGGGTTTTGGACCAAACTTGGCGGCACTCTTACCTCTGTGCTCAGAAATTACTCCTGTTAGGCTTGGGAGATCATATGGGATACAAAGATTGAATTTGGGTCAAGGCCCTTACTGAAGTGCTATCATCCAGCTCCATTAACTTTCTTTAATAGTTTGCAGTATCCAAACTACCAAAGTCCTTTAACGATTCAATGGATCTTCATCAAAATTGATTCTTTTAACAGAAATAGGAAAAATAAACTTCATTTCTATATTAGTATGTATCCACAAAAGGCCATCAATAGCCAAAGCAATTTTCTGTTTGCTGGTTTGGGGGCCACATTTGGCTATGCTCAGGGTTGACTCCTGACTCTGTGCTCAGGGAACCATAGAAGATCTCTGAGATTGAACCCAGGTCAACTCAGTACAAAGCAAGTGCCTTGCCCACTGTACTATCTCTCCTGCCCAATAGCCAAAGAGAGATTAAAAATCCTGATTTTAAACAACCATCCATAGAAATAGCAATCAGGGCAACTGAGTGATAGTAGAGAAGGGAGGGTGCTTGCCTTGTATGCAGAAGAGCCTGGTTTGATCCCTGGAATCCCACATCATCCTCTAGACTGTACTAGGTGTGATTCCTATGAACAGAGGCACGAGTCAGCCCTGAGCACTGCCAGGATTTAACCCAAAGAACAAACAAAGCTAGAGTTTTCAAAACAGCCTGATCAGTTAACTTACAACAAAGGTATTAAAACTATATAAAGAGCAAAAACATTTCCTTAAAAAAAAAAAAAAAGTGCTAGAAAACTGGACAACATCATGAAATGAATGGAACTGGGTTCCTATTTTATAACACTCCCCAGATCTTATGTAAAATAATCAAGAACTGAAATGTAAAAATAGAGGTATAGAGCTCCTGGAAGGAAACAGAAAGAGAGTGATGCCCCTGAACACGGATCTTAGCAAGGACTGTTTTTCAGAAGACCCAAAAAACACAGGCTAACTCTATGAAATGGAGTTCATAAATTGCAAGGTTTCCACAGAGCCAAGGAAGTAGTTAAAGAAACAGAAGTGGCTGTTCAGAGATGGAGGAGGATCTTAGGTGACAGGAAGGGAAGAAATGGTCCTCATGAGGCTGTTATTCCTTCACCTGATTTATCACTGACGTTTTGCCCTTTTCCCATGCTTTTTGCTTTATTACCTACTTTTACCACTGGGCCAGTAATTTTTTTTTAAGAGACAGAGATCATATTTGTTCTGAGGAGAGAGAAAGAATGTGTTAAGACACAAATTTTTAAGGTGAACAATGCAAGGAGAGGGAGAGAGGGAGGGAAGGAGGAAGGAAAAGAGAAAGAGAGGAAAGTAGGAAGAGTGGAAAGGAAGGAGGGAGGGAGAGAAAAATATATTTGTTCTGAGGAAAGAGAATGTGTTAAAACAACAAATTTTTAAAGTGAACAATGCAAAGACCAGATCAACAGTACAGCAGGCAGGGCATTTTGCCTTGCATACTCCAATCCCCAGCACCACACATGGTCTCTGGAGCCTGCTAGAAGTCCCCATATAGTCCCCTGAACCCACCAGGAGTGATTCCTGAGCAAAAAAAAAAAAAAAAAAAAAAAAAAAACAGAGTGATCAATGCAAATATTAGTTTAGAAAGTCTAACTCACCTTTAAGTAATTCATGACACCAATATTTTTCATCCGGTCAGCAAAATTACTAAAAGTCTCCACATTGCTTTTAGGATGATAATAGAGAATTTCACTTCCAAGCGTCCAGATAATCTGTCCAAACAGAAATTATTAACAAAAATATAATTCTCTCTCTCATGAAAAATTAAAAAAAGAAAAAAAAACAGAAAGAAAAAAGGCTCTAGCCCTCTCCCTCTCTCCCTGTGCCTCTCTCCCACTCATTGTCCCTCTCCCTCTGTCTTCTCTCTCACTCCTCTCTCTTTCTCTCTCTCTCATGAAAAATCAAAAAAAAAATTTTAAATCCTTGCCCAATTTTTATAACTGCAATTGACTTAGTCTGTGATCTAAACTTTCGATTAATGGTTAAATTTTCCTTTATTTTTTTTTGAGATCTATTAGACATCTAACTAATTCAAGGATTACTACATTAGCAAAAGCAATCAGATACTCATACCAAGTTATATGCATATAAACAACCACTCACTGAACAAATTTCCCAGTACATACTAGTATTCTCATAAGCATAGATCCTCACCAGTGTGGAATTCATATACTGTTGGACAAAGACCACAATGACAAAACAAAATAATGAAGTCGGCATTATTCTGGGGCAAGACTGATGCAGGTAAGGGGAGGATCATCACTTGCAGGGTGTGGGGGTTAGTTGCAACTAGTCATAGGTCTAGAAATTTCACTGAAGATGGGACAAAGGAAGGGGTCTTCAGTGGTGGTCAGGCAGAAATAGATGTGGCTTGAAGAGAGAGAATAAGAATCCTCTGGGAGCACTGCGGGGCAAAGTAAGCAGGCAGGTCACCTGGAATGTGGAGGCATCAGAACTTGGGCTTTGAGGGGGTGAACCAGAAGATATGCAGTATCTCGACAGAAAAGTAACACGATCTGTTACTTCAAAGCTTGAACAGGATCACACTTTGTCATTAGTCATTAAAATAATATGCATTAGGACCACAGCGATAGCACAGAGGGGCGGGCACTTGCCTTGCAGGCAGCCAACCCAATTTCAATTCCTGGCATCCACATATCCCCATGGACTGCCAGGAGTAAATCCTAAGCACAGTCAGGAGTAACCTGAGCATCACCAGGTGTGACCGCCCCCAAGAAAAAGCAAACAAAATACATAAAAATGTATCATGGCTCAAGCCATGATAACAATCACGTCAAAGACATCATGCTGTCTGGAAGACAGATATGATCTAAAATACTGGGTAGTAAGAATGGTGTGAGGACGTGGGAAAACCAAACCCTCATGATTCAGCACTGAGCAGTCCCCTGAAGAAAGCTCAGGGGTGGCTAAGTACTGTTGGGGGTGGACCAGTGAACCCCAGCATTGCATCTTTGGACCCACCCTCACACTGACCCAGAGGCCTGGCTGGTCGAAAACTGCTGGAAGGGCCCACCAAGCCTCATGAGCACTCCCTCCAAAAACAAAGATAATTCACCATCATCCCCAACTATATCTTGTGGCATTTAGTACACGCAGTGCAAGACCCTGTCAAGGTTGTTGTAGGAAGTTAAAAGGCACAACCTCCTTGATCTGTCATTCCACTGAGAGCATTTCTCCATACCTCAGGAGCGACCAGCCTTTTGTTGCCGTCAGAATCTTCCAGGATCTGTAAGTAGCTCTGCATGTACTCTGCAGCGTGCTGCCACTGGTGCTTCAGCAGAGCTTCTTGAATAAAACCCAAACAGGCATTTGTCGTCTGAGCAAAATCCTTTTCCATTTTGCCTCCAGTTTCTATGATGTAAAAAGTAGAGGTCTTTTATCTGTAGGAAACCCAGCCCAACCACTGCAAACACTTGAGCCAGTAGAACAGGTGGTACTCAGCCCAGCAGGACAAGTTCCAAGATGCACTGGCTTGAAACAAACTTCCACTGTTTTAATTAGTATCGGCAAATGAAAAACACAAATTCAGCACTGAATATGGAGTCTTTCCAACAGGTCCAAAGCACAACTCCAAATGCTGAGAATGCCTAAAAACCAGGGGCATCATAGGACATCATAGGCAAGCCAGTCTTGGTTCCCAAACATGGATCTAACAAGCATCAGGAGCTGAAGGCTTTTGTTTGGACAGGGTTCAAAGTCAGCACTATAAAGTGAAAATGAGATTTGAACTGCTATAGATATTAGCACTTCTGTCTCAGATCATCGAATCACTTGCCTTGCATATAGCTGACCCAGATTAAATCTCTATGGTCCCCTAAACACCGCCAGGAATAACCCCTAAAGACTGCCAGGTGTGGCCTCCCTTGACAAAAAGAAAATCATTAAAAACAAAAAAATAGTTGGAATTTTTTATAGCCACCACCATGTAAAACAACAGCCCAGCTTTACAACTCATCATGAAAGAGATGCGAGCCAAGTCACTGAACCTGTAGGTTCACCAGTCTTCAGGCTGAAAATTTTGGGGTGCCCTCAGGAAGAGGAGCAGGCTGTGATTTGGCCAGTTCTATAGTTCCTAGAGCTCCTGAAGCACACATGTATATGGATTCGAGATACCCCAAACAAAGTCCACAATCCTGACAGCACAGTAGTAGCACAACAATTAAGAATAAAAGTAGGGGCTGGAGAGATAGCATGGAGGTAAGGTCAATGGTTCAAATCCTGGCATCCCATATGGTCCCCCGTGCTTGCCAGGGACTATTTCTGAGCATATAGCCAGGAGTAACCCCTGAGCACAGCCGGGTGTGGCCCAAAAACAAAACAAAAACAAACAAGAATAAAAGTAGCCAAAAAAAAAAAAGAATAAAAATAGCATAGAAGCTACAAAGCTCAATAAACAAAACAGTAACACAAAAAGCTCAACTAGCAACAAACAGCTCTGTAGATCCTCGATGACTTTAACAACCCTGTTGTAAGATCGAACAATTTTTACATATTTTCTTTTACTGAAGTATTTCTCAATAAGTCCATTTAGTTGTAACAATATAAAATTTTGTGCCTGGAGGCAGGCTTTTGGTGTGAGTGGGAAACTGGGGGCATTGGTGGAAGGAATGTTGCACTGGTGGCAGGATGGTGTTGGAACACTGAACGCCACCAAAAAAAAAAATAATAATAATAATAACCTGTATTATGAACAACTTTGTAAACCAGTGTCTAAGTTTAAATAAATGAATAAAAAAATTATAGGACTTTTCTTGGTTGCTTGCAGTGCCAGGAAGGGAACCCAGGTCCCACACAAGCAAGACATGTACTTACATCTCAGTCACAATCCCATTCCCCAAATTTTATTTTTTCAAATAATTTCTTGTCTTTTTATTTCTTTTTTGCTTTCAGTTTAAAACGATCCTCACACATTTTCCTGAAGACAGAACTGGTGTGGTTACTCATTTCCATATCCATACTGAATCTTCTTTGCACAGAGGCCAAAAGGGGTCATGTGGTAATTACTTACCCACAGCTTCAATATGCTTTTGGAGCCAAGGAAGACACATTCCCATTTCAGATTGCACACACGCCTCATCCTTGGCTGATGGTGTGAACAACTCTTCACTGAAATCACTCATATTCTGACCTGAAAACACACACCCAGCTTGGTTTTTCATTTTGATCATTCTCCACAGAGAAGTTCTATAGACCTTAACGCACAAATATGCACCAGCAGTCTGAAAAGCAGCGGCCTTGCTAATAGGTTATCACCTAATCAGTCATTATTCACAGTACCTGTGAGTTCCTTTAAAGACAAGAATTTATCAGCAACAATCAAAACCCATTTTGAGACCAGAGTGATAGCACAGTGGGTAGGGCATTTACCCTGCATGAAGCCGACCAGGGTTCATTCCCTTACAACCCAGAAGGTCTCCAGAGCCTGCTAGGAGTAACCTCTAAGAGCCGCCAGGTGTGGCCCAGAAACAAAAAAAAAAAGAAAAAAGAAAGTTTCTCAATACTGGCTGGTTTCAAGTACATAGAAAAAAAATAATACTGTCCCTCTAATAAAAAAAAAATTAAATAAAAACTTAAGTCTAGAAATTTCAACAAACTGATGAATTAATTAAAGAGCCGAAGAGATAGCATGGAGGTAAAGTGTTTGCCTTGCATGCAGAAGGTCGATGGTTCAAATCCCGGCATCCCATATGGTTCCCTGAGCCTGCCAGGAGCAATTTCTGAGCAGAACCAGGCGTAACCCCTGAGCGCTGCCGGGTGTAAAACCCCCCCCCCAAAAAAAAAAGAACAAAACAAACAAAAAAATGATCAAGTGCAACAGTAGTTGTAGTAGTAGTAGTTTTTGTTGTTATAACTAGCATTTATGGGTTACCTCGCTAGAGCAGGAAAAACTCACAAGGAATGGGGCTATTACTTTCTTCTTTTTTCATGCAGGAATAACAGAAGAACTTGGGGAAAATTACAGAGCTGGGCTCAACCACAAAGAAAAGGGGGGGGGGACATCAAAGGACTAGGGGAGAAGAAGTCAGTGAACTGTGTACAGAAGGCAGGAGACGAGGGTGTGGGGTTGGGAATATTTTCTTCTTTCGTTTTTGGACCACCCTCGGCTTGGGGGACCATCTGGGATGCTGGAGGATCGAACCGCGGTCCGTCCTAGACTAGTGCGCGCAAAGCGGACGCCTGACGCCCTGCGCCACCGCTCCGGTCCCTTTAAAGTGCCTTTAAAGAGCTAGAAGGGCAGCCGGCCGTTGCTATGGTAACGACGCGCCGCCCTCCCCCGCTCAGTTTCCTGAAACTCCAGACTTCCGGGCACCTGAAGAAAACAATAGGTCACGGCTGCCTCCGCCACGCCACGGCCCGAGCACCACGTCGGCGATACGTACCGGCCTCCAGCCAAGCTCTCGGGCCACTTGGACCCGAGATGCAGGAGAGCGCAACGCGGACCGGAAGCAGATCCGATTCCTGAGAGTTCAGTGTGAGCATGTACAAAGCATGGCGACTTCCGGAGGCGTCCGGCGAGGTCCCGCCCCCAACTAGTACTTCCGCTTCTCGGCCCGGAAGTCTCCTGAAGGCACAGGAAGTGACCCTGGCAGGACCGGGACTGACCTCTTCCATAGTTATGCGTTTGAAGTTGTTCCCCTCATCCAACTACGGTCAGCACAGCCGCAGTTGGGTGAGGGGAACAACCCCAGATGTTTGCACAATGAACTGCCTGGATATTAGAGGGCTTTGCATTGGAAGGCAATGCATGGCCCAGCACCACAGGCTTTCTGAAGGACCTAGCCATAGTAGCCCCAGCACCTTCTGTAGTGAAAGCCAAAATGGGGCTTGAAATAAAAGCACAGTGTCACTCAATCCCAGTAATTGACCTTTACAGTTTCTGTTTGACGCCCAACTGCTTTGTTGAGATCTCTTCTTTTATTCAAGTTTTGGCTTTGAGTTGATGTGTGACTCTCTCCCCAACACTGTGAACGAGAATTTGTTTCCTCCTCCTTTGTGGTCGCTCTTGGGTAGAGATCTCAAGTCACTTTTTCAGAAGACCCTGCATGACAAGCCCTGTGAAATAGATATTATCAATCGTTAGATGGTCAATATGAAATGAGGGCCAGTTGAAGGGCTGAGAGAGTGGTGAGCTCCAGAAAAACAGAGACTAATGGATGACCATGTGTTTGCAGTACGAGGGGCCTTGATCTGTGACAGAAGTGTAAGCCCTTTTAAATGTTTTTTTTTTTCTTTCCTATTTTTAAAAATAATAGCAGAATGCTGAACTAGGAAAGGGCAGATTTGTAGGGAGGTAACTTTAAAGTCATTCATTATAATACTTGGATGAGAGAAGATATAGTTCAAATGATAAGGTACAGTGCTTGCGTGCAGCCAACTGCTGGTCCTAGCATGACTGGGAGAAACTCCCAGCACGAGTGGTAGCTCCCTAGCACCTCAGGGTGTGTCCCCACCCAAACAAATTATATTAAAATCTTGGTACGACTGATATCCAGCACTGCATAAATCCATTCCAAGAATTTTTCTTTTCTTTTTTTAAATTTTTTTGGTCACACTTGGTGGCACTTGGTTACTTCTGGCTCTGTGTTCAGAAATCACTCCTGGCAGGCCCCGGAGGATCATATGGGATGCCAGGATTCAAACCACCATCTGTCCTGAGTAAGCCAAGTGCAATGCCCTACCCCTGTGCTATCTCTCCAGCCCATTGCAAGAATTTTACCCAGAGCTATGCTGAACAACATAATGGTGTAGACTCCCCTGAATCTTTGCTTCTCCCATCCTAAAAGGGAACTATTTAAACAGAGTCACACCTTGGAAGAGATGAAGTGGCCTAATAAGATTTTTACATGGGGTCTGAGTAATAGTATCACAGGGCCAGAAATGTAGCCAACCAGGAATAACTTCTGAGTGCAGAGTTGGGAGTAACTCCTAAGCATTGCCAAATATGGCTCCAAAAACAACAACAACAACAACAACAAAATTGCAACAACAAATATTCACTCCTGGAGGGCTAGGGAATCATATAGGATGCTGAAGATGGAACCTCTGTAAGTTGTGTTCAAGAAAAGCAACCTATGCTGTACTATAGCTCCAGCCCCTGTTTTATCTTTTTAATGTGACTTTTAGAAATCTTAACTTACATGTGTGTAGGATATTGCACAGCATTGTTCTAGGGAATCAGTGAGGTACCAGGTTATGATTATGATAAGATTCTGTCCTTAATCATTCTGATTTGAGCTCATTAAATCTTTTATGTATTTCACAACATTGAAATCCATGTAGACTTAAATAAAAACATGCTTTTATAATGGCAGGTAAAACTCTATATCTAATTGCTTATTGTCCACATTTGACTCATGTCTTCATAGTGTCCTTTGTATTCCCTTTCCTCATATCATAATGGAAATTACAATGTCATAATGACAATTTAAATGCTTATGAAGGATGTTTGCCTTCTGTGGATGTGTGATCTCTAGCAGGTCTACCTACTGTGATTATTTGTTATCCTCAAAAACATACTTTTTTCTTTACAGTCCTTCCTGTCTCCAGGGGAAGATTTGCCTTTTCAGGTGTGCATGGGAGATCAATTAACCCTCTTGTGTCTTTTTAGAAGAAAGCTAGTTTCTAGAGCAAGTACTAACTAAAAATGTTTCCTTACTGACAAGTCATTGATTTGCTATAACTATAGTTACATGTGTCAGCTAAGAGTCAGGTGATTTACTGTCTAATTATTAAACAACATAAACAAACCATCATTTTTTTGTACTCATGGCATTTGCTTTTTAAAGAAACACTAAGTTTTAACAATAGTCCGATTTTTTTCCAAGTAGAACACAATAGTTCTGATTCTTTATTTGCTTATTTTTAATGTTTGGGCTAACCCTGCAGTGCTCAGGGGCTATTCCTGGCATGTAACTCGGTTTGCTCCTGGTAACCTATCTGGGAATGAGGCAATGTTGGGAACTGAACCTTCTGACAGTGTTCAAGAATTACTCCTGGTAGTGCTCATTGAACTATATTTAGTGTCAGGGATAGAACCTGGGTTGGCCACATACAAAGCAAGCACTTTACCCACTATACTACGTTTCTGGTCCCTATAAACATAAGTTTTGACAATATGTCTTGCTCTCACTATTATCCTGCTAAACAAAAACATTATATTAGAAAACTGGAAATATGGAAAACCAAATATCTTGTAGAAATTGAGTTAGGCTAGCCTCACCCTGGAATTTGTTCTATTTGTCTGAAAGCACCAAATGTTTGGCTTCTGTGAATATAGTGCCAAGGTAAATCCAAGCAGAACAGGAAACAGGAACTTGTGCATACATCTATAAATTAGTGACAATTTCAGATGTTTGCATTTCTTTCTTTGTACAATAGAAATTGGTATAATATTTGTTACGACTAGACAAATAGTATGTGCTTCTAGAAGATGAGGCCTTCCATATGACTCAGTCCCTGGAGGGCATAATCATTGACATGGCTTTATAATTATGGAGTACTTCACTCTATTAACTGTGTATACCACAAAAAAATGCCTTATCTTTGACTTTCAAGCCAAGAGATTAATTCATATTCTACAGTGATTCTGCACTTACGAGAGTCTGTCCATTAAAGTCTTATGACTTTTTTCACTACTCTTTTAAGTCTAAACCATCTTTAAAAGAATTACTTTAGGACTAGAGTGATGGCACAAGCAGTAAGGCTAGCATTTGCCTTGCACCTGCTAGCTTAGGATGGACTGTGGTTTGATCCCCTCGTGTCCCATATAGTCCCCCAAGCCAGGAGCAATTTCTGAGCACATAGCTAGGAGTAACCCCTGAGCGTCACTGGATATGACCCAAAAACAAACAAACAAAATAAAAGAATCACTTTAATGTATTTTTTTGTTTTGTTTTTTTTGGGTCACATCTGGCAGCACTCAGGGGCTACTCCTGGCTCTACACTCAGAAATCGCTCTTGGCAGGCCCAGGGAACCATATGGGATGCCGGGATTTGAACCACCATCCTTCTGTATGCAAGGCAAACATCTTAACCTCCATGCTATCTCTCCAGTCCCCACTTTAATTTTTTTTTTGCAGGGGGAAGGTTTAGCCAATACCTGATCATGCTCAGAGTTTATAGCTGGCCCTGGGCTAAGGGTTCAGGCCAGTAATGCTCTGAGGACTACAAGTAATGGCAGGCATCAAGCTCAAGTTGACCCAATCATGTTATTCTTGGGCATCAAATAATTTTCTTCCTGTAATATGAGGACTCCTTGCAGCCCTTCAAAGACTACCTTCCATTTTTCTCTCTTCTATTGCTTGTTCACTTGCTCTTTCCCCTCTTTATTGAAGTTGAATCCTACCTCATCAAGGCCAAGTTCAAATCCCACCAACATTAGTAACCGTCTTCTTTGGAAGTCTTTGGGTTTTAGAATTTGTGGCAAATTTGGGTCATAGAATTTGTGCCACAATATATTTGAGCACTTATTGTGTGACAGATTTCTTACGATCCCCCCCCCCTTCTTAAGAATAAAGATCAGGGGCCGGAGAGATAGCATGGAGGTAGGACATTTGCCTGGCATACAGAAAGACAGTGGTTTGAATCCTGGCATCCCATAGCCTGAGGTCCCCTGAGCCTGCCAGAAGCGATTTCTGAGTGTAGAGCTAGGAGTAACCCCTGAACACTGCTGAATGTGACCCAAAAACAAAAACAAAAAGATCAGTGGGGGAAGGGGAGAGAGAGAGAGAGAGAGAGAGAGAGAGAGAGAGAGAGAGAGAGAGAGAGAGAGAGAGAGAGAGAGAGAGAGAGAGAGAGAGAGAGAGAGCTGTTTCTCTTTAAGGAGTCTCCACTCAGTACAATCCCATGAAGAGCCAGAATCATCCTCTGCTATCAGAGCAAGGCCAAGATTATGACTCATTTCACACCTACTATACACAGGCCAGAAATATGGGAAGAAGGGAGAGGGTAGCCTTGAGAGTTCAGCAGCAAACCATGTCTCCAGCCTCTATATGGCGGAGGTTGATCTGATGCCCCTCAAATTGCTATTTGTCTGACTCATTATATTGTAACCAATCTTAATATTTAAAAAATTAGAACCTTTCTTAGACTCTACCTAATTTATAGCTCTTCAATTACTTTTGTTTGTTTGTTGTTTTGTTTTTGGGGCCATACCCGGTGGTGTTCAGGGCTTACTCCTGGCCATGAACTCGGGTCACTCCTAGAGGTGTTCAAAAGACCACATACGTTTCCAGGGATAAAACCTGGCCAGTCTTGTCAAGGCAAATAATTTTTCCACCATACTATCTTTCCAGCTGCTTTTCATAATAGATACTTTGCGGGGGGGGGGGGGTCCATACCCAGTGGCACTCAGGAGCTACTCCTGACTCTGTGGTCAGAAATCACTCTTGGCAGGCTCAGGGGACTTTATGGGATGCCAGGAATTGAATCTGGGTCCATCCCAGGTTGACCTTGTGCAAGGCAAATGACCTACTGCATGCTATTGCTCTGGCCCCTCATACTAGACTTTTTAAGACAGTTTGTTTGTTTGGTTTTGGTTTTTGGATCACACCCGGCAGCGTTCAGGGGTTACTCCTGGCTCTATGCTCAGAAATCGGCTCCTGGCAGGCTCGGGGGACCATATGGGATGCCAGGATTCAAACCACCGACCTGCATGCAAGGCAAACACCTTACCTCCATGCTATCTCTCTGGCCCCATTTTTAGACAGTTTAAGTAAGATATAAATGATAAGGAAGTACTAACATTGCACAGTTTTCTGAGTTCTTTTTGTTTGTTTGTATCTGGGGACATACCTGGCAGCACTCAGGAGTTATTCCTGGCTTTGTGCTCAGAAATCACTCCTGCCAGGCTCGAGGGACCATATGGGATGCCAGGTATTGAATTCAGACAGCCTTGTGCAAGGAAAATACCCTACTTGCTGTGCTACCACTCTGGCCCCAGTTTTCTGAGTTCTGACCCATGTAAAGATATCTGAAAATCATCACCCAAGCACAAGAGGCAATATTCTCACTCCCCATGTTTTCTGTGTTCATCCTTTGCCTCCTACTCTTGTCACCAGACCACCATGCATATACTCTGTTGTGAGTTAGTTCCAGCTTTCAGTATTTGTACATAAGTAGAATTTTACAGTGTTTTGTTTGTTTGTTTTCTGGGTTGGGGCCATACCTGGTGATGCTCAGGGGTTATTTCTGGCTCTGCGCTCAGAAATCACTCCTGGCTTGGAGGACCATATGGAATGCCGGGGGGATCGAAACTCGGGTTGTCCCAGGTCAGCTCTGTGCAAGGTAAACGCCCTACCACTGCATTACCGCTCCAGCCCCAGAATTTTGCAGTGTTTGTTTGTTTGTTTATTGTTTTCAGACCACATTCATTTGTTCTCAGGGGTTACTCTAACTCTAACTCATCACTCAGGAATTACTCCTAATTGTATATGGGATGCGGGGGGTGGAACCCAGGTTGACTGAGTGCAAGGCAAACATCCTACTTGCATTCTAGTCACTCTAGCTCCCCCTCAACAATGTTTTTATTTTAATCTGACCTATGTCATTTGGGATCTCCTAGCCATTGTTGCTATCAGTAGTTCTTAATTGTTGTTGAGCAATAATTTTTTTGTTTTGTTTTGTTTTTGGGCCACATCCAGTGACGCTCAGGGGTTACTCCTGGCTATGCGCTCAGAGGTCGCTCCTGGCTTGGTGGACCATATGGGACACCGGGGGATCGAACCACGGTCCGTCCTAGGCTAGCGCAGGCAAGGCAGGCACCTTACCTCTAGCGCCACCGCCCGGCCCCTGTTGAGCAATAATTTAACATTTAATACTTATTTACTCTCTAATACCCAGCTAGTGGACAAGCTGGTTTTTATTGTGTTTTGTTTTGTTTTATACTATTCAAATGAAGCCTCTTTAAAAATTTATGAATAAAGACTGACTTTCACACACCTTTTCAGGGATGCAGCTCCAGTTCTCTGAACCATCTTCAAGCCTTATCTTGGATTCCTTCTTTCGTGTGTGTGTGTGTGTGTGTGTGTGTGTGTGTGTGTGTGTGTGTGTGTGTGTGTTAATTCTTTTGGCCACACTCTTCGGTGCTCAGGAATTATTCCTGGCTCTGTGCCTAGGGATCACTCTTGACATTGCCTGAAGGACCATCTATAGTGCCAAGATTTGAACTATAACTGCATGCTAGGCAAGCACCTTTACCTTTGTCCTGTTTCCCTGATTGCTGATATGGCTTAAGCTAGTGGTTTTCAACACTGCTGTACACAAGCTGGTCCAGCAGGGTAAAATGGCCGAAAACCACTGGCCTCAATACTGTGATTAGGTTTTGATCTCTAGTCTTGCTGTTGCTTTCTGTCTGTTTCATCTGCTTTTTGCTTTGCCCTTTTTCTCTCTTGATGTTTCCTTTTAGATTAAGACTGTATTAATCCTCTTTGTTGAATCACTAGCTATAACTCTGTGGTTTTGTTGATATTATTATTGCTATGTGGTCTGTAAAATGAAGCTTTTACTTATTACAGTATATCTTTTCGTCATATTTAAGTACTTCCCTGATAACTTACACAAGCATACTGTCATATCTATTCCATGAATTTTATTGTGGTCATAAAATTTACTCACATATATGCTATATATATATATCACAGTCTAGTATTGTTTTTGCTTTAAAGAATTGATATCTTCCAAAGAAGAAACAAAAAGCCCAAGTAAAAATTGGCAGTGAGGGGCCAGAGCAGTGGCGCAAGGGTTAAGGTGTCTGCCTGGCCCACGCTAGCCTAGGATGGATCTCAGTTAGATCCCCCGGTGCCCCATATGGTTCTCTAAGCCTGGAGCTCTGAGCGGAGAGCCAGGAATAACCCAAGTGACACCGGCTGTGGCCCAAAACAAACAAACAAAAATTGGCAGCAACATTTCTCAAAAACAGGACAAAAAATAGATTAAAGAACTATTAACTTCAAATCATATCTAACATTTCATATCAATTCATAAATGGATAAATATAATTTAAAATAACAATAACAAGGCAGGTATTAAGAGTTGGCAAGGATGTTGAGAAATTAGAATTCTAATGGATTGATGGAAGAAATATAAAAGTTCCACTTTGGGAAAACCATTCTATCAAGAAGAAAGGTGTGATTAAAAGCTAGTTAAGGACTAGAGGAATATTAAAGGAGATAATGCATTTTTCTGTCAGCCCACTGACCCTCAGCAGCATCACCTGTGTATTTCCCATATCATGTATGGTCTCCTGAACACTACCAGGAGGGTCACTCCTGGACTACAACATCAGGAATATCTTATGAACATCAGCAGCTATGGGCAAATATAATAAGATAATACACTTTCATTTTTAATTTGTTTTGTTTTGAGGCCACACCTATCTATGCTTATAGCTTTCTCCTTTCTCGCTCTGTCCTCAGGAACTAACTAACTCTTGCCAGGCATGGGAGACCATTTGGGGGTGAGGTGGAACTTAAACTCAGATAGGCCACATCCATACTTGGCCTGCCTTCTGTATTATCCCCTCAATTTAAAAAATAATATTAAATAAACAATCCAGGGTGCAGGGGCTCATCAGTAGCCCTCATGCCAGAAATGTGTGAGACCCAGAGTTTGATTCTTGTCACTACAGGGGAGTAAAAAAAATCTTTTCAAAATGAGACATTTTTAAGTCAGAGAAAGACAAGAATAGAGGAACTTATTTCAGTCTTAGGGAACCTACTTATAGGGAATGGATCAAGGTCTCTGGTGGTAGGGCTAGGCGAGACATGCTCAAATTATGAATGTATTTCCAAGGCATTTGCAGAGTGGAAGTTGACTAAAAAAAAAAAAAAAAAAAAGAATTAAATTCATAGAATCTGAACAATAGAACAGCAGGCAAAACCCTTGTCTTGCACATAGCTGATCTAGTTTTGATCTCCAACACCCTATGGTCTCTGAAGCACATTCAGAAGAAGTGATTCCTGAATGCAGAGCCAGGAGTAACTCCTGAGCATTGCTGAGTGTAGCCTCCAAAACAAAACCAAACAATTAGGTCCCCTTGATAGCAAGTCCTAGAAAACCGTGAGCCTAAAGCTACTAAAGGCTGTTAGGAAACAGGTAGAGGGGAGAATGATTGCAACTTGGGGACTTTCAGGGTGACCCTGATTATTGGGAGGCCTCCTAGAGGGAACATACGGGCCACTTGCAGCATGGGCAGTTTGTGTGTCCGTGACACCTCAATGAAGCTACTGAAACTAAGTGTAGGGAACCCTGGAATGGGCCTGATTCGGGGTGATTCGTAAAAACTTTATGTCAGCATCTGAATGAACTTCAGTTGCCAGGCAACAGAAAACAGGTGTCAGTGACAAGAGCATAATTTTACTTTTATTTTTCCTTTTTTTTTTTTTTTTTTTTGTGGGTGCTCAGACACAGAGTCCTGCATGCAGAGCATGTGTCTACGCCCTTAGAACTGTAGCCAAGTCTCCTCAACTGTGTTATTTAACACAGGAAGTTGAAAATCGGGGGTCAGAGGTCTGTAGTCGGCTTCCCCTAGCTGCCCTGTAGACTTGCAGCCCTTTGTGGGGGATACAGCTTGTCGTCCATGTAAATAATAATCACTTTGAAACTTAAATGCGACTTTCTCCTGGTCAGGAAGTACCAGCATCGCTTGTTGCTTGACGAGAGACTGATCGGGCTAGTTAAAGGAAGGCACCCAGAGACAGCTCCAAGGGCCAGATGTGTGCTTTGCCTGCTGGAGCCTTCAGCTCCATTTCACTTGGTCCTCCCGTTTTCCACAAGCCCCATAGTATAACCAGAAGCGTCTCCCAGAATAAGCCACCATGTGCTTCTCCCTGTGTGGCTCCAATACAAAGCTACTTTGATTTGAATCTCAAATCTATCCCCCCCTAAACACGCTAATGCTTTCCCACAGTCTCATCTCTAAAAGTGAGACAAGAAGGAGCGGGTCTTCGTCAGTCCCCTAGAAAAACACTCAAGAAATCGTCCTTGGCATTCGTTTCCCCTTACAAAGACATTTATGTTTAAGAAACACGCAGTTGTGCCCAAGGCTTACTCCTAGTTCTGTGCTCAGGGGTCACTCCTGGCAGGGCTTAGGGGACCCTATTCTGTGCCAGGGACTGAATTCAGGACTATGATATCTAAACCCTACCTAGCTGTTTTATCTCTCGGGCCTCTCAGTGCATTATTCTCAAGAGTCTCTGTGTGGTTGGCTTCTACCATACTTTGAGCTGCTTTCCCTGTCCTAATTCCAGTCTCCACCCAGGGCAGGATCTAGTGCAAGAAATGGATGCTCAGGGGCCGGCGAGATAGCACAGCGGTAGGGCGTTTGCCTTGCACGCAACCGACCCAGGAAAGACTATAGTTCGAATCCTGGCATCCTATATGGTCCCCCGAGCCTGCCAGGAGCGATTTATGAGCACAGAGCCAGGAGTAACCCCTGAGCACTGCTGGTTGTGACCCAAAAACCAAAATAAATAAATAAATAAATAAAATAAAATAAAAAAGTTAAAAAATAAAAAATAAAAAAGAAATGGATACTCAGCATTGAGGTTGGAGCGAATCCCTTTTCCCCCTCGGAATGAAGTTGGGACGACACTGAAGCTGTGCCAGGGTACCAGAACCCCCTCCCCCTTCTACGCCCTATTTCTGAAAGAAAGAAAAGCAGAAATCCAGCGGGGGGGGGGGGGGTGCACGTGCGAGGAAGCCACCCCGCAAAGGTAGGTAAGAGCCACCAAACCGTGGGTGGGACGTGGCAGCTTGGAAAAGGAGGCGCCGAGCACGCACCCCAGGGGCGGGGTGCAGGTTGTGTTTGTGTGTGTGTGTGTGTGGGTGTGTGGGGTGCAACCGAGGCTAGATCTTAGGGGACCCCGGAGCCTCGGAGCGGGTGGTGGTTGAGGGTGGCCCGATCCACGGCCACAGTGCGGAGAGCGGCGGTTGCCTCTGCGGGAACCGGGGGCCGCGGCTTCTGACCTCCCCTCCCGGAGGGGGGCACCCCCGGCGCCCCCAGCCGCTGCTGACGTGTCGCCCGGAGCCGCCCCCGGCGCGTGTCCCGCCCCGCGCCCCGCCCCGGCGCCGCCCCGGCCTGGAGTCCGCCCGCCGCGTCCCGGCTCGGAGCGGCCTTAACATGGCTGCGGCGCCGGGGCTGCTGCTCGGGCCGCTCCGGCCGCTCCGGCCGCTCCCGCTGCTGCTGCTGCTGCTGTTGCTCGGCGCCCCCGGATCGGAGGGCTCGGAGGGCTCGGCGGGCCGCGGCCGGCGCTTCTCCGAACTCAAAGTCTGCGCCGACGACGAGTGCAGCAGTGAGTGGGCGCGTCGGGGCGCGGGGGGCGGGGGCGGCGGGCTCGGGCCAAAAAACACTGGGGCCCGCCCGGTGGGGCTCCTCTCCCACTTGTTGCCGCGATTTGGTGCTCCTGGGTCCACCGAGATGAGCGATGTAGGGGTGGGATTGGAGATGGGGTCCCCCGCACCCCACCCCGGGGCCGTTTCTAACGTGCGCTCACCCCACCCCGGCTGTCCACGCCGCCTCGCCACGCGCCACCCCACGCGGGGTGCAGCCTTGGGCAGATGCGCCCAGAGCTCCCGCTGGGCAGAGCCTCCTCCCCAGCCCCCCGAGTAAGCTTAGGAAAGGCCCCCTGGGCGCTGGTCCTCGTGGCCCTTCGTTTGCATCGGATTGGGGGGGGCTTTGGATTTGGGTATAGTTGGGGTGTGCGACCCCGACGCAGCCTGGTGGTGCCCACGTCTTCGCCTTGGCTCTGCTTCATTCAGCGCTGTCACCTCTCTGTGCTTGGAAGGTTTCCTTGCGCACAGCCAGGCTCTAGAGAGGGCGCAGGAAAAGGCCAAAATCTGGAGCCCTTTAAAGAGGCCGAAGATCTGTCTGCAGTGGCCCTCCCGGGATAGAGCTCCTCTTCCTTACTCAGGAAGCAGAATTTGGTCCCCCCACCTCCCAGGGACACCCCCGGACTGGGCTGGGGGTGCCCAGGGGTTCAGTGCCTTGTTCACTCGGAGGGAGAGATGATGATTCAAGGCGTCGTGACTTGACATGCATGGCTAGCTAGTTTCAGCCCTCATAACTTGTTTTTGGGGAGCTGCTTCCCATCCATTGGCCTGACCCAGATCATTCTTAAGGACCGAGATCAGCTTTGGGAAACATCCTTCAACCGGGATCCAGATATAGGCAGGAAAATGTACATGAGGAGAAGGCTGGGGACCCATTGGACTAGGTAGAGATGCTGAGCTCAAACTGGTATTATGCAAAAGTAGATTTCAAAAATGGAAGTGTGTAGCTCAACAATACCTGCAAAGAAAAGAATGAAAGAGTGTGTGTGTGTGTGTGTGTGTGTGTGTGTGTGTGTGTGTGTGTGTGTGTGTGTGTGTGTGTGTTGAAGCCATTCCAGGAGGAGGGAAATCTAGGGCTGATGTCAATGACATGTGACAAAAAAAAAATGATCTCCCCCACCCCCTTTGCCTGATATTTTTTTCTTTCTGTTTCTCACTGAGCGGACCCAGGTTCTTAGCACTCCAGGTTGAATCTACAAACTGGGATTCTTGGTTGAAAGGAAACCTGGGTCCCTCAAACTGCATCTCTGGAGAATGACATTGTGGATGCTCCCTCAGAGCGACACAGGGTGCTGGACGGGCCCCGAGGTTGGAGTAGACCTTGAGAAGTGGCATGTGTCCAAACAGATGTAACCAAACGCACAGGCAGCTGCTGAGCACACACTGGATTGTGCAAAGGATTTAGCAAGGTGTGTGTGTGTGTGTGTGTGTGTGTGTGTGTGTGTGTGTGTGCGCACGCTGTCCATGTGAGCATTATTTTGTCATTTTGATAGGTAATTACAAATTTTCATGATCTTTAGGGGAAACAAGAAAAATCTTACCATTCCAATTCCAGTAAAGTCCTGGTCTTAAATTCTCCACCGTTTTCAATGTAGCTGACCATCCAGTATTTTTCTTTTTTCTCTTTTTGCTTTTTGGGCCACAACTGGTTACACTCAGGGATTACTCCTGGCTATGCGCTAAGAAATCGCTCCTGTCTTGGGGGACCATATGCAATGCTGGGGGATCGAACCGTGGTCCCTTCTAGGTTAGTGGCACGCAGGGCAAATGCCCTACTGCTTGTGCCACCACTCCAGCCCCCATCCAGTATTTTTTTAAATTAGGATATTGATGTATATTAAAATCATTGGATTTTAGGGGTGAAGGATATAGCATAGCGGGTAAGGCATGTGGCTGACCTGGTTGGATCCCCGGCATCCTAGATAGGTCTGTGAGCCTGCTAGAAAGTATTGCTGGCGTGTGGCCCAAAACCAAAACAATAAAAAAAAAAAATCACATTATGCGGCCGGAGAGATAGCATGGAGGTAAGGCATTTGCCTTTCATGCAGAAGGTCATTTGTTCGAATCCTGGCATCCCATATGGTTCCCCAAGCCTGCCAGGAGCGATTTCTGAGCATAGAGCCTGGAGTAACCCCTGAGTGCTGCTGGGTGTGACCCCCCAAAAAAAAATCACATTAGATTTTAGCTTCCAAATCTAATTAAGCCCTTTTTTGCTCTATAACTCCTCCTTCAATGCATAATTAAAGATAGATTCTAATTTCTTTTTTGTTATTTCTAGAAAAAGTACTACTTATCCTTTCTCCTTTTTCTCTGATCTCTTTTTTTTTTTTTTTTGGCCACACCTGTTTGATGCTCAGGGGTTACTCCTGGCTTGGGGGGACCATATGGGACGCTGGGGGATCGAACCGCAGTCCTTCCTTGGCTAGCGCTTGCAAGGCAGACACCTTACCTCTAGCGCCACCTCACCAGCCCCTTTTTATCTGTTCTTAATTGCATTTGTTGCCCATTTCCTCCTACATCAGAAACTGCTAGGGCCTACTAATAGTACAGTGGGAAGAGCACTCAGCTTGCATGCACCTGACTTGGGTTCCATTACTAGTATATCCCATATGATTCTCCAAGTACAGCCAGGAATGATCCCTGAGCTTAGAGCCTGGAATAAGTTTTTTTTTTTTTTTTTTTTGGTTTTTGGGCCACACCCGGCGGTGCTCAGGGGTTACTCCT
The DNA here is from genome assembly GCF_024139225.1 of Suncus etruscus. Taxonomy (NCBI): domain Eukaryota; kingdom Metazoa; phylum Chordata; class Mammalia; order Eulipotyphla; family Soricidae; genus Suncus; species Suncus etruscus. Next base: position 52,774,374 of record NC_064850.1, read on the forward strand.
GGCTGTCTGCTCAGAAATAGCTCCTGGCAGGCACAGGGGACCATATGGGACACCGGGATTCGAACCAACCACCTTTGGTCCTAGATCGGCTGCTTGCAAGGCAAACACCGCTGTGCTATCTCTCCGGGCCCCTGGAATAAGTTTTAACATCAATGGGTGTGATTCAAAAACAACCTCCCCACACCAAAAAAACAAACAAACAAAAAACAAACAAGCAAGGAAAAAAGAAGCTGTATTTTTTCAATACAAAGAAACTGCCACTACTGGTTTCTAGATCCAATGTGTGATTTAAGTCCTTTGTTTTAAGGTGGAAGGTAACCACCAAGCAGTTCTCAGAATTTTGGTATTTTTTTTTTTTTTTTTTTTGGTTTTTGGGCCACACCCGTTTGATGCTCAGGGGTTACTCCTGGCTATGCGCTCAGAAGTCGCTACTGGCTTGGGGGGACCATATGGGACACCGGGGGATCGAACTATGGTCTATCCTACGCTAGCGCTTGCAAGGCAGACACCTTACCTGTAGCGCCACCTTCCCGGCCCCCCTTTTTTTTTTTTAATCCAGGTCCACTGCATGGAGGGCAAGTGCCATCTCCACTGTGCTATTTTAGCTCAGTATTTTATTCTCAGAGTTTGATTGCTTTTTTTTTTTTTGTCACTTTTTGTTTTGTTTTGTTTCATTTGTGGTCACGCCCAGTAATACTCATAATTTTCTCCTAATTCACTCCTGATATCACTGGTATCACTGGTATCACTTTTGATAGTACTTGGGGGTGGGGACCCTTTGCTATACCAAGGATCAAACCTGGGTCCTTTGTGTATCAGGCAAGCTCCCTATCAGTTGTTCTGTGTCTTAGGCCCACATAGGTTTACTTTTGATTGTTTATTTAAGAACATCTTCCTCATTTGGAAACTGCCTTCAAGTTATGGACTTGAAGATGATTTTCTATGGGCACTTCACCTTGTAATGTTATTGGAGCCCCATGCAGGGTGATCCCCGTGGCTGGATGTTATCTGGATAAGGGAAGCAGAGCACAACAAGGCCACAAATGAAACTGACAGTGTTTACTGCTTGCTTCCAGGGAACAGTTCCAGCTATTTACAAACGGTGCCTTTTGATGGTTAGTTCAAGTTAATTGATCCCTTTGGGGATTTCTGGTCCCCGAAGATGCTGCCATGCTGAAGCTAGCTAACATCTGTTCCTACATTTATCCACCTGTAACATGAAGCTCTTGATGATTAGGTTGAGGACTAGCGGGTTAGTGAGAGTTTTCCCCCAGACCAGCCATGAGTGGTGAAATTCTCAGCTTTCTTGTGTCAGGGTTTCTGACAGCAAAGCACTGTCCATAGGAGACGGGAGTGGTCCAAGAGCATTTATGCCCAACAAAGTTGTGTTTCGATTTTCTGTTGCCTAACAAATCAGTGTGAATGATGAAAATTGATCCTCATTGGGAGTTTTTTTTTCTCTTTCTTTAATCTCTAGTGTTAATGTACCGGGGAGAGGCCCTGGAAGACTTCATAGGCCCAGATTGTCGTTTTGTGAACTTTAAAAAAGGTGATTCAGTATATGTCTACTATAAGCTGGCCGGGATAGCGTCTGAAGTTTGGGCTGGAAGTGTAAGTACAAATTAAACATATTTAATTTTCTTCCTGTTGGTTTGATTAGTATTATGTATATGCATATTTAAATCAAGGTGACATTGACTTCTAACATTGTACATATTTAGGGGTTTTTCTTTTTGTTTTTGGGGCACACCTAGCAATGCCCAGGGGTTACTCCTGGCTCTACACTCAAGAATCAATCTTGGTGGGCTCAGGGGACTACTTGGGGTGCTCGGGATCATATTGGGTCAGCTGCATGCAAGGCAAGTTCTCTAACCACTGTATACTTTCTCTGGCCCAAATGTGCATTTCTTTACCAGGCCCACTACCATGATAGTAAAAATTCTCAGCTTCAGTTAAATAGACTCCTCTGCCCTTTGCTTCCATCCTTTGTCCTCCCTAAAAACCTCAGTTCTACAGCCAAAATCCAACAGTTAGTTTTGGCTTGCCTTTGTTCCTTTGCTAAAAACACTTTATGTCCTACTTTTAAGGGAAATACTCTGGCATTTGTCTATCTCCTTCTCATTATTATTATTACCATTATTTTTGTTTTTGGGACCACACCTGGTGGGGCTCAGGGCTTACTCTTGACTGTGTGGTCAGGGATCACTTCTTTTTTTTGTTCTTGTTTTGTTTTAGGTTTTGGGTCATACACAGTAGCGCTCAGGGATTGCTCATGGCTCTGTGCTCAGAAATTGCTCCTGACAGGCTGGGGGACCATATGGGATGCCAGGATTTAAAACAACATCCGTCCTGGGTCAGCTACTTGCAAGGCAAAAGCCCTACCCACTGTGCTATGTCTCTGGCCCCATATATTTGGTGGGGGGGTGATCACATCTGGCAACATCAGGGGTTACTCCTGGCTCTATGCTCAGAAATTGCTCTTGGCAGGCATGGGGGACCATATGGGATGCCGGATTCAAACCACTGTCTGTCCTGGATCGAGGGATCACTTCTGATAGTGCTCAGAGACCATATTAAATGTAAGGGTTTGAACCTGACTTGGCTGCATGCAAGGCAGCCTATGTTCTGTACTATTTCTCCAGTGCCTTCTTTGGATTGATTTTACCTGGCATTATCCTTTTCAGTTTCACTCATTTGTCACAAATGCCCATGGCGTCATTTCTGACACTCAAAGTTGTACTCCACTAGACATATAGACACATTTCTCTTGGTGGATGGTAGGCTTACCTGGTGATGATCAAGGGTTACTCCTGTCTCTGCACTCAGGAATTGGTGCTCCGGGGACCATCTGGGATATTGAGGGTCAAATCTAGGTCAGCTGTGTATAAGCCAAGCACATTTTCTGCTGTCCTATCATTCTGACACATCTTAATTCACTTTTCTCTCCCCTGACTTCTCTGTTGTAAGTGGAGCTGCCGGAGTTTGGGCCGGAGAGATAGAATGGAGGCAAGGCATTTGCCTTGCATGCAGAAGGTTATTGGTTCAAATCCCGGCATCCCATATGGTCCCCCGAGCTTGCCAGGAGCGATTTCTGAGTGTGGAGCCAGCAGTAACCCCTAAGTGCTGCTGGGTGTGACCCAAAAATCAAAAACAAAAAAACAAAAACACACAAAAACACACACCAAAAAATGGAGTCTATGGATATTTTTTTAAGTTGTGTTTTTAAATTCTTTGCATTGACATGGCTATCTTATTGGGAAAGAACTTGATAAATCATATATAGGTCATGTTTTAGCTTTGTAGTTTTTGAATTTTGGAGGCACACCTGGCTATGCTTATTTCTCCAACCTCTGTGCTCAGAGATTTCTCCTGGGTGATGCTCATAGGACCATCTTCAGTGATAGTGATTGAACCAGGGTTGACTGTGTGCAAGGCATTGTGTTACATCCTGTGCTATCTCTTCAGCCCCTGATCTTAATTTTTTAATTATGTTTTTCATTATGTTATTCTGTGTTTCATGGAGAGTGACAGAACCAGTTTACATTCCCACTACTATGTACCAGAAGATTTTCTTTTTAAGGTCAAAGTGTCCCCCCACACCGATATCTGGTCTTTTTGTTCCAGACCATTCTCATAGGTATTAGTTGATTGCTGTAGTTTTAACTTGCATTTCCCTGATCATAGTAATGGGGCACACGTTTTCCTGTGGCCTTTGTTCATTTTCTTTGGGAAAGTATTTCTGTTCAGATATCCTTCCTATGTGATGAGTGGGATCTTATTTTTATTGTTGTTTTTGAGTTGTGTGAGAATTTTTGTTTTATGTTTTTGAGCCACACTTGTTTGTGCTCAGGGGACTTTGCAGTGCCAGGAATTGAACTCAGGGCTTTGTTTTGCAAAGCATGTGCTGGGGGAGCCTGTTGCACTATTTTCCAACCCCTATATGAGCATTTTTAATATCTTGGCTGCTAATGCTTTTTATTGGATATATCACATATAAGTATTTTACCCCCTCATAAGTTGTCTTTTTTTTTTTTTTTGGTTTTGAGGCCATACCCGGCAGCACTCAGGAGTTACTCCTGGCTCTGTGCTCAGAAATTGCTCTTAGCAGTCTTGGGGGAGATCATATGGGATGCTGGGATTCAAACTCAGGTCCATCCTGGGTTGGCTGCATGCAAGGCAAATGTCCTACCACTGTGTTGTTACTCTAGCCCCATAAGTTGTCTTTTTGTTTTATTTTTTAATTTTGATATATTGGGCCACTCCCAGTGATGTCCATTGGTAGTACCTTTAGTTTTATTATTTTGTGACACACCCAATGATGCTCAGAGCTTACTCCTGGCTCTTTGCCTAGGGATCATTCTTTTTTTTTTTTTTTTTTTTTTTTTTTGTAGTTTTTGGGTCACACCCGGCAGTGCTCAGGGGTTATTCCTGGCTCCAGGCTCAGAAATTGCTCCTGGCAGGCACGGGGGACCATATGGGGCGACGGGATTCGAACCGATGACCTCCTGCATGAAAGGCAAATGCCTTACCTCCATGCTATCTCTCCGGCCCCCTAGGGATCATTCTTGATGAGACTTGAGGGACCATATAGGGTACTGGGGATTGAATCCATGTCAGTTGCATGTAAGGCAAACACCTTAGTTGCTGTACTATCTCTGATCCTCAGTTGGTAGTACTTTTCCACTGCTTTTGTCACTGTTTCCTTCCTTCCTTCTCTCCTTCCCTTTCTCCCTCCCTCTCTCCTTCCTTCCTTCCTTATTCCTCAGTTCATCCCTCGATACTCTCCATTCCTTCATCCATCCCTTCCTCCTTCCCCAGCAAGCTCAGGGTTTACTCTAGGCTTTGTGCTCATTCTACCTGATGGTGCTCAAGGAACCATATGCATGCCAGGAATAGAACCAGGCCAGCCATGTGCAAGACAATCACCTTACCCACTATTCTATTACTACGATCTGGCCACACTGGCAGGGACCCTGTCTTATATCTTCCTTAGACTATTTCTATCTCAGTTCAGGGTATTGATATTTTCCCTGATTGCAGCAGTAGCACAGTGTGTTTGGAAGCAACTTGCTTTTCTGTTGAGTCAAAGCAACAGTTCCTTGGTAGCAAGGATATATATGGAAACAAAATTAGATCTTATTTCTAGGGCTAGGGAGAGAGCTCAAAGGGCAGAGCTCATGCTATACATGCAAGAGGCCTGGTTTCTAGCTGGGGCACAGAGCCAGGAGTAGCCCCTAATCACTTATGGGTGTGGTTCCCACACAGAGCTACACCAAAAAGATGATTTCTAGTCTGAGGGCCCAGGATTCTGCCTTTTTATTATAAACACAACAGCACCCTTGTCAAAATAAGGAGTTTTCGCTATTAGCAAAGCTTACACATAGGTAAATGTCTCTGCTTCTGGTTTATCTGGTTTCTTTTCCTTTTCCTGACTTTCTCAGCAAAATTTTCCCGAGGGCTTAGAGGATGTTTTCTCTCCATTTTACCTTATTTCATAGATCTTATACTTTTTCTTTCCTTTTCTTCCTTTTTGTTTTGTTTTTGGGTCATACCTGGCAGCACTCAGGGGTTACTCCTAGCTCTGCGCTTAGAAATCTCCCCTGGGGGCTAGAGAGATAGCATGGAGGTAAGGCGTTTGCCTTTCATGCAGGAGGTCATCGGTTCGAATCCTGACGTCCCATATGGTCCCCCGTGCCTGCCAGGAGCAATTTCTGAGCCTGGAGCCAGGAATAACCTGAGCACTGCCGGTGTGACCCAAAAACCACACACACACACAAAAAAAATAGAAATCTCCCCTGGTAGGCATGGGGAACCATATGGAATGCCAGGATTTGAACCACTGTCCTTCTGCATGCAAGGCAAATGTCCTACCTCCATGCTATCTCTCTGGCCCAATACTTTAGTAAATTAGGAACTCTCTTTTAGCTTTCAAGATGCTTTTCTGGGGAAGAGGCACTCTAGGTGCTCGGGAGCACTTTTGGCTGTGTTTGGGGGCCATCCCATGTGGGAGGTCAGTTCCATACCCGAGGTTGAATCTTGGCCTTATACATTCATAGCATTGCTCAGCTCACTGAGTTCTGTCTTCAGAGCCTCAAGAGTTTCTTCTTTTTTTTTTTTTTTTTTTTTTTTTTTTTTTTTTTTTTTTTTTGGTTTTTGGGCCACACCTGGTGACGCTCAGGGGTTACTCCTGGCTATGCGCTCAGAAGTTGCTCCTGGCTAGGGGGACCATATGGGACGCCGGGGGATCGAACCGCGGTCCGTCCTAGGCTAGCGCAGGTAAGGCAGGCACCTTACCTTTAGCGCCACCGCCCGGCCCCAAGAGTTTCTTCTTTATAAGCTTATATTTTAGGGAGCCATATGCAGGGCTGCCGGGGGTCCTCTCAGCTCAGTGCTCAGGGGCTCTTCCTGGAAATTCTGGTGTCAGCTGGAGGCTCCCAAAAGCAAAGCCTGGAATAAGTTTGTTGGTACTTCTCTGACCCCCCCCCCCCTCCCCTCTTTTTTTGGGCCACATCAGAGTGTGCTCAGGGCTTAACTCCTGGCTCTGTGCTCAGGGATCACTGCTAGTGGAATTAGGGGCACCTAAAAAGGGAGCTGGGGATTGAACCTATTTCAACCACTTATAAAGTTCCCTTTGTACTATAATTTATATTTGATTATTATATTTCCTGGTTTTGTCCTGCTGGGTTTTATTTATTTGTTTTGTTTTTGTTGCTCTCTCCTCTCTCTCTCTCTCTCTCTCTCTCTCTCTCTCTCTCTCTCTCTCTCTCTCTCTCTCTCCCTCTCTCTCCCTCCCTCTCTCCCTCCCTCTCTCTCTCCCTCTCTCTCTCCCTCTCTCTCTCCCCCTCTCTCTCTCCCTCTTTCTCTCCCCCTCTCTCCCTCTCCCTCCCCTCTCCCTCTCCCTCTCCCTTTCCCTCTCCCTCTCCTTTTTTGGTCGCACCCAGTAGTGCTTAGGGGTTACTTCTGATTTTGCACTCAGGAGTTACTCCTATCATGCTTGGGGACCAATGGGGTACTGGTGATCGAACCCTGCCTGGTTGTAGGCAAGCAAGTACCCCACCTACTGTCCATTGTTCTGGCCCTATTCTTTGTTTTTGTTTTTGGACCATGGCCCATGGTGCTGAGGGATTACTCTTGACTCTGCGCTGAATCACTTCTGACAGGCTCCGAGGACCATATGGCATGCTGGGAATCGAGCCCTGGTCAGCTGCATTCTACGTGCTGTACTGTTAATTATAGTCCCATGTGATTTTTATTTTTATTTTGGGTTTCTTAGATCTTCCGACTTTACCTGCCAGTGTAGCAGTTTTAATGGTTCCTTCTTATCTAATCTCGAAGGCAGTCTTCTGCTACTAACCCTGGCACTCAGATAGTTGCCAACTAAAGGAGAGCCCTCATAATGAAGGTGTTTGGGGAGTTGGTGATAAGACAGTCTTTTCCTTTATTTTGTACATTTGATCTGTACACCAACATCTTCCCCTTTCATGCCTGGGAAGTGATCTTCCTTTGAGACTTATGCTAATAAGTGAATGTGTCCCAGGACATACATACATTTTGTATTCCTTAGCCTTTAGTGAGAGGATCAGTGCAATTATTTTCTGTAGAGACTTTTTTGACTGAGACTAAAAAGATATAACACCCAGTGTGTCAATTAGTATTAATATATTGTCTTCTCAAATACTTAAGAATTTCACATATGAGTTACTAGTACAAACCTGGGTTGTAAATATACTAATTTGTTTTGTATAGGAGGGTTCACATATTTTAGAAATTTTGCATTCTTACTACCTAAATTTTTACTTTTTTTTTTTCTGGTCACACCCAAAGATATTCAGGGTCACTCCTGAGTCTGTACAGGAATTGCTTCTGGTAGGAGTTGGGGGACCATATGGGAGTGCAGAGAATCCAAATCTGGGCAAACACTTGCAAGCCTACCCTGCAGGCTGTACTGTCTCTCCAGCTCTCATTTCTGTCATTCTATGGCTGCTTGTTTTACTAGACTTCAGAATGCTGGTTTATGAACAATTTTGTGAGATGGGCAGATGAGCCTTTGTCAATTTGGGATTATTTTCCTAAACAGGCTTGATTGAAAAGAGTGTTAATCATAAAATATAAAAATGATTTTGGGGCTAGAAAGATAGTACAGACAGTAGGTTGCTTGCCTTGCATATTGCTGATTCAGGTTCAATTCCAGGCATACCATATGGTTCCCTGAGCACCAGGGCTGTGGAGTCAGAGTCGAAAAGTTGAAGTCGGAGGGAATTTTGGGTACCTGGAGTCAGAGTGGGTCGGAGTCGAGTCGGAATTGGAGCCCGACTCCACAGCCTGCTGTGCACTGCCAAAAGTGATCCCTGAGTGCAGACCCAAGAGTAGTTAAAGAACCACTATCTTCTTAGCTGATTCCACAACAGCTCTAGCAGTTTCTTTGCTCTAAGGTAGCCTACTCAGGACCAGAGAGATAAGTACAGGATTTAAGGGATTTATCTTGCATGTAGCTGAGCCAATTTCAATACCCAACACTGCCAGAAAGGACACCAGAGAAAGGACATCATGATATCAGGAGCAAGCCCTCTGAGCACCACTCTCTTCCCACTCACCCTCCCCCCCAAAAAAAAAGAAAAGAAAAAGATTTTGTCTTTTAAGGTTTTGTCTTGTAGAGATCTTTGCTCTCTACCTTAAGATGAACTGTTTGTGGGTTCAAAGAGATAGCATGGAGGTTAGGCGTTTGCCTCGCATGCAGAAGGTCAGTGGTTAGAATCCCAGCATCCATATTGTCCCCCGAGCCTGCCAGGAACGATTTCTGAGCGTAGAGCCAGGAGTAACCCTTGAGCGCTGCTGGGTGTGATCCCAAAACCAAAAAAAAAAAGATGAACTGATTGTGCCTTATGCTTAGGATTAAGTTGAATACCGAAGGAGAAAGAATGTCAGTGGCTGTAGGAAAATTGACTCTACGAGGTTCCCTATTTGGTTTCTGCTGGAATAAAATAAAATCAGTATAAAGGTGATGGCAGTGAAATCTTGTGACAAGACCTGTTTTGTTCTCTTTGTTTTCTTTCCTAGCCATGACTCTGTTTAAGCTTGTTGTCTAACTTTTTCCTTGAAAATGATCTTTCTGTTCACTCTTTCATATAGGTCGGACAAGCTTTTGGATACTTTCCCAAGGATTTAATCCATATTGTTTATACATATACCCAAAAAGAGCTTCAAGTTCCAGCAGATGTAAGTTGTGGGGTTTTATTGAGCTGTTATAAATTGGCTGATGAATTGACGTGTTACATTCAGTCTCCTATTTTAGAAAGTTTTAATGTGCTTTAGTCAGGTATAAGGAGCTAGATATATTTGTGTACCAGAATTTAATTTTAAGCCATATTTTTTGGGGGACAGCTTTCTTAATTTTAATTTTTAAATTTAATTAAAAAATTTTAGCCAGACTTATACGAGACTTAAATTTAGCTAAATTTGGAGCCGGGAAGGTGGCGCTAGAGGTAAGGTGTCTGCCTTGCAAGTGCTAGCCAAGGAACGGACCGCGGTTCGATCCCCCGGCGTCCCATATGGTCCCCCCAAGCCAGGGGCGATTTCTGAGCACATAGCCAGGAGTAACCCCTGAGCGTCAAATGGGTATGGCCCAAAAACCAAAAAAAAAAAAAAAAAAAAAAAATTTAGCTAAATTTATTAGGCTGTCTTCAAAAATAGGAGAAAAAAGAAACAGAAGTGGAGTAGGACTCAGAAGAGTCTTTATGACACAAGCATATGATCAGCTAATGCATCAGTTGTTCTTCAGCAAGGTGGCTTTCCCTTGACTCTTGGGGATGGAAGGCAGGTGATCTCCCAGTGGTGCTCAAGAAACCCTGGGCCCCTGCTGGTGATTCTGCTGGCTGGGTTGGTGGTTTAGTGCCAAGGGTCTGAGGATGGGCTGGAGATTATCTGGGATATTTCAGTGGTGCTTGAGGCCCTTGGTGCTTCATTGGGTGTGCTCAGGGGACCTTATGGTGTGGAGATGGAGTTGGGGCCAGCTGCCTATAGAGATGGAGCTTCATACTTATAAGATCTCTCATGCCCCATGACAGCTTTTTTGTTTTGTTTTGTTTTTTGTTTTTTGTTTATTGGGCCACACCCAGCAGTGCTCAGGGGTTACTCCTGGCTATCTGCTCAGAAATAGCCCCTGGCAGGCACGGGGGACCATATGTGACACTGGGATTTGAACCAACCACCTTAGGTCCTAGGTCGGCTGTTTGCAAGGCAAATGCCGCTGTGCTATCTCTCCGGCCCCCCATGGCAGCTTTTATATAGTATTTTCTTTTATATGGGGTTTCCTTTCATATAAAGTTTACTTTTATATGTATTTCTTTTTATATAGGGTTTCCTTTTTATGTGGGGTTTCCTTTGTTTTATTTCTGTGTGAAAAATGAACTCAATATCTTTGTATCCTGCTATTTGATACTTTTTGTGAATACATGTTGTCACTGTTTCTACACTGTTGATTGAATAAGCTCTTAGAAATTTATGCACCTGGAGACAGTAAATGAGTAAAATCCTAAGTTATGTGCTAGTTGAGAAATACTGGTTTATAAGGATTTTCTTTTACTAGGTTCTTCAGTGACAGGGATTCGTTCCTTCATAGCTTGGAAAAGAGAGACTGAGGGTTTCTGATAAGGTCTTCCCGTGTCTAATTTTAGGTATGAACTGAATAGTTGTGACACATTCATCTAGGTCCAGATGTGGGAACTCTACATTGCCAAGAGTCATTTGGATATTTATTTTTTATTGAGTTTTAAAATGTACTGAATCACTACGTTATACAGATTGAGTTTGACATGATTCATTTGTAGCCATATCATGTTCAAGCTCCCGTCCCTTCGCCAGTGGCCATTTCCCTCCACCAATGTTCCCAGTTTCCCTTCCCACCCCTGAGCTTGCCTCTGTGACAGACACTTTTCTTTTCCTTTTTTTTTTTTTATCTATTAGGCACTGTGGTTGAAGTTCTGGTACTGAAAGAATATCATGTGCTACTTTTACCGCTTTTTTCTTCACTCCATGATATTTATTTTTATTTACTGATTTTATTTTTGATCTTAAGAAAAAAGTTTTAAGCCATACCTCATAGTGCCCCATGGCTACTGTGGCTCAGCGCTCAAGGGCATTCCTGCTGCTCAGGGGTCCATATGTGGTATGTGATATTGAACTGGGATTGGCCACATGAAAGATTCTTAAATGTTTCCCTGCTCATGGGCCCTTTTCAGCCATTTGTTTTCTCTTGGAGGAAAGAAAGAATGGAGAGCCTCGAACTCAGACCTCCTTGACTTGGGAGCTTTCCTTTTTGGAATCTTGGCTCTAAGGGGGTTCCTGGAAGCTCAGGCATAGCCATCTGGGGGAGGTGGTCAGGCTGCTGTCAGCAATCCCTGACTTGTACCCGCCTAGGGAGAGACATATGGAGACACCCAGCAGTCAGGGAGACAGAGATCAGGGGCCATTTATATTTATTCATGAAGTTTTGTGACAAATGTAGCTCAGTAGGCAGGATCAAAGGGCTTCATGACATAATTCTGTCATGATTATGTCATAATTCCTGACATAATCTTATTTCTGGAATAAGATCCCACAGATGTGGACAGAGCCAGCAAGCCTGAAGTCTTCCCCTGGAATCACACCTATCTGGCTACAGTGTAGGGGTCCCTGTCTTCTTCCCAATAAGTCCAAAATAAACAAATAGGTAGGACTTTGTCCCAGCCCTGAACATCACTAGCAGTGCCCCCAAAACCTTTAAATAAAAAGTAAAAAACAAAAACAACAACAACAAAAAGTGAGTGGTGAGGCCTGAACAGTGGTGCAGCAGTGGGCCGTTTGCTTTGCATGCAGCTGACCTAGGACAGACCGCAGTTCTCCCCCCGCCGCCTGGGTGTTCCAAATGCTCCCCAAAGCCAGGGGTGATTTCTGAGTGCATAGTCAGGAATAACCCCTGTGCGTCACTGGGAATGCCCGCCCCCCCAAAAAAAAGTGTTAGCAGGTTCTTGGCCCTGGTGATCCTCCCTAAACTCAAGGGCCTGAGCAGCACCACATTCTCGGGCCTTGGCAAGAAACTCAGCTCAGAGTGCTGAGTGTCACAGGAAGTGGCCCTTGGGTCCCTGAGCACTGACTGCCTGGGTGTCCACCTTCCTTCACAACAAAAACAAAAATAAAACCGAAAAGGAATTTGCAGGTGTAGTTTTTGTCTTGTCATCCCACAGGGCTCATATCTGTTTTCCTTCCTCTCACAGGAGACCGATTTTGTCTGTTTCAATGGGGGCAAAGATGATTTCAGCAACTATGATGTAGAAAATCTTTTGGCATATATGGAATTGCCAGAGCCTGACATTGGAGGTACTGAGGCCATTACAAAGGAGGCTTCTTTGCATGAGGAAAATACCTCTGAGGTAGCTGAGCCTCTGCCTGAACCCGGGGCCTCCACTCCAGAGGACAGTGGGTCCGTCACCTCTGGCAGTGCCCAGGAGTGGCAGGACAGACCAGAACCCCCTGCAGAGCCTGCCCAGGGAGCACCACCTCTTCCCAAGTCCCTGGAAGCAAAGCTGCAGGACCGACTCCAAGCACCTGCTGGGGAAAATAGAGCCAGTAACAGCTCACACAGCCCTAGTGAGCTGGACAAGATAGACACCTATAAGCTTTTGAAACAAGACATGACACTGGACTTGAAGACCAAGTTTGGCTCCACTGCTGATGCCCTGGTCTCCGATGATGAGACCACCAGGCTGGTCACGGCTCTGGAGGATGATTTTGATGAGGACCTGGAGGCTGAGTACTATGAGATGGAAGGAATAGAGGAAGAGGAGTCTCAGGACGTGCCACTACTCACCTTCATGGCCGGAGAAGCCGGGTCAAGCCCAGGGGCCCCAGAAGTGCAGGGGGACCCTGCGGGCCTGGAGCAGAATTTCAGTGGGGAGGCCGGGGAGCAGGGGCTGCAGGCTTCAGGTGTCAGTGCTGTTGGGGACCCAGACAATGATGGTGCTGCAGAGCCGGGTGCAGTGGGACTGGGGGTCGAGCTTTCTGACACAGATGACACTGGTGTTACCACTGTCACTGTTGTCACCACAGCTGCAGAGAGCAAAAGTCCGGAGCCACCACTGTCCTCTGCCTTGAAGCTTACAGGCTCTGTCAGAGCACCAGGAGCTCTTGGCACTGGGGGAAACTCTCAAGCAAGTAAAGTCAAAGCATCCAAAGTAGGCATAGAAGCTCCCGTCTCCTCAGTGCCAACAGAGGAGTCTGGGGCCTCCCTGCCAGGTGCTGGGCAGGGGCAAGACACCATCCCCACAGTTGCTGCCAGTGAGGACCCCCTGGGAGCTATTCACATCTCAAAGGAGCCTTTGGGAGAGCCCAGCCTGGCGGAGGGTTCAGGGAGGGAACAGGAGGCCAAGGACAGACCCATCCACATCAGGGAGGACAAAGGGCTAAAGTGGGAACCCAAGGCAGCTGGCACAGGGGAGAATTGGCAACTCGACACATCCCAAACCAGAGTGCAGGAGAACGGAGGCCTGGGGAGTGACCCCAAACCCCCACACACACTCCCCATTGGGCTCCAGAGGGCAACATCAGAGGAGAACCCACAGCTGTCAGGCGGACTGCAGGAAGGGGCTCCCTCTCAGGTGACAAACACCTCAGGGCAGCACCAAGAGGCCACTGAGAAGGAGCAAACTAATGAGGGGAAGGTGACAATCTCGGAGGAGAAGGATGCTGAAGAGGAGGAGGTAGAGGAGGACTTCCTGAAGGAAGGGGCATCTCTGGGCTCCCCAGATATCTACCACCAAGAGCAGGCCATGGCTCCCCATCCAGGAGAAGCAGAGGCCGAAGCTGATGTTTACATGCCCGAGGAGCAGCTGGAAGATGAGAATGCGCTCAGTGCTCGGCAGACTGGAGCCACGGGTGCACAGATACATCAAGACACACCACTGGGCCTGGAGCAGCAGGACCCCAAGGGAGCTGCTTCTGGGCCTCTTGGGAATGTTCCTGAATCTATGGAGCACAGTGAAGAAACTCGGTCACCCTCAAAAATGGGGAACACAGGAGGAGATGCTGCAGATGGAGATCCTCTTGACCAGATGGCAGCCAAGGAGACCAGCATCTCTGTGGACCACAGAGCCCAGGCACCATCCATGGTCCCAGATGTCTTCGCTGTGAACACCCCAGAGACCCCAGAGGCAGCTGTTGCACCCCAGGAAGACAGTCCTGAGCCAGGGCCTCCCCAGCAGCTCAGGGAGGGAGATAGCCAAGAGCAGGATGCTGGGATCTCCAGGGAGCTCATGGACAAGGAGCATGAGACCAGCCTAGCCCTAGGGCCCCCACAGCACCTACGCATCATGAGCAGCTTCTTCAAAGACCTGCAATCTTGGCAGCGATTCCAGAAGTACCTGGATGTGTCCGAGTTGGAGGCACTGCTGCAGGCTCTGGGCCAAGAGCTGAAGGCGGCTCAGCAAGAGAGTCTTCCGTACAACGTGGACAAAGTTCTGGACAAGGTTTTTCGCGCTGCTGAGTCCCATATCCTGAGTGTGGCCGAGCACATGCTGGACACCCGGGTGTCAGCCCGTGGGAACCTGGGCACCAGCAATGACTTGGAGGAGTCAGCTGTGCTTGAAGATGTCCAGGATCTCCTATACTTCGTCAGGTACCAGCACTTTACAATAGAGCAGCCACCACTCCTGGCCACAGCCACAGCACCACCTGACCAGACCTGGGAGGCACCAGTGGAAGGTAAAGCCCTGGGTGTGGTAAAGCTCTTACTGAATGGGGCATGAGAGGGGCTATGGGAAGGGTGCCCAAGGGCCTCACCCATTTTCCTAAAACTATCTGCTCATGGCTCCATATATACCCAAGTCCTTTCCTGCTAGGCGGGCCTCAGATAAGAGCCCTGTTTTTGCTTTGGGGCCCTTCCTCAGGACTGGCTTCCTCTGTCCTGTTTCCCAGCCTCCTACTAAGAGGGATAAAACAGCTGTAGTGCACCCTGCCCTGGTCTGTGGGGCTCTGCTTGGGGCTGGAGTTGGAGGCAAGTGGGAGAGGAGAGCTCAGATCTTTGCAGGGGGTCAAGGGATTCACACAGCTTCTTTTCTCAAGATCTGCCACCGCCCCTTGAAGAGGACTTTTTGCAAGAAAAGGTGGAAAATCTGCTGGACTTGGAGCCAAGCCCTGGAGAGGGGGCCTCTGTGGAACCACCTGGGATGAATGTCATTGATGCTCCAGAAGAGCCGCTATCGGAGGAATCTGCCGAGGCAGGTAAAGTTGGTGGTGGTTCCCAGCGGTGCAAGAAAGCCTGTCAGAAGACCTGGGGGATCATGGTGTGAGATTGGGGAGAGGAAGGGGTAGGGAGAGAGAGCCTTGAAGGAACTGGGGAGAAGGGACAGAGACAGACAGACAGACAGACAGACAGACAGACAGACAGACAAATGGACAGATGGACAGACAGACGGATGGACGGACGGTCAGACAGAGAGCTCTGTGCTAAGACTAGTATTTCAAGTGTTTTTTGGTTTTTATTTACTGTTACAAAGTTGTTCATGATTGAGTCTCAATCATACAATGTCCAACACCCTTCACCAGTGCTCATTTCCTGCCACCTATTTCTCCAGTTTCTCTCCTACATACCCTTATAACCTGCCTCTGTGATAGACATTTTTTCTTTATCTGTCTCTCTCTTTTTTCCTGGTTTGCAGTACTGTTACTGAAATGGTACCATGCATATCACTTCACCTCCTTTCAGCACCTTTTCCTGTCCAGAGCAATCATTTCCAACTCTCATTGTCATCGTAGTTCCTTCTCTGCCATCACTGCCCTCTGTCTTCTTTGTGGCCAGTCACATACCATGGCCTGGTCTGTTTGGCCTTGGTCTCTATTGTGAGATAGTAGGGTTTTTTTTTGTTTTTTTCTTTTTTTTTTTTTTTTTTTTTTGGTTTTTGGGCCACACCCGGCGGTGCTCAGGGGTTACTCCTGGCTGTCTGCTCAGAAATAGCTCCTGGCAGGCACAGGGGACCATATGGGACACCGGGATTCGAACCAACCACCTTTGGTCCTGGATCAGCTGCTTGCAAGGCAAACGCCGCTGTGCTATCTCTCCGGGCCCGAGATAGTAGTTTTTAATCAGACCAATAGCCATAGAAACTCTGGGGGTGACTAAAGCACATCTGTGTCAGAAACTCAAATTTCTATTTAGAGTAAAAATTGAGAAACCACTGGTGGTAAACTCAAATTTTGTTTCCTTCCACCACCCCCCCACAATCATCAGCACAGAGAGTAGCTCAGTTCGGGGGTGGGGGTGGGGTTAGGTGGGACAACCACACCAGTACTCATGTGCCTCTGTGTGGGGTTTGCTCTGAGCATTGCGTGGAGACCATGTACCAATTCACAAAGCCTTCAGTAAGCCTAGTGAACTGTCTGTCTGTCCATACATAAGAAAAAGCTTTTGAAAACTGCAAGGGGGTGTAAATGCATCGGAGGCCTTTGTGCATCAGATTAGCAGGTATGTGCCTGACTGCCTGGCGTCACCACTTGTGGTACTGCTGAGTCCCCGCAGACACTATGGTCATGACTGGAGACCACTAATGTCCTGGGCAGGGTTGGAACACTTTCAAGCAGAGAAAGTCATTTCAAAAATACAAATGGTATTTTATCATTTCTTTTGATTTTTGGATCCTTACCAGGCCGTGCTCAGAGTTTATTTCCTGACTCTGCATGCAGATCACTCCTGGCCGGCTTGGGGACCATATAAAATACAAGGGATTGAAGCTGGTTCGGCCACCTGCAAGGCAAGCACCCTACTTGCTGTACTCTTGCTTCAACCCAAAATTAAGATTGGGGGGGGGGGCATGACTAGGGGCCTCACCTGGCAGTACTCAGAGGTTTCTACTGGCTCTGTACTCAGGAATCATTTCTATGGTGTTCAGGGAACCATTTGGGTACTGGGGATCAAAGCTGGGTTGGCTGCATGTGATAAAATGCCCTCCCTGCTGTACTGGGTATGTGTAGGAGGCAGTGCTCTCCTTGATACCAGAAAGCATGTGGGGAATACCCCCCCCCTCCAGCTCTGCTGCCCCTTGAGGGTACAGACCATGGGTTTCCTGGTCCTGTCGCTGAGCCATGTCTCATAGCTACCCTGCTCATTATGCTCTTGCTCCCAGGGTTGGGGTTCAAAGGGAAGTTTTTGCTCTGTTCTTTGGAAGACATGCACCCAGGCTCCTTATCCCACTGCCCTGCTGCACCTCAAGCAGAGTTTCTAGCACACACTCCCCCCACACACACTGTGGAATCTGAGGTTGTTACACAAATAGCAACAGCAAAAGGGACTCTGTGAGGGACAAGTCCTCGGGAGCAGCTGCTCTGGTGCCCAAATGTAAGGAAGGGTATTGACTAAGCTATATCCCCAGAAGTGCCAAGTTTTCCCCAGCCCGACACACACTTACATTCTGGTTACATATTATGTCCTGTATGCATGTGGTAGATACGGCCAGACACTGGGCACTCAAGTGTTGAGCTTGGTCCCCCAAATCTCCTTTTCCTTTTTATTTTTTTTCTGGTTTTTGGGCCAAACCCGGTGACGCTCAGCGGTTACTCCTGGCTATGCATTCAGAAATCACTCCTGGCTTGGGGGACCATATGGGACGCCAGGGGGATCGAAACGCAGTCCATCCTAGGCTAGCACATGCAAGGCAGATAGATGCCTTACCACTTGTGCCAGCACTCTGGTCCCAACTCTCTTATTATTCTTATTAGTTGATAACTTCAAGTGTTTTTTGCCTGGTGCTTTTGGAAGCCCTGAAGAAGCATCTGTGTAGTGTCCCAGTATCCCTGGGGGACTTGGTTACCTACCTGGGGCTAGCAGGGCTCTGTCAGTAGAAGCTAGTCGGAGTGATAGCACAGTGATAGGGCATTTGCCGTGCATGCTGCTCACCTAGGATGGACCTGGGTTCGATCCCCGGCATCCCATATGGTCCCTGAACCAGGAATGATTTCTGAGTGCATAGCCAGGAATAACCCCTGAGTGTCACTGGGTATGCCCCCACCCAAAATATCTAGTGGGAAGAAACTTGTGAGGGTACTGTGGGTGCCCTCGTTCATCTTGAGGGTTTAAAGATGCTGATGGCAGATTCTGGCTCTTCTTCTAATTGTCCGTGAGAAAAACCACATAATCAATTGTTGCTCAGTGACTGTTCAGAATGAAGAGAAACCTCTGGTGGGAAAGTCTAAAATCCATAACTCCTCATCCTCTTTCTTGGGTTTCAGGGATCCTGGCCCCTGAAAGTGCACCGATCGAGGCACTGGACACTGACAGACAGCTGGACATACATGTTGAGGAGTCATCAAGTTTTACGCTACTGGGTGGGGCAGCTCATCTGATCTATTCCTTCTTGGCCTTTTTTACTGGGATGGTAAGTTGGACGTATCTTATTTCTTTGGATTTGTAGTTGATTCTTACTGTGGTTAAGTTTTGCTTTTTTTTTTTTTTTTTTTTTTTTATGGGGGCATGGAGTTGGAAGAACGGAAGCAGATTTGGGTCCTACCCCAGAGAGCTGAAGGTCTTGGCTCTGGGGGTATGCCATAAGCAGTACCAGGACCCAATCGAGGGGCGGCCACACACTAGACAAACATCTGATATTCTGTACAGTCTCTCCTGCTTCTTACTTGGTTTTGAGCATGAGGTGAAGAACTCACAGTGCCCTTTTGAAACTTACTCTTTGAGGAAGCCCCTGAAATCAGCCTCTGACTTTGGTGGGTCTTAATTGATCTCCGCACTGAGGAGGGTTTGCCCCTGTGACTGAGTGGAGAAACTGTTTAGCTGGAAGGTGAATCACACGTGGAGAGTTGGAGTTCCTGTGGAGGGAGAGAGAAAGGAGCAGAGATGTATGTTGAAGGACAAATGGGAATTTGATATGTGGTGTGTTGGGTTCAAGTGCTTCTGGAAGAGGTTGGGGGCAGAATGGCATCAGGGAAAGAGGATTGAGGACAGGAGGGCAGGAGGGGGACAAGACAGAAGAGTTGGGGGCGAGCCAGGGAAAGAAGGAGAGCTTTGTTTTGGTGAGTGGCTTTAGAAGGAAGGATCTTTTGGAAGACAGCAAGGAAGAAGGCTTATATGTGATGTGACAGTGTCAGAACAGGATGTCTAGGCAGTCAGGAGCAGGAGAGGAATGGGATGGGATGAGTTTCTTTAGAAAGCGTCGAGTTGCCAGGGTCAGGGAGATAACAGGAAGTAAGGTGTTTACCTTGCATGCAGAAGGACGGTCGTTCGAATCCCAGCATCCCATATGGTCCCCTGAGCCTGCTACGAGTGATTTCTGAGCATAGAGCCAGGAGTAACCCCTGAGCACTGCTGGGTGACCCCAAAAAATACAAAAACAAAAAGAGTCGAGTTGCCAATGGCAGATTTGTTCTAAATTCTCTTTCCTAATAAATGTCAAGTGAGATCATCCTGCCAGCTTTAGGACATAGTGCCCCCTGGTGGTGGATGTTGAACTCAGACATTTTTCTTTGTAAATGATGGGCATGAGTTGTGCCCAATTGCTCTTGGTTGGCTTCCTCAAGAGGTGTTTTTTCTTCTTCGGTTCTGTTCTTTCAAAATCCACATAAGGAGAATTTCTGTTCCATTTTTATTTTGTTTTGTTTAGTGGTTTATCAAAACGGTGGGATTTGAGCCACAACAGTTTGGTTTTCAATTCTAGATTCCCTCATTTTGAACAAATTTTAAACTTCTGCTTCCTCCTCTTGAAAATGCAGATATTGGGACTGGACTGTGGTACAGTGGGTAGGGTGATTGCCTTGCACACGGTTGACCTGTGCTTGATCCCTGGTATCCCATATGATCCTCAATACTCTGACAGAAGTCATTCTTGGGCTCAGAGCCAGGAGTAATCCCTGAGCACTGCCAAGTGTAGCCCCCAAACAAACAAAAATAAAATAAAAAACAAATACAGATATGGGGCCTAGGTGATACAGGAGGGAAGGTGATAGTCTTGCATGCAGCCAACATAGGTTTGATCCTCAGCATTCCATATGGTCCTAGAGCTTGCCAGGAGTGATTCTTGAGTGTAGAACCAGGGATTACCCCTGTACTCAGCTGTGTCTGGCCCAAAAAAACAACAAAACAAAACAAAATAAACCAAAAAAAACAAATCTCCCGAACCAAAAGCTTTCAATAAACTTGAAATGCAGTATTGTAGATAATCCTCAGCAAAATATTTTTTCATAAACAAAGGTTAAAGGAAGATGTTTTCCATGGTACAAGAGCTGAAAAAAAATCACTGTCCCAGTGGCAGCATCAGAAATATATATATATATATATATATATATATATTTTTTTTTTTTTTTGGTTTTTGGGCCACACCCGGCGGTGCTCAGGGGTTACTCCTGCTGTCTGCTCAGAAATAGCTCCTGGCAGGCACGGGGGACCATATGGGACACCGGGATTCGAACCAACCACCTTTGGTCCTGGATCGGCTGCTTGCAAGGCAAACGCCGCTGTGCTATCTCTCCTATCATCAGAAATATTAAGTGACCAGTTGATGTGGCCTATTCCCAGCACCACATACAGAGAAAAATTCAAGGAAGACCCTCAGTCATAGGATATGGACAATAGAAAGAATTGAGATAGCACAGGTCTTAAGAAGTAAATTATAAAGTATATTTCTTTGTGTATGTAATATGAGCCTCGCTTAGTTAGGTTGTTGCTCAGGACCTATTCCTGACTGGACAGAGGAGTGACCTCTGGCAGTGTATGAGGGAACTAGATGAAGTGTCAGGGATTAAACTAGGGCAGCTTCCTTCAGAACAAGCACATCATTTCCTGTTTCATCTCTGGCCCTCAAGCCTTTGTTATTATTTAAATTACTTTAAAATATAATATTATCTAAACAAAACTATTATTAGTGAAGTATTGGGTTTAGAAAATATGCAAAAGTTTGACAGTCATTCTATAAAGATCTGGAGAGAAACTCTTCTACATTTTTTTTTCCCCTTTGGGTCTTTGGTGTTGAAACCCTGAATGTCTTCTATACTTAAATTTGGTAGAAGTAATAGCGTAGGGGCTGTAGAGATAGCACAGCGGTAGGGTGTTTGCCTTGCAAGGGGCCAATCAGGACCTATGTTGGTTCGAATCCCGGCATCTCATATGGTCCCCCATGCCTCCCAGGAGCTATTTCTGAGCAGAGAGCCAGGAGCAACCCCTGAACGCTGCCAGATGTGCCCCCCCCCAAAAAAAAAGGAAAGAAATAGCATACTTTTCATTTGAAAGTAGGCATCCAGTAATACATAAAAGATACATAAAGAGTGAAAACTTACCCTAAAGCAACCACTAAAACATCAAAAGAAAGTGTAGCAAATGAGTCAGTCAAGGAGAGAAATTAGAATTAAAATAGTTTCAAGTAGTGTGGGGACTTTTAATGAGCTCACGTACAAAGCTCAGGTACACAAGAGACATGGGTTTGATCCTCAGCACTAAAATACAAAAGCAAAGTTGCTTTCCTTGAGCTAAAATAAAACTGAAAGGAGTCTGGGGACATGGCTGGAAGGACAGGAGTTTGTGCTTTTCAGGCTGGGATCCTGGTATCCCAGGGTCCCCCTGCTATTATTGGGAACAAATTGCCCCCTAGCAAGCAGTCAGGAGTAACCAACACCCCCAGCCTGTCTCAGTCATTTTATCTTGCCTATATTCTACCAATCTAGAAAATGGTATTTTGGTATAAGTTTTCCCTCTTGTTGTGAGGCAGTGTTTGTGTTTTGAATTGGTTTTTCTTTTTCCTGAGAACTTTACGTCTACACACATTTGTAGGTGATTTCCTACAGATTTGCTGGATTTCTTTTGTATTTTTGAAACAGTCCTTGTAATGAAGATGTTACAATTTATTTTCTACGATTGTCATTGCCTGCGTGTTTTGTGGGGGTGGAAACATGATTTTTGAGCAGTCAAGTAGTGCCCCCCATTACTTATCAAAACATCTTCTCCAAGCTGTGTCATATCCCCAGTTACCAATGCAGTTTGGGTCAGTTTCAAGATTTTTCTTAGCATTTCCTTGTATTTTGGGCCAGTGCCACCACAACACACTTTTGCTCATTGCATTTGCCTTTCAACTCCCCCTCCTACTCCATCCTTATTGCTTTTCTGGTTCAGATAACCTCCTCCCCCACATAAACCCAGTCCTGTCGCCTAAATCCAACTTCAATCAATCATTAGCAGACGTTTCCTTAGACTGGCCTTGGCCCACACACAGCCTGGCCTCAGCTCTTAAGGAAGGGCACAGGTTGAAGTATAGTCATCAATGACCTGATGCCCTAGATTAGAATAAAGATTTGGAAGAACGTGAATGGGAAAGCTGGAAGCAAGACCGAGCCCGGGGACCGAGCAGAACTGGGCGGGCGGGCTGTGGTGCCCTGGAGGAAGACGTGGTGACTGCCTGGGACACTGAGCAGGTACTACTAAGGCCGGGCCAAGCTTCCGCCTCCTGAGCCCGCGTCTTCTCCGTGTGCGCGCGCGGCAGGTGCATGTATTTAACGGACTCGTCGCTCATTGTGTATTCTTCCGCGCGCGCTTATTGGCTAGGTTCCTTCGCTGCGCCGACCCATTGGCTACCTGGGCTGTGGCCCCGCCCAGCTAGCCACGCCCTTACACTCTGAGATTCCGCCCCGAAGCGTCGATTGTGACGTCTCATTGGACCGCGACGTGCGGGTCGCGGTGAGAGGAAGGCGAAGTCCTCTCGTCGTGTACGAGCGGCTGGCGCTTCTGCTGAAGGCGGAATCGGTGAAATTGAAAGAGTCGGCGACCGTGGCCCATGGCCCGGGCAGCCCCGGGGGGACGTTGACTTCCGGTCAGCGGGTCCCAGGCTATGGAGTCGGGGCCCGCTCCGGGGCCACCGTTGGACGGCGGCGGCGGCCCTGAGGGAGAGGCGGGCGTCCTGACGCGCGCCCTGTCGTTGGTGTATACCGCCTTCGTGGCGAAGCTCCTGGAGGTGACCGACCCACTCCCCCTGACCTGGCCCGAGGAGGTGGGGCCCGGGGCAAGCGAGGACCGGAGGAGGAACCTTGGCGCTGCTGCCACGGGCTCGGCGGGCACCTGCTCTGGACGCTGGGGCCCGTGGCAACCCTGAGCCCAGTCTGGGGTGGAAGTTTGCATCCGTTTAAATCCGGACTCGGATTTAAAATTTGCAACGCCTAAGGATGTCTGTTGCTGCTGCTGTGATGAAAGATCTGTCTCCCCGGCTTTATTTTTATTTATTTATATTTTTTGGATTTTGGGGTCACACCCTTTGGTGCTCAGAGGTTTACTCTTCCTGGCTCTGTGCTCAGAAATCGCTCCTGGCAGGCACAGGGGACCCTATGGGATGCCGGGATTCGAACCAACCACCGTCCGTCCTGGATGGGCTGCATGCAAGGCAAAACGCCCTACTAGCGCTGTGCTATCTATCGCTCCAGCCCTATAATTTTTTTTATTGTTATGATCGTAGTATGATCTTGATTATTAAGCTCCCAGGTGCTTGCCCCGGAGCGATCTGGGGAACCTGGCACCTGCCAGCTAGCCTCACCCCCAACCCAACTCCTGGCCGGAGTTCTCCTCCTGTTTGCTTGCCTGTTTGCTTGCCTGCTGGAGTGAAAAGCCACCCAGAGGAGCAAATAAATGGGAACCGGGCTCAGCCCGGAGGCGTTTTATTTAAGACCCTTCGGGTGTTCTTCAGGAGGCCGCTGTGGGAAATCTGATCTGTGAGCCGGTTCTGATTGATCCCCGCGACCGGCAGGTCTTTAATTGGGCTGCCTTGTCCCCTTTGTTTCGTCTCTTGCAGCTGGTCGCGACTTTACCCGAAGATGCGCAACCCGGTGCTGATTTTAATGGGTTACCGTGGCAACCTGTGCTGGCCACTGCCTTTTTGGGTATCGTGTCTTTTATTGTCTTTTGGAGGACGGTTCTGGAGGTAAGTGAAGGAGAAGTTTGTATCCGAAGTTAAAAGGAGAATTTTGTAGCCAGTTCACTGTTTCAGTTTCAGTTTTCTGTTTTGGACACCTATGATGTTTGTAAATCCCCAGACTGAACTTGTAACATAATTTAACACCCAGACCCTATGGGCAAAACAGTTCTCGGGGTATAGAGGTGAGAGTGCCCCAAACTGTCTTGAAAGCAGTTTACTGTGACATTTTTAGCCTTTTCTATAATATAATAGTTTAAGCGCTTTATTTATTCTTGATAAAGAGCTAATCATGCTTTACAATGGAAACTTGGTACCATCCTAAGTGATGCATAATAGGTAAGCTGTTTAAATTACAGTTTAAATTACAGGACACATCCCTATAACGGGTTATTAGGCAGCTTTTCTCAAAGACACTGGCAATTAAAACGCTCACAATTTGGTGAAAAGTGGGTAAAGGCTGAAAAGAAACCAATATTGAAAGGTCTAGAAAAATTGTGTAATATTGAAACATATATATGCACAGAAAAAAATGCCAGAAAATACAGAAAACAAGAACATACCTAGGAGAATAGGTATATATAAGCCTTTTTCTTTGTATATCTATATGTATTTTGTGGATCTTCATCACCTATGGTCCCCTAAGTCTGCCAGGTGTGCCTATCCAAAACTTCCTTATTTGATTAATATGTGCAAGAAAATTATTTTTTATTTCCTTTGTTTATTTTTATGTGCATAATGTCTTGTGCTTGTTTTTAGGTACTATTACAAATGTGTGACTGTGTCTTAGGTTTCATTTTAGAGTAATTTTGTAGTATTGGGCAAGATTAATTTGTGTAAACAAATTTTGAAGATGAAGAGCTTTTAGTTTCAATTGAAACCTCACTGGTCTAAAGTTGCCTAATGGTTGAGACTCAGAGTTTTCTGCTATTGACTAATTTTTTAATTGATTATAAAAATCTCTTAGTGGGGCCAGACCGATAGCACAGTAGGTAGGGCGTTGGCTTTGCACGTGACCCAAGATTGATCTCTGGTGTCCTATATTGCTTCCTGAGCACCAACAGGAATGATCCCTGAGTGCAGAGCTAGGAGTAACCCCTGAGTACAGCCAGATATGACCCCAAAACAAAAACAAATCACTTTGAAAAAAAATAATCTTTCTGAATACCCATCAAAACTCTTACTCCTGGAACTTTCCTTAGAGAAGGAAAACCCTAGAGACAGGGAACTATGAGGCCCCTGGACTGTGTGAGTGGGGCTTGGGGCAGGCAAAGAAAGAGAGGAACGTGAGAGGGAGAGGGAGAAAGGAGAGAGGAAAGGGGGGGGATGCCCTGTTTTCGCTCCAGTGTCCCAGCACTGACACTCTTGACAACCTCCTGAGACTTCACAAGGGTCCGAAGGCTCTGTGACCTCATAGAGTTCATTTTACACTAACTCCCAGAACCTTAATCTCTGATCATCATTCGCTTTGCCTGGTTATTTGAGTACAGGGAGGCCAAGGTATCCTGCTTCTAGGTTAGCATGGCTGTGACAGAGTGTCCCATCCCCTTTTTTTGGTAAAATTGGAGCTCTATAGTCACATTGAGAGCTATGCAAGATGTGTGGACTGATCATATATTTGTTTGAAAGGGTGATAAAAGGGGCCAGCGTGGTGGTGCTAGAGGTAAGGTATCTGCCTTGCCAGCGCTAGCCTAGGACGGACCGTGGTTTGATTCCCGGTGTCTCATATGGTCCCCCAACCAAGCCAGGAGCGATTTCTGAGCGCATAGCCAGGAGTAACCCCTGAGCATCACCGGGTGTGGGCTCCCCCCCAAAAAAGGGTGATAAAAAGTTGGGTGATAAAGTTCTTTTTTCTTTTGAGATGTTTGTATTTAATCATCAGTACTTTTCTTTATGACAGAGGTCCCCCAACATACTTAGCCTGTCCCATACTTTATCAGGAAAATGACTCAATTCCCCATTGCCCCCAAATCTACTTCAAGATTCTTCTAAAATAACACTAATCCTATTTTGCAGCGCCCCTGGTGGAGGGGCAATAACACCCACTTTAGGAGAGACTTTCCTAGAAGATGTTTTCTGTCATTTCTTTTCTGCCTTTATATGAGCACAGATTAAGAGCAAAATTTTTAGGGGTTTGTAGAACTGGAGAGATGGCACAGCAGTAGGGCATTTGACTTAACACTCGGCCAACCCGGGTTTAATCCCCAGCATTACATGTGGTCCTTCAAGCCTGCTAGGAGTGATTTCTTAGTATAGAGGAGCCAGGAATAACCCCTTAGCACCACTGGGTGTGGCCCAAAAACTAAAATAAATAAATAAATTTAGGGTTTGAGGAAATCAGATGACTTAGCTTAAACTTCTCCACTCATTGACTTCTTTTTGCCCAAGAAGTTTTTAGGAGGTGCTAGGTAAGAGGCATATAAAATTGGGAAATAAGTCAAAGAAATGTATATGAAAACCTGTAAAAGATTTCTTGGAAATCCACAGTCACTCATAACTGCTTGCTTGTAAGAGTTCTGCATTTGGCCAACCTTGATATTTTCTGGTGAGAAAGGAGTGTACCTTAGTATAAAATTTTATCTTTAATTTTTGTTTCTACAGGTTCTTTTGGAGCAATCATTGTTTCTAGGCCTTATTTTTGGCTGTTTGAGGATTATAAAAAGTGTTTTTTGATAAATGAAACATGGTAAATTTAATATCAGAGTAATTTTTATTATAAAAACGCAATAAAGCTGATGTGTATCTTTAGCAGCAAAATAAGCTGGTAGGGCTTAATTTATTTTAGGAATAATATGTAGGACAAGAACAATAGAAGAGAGGGTAGGGTGTATGCCTTGCACATGACCAACACAAGTTTGATCCTTGGCATCCCATATGGTCTATTGAGCTACCAGGAACTATTTTTGAGTGCAGAGCCAGGAGTAACCCCTGAGCTCTGCTGGGTATGGAAAAGAAAGAAAACAAAAAATGAAGAAATTCATAGTCTCAATGAATCATCACTATCAAAATTACACATAATGTGGTTTTCAAACCATGATAAAATTTGCTTATAATATGACATTTAGGAGCTGCAATATTTTATTAAAATGTTTTGACTTCTTTTTAAATTTCTTTTAGGTAAAGAGTAAAAAGTACCAAGGTAAATATTTACATTTAGACTTCTTTGCTATTTTCCTGGCTGCTTAATATTGGTGTGTTTGATATGAATTGTGTATAATTGAAGTCAATATGGTGATTAATTTACACAGCTCTTGAAAGTTTTATTAATTTAATGATTAAGTTGGATAATTAGTATATGGTGATGCTGCAGAATTGAGAGGAATGAAATAGAAGCATAGAGAGGAATGAAATAGAAGCATAGTCAGGAGAGAGATAAGGATGAGTTTAATTTTTTTTAAATTTATTTAAACACCTTAAATACATACATGATTGTGTTTGGGTTTCAGTCATGTAAAGAACACCACCCATCACCAGTGCAACATTCCCATCACCAATGTCCCAAGTCTCCCTCCTCCCCACCCGACCCCTGCCTGTACTCTAGACAGGCTCTCCATTTTCCTCATACATTCTCGTTATTAGGACAGTTCAAAATGTAGTTATTTCCCTAACTAAACTCATCACTATTTGTGGTGAGCTTCCTGAGGTGAGCTGGAACTTCCAGCTCTTTTCTCTTTTGTGTCTGAAAATTATTATTACAAGGGTGTCTTTCATTTTTCTTAAAACCCATAGATGAGTGAGACCATTCTGCGTTTTTCTCGGATGAGTTTAATTTTAGAAAGTTTGAATGTTAGAAATGCTAGGCAATGTATCCCATAGTAATGGCAAAAAATGAATTGTTTAATTAGTACATTATATATGTAAGTAAATAACTGCAGGACTAGAGAGAATTAAATTCAACTTGTTCAGCTTTTTCTTTCCACTGACATTTGAAGTGATGACATTTTCTGAGAGAAAAATGCTTCCTAATAGAAAGGACATTGACCAAAAGTCACCCATAGTTCTAAATTGCAGTTGAGGCAAGACATCTCAGCAGTCTGAGCTCAGGCTTTGCATATGGGAAGGGTACACCTACTCCATCCACATAGCACCTTTGGGACTGGCCCCCAACCACAGAGCAAGGAATAGCCCCAAGCATTGCTGAGCATGGGCCAAAAACAGTAAATCGCAATCTGGTTGAAACCAGGCATTTTCCTTAAATGTTGAGCATTTGGAACAGGGAGAGAGCATAGAGGTCTGAGCCTCTTTGTCATTAGAGCAGATCTATGAGCCCCTTCCAGTACTGCCATTGTGGTCTTGGGTGGCCTCCTGACTGTGAGCCCTGATTAGCCAACCACTGGGCTCCATTAAAGAGTTACAGGGAGAGAGGCCTCTGGTTTTTCGAGCACAGCCTACGAGGCCCAGAAAAAGATTTTTTTGAGGGGAGAGGGTACATCCGATGACACTCAGAGGTATTTTATACCTTATTGACATTAAGAACAAGTACATTTTTGGGGAATGGAGAGTCATCCAATGGTACTGTGGGAAATTCTTTAACTTCCCCCACCCCTTGGAGCTCAGAAAATTTTTCATGCTAGGGACAGAATAATTAGACTCGCTAGGAAGGTGTTACTTGGAGCCAGGTGATAACATAGCAGGTAGGGCATTTGTTTGCTTTGCATGTGGCTGACATAGGTTTGATCTCTGGCATCCCATATGGTATCCCAAGCCTGCCAGGAGTAATCCCTGAGCGGTGCCAGGTGTGGCCCAAAAGCCAAAGGGAAAAAAAGGTGTTACATATATAGTAGCTACTGTGTGTATGCTGATTAAATACAGTTCAAAAGTATATCATTTAGTGACCAGCCAATCTCGGTCTCTCTTCCCCCTTCTATTTTTTGTTAAAGTTACAGAAGAGCAAATTTCTGAGAAAGTGAAGAATCTCAAAAAAGAAAATGCAGAACTTGCTCAGGAATTGTCAAATTATGAACAGAAGGTACAATAATCCTCTTGTGTTCCCATTCCCCCATGATGACAGCTTGAACCTACTCTCCTGGCTTACAGTTTGCTAATAATTTTTTGACATTGTTTCCTAAGTAGTCACCTTAGTTATAATGTACTGTTTTTTTCCCCTTTGGGGTCCCTTATTTAGTGAGGCAGCATATTTTGTTTCTGATTTCTGAATATTTCCCTATAGATCAAGGAATCAAAGAAACTTGCTCAAGAGACCAAGAAACATAACGTCATTCTTTCTGATAAAACTGTAAAATATGAGGTAAAAACTTCTCTTTTGGGAATTGCTTTCTAAAATCAAAATAAAAGCAAGAGAATATTACTGTCTTAATTTTTTGTAGGATAAAATCAGGAAACTTGAAGAAAGTAATGAAACTCTGAATAGCACGATTCAAAGTCTTCAAGAAAAGCTAGAGTCTGAACGAATTCAAAATGTCAAGAATCAAGACTTGGTAAGAGTGTTGCTGCCCGAGGAATTTACCCCACCCCCCCCTTTTTTTTTTTTTTGGTTTTTTGGGCCACACCCATTTGACCTCCAGGCTAAAAGCTTAGAAATTGCCTCTGGCTTGGGGCAGACACCTTACCTCTAGCGCCACCTCACCGGCCCCTGAGTTTACTCTTATCTCTCTGCGTTTTCCAGGGCTTTAACTGGAGTAAGTAGAAGTTAGAGATATGAAATCACTTAAATCCCACTTAAATCCATACTGTAGAACTTTTTCTTGGTTGCTTGTTTTAAGACCACACCCATTGATGTTCAGGAATTACTTCTGGCTCTGTACTTAAAAATCACTCCTTCTGGTAGTACTTGAGAGACCATATTAGATGCTATAGTTGAACTCAGGTCAACCATGCACCCTCCCCACTGTGCTATCGCTCCCACTCTGCCATTGTCGTAGACCTTTAAATTCTAACACCACAGATAAAATTTTTATGGGCCTAGGAAGTGTTTTTCCTTAGCCTTGGATAATTTTTATATTATTTAATTCAGCCCTCTGCATTCTGCAGAACAGTTGAGAAACCATAACCCCATTAAATATTCCTACAATATTCATTCATTTTGTTTACTACATTTTATTTAAAATTTTTGATATTGGTTTTGGGCCATACCCAGTGATGCTCAGGGATTACTCCTGGCACTGCTTGGGATCAAGTGGGATTCTGCAGTCAGACCCAAGTTGGCCTCATGCAAAGTAAGCAGCACCTTAACTGCTTTTCTATCTCTCTGGACCCATGGCAAGATAAATATTTTTTAATATTCAAAATCATATTTTATTAGTTTTAATCATACACTTTAATATTTACAAAGTTTATTTGAGCAAGTAAATTTTTAAAGTGACCACCAGAACTTTTTTTGGCACCACTAGGAAAAATTGATTTGAACTTTATTGCTGAAATACTTTTGTTTTTTTCTTTTTATCTGCTCATCACATTTTAACTAGAAAGTTTATTTGTGCTATGAAATATTTATGTTTTCATTATATTACTCTTTTCTCATCTCTTAAGTTGCTCACTCTATCCCTGGGTCAAACCTGCTTCGACATTGGGTGTATGTATCACTAGGTAGTAGGGTGTGTTGTGCTTGTTTCTTTTTAAAAAATGATGTTTAGTGTTTCTTTTGAAATACTAATACTTCCTCTTCCCCCATATGTGGCAGATACTGGAAAACAAAAAATCCTTAAAGAAGTTGAAAGATGTTATTTCAATGAATGCCTCCGAATTGTCAGAGGTAAAGATGCTTCTTTCTTTCTTTTTTTCTTTTTTTTTTTTTGGAGGGGGGCACACCCACCTTTGCTCAGGGGTTATTCTGCACTAAGAAATTTCTCCTGGCAGGCTCAGTAGACTATTTGGGATGCAGGGTATCAAACCTGGGTCAGTGATACAAGGCAAACACACTCACTATTCATTGTGCTATTGCTCTAGCTGCCTATATTTTCTGCAAGATACTAACACTATATCTTAATTTTTTTTCCATGACTAAACATTTGATATATGCTAAAATGCTAAAAAATATTTGATAGAAACCAAGAACTATATTGAGTAACTGGGAAAGTTGAACTTTTTGTATGCTTGTTTGTCTTTAATTTAATGAATACAAATGCTTTGTATTCAGGTTCAAATTGCTCTTAACGAGGCTAAACTTAGGGAAGAAAAGGTGAAATCTGAATGTCACCGGGTTCAAGAAGAAAATGCTAAATTGAAGAAGAAGGAGGAACAGGTAAAGAATAGTTCATTTCCAGTATTATAAATCCTGGTATCTCACTACAAATGAAAAAAAAAATTCAATTTTCTTGACTATATGAACCAGTGAATCAATGCCATGACCTTGAATATCTCTTCTCAGATCCATTTTTTAAGGCAATGCAATTTGCCTGCAGGATTCTATTCTTAGATAGTCTATTCTTAGGTATAAGTTCAAACCACACTACCAATTTAACTGCATTTGTGCAATCTCCATTTGATCTGTTATTTTTTTTTCCTGTATGGTTTCTCGGAACTATCAGTGTTTGACAAAATATTCCTTTGAATAGCTTTAAGAGGGAGCATTGGATTAGTTTTTCAAATAAAAAATATTGGGTGTCTTATATTTTAAAAACAGTATTTATAACCTATTCTTTGAACAGTCTAGACAGTTGAACTTGGAAGACTGGGAAATGTACCCTTTACTCCTTTTGATTGTGAGTTGTGGGATTTTACTCTCATTTTTTGAAGAAGGCACAAATCAGGCTGAAGCCCTGCCAACTCTTCTCTGCACAGTTCTGGGGTGTGTGTCCAGCTCAGAGCCTGGCTCCCTCTGCCTCCTGAGCATTCATGGGATTCTGCTGTCTTGGGTCTAAACCTTGGAGAATAATTGCTTTACATGATCAGTTGCAGCAGGAGATCAAAGAATGGAGCAAATCACATTCCGAGCTGAGTGAGCAAATCAAATCATTTGCACAGTCTCAGAAAGATTTGGAGGTGACTTTCAGTCACCAGGACGATAACATTCATGTAAGTCTTCATGGAGGGCTAATTAATAGGCCTTCTCAAAGAATCTGATTCATTCAGAGGGTGAAGTTGTATTGAATAACTTTTTTTTTTCTTTAGGCTTTGACTAACTGTATTACACAGTTGAACCGACTGGATTGTAAATCTCCAACTCCAGAGAAAGGAAGAAATGAGTCTGAGGAGTTATCGAATGGAGAGGTGGGAGGTAAGAGGAGCCCAGGCTGTCGCACTCTGCTTTTCATTCTTGTTTTAGAGACTGCAGCTAAATCTCCTCTCAGTGCAGTTGTGGGTATCTGTCAGTGGGTTTTCTTTTCTTCTCTGTGCTTGGGGGAGATGTGGGTACCACCATGGTAAACCAGTTATGCCCCTAAACTAAAGGAAAATGAGAAATCAGGCAAAATCTGTTCAAAAGGGAAAGAAAAGGTGATGTAAACTTTTACTTTTTTTTTTTTTTAGGGGACTCTCTTGAGAAGGTGAAGACTCAGATAAAGCAGATGATGGACGTTTCTCGGGTACTGCCTTTTCCCTAGTGAACTTCCACTGCTGGTGAAATGGGTTTTTGTTTTGTTTGGGGCCCACCTAGCACTGTTCAGGTTCTACTCCTGGCTTTGCATCCAGGAATCACTCCTGGTGAGACTAAGGGGACCTGTGTAGTGCCGAGGATTAAACCTGGGTTGGCCATTTCTACGGAAAGCACCCTTCCCCTTGTGCAGTGCTATGACCCCCGGCCCCAGAGCTGGTGAATTCTTCTGTGTTGTTGGTAAGGAACTTCTCTCACGCATCTTTCAGACCCAAACTGCTGTCTCCGTGGTCGAAGAGGACCTGAAACTCTTACAGTTAAAACTCAGAGCTGCCATGTCCACCAAGTCTGACCTGGAAGGTGCGTTGTTTTTGTAATTAAGTGGAGTTGCTTTAGCAGCACAAAGCCTGGTGTCTGGTTTTCCTGCCTTCACTGACCCATCTTAATGAATACACATGCTTAGCAGCTTCTCAAGGCCCCATTTGTGTGCAGAAAACTCGTGAGGGTGCTTTTTCCTTGACAGGCCAAATAAAGGAACTGGAAGGGGATCGCAGCTCTCTGCTGTCAACTAAGTCTGGACTGGAAGATGAATGCAAGATGTTGAGACAGAAGGTGGAGGTTCTGAATGAGCTCTACCAGCAGAAGGAGATGATGCTGCAGAAGTAAGTCCCAGCCACTGTTTTAGCTGACAGTTTTCCTCCTATGGCCACCTCACCCCGCACCACCTTTCATGCCACCTGTCTGAGTGTCTGGGTCATGCAACAGGCTTTGAGCCTGGCCCTTGTTTTCAGCCAATCTTCTAATCTAACTCCAGCGAGCAAACTTCTCAGAACTTTTTTCAAGATTAAGTTCTCTGAGGTGGAGTGAAAGTTAAGACCTTTTTTGTGAATGCATGGGAATCAGAGAACTAGGCTTTTTTAGCCTTGCATGTGGCTGACCTGGGTTCTACTCCCAGCATCCCATATGGTCTTCCAAGCCTGCCAGGAGTGATTTGTGAGCCCAGAGCCAGGAGTAACCCCAGAAGTGCTGCTGGGTATGGCTCAAAAACCAAAATAAATGTTCTCTTACACATCTTCGTTGAGCCAGTGAGTCTGTTAGTGCAGGGCCAGTAGTTGTGTCACTAACATTTTCCTAGGTGGCCAGTATTTAACAGCTACTTGTGAAAATATATTGAGTGTATAGTTATGAAAGAATATGCCAGCCTATTTATTTCTGCTAGTGTTAATCGTTTTTCTTTGACTACAGATCTTTGCTTTTTGTTTCTGATTCATAGAAAATTGAGTTTTAAGCTAAGTCTGTTTTGAAACAACTTGAATCAGAGAAGGAATCAGAGAAAGAAAATAGCATTTTTAGTCACATTACCACTGCAATTCGTTATGGTAGATTCTTGATATTTAACCTGAAGGTTACTGGGTTAAATCTGGTTTCTGGGGGCTGGAGAGATAGCATGGAGATGGGGCGTTTGCCTTTCATGCAGAAGGACAGTGGTTCAAATTCCAGCATCCCCTATGGTCCCCTGTGCCTGCCAGGGGTGATTTCTGAGCATAGAGCCAAGAGTAACCTCTGAGCACCGTAGGGTATGACCCAAAAACGAAACCGAAATCAGGTTTCTGGTGGATAACAGTTATCGCTTAGGGAACACTTTGATTTTTGATTCTCTAGTCAGTGAACATCATTTTTAATTTTTTCCTATTTATCTCAGAATGCACACACACACACACACAAATACTTTGAGCCCCATATTTGGGAAATGTCAGTGTTTTCTACTTAATTACACAGGTCAGTTCTAAAAGTCTCTTACTGGGGTGGAGAGATAGCACAGTGGTAGGGTATTTGCCTTGCACACAGCCGATTCAGGACGGACAGTGGTTTGAATCTCGGCATCCCATATGGTCTTCCCATGCCTCCCAGGAGCGATTTCTGAGCACAGAGCCAGGAGTAACCTGAGCTCTGCCGGGGGTGACCCAAATATAAAAAAAATAAAAATAAAAAAACTTTGATTATCTTTATCATTGTGCCAATTTTGGATTGAAAAAAATCTTCTGTGATAGAAATAAGGGAAGTAATTACCATGGACATAGAAAGAACTGCTTATCCTCTGCATCATTCTAATAAGAAATTAGTACTGGCTTTCCACATTAAAGTCAAGTGAGGTTTCAACACCAAATTTCACACCAAACTTAACTTGTCTGAAGGGTGCAATTTTATTTTATATTTGCTCATTTTTTGTACTAGTGCGTAGAGATATATGAGGAGTTAGGAAATACGGGGCAATTTGCCAGTGGGCCAGAGATTGCTTTTCAGCCCTAATTGACAGGTGTGAATTTCTTCCTCTGGCTTCATTGTAGTGCAGACTATAGGTTTAAGAGAAGGGAGGCGGGGAGGAAATAAATTTAGAGCAGAAGCAATAAGGCAGGTACTGCTGGAACACGAGAAACTCATATGACCGCTGATTGTATCTTGCTTAGGAAGCTGAGCCAAGAAGAGTTCGAACGGCAGGAACGAGAACAGCGACTTTCAGCTGCCGACGAAAAGGCATTCTCGGCTGCAGAGGAAGTAAAGATGTATAAGTGAGTTTAGCTCCTCAAGAGCCAAGGTCTAAGCAGACTTCTATGAACACTCTTGTTTCAGAATCATGTTCACATTGTTCACATTATGGCTCAGCCATAAATGGTTCAGGGACATTGAATACATTTAATTCACAAAAATATAAATATATTTTAAATTAGCAAAACAAAAATAACATATCTCTACACCTAATGCTGGCACGACCCAAAGAGATTTGGTTCCTGCTAACAGTGATTCTGTGTGCAGGGGTGATTTCTGGGTTGTGTTTGTCAAATGATGTAGCCAAAGTCATCGAAAGGTTATACTTTTTGGCTAACCTAGAAGTCATGGCTCTGGGAAATTTTTTATTTTGAGATAATTAAAGTGAGAAAAAAACTTAGAGGAAGAGCTTCAATGGCAGATGATTGGAGAACAGAGTGAAGAAGGGTAAATTCAGCTCTGACTCTCTAGGCATGAAAAAATAAATTGTGTCATATTGCTTCTGACTGGTCACCCCTGGTTGTGCTAGAGGAGTCTATTTCTGGTCCAGGGGTTGCTTGTGGGGGCAGGGGCCGAGAGCTCCACATGGGGTCGGGGTCAAACACTGGACCCCATGTGTAAGCCTGTGCTCCAGCCTTTTGAGCTGACTTCCTTGCCTTAGTATGCATCTTAAGTTAACTTCCTACAACTCATTTTGCATTTGTCAAAGTGAAGTCTGTGAAGCATCCAATTGTCAAAGTAACAAGGTTTAACATCTTACTTAGTTGTGCTCTGATAAAATTGAATTTACTTCTCAGGCAGAGAATTGAAGAGATGGAGGAGGAGTTAACGAAGACTGAGCGCTCATTCAAGAACCAGGTAAGGACTTTGTAAGGTAGCCTATTAGAACATGTCACTCAGTTTAACTTTACTAAAATGCCCCTAGAACCTCTTTCTTTTCTTTTCCTTTTATTGTCTGGGCCCCCTCACTGCCCGGTGTGGTGGGCACTGTCCTGAGCTGCTAGGGTTGCAGAGACCTTGCCAGGGACTGACCTCAGTCACCCTGTGTAGGCTCTTTATGGCAGGGCTGTGGTAGGGCACAGGGTGCCACACACACACACTAACTGCTATTCCTGGCCGTGGCCTGGGGCTGTGCTGTGCTGCCACTGCTTGTCAAAAAGTGGATGCACGAAGGGGCTGGAGTGATAGTGCAGCAGTAGGGTGTTTGCCATGCACTCAGCTGATCCAGGACAGACCTAGGTTCAATTCCTGGTGTCCCGTATGGTACCCCAAGCCAGGAGCAATTTTTGAGCACATAGCCAAGAGTAACCCATGAGTATGGCCCCAAAATCAAAAACAAAGTGGATTTATGAAGTGGGTGCACACTGGTGTATAGCAGCAGAGTGTCTCACACAGCAGACACGTAGCACTTGTGAGGAGAATCGGGCCTCTAGTGGGGTAGGCACTCTAGCCCCCAGGCGACCTCTGAGGTGGTCCCAACAAGTGTCTTTTTAAAATAGTTTCTTTCTATATTTTGGTTATTGGATCACACCCAATAGTGATCAGGGCTCTGTCCTCAAGAATCACTCCTGAAAAAAAAAAAATCATTACTAGTAGTGCTGGGGGGGGGGGGTGTACCATATAGGATGCTGGGGGTTGCCCTCCCTGCTGTATTGACTCCTACAAGTATTTCTTGATAATGCCTTTTTTTTTTTTTTTTTTTTTAATTTCCAGATCGCGACTCATGAGAAGAAAGCCCATGATAATTGGGTAAGATTCTTTTTCTTTTTCCCTCTGGGCATGATCTCTGGGCCTGAGTTTGGATAAGTGCTTACATACAGTGTGTCTATATGGGTGTCCTTTCTCCCCTCACAGCTCAAGGCTCGGGCTGCAGAAAGAGCTATAGCCGAAGAGAAGAGAGAAGCTGCTAACTTGAGATTAAAGTAGGTGCCTTTGATCCGTGCCTTACAGTGGGGCCCTGGAGTTTGCAAAGCTACACTTTCAACCCTCAGCAGGACTTGCTTTTTTGTCCAGTGGTCAAACCTGCCCTTTCTCTCTTATTCTAGACTATTGGAATTGTCCCAGAAGATGACAATGCTGCAAGAGGAGCCTGTGATTGTGAAGCCGATGCCAGGGAGACCCGGCTCACAGAATCCTCCACGGAGAGGTAGGGGCAGCCTGGGCTTCAGGGGAACTGGGCGCTCCCCTGATGTTTGCGATATAGGAGAGGGAAGGGCTGTGAGCAGTGACAGCCTCTGTGTGCTGTGTGGCCTGCAGGTCCCCTGAGCCAGAATGGCTCCTTCGGCCCCTCTCCTGTGAGCACCGGGGACTGCTCGCCGCCTCCCCCAACGACTGACCCGCCCACCAGGCCGCTCTTGGCCACTGCACTGGGACGCAGGGAGGTGCCCCATAGTGAATTTGGTGAGTGTGAGAAGAACTGCCAGGAGTTTTTCTTTCCTTTCTGTTGGAGGTTGGGGCTCTTCCCAATTTAGGGCAAGACTCTCAGGGAAGTGCTCAGGAGGTCTGGGAACATCAGCTGGGCCACTGGTTCAGTGCAGAATTCCCTCTGCATCGCCCCTTCCCCTTACTTGAGCACATGCTCAGCTTGTACCCTAATCATGATACTACCTTCTGATCCCCAGAATTCTAGTGTATCTTGGTGCATTGCTTACTCAAAAATCTGCTTTACTAATGAGATTTAGTAAGAAATACAGAAGTTCTAATTTTTGGCTTTTTACTATGCTGTATAACATTAGATTTCTGGCATTCTTTAACATTCTAAAAGTAGCCTTGAAAGGGCCAGAGTGATAGTACAGTACAATGGGTAAGATGCTTGCTTTGTTTGCATCCCATATGATCTCTTCAGCACCCTGTCAAGAGTGATTCCTGAGCTCAGAACTGGGTGTAACCCCTGGTCACTATAAGTGCTCCCCAAAATAAACTCCCCCAAATAAGAAGAGTAGCCTTGGACTTTGATGTTGCAGCATTGCATTCATCTCTTGTCACTACAATCGGAAATGCTCCTTCCTAACCCTGAATGTCTCAGAACCCACTGCAAGTCCTGTTCCTTAGAGCTGAGAAGAATCAGTCCATGCTAGTGTGTCAGATCTTGAGCTTGAAATGCTGAGTGCCACTGTCCTTGTGAGCCTTGACTGCACTTCAATTTCACAACCTTGTGCATGGATTATCATTTTATTTTCCCTTGTCTCTACTGAGATGCCCTGGGTGATGTGGGTCTTGGTAGTCCAAGCCAATGCCTAGAGGTTTGGGGAATCTGGAAGGCTTGGATCAGCATGGCCTGTGGAACCGTGGAACCCACCCACCTGTTGGGGCTTGCATGAGCAGAGCCAGGATGGCCAAGGAAACTTTCAGCAGGGGCTTGTTTCTCTTCTCAAAGCTGAGGCAGGTTGGGAGTCTAAGCAGCTCTATGGCCTGCCTCCCACAGATGCAGCTGGACCTGGACCCAATGCAGCCCCAATGATGAACAGCAGCTCCAGGGGCTCATCCCCTAGCAGGTCGCTGGAAGATGCCAAGGTAAAGTCCCTGCCTCTGGGTCTTCGTGGGGGCATTTTCTGTAACGTCCTGACCTTTGGGTTGTGTTCTTTTTCCTCTCTGCACCATCTCATTCACTTGTTTCTGAAAAGCCAAATGTCCCCCTGGAATCGGCCGCTCCCACAGGCCCCAGTATTCCGCCTCTGACTGAACATCCCGAGGCTGTGAGTACCAAGAGGCATGGGGCTGCCTGGTCTTTGCCTTGGTGTATTTCTGCAAAGACACATAGGAGTGTGTGCGCTGTCTCAAAGCTTTTAACCACACAGTGGCTGAACCTCACCATGGCCTCTGATGCAGGCATTGCTGGGGGGTTTAGCTCTGCTTCCATGGCTTCTACCTCCTTCCCTGTTTGGATTGGACTAACCAGTTAGCATGTGAGTAGTGTCGTACTGTGTGACATGCTGAGTGCTGTGAGGCAGGCAGATCATCCCACCTTGCCTGGTTTCTAATTTTTATATCTATCTGACCTTGCTGAGAATGCTTTAGTTGTACACACAGAAAATCCTATTTTGAGTCTTAATTCAAAAGTGTAGCTTGCTTGGAAGAGAATGTTAGCTGGGAGTGAAACCGTGAACGCAGCATTGGTGCAGTTGTTGTTGGCATCTCTGACACTTGCCTACAATATAGCTCTACATACACAAATGCATGTTTGTTCCTTGGATAGTAGAAGAGCTCAAAGTTTTCTTACTGTAAGTCAGAGGAGAAATCCAAGTCTTTCTAATGTCCTACCCTGTTTCCCCTGTGAAGGCTGTTAATGTTGCTCAGGATGAGAGAACAGTCTGTCAAGCTGGTTTGGGGACCTGTCT
Organism: Suncus etruscus; assembly: GCF_024139225.1. Taxonomy (NCBI): domain Eukaryota; kingdom Metazoa; phylum Chordata; class Mammalia; order Eulipotyphla; family Soricidae; genus Suncus; species Suncus etruscus. Next base: position 52,813,661 of record NC_064850.1, read on the forward strand.
CTCTAGAGAACATCTTCAGAGAGGGGCCCAGTACATACTTGCCACCCTCTTTTCTGGAAACAAACCTGCAAACAAATCAATGAAGAGCCGAGTGTTAATATTGTGGGTTGGGTGCTTGTCTTGTACACATCTGACCTAGGTTCAATCTTTAGCATCCCATCCTAACCTCCTAGGAGTGATCCCTGAGCAACGCCAGGTGTAGCCCAGAACCAGAAACGTTCCCAACCCCCAGATTAATTTAGTGCCTGGAAAGCTTCCTCTTTGAGCAAGCAAGCAGGACCAAGCCCCAGCCTCTGTTCAGCCTCCACCAAAGCCCCAGGCAGCATTGTTTCCTTGGGGATGGCTTTTTTGTCTGACAGCAGCTGTTTCCTTGGGGATGGCTTTTTTGTCTGACAGCAGCGTGGAGGATAACTGAGGCCCATTTGAAGTGAGGGAGAGATTCCTTTGTGGGGGGCTGGCCTCAGAGTTGGACCCAGTGTGAGCCCTGGCTGGGCCTTCTTCATGCATGTGGAGGGTTCCCACAGACTCCCTCACAGACTCAGTGCCGAGAGTTGGTGCTGGTATAAGGAGGAAGGCCACTTAGTGCTGCTTCCCTCCCTTTTCAGGGTGAGGAGCACATTTGGCAGGAAGTTTGGGGTGGCCCCACGGACAGATCCATATGTATAGTTTGGGCCCCTCTTTGGAGCTTAGTGCCAGCTCTTCTCTTTATACATTCCCTAAAAGGATGATGGGAAGACTCTGCCCTCATAACTTGACATTTCTGTGATGTGGGGACCACTTTCCAGCTTTGTGCTCTGGAAACCGTGTGGTATCAGGCTTTGAACCTAAACTATTGTTTTGCAGACTTACGATGCAACCTGTTGTACCATTTCTAACCTAGCTCTTTCTCTGGAGATTCATAGAAAAGTGGAGTTTTGTCCACGCTGGTTCTGTTCGTTGAACAGGCGCTGGAGAGCGTTGCTTCAGACATCAGCTGTGGTTGCTGCTGCTGCTGCTCTTTCTCCTAACAAAGCATTTCAAGCACTGGATTTATTTCTCTGCAGGTCAATATGGCCATAAAAGGGCCCCCACCGTTCCCGGGGATGCCTATCCTGGGAGGGCCTATGGCAGGCCCCCCACCACCACCTATGCGGTACGGACCTCCACCTCAGCTCGGCAGACCTTTCGGACCTCGGCCCATGCCTCCTATTCCGCCACCTTTTGGTATGATACTGGAGATGCTGCTGATTGGTTGGGAAAATATGTTCAACCGTGTTATTTTTGCCAGAGAAATCTTCAAAACTGCTGTGCTGTGGGCAAGGCCTGCCAAGGACATGTCCCTCTTCCCTCTAGTTTCTCCAGACTTTCTTAAGTGCACATCTTCCCACTCTCCCACTTGCCAAGCCAGGCGCTTTCTAGGTCAGGAAATGGGGGCTGGCCACTTCTCCTTGAGCACCAGCAGCCCTAACTGCAGAGCTCAGGTGTCCTGGAGCACACCTGCAGATTGGAGCTTCAGGTGCCTGTCAGTCCAGGCATGGGGGCTCTTGCCAGGGGACACAGAAGGAACCAAGAAGAGATGGGTTCCCAGGCCATCTCCGTGGACAGGCCAAGGGGAGTTTTATGGGCCTTCCACCCCAGAGTTTCCTGGGGTCCACATCTGCCTCATTTCTGTCCTTTAGCACCAGTGATTACAGGCAGGGTCATGTGGTGAGAAGGACCCCGGACAGGCCACACTGAACCTCACTAAGGGTGTTATTGCAGCACCCCCAAGTCCCCACAAATGTGATCAGAGATAAACATGCCCAGCACCTGCACTTAGTCCTGCTCCCCATGTGCAGGTGTATTCATGTGACTTCTTCTCTTTCCAGGTCCTCCTCTTCGCCCACCACCACTGGGCATTCGAGATTACCCCCCAGGAGTCCCTCCTGGAATGCGGGATCCACCCTACGACCCTCGGGAATTCATGCCTGGACACGCACCGTTTAGACCTTTAGGGCCACTGGGCCCACGAGAGTACTTTATTCCTGGTCCCCGATTACTGCCTCCGCCCCATGGGCCCCTGGATTATCCACCTCCGCCCCATGGGCCCCAGGATTATCCACCTCCGCCCCATGGGTCCCAGGATCATCCACCTCTGCCCCCTGGGCCCCAAGATCCTCCAGCCTCGTCTGCTGCTAGAGACTTGCCACCTTCTGGTTCTCGAGAAGAGCCTCCCTGTGTGGCTCAGGGCGGCAGCCCAACCTCTGCACAGGCCCGGAGACGGAGTCCGTAAACGTAAACCATGACAATAACCTCGACCTGGCACATCTACCACAAAGGATTTTGTTGGCTTTAAAATCTATCTATAGGGTTGGGGTCTAAGATACAGTGGGGACTTACATACAACCTGGGTTCAATCTGGATCCCATATAGCTCCCGAGCCCGCCAGGCATGGCCCCAACCCCACCCCACCCCCCAAAAAAATCTAAAGGGGTGATTTAAAAAGGTTGGTTTTTAAAAATATGCTGCTCTAGCAGTGTGCATTTTTGAGCCAAACATTGAAAAAAATTTTCCTGTTAATAAAATTATCTTGTAAGCCGGAGCCTCCTTACAAGTTTGAAATGTGCAATAAAGAATACCTGTGTTTTAGTGGATGTAGCATATATAACTGCTAAGTGATTTATGAGTGTCATGAAAATATGAACATTTCCTGTGGAAATGCTATAAGGACATGTATTTCCATTCTATTTTTTAGTGTACAACAGTTGAATACAGAGTAATGGTGTTTATAAGCTTGATTTTTTAAAAAAATACTTGGTCACAAAGACTGTTACACTTAAAATGTTTACTAAAGACCACTAAAGATTATATTCCTCTCCCTAACATTCTTTGTAGTAATAGTTCATAAACACTTTTGGTTACTACTGTTTCCCAAGTGTCCGTTGATTCATTGATTTTTTTGAGACTTGTCCCATTTGGAAACAAAAGTTCCGGTGCCAAAACCGGGGGTGGTGACTTGAAGCTAAGGAGGTTCAACCTGAAAAGTCACCTATGGAAGCCACGAGTGACCTTTGTCTTCAGAGAAGCTGCAGGTCTGTCTGCACCTCATCAGCACATGGCTTCACAGTGGATTTTCTCATGTAGCGAATAGAAGTAAGGGTTTCTCTGAGACAGATGGTAGAGCAGGGAGTGAACTCCCTTGCATGTAGCCCACCCAGTTCATATGTTGCCCCAATAAATCTTGAGCTCCACTGGTGGTGGCCCCCAACTAAAATACTGCCAGGAAAAAAAGTGCTATCAGAAAGAATGGTAATAGGATCCTAAATACCCTACAGCTGAACTCAACTTTTTGGGAGGTTATTTTTGGGTTACACCCAGTTATTCTTTGTTCTGCCCTTGGTTCACTCCTGGTGGTCTCGGGACCATAGGAGCTGCTGGGGATTGAACCCAGATTACCGACAAGATGAATGTTTTACCTACTGTACTTTGCTTCTCTGGGACTGAACTCATTTCTTTTTGTTGGGAGAGTGCAAAATGATTGGATATTAGCATTTAAAGATCAATAAACTTAAAGGACCTAGGGTTGCACCTCAGTCCCGTAATCATATCCACCCTTAACCAGCTCATCACTAAATTACAGAAATGAGCACATTTAAGCTGATGATTACGAGCCTTCCAGAGCAGTTTTAAAGTCGAAGTGCCAGGGCTCAAACCAGGCATCACACCTGTCCTGACAATCCCACTAGTTTGAGGTCAGCATTTCTCAAATGGGAGCATAATGGTACCTCTGGGGCTGTGGTGATGGGCTCAAGATAATTTCAATTTTGTTCTTGTTTTGGGGTCAAACTGGCTCAGAAATTAGTCCTGGCTGGTGGTGCTTGGTGAACAATATGGGAAGGCAGATAGGTACTATCTTCTCTAGCCACCATGGCTTATTTTTAGATGTAAAATAACCTGAAAATGTCAGTTTTCAGGATACAAAATATCAAGGTATTTTCTAGCTTTTATGGGGTCAGTGCTGGGTTCCTGTGGTACTTAGGACTTGGAGCAGGGTGGAGGGCTACTTCCACCAGTAATGGGGCCTTTTGGTAGACAGTTGTATTGGGTGCTGGTGACAACTGGGTTATGATTTATAGACAAATGCAAGAAAGGTAAACATGAGCCAGAACGATAACATAAGGCAGGACATTTGTCTTGCACATGGCTGACCAGTTTCGATCCGACATATGGTACACCCCAAACATGGCTAGGAATGATTCCTGAGCAGAACCATGAATAACCCTTGAATGCCACCAGGTGTATTCTGAATGCGACCTCATTTTCGCATCAAAGCTCTTTTTTTTTCTCTCTATACTGAAACGGTTTGTTTTTGGGTCACACCTGGCAGTGCTCAGGGGTTACTCCTGCTCTATGCTCAGAAATTGCCCCCGGCAGGCATATGGGATTCGAACCACCGTCCTTCTGCATGCAAGGCAAACGGCTTACTGCTGTGCTTTCTCTCCAGCCCCAATATACTGAAATGTTTCATGTGCTCACAGAGTGAGAAGTTCCAATCTTGCAATCTTGGGCTTAGCAATTCTGCGCCTGCTGTGGGGGACCCTCCAGACTCCCTGCAGGGTATCCATGAGCTGCTAGCAGGCCAGAAGCTTGGCCATGCCAGTACACACTGCCTAGGGAGTCACCACCTTTGCCGGCTAACTTCCGGGGCTTAGAAACATCATGGAGGTGAGGCAAAATTTCAACCTGGAAAATGTCCTTGGTGGGACCAGAATGACTTGAGCACAGCTGATCCGGGTTCAAGCTTGGCATTCCACATGGCCTCCTGAGCACTACCAGAAGTAATTCTTGAGAACAGTAACCCCTGAGCACTGCCAGGTACACCACCAAATGCCTAGTTATTTTGGTTGCTTGTTCAGGAGCTAATTAGGGGGTTACAATGGAACACAGGAGCTTGGGGGCATCCCATATATTGTTTCAAAGACTTGTGAAAAAAAGACAAGAGTGTCATTTTTTGCTACATTTTAATATGTTTGTTTTTTCAGGGATAATTTTTCCAGTGGGTGGAATGCTCCCAAATATAGGGTACTGAGTACTTCACAGGGCACAGATCTGCCAGGCACCCTAAGAAACATGACATGGGGGAAACACGGTTCTTGCCTCTGAAGGAACTTGAGGCTGAAGTCTTAAAAGCTAAGAGCTTGTCAGCCAGGAAGTGACTTAAGGCAGTCTTCATCCCCCTTGGAGCTATTATGGACAGGATCATTTGGGAACTTGGTCAAGATCACCAAGACTAGATTTGGCTGAAAATTCTTTTGAGGCTCCAAGTTTGATACAAAGAAAACTGACCTTATTTGCAATGTAGAGTCAAGGTGAAACCTCAAGGGCAGGAAAGAACTAAAAGGACTTCTCTGTGTGCTATCTTCTAAAAGTCAACAGAGAATGGGAGGCATTACTATACTCACTTAAAACTAGGCCAAGGCCTGGCACTGCCTTCATGCCTAGCACTGGTCACTTAAGAGAGCGAATAACATGAGCTCTCCGCCTTCCCCAACTGAAGCCCACCCTAAATCAATGAGGTGAGAACTAAAAGTTTTATTTATGCCCCATTAAAATAAGTCATGTCATCATAATAATCCAATGACTTGTGCATTTCCATATGGATGAAAGTCAGTCTATCTAAATAGGAAATAAATGATAAGCCTATCTACCTATATAAAAAAAATAAAGTATCTCCAGGTTTTGCATCCTCGTCGCAAGAAGAGGTATGCAGGGGTAAAGTTTCACAATCAGTTGTCAGGAAAACAGCATATCCCTGCAAAATCTCCTTAGCATCTGACCCAAATTACTCTTGACTTACTCGATTTAGGAAAACAATCTCAACCCAGCTAGAAATTGGTAATTATTGTGAGGTGGGGGCCATCATTGACCCTGGGATCCATAATCCGGAAGAATGATGATGTGAGCTAGAACAGTTCAATGGATGCGACCAAAGATATACTATACTTGAGGTCAGAAAAACAATCAGGTCATCTGGAAAAACTGCAGCTAGAACCTGGGATCATGCCCATGGGGCTCCTCATCTGGCCAAGGCACACATTGGAACACAGCAGGGAAACAGGTCTGGGGAGACAAGTGGGAAGGGGAGGGGGCCCTCAACTTTTCACACCCATTTTCTTGGGCAGCGAAATTGGTTCAATTCTTCAAGCTGCTTCATGTTGTCCCATCTGCTTCAACCACAAGTTAGACTAGACAGTCACTCAAGAACCAAAAAAAGCAAATGGGAGTAGGAGTGAAGAGATGTGTAAACTTGAGTACATTCTTATTGCTGACATTAGTTTGCAAATGAGCACAGACTGCCTGCAACAGTCCTTGCAGACCGAGGCAGGGGTAGTGGCGAGTCAGACAAGAGACTATCAATTGCACATTGAATAGAAAAGTTAGGGAAAAAAATCCCAAAATCTGCAATAGGCCTGTCTCTGATGGTGTCTTTGATGTCAGTCAGCCATGTGTTGGCATCAGCCATGTGTTGGGATCTAAATTCTGACTGACGAATTAGCGGGTGTACAGGCCTGTTGGTCAATGCAAGGCCACAGTTCTGGTGGTTTCTACCAAGTGGTTGGGTTCACAGCGGTTCCAGCTACCCATAACAGGGTCACTCCTTGTGCAAAGTCTGGTGGAGGTGGAGATAAAGTGGCTTCTTTGTCAACAGTTGCAACTTCTTTCTTTTAAAGTCAGTGGGCTTCTTGTACCTGGAAGCACAAGACACAGAGTTAGTTGGCCCATTACTCAGGCATGACCTGGAAGACATGTAAGTCATATGCCACACCCCTGCGTGATGCTTACAGCTCGATTACCATCGGGCCTGGTTTAATCTCATCCATCTCCATAAAGGCAAAACACTTGGTGCTAGTAAATCTCTTCTTGGGCTTGTAGTGTTTGAATTCAAAAAAAATGGCAGCACCTAAGGTGGGAAGAGGAATCCAGAGAATCAGTCGGAAGGTGAGCAATTGTGTTTTTTTTTTTTTGGGGGGGGGGGGGGTAGAGGTCGGGGAGTGGCGGGAAGTCTCGGATCTCCCAAAGTGCAGGACCAAGCAAGAGGTAGAGTGTGCAAGGCAAGCACCCACAGTCCCCAAATTCATTATTTGGGGTGGCATACCTGGTCACGCTCAGGGGGTTACTCCTGGCTCTGCACTCAGAAATTGTTCCCTAGTAGGCTCAGGGGATCATATGGGATACCAGGGATCCAACCTGGGTTTGTTCCAGGTTTGTGTGCAAGGCAAACATCCTACTGTTGTGCTATCCCTTTGACTCCCCAAATTCTATTTTATTGAAATCAAAACATCATATGACTTTTATGTTTGCCATGGGTCCCTGGGAACTGTGGCTCTTGCCAGTGCCAAACCTTTCGTTAACTTTTCCACGTGTTTCTGGAGCTCAATGCCCACGTTGAAATGCACGTATGTGTCTTCTTTCCGGGAAGCCACAGGCGTGTCCTGCACAGGAGTCAGATCTATGCCATTCAGATCTAAAGAAGGAAAGACATCTCTGCTTAGACATGTTCAGACTTGCAGAGCCAGGAACTGTCAATGAGCTGCAGAGGGTCGAGTGTCCAGGAACCCTCAGGGAGGAAGCAGCAGTTCTTTGTGTGGGCAGCTCCCAAGGAGCTCTGAAGAAGTCTGCTGACCCAGACGGAGACCAAGTTCCAGACAGGAGCTCTTGACACATTTGTCTATGGCCCCAGGACTGAGTTCAGATGGACCTTCAGAGTACTGAGTTCCCTGAAGGCCTGATCCCTCCCTTCTGGAGGCCTTTCCTCCTTTACTGAGGGACTTAACGGTCTGCCACAGGGAGCTGGGATGGAGAACCTGGGGCTCTGCCCAGAAAGCCAAATGCCTTGGGTAAGTGGGGGTTAGTTTTTATGTATTGGTTACCTGGTGATGCTCAAGGCTTACTCCTGGCTCTGCACTCAAGAATCTCTCCTGTGGTGCTTAGGGGACAATTGGGATGCCAGGGATCGAACCCAAGTAAGCAAGCACCCTGCTCGATGAACTACAGCTATATATAGCCCAGGTGGATGAAATGTTTTGAGAGGCAACTCCCGACAGTGTGGAGGGACCTGGGGCTAAGCCCCTAGGCAATATGAATCTGAAGAACTATGAAGGTCTGCAGTGCAAATCCAGAGCCTCCAGCAGTGAGATCTGAGCTCTAACATTGGAATCATCTCCCGGAACTGGAGGGATCTGTTTGCTGCCTGCTTCCAGTGGATTAATTTTCCTTTAGAAATCGTGATCTCTAAAGATCATTTGTTTCATTGGCTCTGTGACAGAATTTTAAGACTAAAGACACCTGCGAAGAGCTTTAGTCGAGCTTAGAAATTTCGCTTTTCTGCACCGAAATGTCCCAAGGCAGTGATGGGTTAAGGAGAATGTGTGTGTGGTCCAGGGTTACTCCCCAGTACCACGAAATCCCCCAACTGACACTAGGTGCTGCCCTGGAGTTCCCGAGCCCGACCAGGGTGGCCAAGAGCATTCCTGACTCTGCAGGGCCTGGGCAGCACCATGTCCTCAGGCCCCTAAAACCAACCAAAGTGTCCCAAACAAGAAAGATCATTCTAGACTTTAGACGAAGGTCTTTACCCTTGACACTGACAGTGATGTAGGGGTCGATACACTGGCCCGCATCTTTCAAGCCGATCTTCTCGATGCGGATGGTGAGCAGCGTCATGCCGGGCTCTGACGGTAACCTCGGTAGCAAAGTGCCTGTGAGTGAAGAAACAACTCTATGAGGGAGACCTGCTGGCTCTTATAAACATTGAGGGCACTGGGAAGGCACCATCTATTTTACAGCCTCCAAACTGCCACACACTTGACATCATGCGAAAGACATGAAAAGCATGTACTTCCCCATCTTTAATTCCACTTGAGGGCAGAAATGTTCATAAACTCAGGTGGCGTCAGAATCCAACTGGCTCCTAGAAGCCATGACCACATGACTGAAATATATGTGATATAGGCATATAGGCACAAGAGAGATCTTCACGCAGGCTCAGAATCCAAACTAAAGCATGTAGTATGACAGATAAAGCTTATAAATATTTGATGCATCATGTGAAAATTTCGGTGCTTGAATCCATGAACAAGCCTCTTGTAAAAACTGACCAAGGAGAATTCTACATATATATACTTCACAGTTTCCTTTCTTCAACCTATTTTGTATCTAGGTCAGAATTATTTACATTGAGAATCAAACAAACTTCATGTACAACTATTGCTTTAAATCTTTCTCAATCCTTTTTTTAAAAAATAGAAAACCCGGGACCAGAGTGGAAGCACAGTGATAGGGTGTTTGCCTGGCATGCGGCTGACCAGGACAGTTGTGGGTTCGATCCTAGGCATCCCATATGATCCCCCAAGCCAGGAGCAATTTTCTGAGCACAGAGCCAGGAGTAACCCCTGAGAGTCGCTGGGTGTAGCCAAAAACCAAAACAAAACAAAACAAATGGCCAGAGAGATAGCACAGCAGTGGGGCATTTTCCTTGCATGTGGCCAACCCAGGAGACATTGGTTCAATTCCTGGCATCCCATGTGGTCCCATGAGCCTGCCAGGGGCGATTTCTGAGCAAAGATCCAGGAGTAACCCTTGAGTACTGCCAGGCATGACCCCCTCACCAAAAAAAAAAAAAAAAAGATTTCATTTTTGGGGGCCAGAGCAATGACATAGTGGTAGGGCATTTGCCTTGCACGCAGCTGACCCAAGACTGACTGCAGTTCGAGTCCACAGAGTCCCAGATGGTCCCCCAAGCCAGAGCGATTTCTGAGCGCATAGCCAGGAGTAACCTGAGCATCATCAGGTGTGCCCCCCCCCCCAAAAAAAACCCACCCAGAACCACACCAGAACATTTCTTGCTGAGGAAAATAAAAGAATCAATGATGAAATCAACCATTCTATTCTAGTTTATTCATGAATCAAATAAATATATGCCTCAAAATATCATGCAAGCAAATTTTTGTTTTACCCCTACAGAAAGTATCACAAACCACAGGTATGTATTCAGAAAATGCTCTGGTTGACATTCTTCAAGTTTTACCCAACTATCTGGTGTCCTATTTGAAGAGTACGAACCAACGGCTACATTCCAGATACATGCCACGTAACCTGCTGAGGAAATTGCTTTCAAATAAAATCAAATTGGTACAAGAACAATCAGGGGTTTAAGAAAATCCAATAACTAATGAGGGAGGATGAATTTCACATATCAAAACTGCAACCTCATAATAAGACTGGAGAAATCATCGTGGCTATGTACACAGTTTTCTAATTGAGAAAATAGGAGACCACCACATAAGAATGCAGAAATGGAGGAAAACCCTTAAGTCTCATTAATAGGTAACTGGTCAAGAAAATTGTCAGAAACAGAAGTAGAATTTGGTTCTTCAATAGGCGAAGATAATCTGGTGGTGTCAATGTTCCGTATTGCCCATTTTCCTTATCATAGAAAACCAAGTCTTCGCTAGTGAGACTTGCCAAATACAGTTTTGAGCTAATGATAAGTTAGAATAAAAAACCAAAACAAAGCACTCAGTATAGCCATCAATGACATTTTAAACATTAAGTTTTTTTTTTTTTTAAACATTAAGTTTTAATTTTACTTTGTCACATGATGTAGGGATCTTAACAAGTCTTTTGGCTGTATTTTTAACCTGTTTTTAATATTCATTTTTCTTTAGTATTAAAGATAAAAGGTGTTAATTTACTCTCTGCCTATTTCTCTACAATGTGTTAAATGGTAAACTCTAACATATATAGTTAAAAAAAAAGCAGTAAGAGACAGTTTGCAGTTTACTGAATAAACAGAAACCAAGTATCCATGGAACCACCTATGAAACCGATTTCTAGGTCAGAAAACTGAAACATTATCCCAGAGGCAACTTTCTGTCCCCACCCAATGTTCTTCCTGATCATGCTTCTTGATCCCAGCTTTAAAGAATAATAGGTTCCCCCACATAAAAATATTTTACCTGCTGTTGAGCTTCATGCAAGCTGTTATTAACAGCTGCTAGTTGTCCCTTTCTATTTGTTTTTGGAGTTACAGCCAAATAGTGCTTGAGGTCTTTGCCAAAGGTGTGCTGGAGTCCACCACATCAATCTAGGCTCCAAGCATGCAAAAGAACACCCAGACCACTGTGCTCTCTCTCCAGCCCCTGCAGCCTGCTCATCGTGATGACAGTGCTGCTTTAGAAGTGGGCCAGTTAATGTACTCCTTCTTTTGTTGATGGAAACTTGAGTGCTTCTTTGGATATTATTACCAAGTTTATTTGGATATTGTTAGGATACTTCTAATAAACATCCTTCCTGTTACACATATTTTGATAAACATGGGCATAGATTTCTGGATGTTTGAAATTCTGGACCAAGAAGAACTAATTTTGATTTTTTTTTTTGTTTGGGGGCCACATCCAGTGACGTTCAGGGGTTACACCTAGATCTGCACACAGGAATTAATCCTAGTGGGCTGGGGAACTATATGGGATGCCAGATATCAAACCTGCAAGGCTGGCATCCTATATGCTGTACTATCTCTCTGTCCCAGAAGTTATTTATATTGTTTTGGGGTCCACAACTGAGATGCTCATAGGGGCCCAATCCCAGCCCTGTACCCAAAGGTAGCCCTGGTCACACCTGGTATTGAATGAGAGCCTCCTGCACCAGAGCCTGCCTCCAGTCTGCTGTGCTCTCTCTGGCCCAGGATGAGGAACTTCTGAGCTCTGTGGAACGTTACCACCAGGATAGCTATGGAAAAAAAGCTAATTTCAAGTGGATCAACTCCGTTCTGCTTCTAGGGCAGTTCCCACTGCTCCAAATCCTTCAAGGCACTGGGGACTTGGAGTAGGAAGGAGAGTCACACTGTTTCAATGTGCAATTTATTTCTCCAAAGACTAGTGTCCTTTCCTGATGAGTTTGTTCTAACAGCAAGAGTTGGTTTCTTTTTGTCTTTTCTTTCTTTTTTTAAGTATTGGTTTCTGTTTGCTTGCTTTTACTTTTGTTTTGGAGTCACAGCTGGTCATACTCAAGGCTTAATCCTGACTGTGCATGGAACATTTTAGGATGGAACCGGGGTCAGCTGTGTGAAAGGCAAGTGCCCTCTCCACTGTCCTATGTATCTAGCCCAACCTCAATTTTTTTTTTTTGGGGGGGGCACACCTGGCAGTGTTCAGGGGTTACTCCTGGCAGGCTTGGGGGACCATTTTCTGGTAATCAAACCCAGGCTGGCCATGTGCAAGGCAAAAGCCCCACCACCACCACCACCACCACTGTGCTATTGCTCTGCCCTCAACATCACCTCAGTTTTTGTGTAGGAAAGTTCATCTCTTTCCCCTGATCTTTAGGAGTGACACTTTAGGTCTCCACTGTTTCCACGTACGTCTTTTAAGACTTTCCTGAGGGAACATGGTCTTTCATGGTAGGGAAGCTTTCATGGGGCGAGGGGTATCACACGCACAGTCACTTCTCATTCCTGGGGGAAATAAAGACACCTAGGGAAACCTGTATCCCTCTTCTCTGGACTCTGCCACATTCTTGTCCTCTTCATTGGTTTGTAGCTGGTGGTAAGACTAAGTGCGGAGGCATGCAACTCCCACGGTAGGCACTGAACCTGGAGGCAGACCTGGGGGGAGAATCCTGATCCCCAAAAGCTATCTTCCAGTTATGTGATAAAACAACTGAAGATTGAAGATTGGCACATGCCCAAGACACGTCTGATCCTCTGGTCTTAGGCGAGACCTTTAACTGAGTTTGGAAGGAGGCTCCACCCCAGAGCCCCATCCACTTCTCGAACCATCACCCACCCTAGCCGCCCCGTGCCTAATGACCCACACCCACCGGGGACTCTTGCAGGCATGGAACCTGGAGAACCTGCTCCGGCTCCACCCTCCTCTTCATCTTCTTCCAACTCCAAATTCTCTTCTTCTCCAGGAGCTAAAATCCTTCTGCGTGAGAGAGGGCAGAGGCATGAACAGAAGAAAACCAGATAGGAGAGTCACAAAGCAATCCCGTCCCCCATGCTCTGCTGACTTATCCAAGTGTCTACACCATGATCAGTGATAGTAGATCAATACACCAATAATAACACTAATGTTAAGTTAAAAAAAATGCAGCAGTAACTGAAATACAGGTGAGAGAAAAGACAAACTGGCACTTATTGGTTTTACCTTAGGGGGACAGGCTGAACATCAAATGGGAATTCTTTATTATAGGTAAGAATATTCTTTAGGACTGGAAATAGAAAGAGAAATAAACATGAATTCTTCAGATATCCCAAATTTACCCGGCATGCGCTCACTGTGAATCAACTTCACTAAGCATTTTCTTTTGCTCACTTTGGAGCCACATTTGGCAGTGCTCAGGGATCAGGACTAACAGCACTCAGGGGGACTATCTGGGGCACAAGGGATTGAACTTGGGTCAGCTACATACATTATCTTTCCAGCCCCTCAATAAGCATTTTGCTGTTGTTTTGGGGGCCACATGTGGCAATGCTCAGGAGTTCCTCCTGGCTCTGCACTCAGGAATCACTCCTGGCAGTGCTCAGTGGACTACATGAAGACAGTGGTTGAACCTAGGTCAGTTGCATGCAAAGCAAGCATTTTACCCACTGTACTATCTCTCCAGGCCCAGATTTTAATGATCTCAAAAAAATTTCTAATCTTAGCATATTACCCAATGCCACACGGAAGATCTTAAGAAAATGAAAATATCCACAATAGACTTCAGGTCTAAGTAATTTCGGAATATTGTCATATCTTCAAAAAGGGTATGTTTCACTCTCAAATTTCCAACGAAACAAACCCTAAAACAATTCTTTTATCTGTGTATGAGGAAATATGGAGTCCAAGAGAAAACTAATATCAATCCCTTCATGAATGTTCACAAAACAATGAGCATCAATGATGAGCAGCCAGAAGGGCCTTAGTGCATGTTGGGAGCTGACTCCCTCCAATTCCCTGAAATGAAGGCTGTAGTGAGAAGGTTCTAGAATGATCACATACTTTTTTTTTTTTGAGGCTTCCCACAGTGATTCCCAATCTCAGTAATACACTTAGACTATCAGGGCAACATCTGGAGTCCTCAGGGACCAAACTCCATGGCTCACACATGCAAAGCAATGCTCTATCATATGAGTTATTTCCTGGCCCTTTTGCTAGTTTATTCTAGACATGCATGTATGCACAAAAAAAGGACTTATTGAAAGAGGCCTTCAATAGCACCTCCCATTGTTTGTGATTGATCTACATTTCTGTGATTGCATTCTGGCATGGTCTACCAGGCTGCCTTGTGGGTTCCTGAAACTATGTGCAGTTGCTGAAGTTAAGTGATGGTATTAGCTGAGCTGGGCACTTAGAAAGGGGCCTCTGATTCTGTACTCAATGTCCTCAGCTCCTCCAATTCTAGCGTCCTGCAGTTAAGAGATCAAATAGATGTTGTGTGTTACCCCCTTCATCCCAAAGGAGGAAATCCCAAGTGCACAGCCTGGAATTACCTCACTTACAAAACAGGAGTCCCATTTGTTTGTCAGACTGCTTAAATACACCCTCTTCCCCCCAAACGCCAACTTTTCGTATAACACTGTGATTTGCAAGGCTATTCATAATGTAATCATTTCTGGCATTAAATGATCAGAAACCAAGCCTGCCATCAGTGTCCCTAATTTTTCATTCACCACCCTAGCCTGCCTACTCGAAGGCACAAATTTACTGCAGGTTGTTTATTTATTTTGGTTTTGGGGCCACACCCGGCAGTGTGTTACTCCTGGCTTTGTGCCCAGAAATCGAACCTGGCAGGCCCAGGTGTGAGATGCCAGGAATTGAACCTGGGTCCGTCCCGGATTGGCCAAGTGCAAGGCAAATGCCTCACAATGTGCTATTGCTCCGGTCCCATACTTCAGATTGTTAACACAAAGGCAAATGGAATGATCAAAACTTAGACCAATATAGGTCCATTTGAAATGATGGTTCTATCTCTCCATAGTGTTACTAAAGTCAATGGACTGTGATTGATAAGAGTTGAGTTTTCTGTGCTGTTTAGGCTCACTGAGCTTGGCAGGCTTTATGGAACTTTCCCATCAGATTTCTTGGGATCCTACTGCAATATGTCCTCCTTGAATACTAAGTCCCTCATGAGAAAGGTATCGAACACTTTGGTCTTTTCCCTCCCTCCCTTCCTCCCTCATTCTCTCCCCTCCCCTCCCCTCCCTCCCTCTCCCTCTCTCTCTCTCTCACTCACACACACACACACACACACACACACACACACACACACACACACACACACACACACACCACCTTTCTCTTTCTCAACAAATATGCAGGTTCCAGTTCTAGACACTAAAGATCAGCCTGCCTCCCATAATAAAACATTTTTTAAAAGAATTACATATATTCAAAACACTATACATCTTAAAGTTACTTTCCTTCCCATTTCTACCATAAACTTTAAAAGACAAAGGACTATAAAATTAAAAAGATAAAGATTTACTCAATCTTCTGCTAGATTATGTGGGGTCGGTAATTCTTCAGGATCTCAAATAAAAGGTCTGTGATCTTTAGAATTGAAGCTGGCATTGCGCCTTTTGGCTCTGAGTATCAGAGTGCTGGAGGGTGTATAGGCTGGAGGTCATGCAGAGCCAGGTCAAAACCTAGTTCTGATAAGGTCACGTTCAAGTGTCAGCAAAATGTAGAAGAAAGGATTCATCTGAGTGTTCGGAGTACAGCTGCTACTTTAGAAAAGGGATCATTATTACCAATGAAGTATGCTATGAGGCAACAAGAAAATTAAGTAAGAAGATGGAGAAATAGAATGGGTAGGGAGCTGGCCTTGCACATGGCTGATCTGGATTTGGTTCCTGAGGGCACAGGCAAGAGTAAGCATAAGAATTGCTGGGTTTGGGCCAAAAGTAAAACCAACCCCCCCCCAAAAGGCATGTTTATATAAGCAGGAATGATTATGTAATTAAGTAATATATAAAGGTAAGTGTTCTACAATTCTCATTAGTCTACATCTAGTCTTTACAGTCTGTGGCATGTGTAATTCTTCAATTTTCACTGGAAATAAATTGGGGGCAAATTCAAAGCAAGAGTATCTATGGAGAAAACCCCTAATCCTAATTATTTGATTATTAAACAGTGGATATTATAGTTACACTTAGGGTCATTATCTAATGGGAACATCCCAACTACAGCTGTAATATTCTTAGCTATCAATGTGCTTTTCTTTAAGATGATTAATATTTAGTCGCAAAAGACCATGTATCATGTGATTTTATTTATCAGAAACCTCCAAAAAGACACTTTCATAAGGCTAGGAAGCAGGCTAGTAGTTGCCTGGACTGGGGGTAGCAGGCTGAGGTACAGTATTTCCTGGGCTGATAAAATTGTCCTCACACTGACTGTGGGGACATATAACGCTTATTAGGCCTTTACCCATATTGCCAATATTCATTTAACCAGTAAAAACAACTTTACTTGGCATTATTCTAACCACCAAAACATTTGCTTGATTTATTTACTTCAAAAAGCTTTCAAGGAGAAAAGGAAAATAGGGATGAAGTACTTTATATAGCAACTCAAACATTTGGATTACAATGTTTTCTTTGGGGAAGGGGAGCACAGCTGGTGATATTAAAGAGGTTACTTCTAGCTCTACATATAGGAATTTCTCCTGGTGGAGCTGGGGGACCATATAGGATGCTGGGGATCAGGCCTGGGTCAGCTGCTATGCAAGGCAAGTGGCTATCCACTGTACTATCTCGCCAGTCCCTGGACTTCCAACTTTGGGGGGGGGGGGTGTTTCTGGGCCACATCTGGCAGCACTCAGGGTTTACTCCAGGCTTTGTGCTCAGAAATCACCCCTGGCAGGCCCGTCCTGGGTCTGCTGCCTGCAAGGCAGACACCCTACTACTGTGCTATCTGTCCAGCCCTGGACTTCCAACTTTCGATGACACACAGTCTAAGTGGTATTGTCAATGATTAATCATGCTACAGTCTCAAGTAGCTTACAGAAAGTATTACAATCTTATAAAAATAACTGCAATCTAATTATAGGAATTCAAACAAGAGGAAGATGAATTCAATTATAGCTAAGCAGCCACACCTAGAATCAAATGGTTTTCCTATTCTATGATGGTGAATTATTACCATTCCTATAAAACTTCTAGGAATAAAAAAAAAATACTACATCAGTATTAACAGTCAGAAATGAAACCAGTATTAGTGCTAAATAGTATGATTTTCTATAAAAGACTTTTCCAAAAGAAATTTCACTAAAAAAATACAAGCTTTGACTTACTTGGCTCTAGCTTCTTCAGATCCTCCAGCTTAAATTCTTCTTGGGATTGTGTGGACTGCATTTAAAATATTCATATTACAGAGGCTATCATAAACATTTCATTACACCCTAGATCTTTAGAGTGACTAGACATTCATAGAATGTACTCAAAATAAATGAAGCCAATTTCTTGGTTTCAAAGTAGAAAATGAAGACTGATAATGCTTTTTTTTTTGCTTGTATATTTTGGAACACTCAGGACATCAACAAAAAATAAATTTATATATTTTATATGTATAGTTTATAAAAATTGACTATTTTACTATGAACTTAGCATATCAACTTCTATTCACATAAAACTGAGACAATTCTGCTTTTGGGCATAAGTAAATGCTTACAGTCTTATCTGAATAATTCAGAATAAAAATTTTTTTTTTTTTTTTTTTTTTTTTTTTTTGGTTTTTGGGCCACACCCGGCGGTGCTCAGGGGATACTCCTGGCTGTCTGCTCAGAAATAGCTCCTGGCAGGCACGGGGGACCATATGGGACACCGGGATTCGAACCAACCACCTTTGGTCCTGGATCGGCTGCTTGCAAGGCAAATGCCGCTGGGCTATCTCTCCGGGCCCAATAAAAATTTTTTTATGCTAAAAAGATAAAAAAGAAATTTACTTACTTGCAAAGCTGCACTTCGTAATTCCAAGCATGTTGCAATTTTGCCTATGGTCTTCTGTAGAAAAAAGAAAAAGCTAAAATACCAAGTTTATTATAGCTGCTGGTTATGCTGTTAATTTTTAATGAAAAGAGATCTGTAAAGTTTCCTATTAAGAAAGCTTCATTTCTTTTTTATTTTATCTTTTTGGTTCTTGAGTAATACCCGGCAGCGCTCAGGGGCTACTCCTGGCTCTATGCTTAGAAATCGCCCCCGGCAGGCTCAGGGAACCATATGGGATACAGGGATTCAAACCACAGTCCTTCAGCATAAAAGGCAAATGCCCTACCGCTATGCAATATCTCCGGCCCCTAAGCTTCATTTCTTTTTTGTATTTTGCAGACTCAAGAAATAAGAGAAGGTTGAAAAGAAGGTGGCTATTTTATCTCTCCTAAGGTGCTATGACCATACTTAAATTGCTTTAATGACAGCGGTATATTTATTTTTGGTTTGGGGGCCATACCTGGTAGCCTTTGGGGGTTACTCCTGGCTCTGTGCTCAGAGAACATAAATCCCTAGGTACTGGCCTTTCGCATCCGCTCAGTCCTTGAAGTTCTGTGTCCCCCCACCACCCCCACCTCAATAACAGCTAACAAGAGCAAGAAAATGGAGTTCTAACATTTTCTTCTCTACCTTTACTGAATTTTTCAAATTCACTGAAAGATTAAAAGGCAAATTTTGGAAGAATGAGCACTAGTATGATTGATTTACTTATGTTAAACTCAGTCTTGACTTGTTCAGTTAAGTATATAGGTGATGCAAAACAAAAATCAATACTTGAGATAAATGGTGGAAACCTTCCAGTCAGCCATTCTGTGTATCATGAGCTATAAAATGGACATAAACAAGAGAGCATAGTCCTTGCCTTTAATCAGCTTCAGCTCATGTTTCATTAGAGATAGGACATATATAGCATTACTATGAAGCAAGAAACAAAGAATCTCAATCGATGAGTTGAAGCCAGTTAAGCTACTGTAGATATGCCCTGAAAACCAGGACAATAATCTCCAGCAGAAACCAAGCCCCCAAGATTGGCAGAGTTTCTAAAACTAAAGGAAGAGCTTAGAAATCTGTCAGGGTTGGGCCCGGAGAGATAGCACAGCGGCGTTTGCCTTGCAAGCAGCCGATCCAGGACCAAAGGTGATTGGTTCGAATCCCGGTGTTCCATATGGTCCCCCGTGCCTGCCAGGAGCTATTTCTGAGCAGACAGCCAGGAGTAACCCCTGAGCACTGCTGGGTGTGGCCCAAAAACCAGAAACCAAAAACCAAAAACCAAAAAAAAAAAAAAAAAAAAGAAAGAAATCTGTCAGGGCTTAGCTGTGTAAAGTTCCAAACAGAAGCAGGGAAGATAGTTTGAAATTAAAGGTGCGGGGTTGGGGGTGCGGGGGGATGTCAGGTATTCTGGAGGGAAGGGACAGTCATGACTATCTGGGGAGTACTTAGCCAGAACAGCACACAGACGGGTTAGACCAGAATCTCAAGAACCCTTTAAGATGACTTTTGTGCTGACAATAAACATTGGCTCAAGCAGAGGCTAGAAGAGGCCAAAGGTAAGATGAGTCTTATTAGTTCAGTTGAGCAGGTCACCCATGATGAGAACAAGATTAGACAGAGGACAAAATGAAAAGGGAGATCTGCAGACAAGAGCCTTATCAGAGCAAGTGTTGGGCTCCAGACACACCTTCTAGGTCTTCCCCAATAGGTATTTCCCAAGTTTTTCTTTGATTTTTTAAAAATGAAATCACTATGAGATAGTTACAGAGCTGTTCATGATTATCAGTCATAGAATATTCCAACACCTATTTTAGGTACCACAGTTTGCAGTACTGTTATTGAAGGGGTATCATGCACATCACTCTACCTTCTTTAAGCACTCAGCTCTTGTTCTGAGTGATTATTTCCCACTATCACTGTTATAGTGGTTCTGGGGCCGTTTCCTACTGTGCTCAGGAGTGACCTCTAGTGGTGCTTGAGGATATGTGGTGCTGGGGAACAAACCGGAATTAGGGGCATGTGAAAAGCAGACAGCTTACCTTCTACACTCTTTCTCCAACCCCAAAGATGTTCCTGCTTTTGTTCTGTTTTGTTTTTTTCGGGGGGTGGGCATTCAGCAATACTCAGGAGTTATCCCTGGCTCTGCACTCAGGAATCACTTCTAGCAGTGCACAGGGGACCACAGTGCATAGGATAACAAGAATCAAACCTGGTCAGCCATGCACAAGGCAAGCACTCTATATGCTATACTAATGCTCCAGTCCCTCCAAAGATGTTTTTTGCTGTTTTGATGACTTGCTCTAATTTAGCAAGTTGGATTGGTGAGTTTTCTTTTTTCATTTTTCTCTTTTGTAAATTTTCTTTGGAAAAGAAATCTCAAGCAAAGAGAAATAGAAAGTACCAGTTTGGCTGGCCAGTGGTACTTGAGCTAGAGAAGTATATGCAGTTATGAACAATGAACAGTCATTTTACTTATTCATTCCTGTTTCAGTACTCTGGTTTATTATTATTATTTCTGGCTGCACCTGGCAGTGCTCAGGGGTTACTCTTGGCTCTGCACTTAGAAATCACTCGTGGCAGGCTTGGGAGATCATATGGGGTTGCCACGGATTGAATCCCGGTCAACCATGTGCAAGGCAAATGTCCTACTTGCTATGCTATTGCTCTAGTCTCTGGTTCCAGCACTCGGAAAATGAGATTATCCGTTTATAATTCTATATGGAATTAGCAATTAATATTTGAGCAAAGTATGAATCGCCTGAATTTCTCTCAGACCGAGCTCCACTTGGTACGGGGTCATGATACTCATACTCCATCCAGCACTTTTACTCCTGACTGATGCTCCTACATGATTTTCCTCAATTTGTTTCTAAAAAAATATAGGTGAGACAATTACTGTAGCAAACTCTTGACCCTGACACCAATAAATGCAATATTTTAAAAGTAATTGTAACAGATGAAAACGAAGTTTTTCAATCCTTTTAATACTGATGCTGGGTATGGCGCTTTAAAAATGTTCTGAGAACCATTTTGTTCTGCCTCACAAATTGAGGGGGAAATAATGGAGGCACTAAGACCAAACAGTTGTATGAGCATTGAGTTGAAGCAAAAAATGATCAGACTTAAACACCAAATCCAAAGCCAACTACAACAGAATTGATACAGAGTCTATTGCAACAAGCTTGACACAGAAGGGACCATTTATACTAGCAGCACGGGGGGCAAAGGAAGGGTGATATGGGATGCATGCTGGGAATAGGGGTGGAGGGAGGACAATATTGGTGGTGGGAATGCCCCTGACTCAATGTCACTATGTACCTAACATACTAATGTGAATGATTTGTAATTCACTTTGGTCAAAATAAAAATTATTAATAAAATAAAAAGTTATGAATGATGTCTATTGGTATTTTGCCATAGTTCAGTAGATTTTTTTTTATAGTTTATTTAAACATCGTGTTTTACAAAGTTATTTGTAATATAGTTGTTTCAGGCATTCAATGAAATGAATGAAAGCTAGGTCAACCTAATCATGAGGAAGTTTAAATAAGATTATAAGCTTTCTTCTTTTTCCATTTACCAGAAATATCATGAATAGATTATTGTTATCACCAATTAATAAACTTTAGAGCAGGGGTCCTCAAACTTTTAAAACAGGGGGCCAGTTCACTGTCCCTCAGACCACTGGAGGGTTTGACTATAGTAAAAACAAAACTTATGAACGAATTCTTATGCACACTGCATATATCTTATTTTGCAATGAAGAAACAAAACAGATACAAATACAATATGTGGCCTGCGGGCCATAGTTTGAGGACCACTGCTAGAGCATGTACTTCTCCTTCAGTACTTTATTTGAATTTAAAATACATACTATGAAAACATTTATCTAAAATTATCACACATGTATAAATATCA
Source organism: Suncus etruscus (assembly GCF_024139225.1). NCBI lineage: Eukaryota > Metazoa > Chordata > Mammalia > Eulipotyphla > Soricidae > Suncus > Suncus etruscus. The sequence continues at coordinate 52,835,562 of NC_064850.1, forward strand.
ATAATCAAAGCTATAGCAAAGCATTTACTTACCATTTATAAAAACTTACTGGGAGCTAAACAATATAAAGCTTCATAAACGCTTTAAAAGTATGCTTTTAATTTTATTATTATTATTTTTGGTTTTGAGGACACACTGGTGGTACTTAGGGGTTACTTCTAGCTCTGCACTCAGAAATCACTCATAGCAGGTACAGGGGACCATTGGGAAACATGACTTTTAAAAAAATAAATTTAATTCCACAAAATATGGAAACTTCAAGTATCCCAAAACCTAAAATAGGTCATTGCTACAAAGATGCTAATAAAAGTAAAGCCATTAAGAAGCAGAAATAAATTCAAAGGAAGACAAAAAACAACTTCTCTTGGCTAACATAAGGAACATTCTCCATTTTCTTTATTCTCTTTTGGCCTCTGTACCAAACCTGACCTCCATCATTCTGTCTACAGAGACCAAATAAACCCAGTAAAAATGTTCTGAAAATAGAGAAGAAAGATTACTGAAAGAAATAAAAATTTAGAAATAATCCATACCATACCCAAACCCCTCAAAAAGTTTAACATCTATACTAGCAAATAAAATAAATGCTGAGAAGTCACAAATTTTCTGTTCCCAAAAATGTACTAATTTTTAAAAGCCATCACTGCCAAAAGTATACACAGAAAGTCTTTGTTTTCTCGTCACTTATTGACTTGGAGATTGTTTTTCTTTATGTAACATTGTTTTGGGGCTATAATCTATGTTTCACTCATATCTATTTACCTTATTTTTTTTGTTTTTTTTTTTTTTGGGGGGGGGGGTCATACCCTGTGGCGGTGCTCAGGGGTTACTCCTGGCTATGCGTTGAGAAATTGCTCTCAAAAAAAAAAAAAAAAAAAAAAGAAAAGAAAAAAGAAAAAGAAATTGCTCTCAGCTCCAGGGACCATATGGGACACCAGGAATTGAACCCCAGGTCTGTCTTGGGTCAGCTGCATGCAAGGCAATGCCCTACCGCTATGCTATCGCTCAGGCCCCAGCCTTATTAATTGTTTGGGTTTTGTTGTTGTTGTTTTTTTGGTTTTGTTTTTTTGGTTTTTTTTTTTGGTCATACCTGACAATGCTCAGGGAATATTCTGGCTCTCTACAGGAATCACTCCTGGAAGGCTCGGGGACTATATGGGATGCTGAGGATCAAACTCAGGTCAGTCTCATGTAAGGCAACACCTTACACACTGCAGTATTGCTCTAGACCCTCTTTTCCCATTTTAAGTAAAGCATCAAAGTATTCCAGTTTCATTACTTATTCCAACAAAGAGCATTCATTTGACACATGAAGATTTCGATCCAAGGAGAAGCAGGATTGAAATATTTTGTGATCTTATGCATTTATTTTGCTGATAATTCTTATACTAAGTTCTTGACTTGAAATACTTTTTTGCATGGTGGCTTTTAATTCTGACAGACTTCCCACAGCACTCAAATGTTCTTTGTTGTTGTTTGTTTTTGGGAGATGTTGAGAAGAAAGTTTATATAGGATGGAGAGAGTAGAAGGGGTAAGGTGCTTGCCTTGCAGGTGGTCAACCCTGGTACCTACCATGTGGTATCCCACACAATGCCAGTAGAGACTCCTGAGAACAGAGACAAGACAAGACCTGTGCAGAACCAGGTGTGACACCAAGCACAAACCAAACAAAAGGAAGCCTCAAATTAGTCTGGAGCTGGGCCACGATTACAGTCAAATATGACTCTGGATTCTCCCCAACTGGAGTGTGGATGGTTTCCACCAAGTCAAACCATCTTCACGGGTGAATGAAAAGATTCATGATGTGAGAAATGATCTAAGTCACTTCTCTATGTGACAATCATTTAATACTCTGGCAAAACAAAATCTACACCATCCTTTATATTTAAGCACAACACAATTTTTATTCATTTATTTGTTTGATTGTTTGCTTAATGGTCTCATAAGACGGATCCCTTTTCATTTAGAAACTAATATCTCTCAAGATTGCTTATGGTACCTTTTGTTCTTCTGTGAACTCAGAATTATTGTGTTGAGCTTGGGCCTCTTTCTGTAGATGTCTTGCTAATCTGCAAAGAGAAAAATGCAACTGAAGTAGCCTGTCCAATGCAACAAGCTGACAACTTCAATCTTTTCAAAAGGGAGTCAAGTACGATTAAATTCTGGTCAGGCTTGTAGGGAAGCTCAGAGAACTGGATGACAGTCCACTGTGGGAGGCCAGGGTCTGACTCCCATGCCACATTAGCCCCCTGGGACAATGTGGGAGGTTAGAGTGAGGGTCTATACAGTGGAGGGGCGGATCAGACACTCAGGACCACATCACCCCATGAGCACTGAAGGAAGAAGCTTCCAAATATTGCAGGGTATGACTCGCCCAAACAAAACAATATTTGGACATAACTTGTTATGTGTTCAAAGTACAATCAGCATCATCTTTAGGACCAAACTCTAAACAAGAAGATGAAAATAAGATACTATTCATACTATTTCATTGGGAACGACTTCAGCTCTGGGTAATAATCAAAACAGCACTGGGAACAATCTAATGGCATTTCCCTTTCTTTAGCATTCATAAATTTCTGATATAACAATCCAACACACGACTGTCAAAATTCTGCTTAAACAGTTCCAGTAGGCACTTAAAAATAATACCAGAGACTCAGTGTCAGATAACTTTTTTATTTTTTCTCACACCCAGCAGCGCTCGGGATACTCCTGGCTCTGTGCTCAGAGCAGGCTTGCAGGCTCAGGAGACCATATGGGAAGCTGAGGATCAAACCTGGATCCTTCCTGGGTTAGCCATGTGCAAGACAAACACCCTACTGTTGTACTATTATTCCGGCCCCTCAGCTAAATGTTAATTTGCTGATGAGTTTACTCAAATTACAGCCAGGATAATGACAATATTCCAACATTCCAACAGATTATGCTTCTGAGCATTTTTTTTTTTTTGTTTTGTTTTGTTTTGTTTTGCTACATCTAGCTATGTTCAGGAATCACTCCTGGTGGGGCTTGGGAAATCAAATTCCAATAATTTGCTCTATCCTATGGACTATTTTTTTTTCCTTTCTTCTTCCCTCCTCCCTTTGGACTATTGCTCAGGCCTCATTCTCAACACTTTTTTCCCCTGGGAGAAAAAAAAAAAAAAAAAAAGAAAAAGAAAATGCTCCACCAATCACAATAAAAGCCATCACCTACCCAACCATCACCAGACTTTGAAAGAAGCAGACTTTGGAAAGACTTTGGAAATGGGAAATCAAGGCAATTTACAAACGGATCAAGAATCCAAACAGACATTTCTCCCCAAGTGAATAAAAGTAGTCAAAAAATACACAAATATCAATATCATTAGTCATTAGGGAACTGTAAATCAAAACTACAGAGATGCAATTTTCATACCCACAAGAATAAGTATATAGGACTTGTTTAAAGAAAGGGAAAAAGAAAAACCAATTGTTGCCAGGCTATGGAAAACAGGAACCCTCAAACATTTGTAGGGATGTAAAAATCATATGTTTTTTGTGGTAGTTCTTCTAAAAGTAAGGGTCCCATGTAACATCCCAATTGCAAAGTCCCAAAAGTATAGCCCACAGAACTGAATCATTTCCCCAAGACGCCCAGTACAAGAGCAAGTAGCAGCATTGTTCCTAAAAACCCAAAAGTGGAAACATTCAAAATATCCATCACTGATAAAAATGCTTATTCATTCAGTGGACTATTATAAAGAATTAAGTCTGCCTCCGCCATGCCAGAGGCCTTCTTAACCAGGCCTAGGGGGGGTTGCGGGACTTGGGTGACCCCAGCACCCCTCTACCGCCTTGCTCCAGATCTCCAGGGCTTCCCCGGGCCATATGCCTGGGCAAGCCAGCGAGGTGGGTCCCTTGGCAGAGCTTGAAGGTACCCTAGGCTTTCCCCCATTCCCCATTCGGCTCCTTAAGGAGGGTCTGGGTGGGGGCTCTGAACTTCTGGCCTCCCAGCTTCTTGAAGCAGTCACTGGTAATCTCTTACCAGTCTATAGTTTCAAAACCGTGCAGGGGCGTTACTAGTACTCACTATAATTGAATTATGTTTTTATGTATGCAGAATGTCCATTTTGTACTCTGCACTTTCGCACACCCATACAAAAGATCATTTTTCTCTTTAACTCTCTTATCCCCTATCATCATTACTCCACATTTACCCTTTTTAACTTAAGTACTGTAGAGTCCTAAGTCACAGACCAAAGTGGTACACTGGAGTTAAGACCCACCCAACTATTCCAAAAGGCATAAAAAGGACACGTATGTCTTTTCAACATTTTATGTGTGTTTTCTTTGATGGCTATAACTTTTTTTTTTCCTTAACAGTGATTTTTGGGCTCCCTGTGTGTGACACCAGGCGGGGAAAATCCGCGAAAGTACACCGGCCCAGTGGGGCTCAGCTGTGAAAGACTGTGAGTGTGACCTGTCTATGTCTGTCTACTGTCCTCTTGCATGAAACTCTTGCGAGTGGGGCAAAAAGAGCCTCCAGAAACCTCGCTCGCCCAGACGCCATTTTCAGGGAGGGACTTCAGAGCATAAAAACCGGCTAACCTTTGCAAAAGCTGGCTCCCTGTGTGTGACACCAGGCGGGGAAAATCCGCGAAAGTACACCGGCCCAGTGGGGCTCAGCTGTGAAAGACTGTGAGTGTGACCTGTCTATGTCTGTCTACTGTCCTCTTGTGTGAAACTCTTGCGAGTGGGGCAAAAAGAGGCTCAGAGGAGCACGGCCGCTCCGCTTCGCTACGCGGCCGTGCACTCTTTCTAAGGAAAGAACACCATTGCAACAAGAAGGAAAAATCACACTAAGAACGGCGCTATATCACAGAAGCAAACATTTCTCTCTGGACTGTCTTCTCCATTGCATGCTCGGGCCTAAGATTTGACCCAGTGTGAGGCTTCATCCACGGAGGACTCCCCTCCCTTAGAGGCAAGTCAGCCCATCCAGAAAGGGAGGAGCCAGAGGAGTGTGCTGCCTACATCATATAGACAATGAATACCACTACAACACGTAGAAAAACCCACAATACAAGTGTGACAATGGGGAAACAACGCAGGCCAGCATCAGACATAGAGAATGAAGATGACAATTCTGAGGACCAGATAATGACTGAACAACTAATCAACCTCTCAGATAAGGACTTTAGACTAGCAATATGGAAGGTGCTCAACAGACTCCAAGAAACCATGGATCGAGTTGAACAGAACACTAATAAGAACCAAGAAAATATGAAGGCAGAAATGACAAAACTCCAAACTGAAATAACATGTCAACTAACAGGACTGAAAAAGTCAGTAAACGAAGTGAATGACAAAATGGATAAGCTCTGGGACAGGGTATCAGAAGCTGAGAATAGACTTGGTGCTGTGGAAGATGAGATACATAACAATTCCATACAGCAGGAGAGATTGGACAAAAAACTTAAAGCAAATGAGCAGACAATGGAAAAATTAGTCAAAGAATGGGAACAGACGAAAATAGAAGTCTATGATAAGATCAACAGAAACAACTTAAGAATCATTGGAGTCCCAGAGACCCAGGAAGAAAATTTCCAGGAAGAATCAATGGTCAAGAACATCATTAAAGAGAAACTTCCAGAGCTAAAGAATATATGTGATCAAATCCTGCATGCCCGAAGAGTACCAACCAAAAGAGACCCCAGAAAAACCACCCCAAGACACATCCTAGTCACAATGACAAATCCCACAGATAGAGACAGAATTCTGAAAACAGCAAGATCAAAAGGGGAAATCATGTTCAAGCAAGCTTCCCTGAGATTTACAGCAGACCTGTCACCAGAAACGCTCAATGCCAGAAAGCAGTGGTGGGATATTGTGACAAGACTGAATGAAATGAATGCTTCACCCAGAATACTATACCCAGCAAAACTCACTTTCCGGTTTGATGGAAGAATACATGGTTTCACAGACAAAAAACAGCTCAGAAACTTCACAGACACAAAACCAGTCTTAAGAGAAAAACTGAAAGACCTAATCTAAGACAAGACTGACCAAAAGACACACCAAATTTTGAAATAAAGATGGCGTTAAATCCCAGGACAATTCTTTCTCTCAACGTCAATGGACTAAATGCACCAGTTAAGAGACACAGAGTGGCTAAATGGATCAAAAAACTCAATCCAACCTTCTGCTGCCTACAAGAAACGCACCTGAATAGTCAGAACAAACATAGACTCAAAATAAAAGGCTGGAGAAAAGTTATCCAAGCAAACAACACCCATAAAAAAGCTGGAGTGGCCATACTAATATCAGATAATGCAAACTTTATACTCAGGAAGGTTGTAAGGGACAAAGACGGACATTTTATATTAATCAAGGGGTACGTAGAGCAGGAAGAATTCACTCTCCTAAACATATATGCACCGAATGAGGGGCCAGCAAAATATTTAATACAACTGTTGACAAATCTGAAAAATAGTATCAACAACAACACAATAATTGTGGGGGACCTTAACACGGCTTTGTCAACACTGGACAGGTCAACCAGACTGAAACCCAACAAGAATATACTAGACCTGAGGAGAGAAATGGAAGAAAGAGGCCTAGTGGATATATATAGGACACTCCATCCCCAGAAACCTGGATACACATTCTTCTCCAATGTACATGGGACATTCTCCAGGATAGACTACATGCTGGCACATAAAACATACCTCCATAAGATCAAGAGGATAGAAATTTTGCAGACTACCTTCGCTGACCACAAGGCTCTGAAATTATTTGTGAACTCCAAAGGGACTCAGAAGAAACACTTTAACACCTGGAAGTTAAATAGCCTCATGCTCAATAACCAGTGGGTCCGAGATGAAATCAAGGAGGAAATAAAAAGGTTCCTGGAAACAAATGACAATAAAGACACAAACTCTCAGAACTTATGGGACACAGCGAAAGCAGTACTGAGAGGAAAATTTATAGCTTTGCAAGCACACATCAGGAAGGAAGAAGGAGCTTACCTGAGTAGCTTAATGACACAGCTAATAGAACTAGAAAAAGCTCAACAAAAGGACCCAAGAATAGGAAGACAGAAGGAAATAACAAAGCTGAGAGCAGAAATCAACGAAGTGGAAACTCAAAAAACAATTCGAAAGATCAACGAAAGCAGAAGTTGGTTCTTTGAAAAAATAAACAAGATTGATAGACCACTGGCAAACCTAACAAAGAAAGAGAGAGAGAGAAACTTGATAACTCGTATCAGAAATGAAAAAGGAGAGATCACTACTGATATGACAGAGATTCAAAGGGTAATCAGAAACTACTTTGAAAAACTCTACGCCACTAAAAATGAGAACCTGGAAGAAATGGATAAATTCTTGGACTTTTATAATCTTCCACGGTTGAAGGAAGAGGATGTAGCATATCTAAACACCCCCATCACCATTGATGAAATTAAAACAGTAATCAAATGTCTGCCGAAAAACAAAACCCCAGGTCCAGATGGATTCACTAATGAATTCTATCAAACTTTCCAAGAGGAACTACTGCCAATCTTGGCAAGACTCTTTCATGAAATTGAACAAACAGAAACACTTCCAAATAGCTTTTATGAAGCCAACATCACCTTGATACCTAAACCAGACAGAGACGCTACCAAAAAAGAAAATTACAGACCAATATCACTGATGAATGCAGATGCAAAGATCCTCAACAAAATCCTGGCAAATAGGATTCAATGCCTCGTTAAGAAGATCATCCACTACGATCAAGTAGGTTTCATCCCAGGAATGCAAGGCTGGTTTAACATCCGTAAATCTATCAACATAATACACAACATCAATAACAAGAAAAATAAAAACCACATGATCATATCAATAGATGCAGAGAAAGCATTTGATAAGGTCCAACACCCATTCTTGATCAAAACTCTCAGCAAGATGGGAATGGAGGGAACCTTTCTCAATATAGTGAAGGCCATCTACCACAAGCCAGTGGCAAATATTATCCTCAATGGAGAAAAACTGAAAGCCTTCCCTCTAAATTCTGGCACAAGACAAGGCTGTCCTCTCTCACCACTCCTATTCAACATAGCACTGGAAGTACTTGCTATAGCGATTAGGCAAGAAAAGGATATCAAGGGAATCCAGATAGGAAAGGAAGAAGTCAAGCTCTCACTGTTTGCAGATGACATGATACTCTACTTAGAAAACCCTAAAGACTCTACCAAAAAGCTTCTAGAAACAATAGACTCATATAGCAAGGTGGCAGGCTACAAAATTAACACACAAAAATCAATGGCCTTTCTATATACCAATAGTAATAAGGATGAAATGGACATTAAGAAAACAACCCCATTCACAATAGTACCACACAAACTCAAATATCTTGGAATCAACTTGACTAAATATGTGAAGGACCTATACAAAGAAAACTATAAAACTCTGCTCCAAGAAATAAGAGAGGACACACGGAAATGGAAACACATACCCTGCTCATGGATTGGCAGGATTAACATCATATATCTTGGAATCAACTTGACTAAATATGTGAAGGACCTATACAAAGAAAACTATAAAACTCTGCTCCAAGAAATAAGAGAGGACACACGGAAATGGAAACACATACCCTGCTCATGGATTGGCAGGATTAACATCATCAAAATGTCAATACTCCCCAAGGCATTATACAGATTTAATGCCATCCCTCTAAAGATACCCATGACATTCTTCAAAGAAGTGGATCAGACACTTTTGAAATTCATTTGGAACAATAAACACCCTCGAATAGCTAAAGCAATCATTGGGAAAAAGAATATGGGAGGAATTACTTTTCCCAACTTTAAACTGTACTACAAAGCAACAGTTATCAAAACAGCATGGTATTGGAATAAGGATAGGTCCTCAGATCAGTGGAATAGGCTTGAATACTCAGAAAATGTTCCCCAGAGATACAACCATCTAATTTTTGATAAAGGAGCAGGAAATCCTAAATGGAGCAGGGAAAGCCTCTTCAACAAGTGGTGTTGGCACAATTGGATAGCCACTTGCAAAAAATTGAACTTAGACCCCCAGCTAACATCATGTACAAAGGTAAAATCCAAATGGATTAAAGACCTCGATATCAGCCCCAAAACCATAAGATATATAGAACAGCACATAGGCAAAACACTACAGGACATTACAGGCATCTTCAATGAGGAAACTGCACTCTCCAAGCAAGTGAAAGCAGAGATTAACAGATGGGAATATATTAAGCTGAGAAGCTTCTGCACCTCAAAGGAAATAGTGCCCAGGATACAAGAGCCACCCACTGAGTGGGAGAAACTATTCACCCAATACCCATCAGATAAGGGGCTAATCTCCAAAATATACAAGGCACTGACAGAACTTTACAAGAAAAAAACATCTAACCCCATCAAAAAATGGGGAGAAGAAATGAACAGACACTTTGACAAAGAAGAAATACGCATGGCCAAAAGACACATGAAAAAATGTTCCACATCACTAATCATCAGGGAGATGCAAATCAAAACAACGATGAGATACCACCTCACACCCCAGAGAATGGCACACATCACAAAGAATGAGAATAAACAGTGTTGGCGGGGATGTGGAGAGAAAGGAACTCTTATCCACTGCTGGTGGGAATGCTGTCTAGTTCAACCTTTATGGAAAGCGATATGGAGATTCCTCCAAAAACTGGAAATCGAGCTCCCATACGATCCAGCTATACACCACTCCTAGGAATATACCCTAGGAACACAAAAATACAATACAAAAACCCCTTCCTTACACCTATATTCATTGCAGCTCTATTTACCATAGCAAGACTCTGGAAACAACCAAGATGCCCTTCAACAGACGAATGGCTAAAGAAACTGTGGTACATATACACAATGGAATATTATGCAGCTGTCAGGAGAGATGAAGTCATGAAATTTTCCTATACATGGATATACATGGAATCTATTATGCTGAGTGAAATAAGTCAGAGAGAGAGAGAAAAACGCAGAATGGTCTCACTCATCTATGGGTTTTAAGAAAAATGAAAGACACCCTTGTAATAATAATTTTCAGACACAAAAGAGAAAAGAGCTGGAAGTTCCAGCTCACCTCAGGAAGCTCACCACAAAGAGTGATGAGTTTAGTTAGAGAAATAACTACATTTTGAACTGTCCTAATATTGAGAATGTATGAGGGAAATGTAGAGCCTGTTTAGGGTACAGGCGGGGGTTGGGTGGGGAGGAGGGAGATTTGGGACTTGGGTGATGGGAATGTTGCACTGGTGATGGGTGGTGTTCCTTTTATGACTGAAACCCAAACACAATCATGTATGTAATCAAGGTGTTTAAATAAAAAAAAATTATGCATTAAAAAAAAACACAGTGATTTTTGATGGCTATAACTTTTGCTGAATATTTTCTTATACAGTGATGATTCTCCCCCGTTTTATCTTTTCTTCTCTTTGTGAACTGTTCAATAGGGAATTTGGTGAAAGAGTCCCTCAATTTAATGCTTATGTTTGAACCAAGTCATGGTATTGTTGGACGTGTTCTTACGCCCCCATATACTCTGATAATGCCACGTGGCTTTATTTCTTGTTTGCATAGGCACACTAAAATGGGAAAATACTATACATACAAATAAGTTCTTATCTAATAGAGATGGGAACACACAAATCTTGTAGTGCAATGGGACCTTACACCCTGAACATTGACATAAAGACCTGGAACAGGCCTCAGAAGAATAGGCATTCTCCATTCACCCCTGATCTAGAGAAGACATCTACAAAATATCCAACATTGTCTTTAACATCACCTGGAGGCAGGGAAGACCTTACTGCTGCTCTGACATCGACCTACTCAAAAGAGACTTCCCTTAACACTGAGAAGACTTAACAACAGCAATGACCTGTTTACTGGACAGGGCTTTCTGTATTGCCCCTTAATTGTGAGGTGAAACTAGAGGATACTCCATACCAGCCTGACTTCAATGTAGGATGTGCAGATTCCAGGATCTTTAATACAGAAATCTGATGCCAACAATAGAGACTGCGTGAAAAATAAAACTGTATTGGCACTACAGACAATGACTTGGATTGAATAAACTAGTTTGCCAGGAGCCTAGAGTTGGTCTTATGCCAGAAAACTTCAGGGGTAGGGTCTCCTTGTATTTAGACCAAGGCTTTTCCTGTCCATGTCCCCCATATTTTGGTGGGCCTATGCAAACAATATTTGCCACTCTAACACCGTTTTTACTGTGCTCTTTTGACTAACCCTTAAAAAAAAATACCTCTTAAACTTTTGATGTTAATTTAAACTAATATGCATGTGCATAAAAATATAAAAAAATGGGCCGGGCGGTGGCGATGGAGGTAAGGTGCCTGCCTTGCCTGTGCTAGCCTAGGACGGACCGCGGTTCGATCCCCCGGCGTCCCATATGGTCCCCCAAGAAGCCAGGAGCAACTTCTGAGCGCATAGCCAGGAGTAACCCCTGAGTGTCACAGGGTGTGGCCCAAAAACAAAACAAAAACAAAAAAAAAAAAAATATATATATATATATATATATATATATATATATATATATAAATACTATGCCTTCAATGTTTAAGGAGTCACATAAGTCTCATGGCTTTAGATTGCTTTGTGTACTGCTAAGAAATGTTATTATAGGGGCCGGGTAGGTGGCGCTGGAGGTAAGGTGTCTGCCTTGCAAGCGCTAGCCAAGGAAGGACCGCGGTTCGATCCCCCGGCGTCCCATATGGTCCCCCCAAGTCAGGGGCGATTTCTGAGCACATAGCCAGGAGTACCCTGAGCGTCAAACGGGTGTGGCCCAAAAACCAAAAAAAAAAAAAAAAAAAGAAATGTTATTATATACTACAATCTGGGGACTTGTGGACAAAGTAATTGTACATGGGTTCTGCCTTATTTTTCTTAATGTTCTTTGACTGTAAGTTCAATATTTAGGCGTCAGCAAAGGGATTTCTTCTGAGAACTCTGTTTATGGGCGATTGTCCTTTCACTGTAACTTACCTTGTCCTCTTTGCATCATTGTTCTCATAATTAAAAATAAAAATTAATTAAAAAAGAATTAAGTATGAATTTAAAAAACCACAATAAATATCAAATTTCTAGGTTTTGGAGAAAAGATATTAATAGTTAGAAGTAGTTTAAAGTAATGTGGCAGCAAACACCCAGTGCTCGGCCTTTGGCACTGTAGGGAAGCAGCATCAGCAGAAGGGCTGACCAGGAGCATGGCAAGCTTCCCCAATTTCTAGAAGTGGCAAGTGTCTGCTGCCTGCCCCGTGGCACTGAAAGGAACCAGCAGCATGGTGAGATTTTCCCCACCCCTGTCCAGAGCGGCACACATATCCTCTAATTAAAGAACAACACATAGAAAACAATATACTGCAAAAGACACAATGGGAAAAAAACAAAGAACACCACCATGCTTAGAGAATAATGGTGACTCTGCAGATGCAACATGTACTGACCAATAAATATTAGCCTCTCCAATTAAAATTTTAGAGAGGAAATCTAGTAATGCTTAAAGAACTCAAGAAAACCCTGGAACAAACCAAAAGAACCATAATAAGAATCAAGACGATATTAAAGTAGAAATGAGAAAACTTTAAACCAAAAACACAGGACTGGAAAACTTGGTAGGTGAAATGAAAACCTCACTGGAAAGCCTCACCAACAGTCAACAGCTGCTGAGGACAGAAACAGTGAGCTGGAAGATCAGCTGCATAACAACTTCATACAACAAAAGAGGTTGGAAAAGAGCCTCAAAACAAATGATCTGATAATGAAAAAAAAATCCTCAAAGAATGTGAACAGACAAAAATACAAGTCTTGGATACACTCAACAGAAACAACATAAGAATCACTGTAGTCCCAGAGACCCTGGAAAAATATCCTCATGAAGAATCAGCAGTCAAGGATACCATAGCAAGAAAATTCCCAGAGCTAAAGATGCATGCAACCAAATCCTGCATACCCAAAGAGTACCAGCCAAAAGAGATACAAAGAAAAGCATTCAAGACACATCCTAGTCAATAATGATAAATACCACTGATGGGGATAAACTACTGAAGGCAGCAAGATCAAAAGAGGAAATTACACAAAGGAACTTCCATTAGACTGTGTGTGTTAAATAAATAACGATGGGGCTGGATGGTGGATGATGCCATCCAGCCCACATGGCTCTGCAACCTCCATGCAGCCGGCGAGTTCCAGGCCCAGGTGAAATCACTCACACGCAGGCTTCAGGAAGAATCATCTTTATTTATGCCCTAGCCACCACAGGTGTGTGGCCTATGTCAATCTTTTAAGCATTCAGCTATATTTTGCTAGCCCTGCATCTTATCTCCTGTTAGCCATCTTCCCTTTGGGCTCCATGCGGCCCAAAGATCCAAAAGCCAGGAAGCCAAGCCGGGCCAAGAGAGAAACGGCAAAAACGGCAAAAGGGCCCAATCCCCTGGCTCAGAGGTTTATCTATCCTTTTCCAGACCCCTCCCAGAAATGGGAGGTCTTGCAGGTAGTTACACCTATTATCCGGTTCCCAAAACTCCTCCCAGATATGGGTGGGTCTTGGGGTACACCACATTTCCCCCTTTTTTAAATATTTTCATGCGCCAACGTAATAAAGTGAAAATTAATATACCAGCCCTTTTCAAAAACATATCATTTGCAAAATATACTTTACACCTGTAACCTAAAATTCTATTAATGCTTTTTTACCAAGCACTATTTTGGAACTTTCATGTTCCTATATTTTTAAACTATATTGGGGGAACTTCACTGTTCCTATATTTTTCCTATACACAAGTACTTCAGCATACATGCATAACATACATTTTAAAAACAGGCTAAGTACATTAAAATACACAGTAAAACATTTTGCAATAACAAATATTAACTTTGAAAGACAACAAAACACATTTAAATTATAAAGAAAATGACTTAAGACAAAGATGCAGGTGGTTAGAAATTAGATATTTAAATGAGCTAAACTGAATTACTTCCCTTTTATTTTTATTTTTTAACTATTAACTAAGTAAAACTTATTCCATTACCAACTATGAGTAAAATATAACGACCCACTAATTTTCTACACCTAAAACCATAGTTCAGATGATTAATTTGTTCCACGCTGATCTTACCACGTGGCTTCTATAAACTTTTAAAGTTCAGATGTTGTTTTGTCCCACGCTGATTTCACCACGTGGCTTCTGTAAACTTTTAAAGTTCAGATGTTGGTTTGTCCCACGCTGAACTTACCACGTGGCTTTCTTCCGTAGTTCCAGGCTCCGCTGCCGGTTTGTGATCTGGAGCGTGGATTCCAGGTTTTTCGCTTTTCCGGGCAAAGCTGAGCCCAGCCAAGCCGATCCCAGCCGAGATTTCAGCCGAGCCGAGCCCAGCCGCTTGGAGCTTTTCGCAGCTTTTTTTTTTTTTTCTTTGGGCGCACTTTGCAAGCAAGTTTTCGGCCACTTTTCTGATGCTGGAGGGGCTTCACCGCTGCCTTATTTTTCCCTCCGGGCGCACTTTGGAAGCAGCTTATGGCCCACATTTTCACAGGGAAAAGTTCAGTCCGAAATTTCCGAAGTCGAAATTCAAATTCAAGCCAAAGGTCATTCTCAGAAAATCAGTCCATTTTCAATACAGTCTTTTTTCTCCTCCGTTTCCAATTTAGACTTTTAGTAAGTCTTTGAAGAGGCCCAGGTTTTTGTTTCTTGTAACAAAGTTTTAGTTTTGGGCCTGGGCTGGAGGTGATGCAAGCTTTAACCTTTCTTGTTTTAATGGCCTTTGAACCCCCAGATGGGGTGTCGGCCATTTTTAAAAATGGTTGCACGTGGCCCAGGGTTTTGGGCTCAGTGCACCCGACAAGAGCCAAAATTAAACTGAAAAGCAGAAATGTTACCATTGTTGCTGGTTTCTTGGGTCCAGGATTCAGGTCAAAGTTCGGAGCGCCAGATGTTGTGTTAAATAAATAACGATGGGGCTGGATGGTGGATGATGCCATCCAGCCCACATGGCTCTGCAACCTCCATGCAGCCGGCGAGTTCCAGGCCCAGGTGAAATCACTCACTCACACGCAGGCTTCAGGAAGAATCATCTTTATTTATGCCCTAGCCACCACAGGTGTGTGGCCTATGTCAACCTTTTAAGCATTCAGCTATATTTTGCTAGCCCTGCATCTTATCTCCTGTTAGCCATCTTCCCTTTGGGCTCCATGCGGCCCAAAGATCCAAAAGCCAGGAAGCCAAGCCGGGCCAAGAGAGAAACGGCAAAAACGGCAAAAGGGCCCAATCCCCTGGCTCAGAGGTTTATCTATCCTTTTCCAGACCCCTCCCAGAAATGGGAGGTCTTGCAGGTAGTTACACCTATTATCCGGTTCCCAAAACTCCTCCCAGATATGGGTGGGTCTTGGGGTACACCACATTAGACAACAATAATAGATTATGCAGATGTGACAGACTTTTTTTTATAATATCTTATTTAAACACCTTCATTACAAACATGATTGTGATTGGGTTTCAGTCATGTAGAGAACACCACCCCATCACCAGTGCAACATTCCCATCACCAATGTTCCAAATCTCCCTCCTCCCCACCCCTCCCCCACCAGTACTCTAGACAGGCTTCCTACATCCCTCATTCATTCACATTGTTATGTTAGTTCTCAGTGTAGTTATTTCTCTAACTAAACTCTTTGTGGTGAGCTTCATGAAGTGAGCTGTAAATGTGACAGATTTGTCACAGCACCCTCAAGGCCTGAAAATAGTGGTGGGATATAGTGACAAAACTCAACAAAATGAACACTTCTCTATGAGTGCTTCACCCATCCAGACTTATATTCAGGTAAGGCTACACAGCTTCATGAATAAACAGCAGTTCAGAAACTTTATGGATGCAAAACCAGCCTTAAAAAATGAACTGAATGGTCTACTTCAAGACAAGACAGACCAATAGACACAACAAACTCGTACAAAAAGATGACATTAAATCCCATGACAACTATCTTTTAACATCAGTGGACTAAATGCACCAGAGTTAAGAGACATGGAATGGCAAAATGGATCAAAAATCTGAATTTAATTTTTTGCTGCCTACAAGAAACACATCTGAATAGTCAGAGCAAATATAGACTTAAGTCAAAGGTTAGAGAACAATCATTCAAGCAAACAACTCCCTTAAAAAAGGCTGCGGTGGCCACACTAATAATAGATAAACCACTTTAGACTTAGAAAGGTTATAAAGGACAGAGATGGACATTTCTTAATAATCAAAGGATATGTACAACAGGAAGAAATGACACTCCTAAACATAGACACCTGGTGAGAAACAATTGCTGAAAAATTTGAAGGAAGACATAAATATCAAAACAATAATAGTGGGAAACTTCAACAACCACCTTCAACACCACCATTTGATAGGTCAACCAGGTTGAAACCTAACAAGAAAATAATGGTTATTAAGGGAGGAATGGAAGAAAGAAGCTATAGGGCTCTCCATCCCCAGAAAACTGTATACACATTCTTCTCCAACACACATAGGTCATTCTCCAAGATAGACCACATGCTGGCCCATAAAACACACCTCCATAAAATCAAAGAGGATAAACAATGTATGAACTACCTTCTGAGATCATGATGCACTGAAATTAGAAGTGAATTACAAATAGACACAGCTGAAAAACTTTCACAGAAAATTAACAATTAAAAACTTTAACTGTTTAATTAAACAGCTCATTACTGAGTAACCAGTGAGTCAGAGAAGGAATCAAAAAGATACTTGGAAATAAACAAGAATGAAGACATGAAATTTCCAGAATTTGTGGGAGACTCAAAAGTAGTACTGATAGGAAATGTTATAGCTTTTCAAGCACACATCAGGAAGAAAAGGGGGCAAACATAAATAACTTAATGGCACAGCTTATAAAATTGAAAATTAATCAACTAAATGAATCATAAGTAGGCAGAAATAACGAAATAGAAAAGCTTAGAGCAGGAATTAATTAAGTGGAAATCTTTCAAACTGAAACTGAAAAAATATCAATGAAAGAGTTGGTTCTTTGAAAAAAAAATAAACAAGATTGAAAACCACTAACCAAACTCACAAAGGAAGGATAGAGAGCAACTTATTAAACCAAATTAGAAATAAAAAGGGGGAGATTACGACAGATATTACAAAAACTCAAAGAATAATCAGAGATTACTTTGAGAAACTATGCCACAAAACAAGAGAACTTGGAAGAAATTCTTGGTCTCTTATAGCCTTTCAAAGTTAAACCAAGATGATCTGGCATATCTAAATAGACCTATTGATTAGGTAATCAGAAATTGTCCCCAAAACAAAAGCTCAGGCACAGATGGATTCACTAGTGAATACTTCCAAGCCTTTCAAGTGAACTTACTGCCAATTTTTTTTCAGACTCTTGCAGGAAATTGAAGAAATAGAAACACTACCAAATAGTTTTTACTAAGCTAACATCACCCTGATACCAAAAACATACACAGATACCCCATGCCCCCCCAAAAAAAAGTACTACCGACAAATATCCTTGAACACAGATGCAAAGCTCTTCAACAAAATCCTAGCAAATTGGATGGATTCTAACGTCTTATCAAGGTCATAGACTATGAACAAGTGGGATTCATTCTAGAGAGGCAATGATGGTTTAACATATGCAAGTCAATTAACTTAATACACCATATCAACAAAATAAAAAAAACAGCCAAAGGATCATATCTATAGATGCGGAGAAAGTATTTGATAAGTTCCAACACTCAATAATAAAGAACTCTCAACAAGATGGGAATGGAAGAAACTTTTCTCAATATAGTCAAGGTCATTTAGCACAACCCATGGCAAATATTATTATACTCAATGGAGAAAAACTTAAAGGCTTTCCTAAAATCTGGCACAAGACAAGGATGCCCCCTCTTGCCACTCCTCTTCAACATAGTACTGGAAGTACTTGCCATAGCAATTAGGAAAAAAAAGATATCAAGGACATCCAGATAGGAAAAGAAATCAATCTCTCACTGTTTGCAGATGACATGATACTAGATTTAGAAAATCCTAAAGATTCAACTAAAAAGCTTCTAGAAACAATAGATTTGTATAGCAAAGGACAGGTTACAAAATTAACATGCAAAAATAAATGGCTTTCTTATACACAAATGATAGAGAAGAAATAGATACTTTAAAAACCATTCTGGGGCCAAAGAGATAGCACAGCGGTTCGACCAACCCGGGAGGGACCTGATTTGATTCCCAACACCCATGTGGTCCCCCAGCCTGCCCAGGGTGATTTCTGAGTGTAGAGCCAGAAGTAACCCCAGCACTGCTGGGTGTAGCCAAACAACCAATCAATAAATAAAGTTAGAAAAAAAAATTCTATTTATAATAATAGTACAGAAACTCAAATACCTTGGAGTCAACTTAACTAAAGAGATGAAGGACCCAAAGAAAACTACAAAACACTGCTTCAAGAAATAAAAGAGGACACCTAAAAATAGAGACATATACCCAGCTCATGGATTGAGAGGATTAATATCATTAAATGGCAATACTCTCCAAAGCATTGTACAGATTTAATGCAATCCCTCTAAGGATATGATACCCATTACATTCCTTAAAGAAGTGTGTCAAACACTCCTGAAATTCATTTAGAACAATAAACATGCATGAATAGCTAAAGCAACTCTTAGGAAAAGAAGATGGGAGGCATCACTTTCCCAACTTTACAAAGCAATAGTTGTTTAAAAAAAAAGCATGGTCTTGGAATAAAGACAGACCCTCAGATTAGAGAACTAGATTTAAGTATTCAGAAATTGACCCCCAGACATACAATAAATTAATCTTTCATAAAGGGGCAAGAAATGCAAAATGGAGCAAGAAAATCTATTCAACAAGTGGTGTTGGGATAACTGGTAAGCAACATGCAAAAAAGCGAACCCAGACCTCTATCTAACACCATGCACAAAGGTCAAATCAAAATAGATTAAAGATCTTGATATCAGATCTGGTACTATAAGATACACAGAAGAAAATGTAGGCAAAACATTCCATATCAGTGAGACTAAAGATACCAAGGTCCAAGCAAGTGGAAGCAGAGAAAAACAAATGGGATTACATTAAACTGAGAAGCTTCTACATTTCAAAAAAGAAATACAGATGGCCAAAAGGCACATGAAAAAATGTTCCACATCACTAATCATCAGGGAGCTGCAAATCAAAACAACAATGAGGTATCATCTCACACTACCGAGACTGGCAGACATCACAAAGAACAAGAGCAACTAGTGCTGTGGTAGATGCAGGGGAAGGGAACTCTCATTTGTGGCTTGTGGGAATGCTGTCTAGTTCAGCAGGCTTTCTGGAAAACAATATGGATATTCCTCAAAAAATGGAATCTGAACTAACATGTGATCCAGCAATATCATTCCTAGGGATATACCCTAGAAACAAAAGAACACAATACAAACATGCCCTCTGCACTCCTATGTTCACTGCAGCACTATTACAATAGCCAGAATCTGGAAACAACTCAGGTGCCTGACAATAGATGAGTGGCTAAAGAAACTGTGGTACATAAACACAATGGAATACTATTCAGCTGTTAGGAAAAATGAAGTCATGAAATCAGTTTATACATGGAGAGTATTATGCTGAGTGAAATGAGTCAGAGGGAGAGAGAGACACACAGAATAGTCTCACTCATCTGTGGGATATAAGAACAATAAAAGCAATTATGGTAATAATACCCAGAGACAATAGAGATGAGGGCTGGCAGAAGCAGCCCATGATATGAAGCTTACCACACTGAGCAATGAGAGTAGTTAGAGAAATAACAGCACCAACAAGCACCATGAAGATAATGATAAAGAGAAATAGAATGATTGTCCCTAAGATAGGTATGGGGTGGGGGGAGGAGAGTATTGGGGAACACTTGTGGCAGGAAAGTTACACTGGTGAAGATTGGTGTACATTCGATGACTAAAACCCAACTACGAACCTTTTCGTAACCACCAAAAGAGAATTTGAATAAAAAAATATATAAAATAAAGTAATATAGTACAGCTATCCTGACAAATTAACCTGGTGAACTATTTATTATACTTTTACAACCAACTTAGAAAATTTAACACTTGCTTTCCTTGATTACTGCCACTTTTCCCCACAGAGTGTGCTGTGCTTGGAAATCAGTTTCAAATTCTTTTTTTTTTTTATTTATTTTTGATCATAGTGGCTTACATATTGTTGACAATGATATTTTAGGTACATATTTACATAAAATCAGGGGGAATTCCCATCACCAAATTGTCCTCCCTACACCTCCGTTTTTGTCCTACCACCCATATCCTCTTCCCTCACCCACAGGGTAGCTAGGATGTGTGGTCTCCTCTGTATCTAGCCTACTGCATAGTAGTCTTGCACCTCTTTGGTCCTGGTGTCTCCCTTGTTTCCCCCTCTAATTGGGGGGGCAGGACTAGCTAGTTCAAGTTACGTGGTTTTGTTTAAAGGAGAGAAAAGTAATAAACTGGGGTAAAAGTCTAATACGCCGAAAATAAGTGGAATTCTTCCAGAGGTTTTCAACATCGGTTTGAGAAATGAAGGAGAGAAAAAAGGTGAAACATTCCACCAGTACAAAAAGAAGTGTCAAATATCCCGTGAAGGCTCCAATAATAAGCACAAGCACCAAAAAACAAAACAAAACAAAACAAAACAAAACAAACAAAAAAAACAAAACAAAACAAAAAAAATAAAAACCCACAAAAATAAACACAAAACAAAACAAAACAAGCAAACAAACAAACAAATAAATGTCATGGTCTTGATATAGGAAACATGGCATAGCATACAAAGGAAGAACAGAAAGGAAGAGAAAGAATAAGTATAACTGGGGACAACTTCAATTATCACACCCAAACAGAGAAATTGACCAAAAATAGATGGGTAAATAAAAATAATAATAATAAATGAAAATAAAATAATATATATAAAAAAATAATGATTTGTGCTTTTTTTTTTTCCCCCTCAAATTCTTTGACAGTTCTAAAAAATGTTTTCTTTCAATTAAAAATCGACACTTTAAGTTCTTTTGGGCCACTCCCTCCCTGACAAATGTGTGAAAATCGACATAAATGTCACATAAGAAACTGAGAATGCTGAATTGATATGTTTTCCCTTTCATCCTCCTTCTATCTGGAGATCTGGACACAGCAAATGTGAATAAGGGGAAACAGAAACTCACACTAGCTGCTGACAGAAATGCCCTTGGGGAAGCCAATTCAGTTCAGTCAGGCAGTTTCTTTCCAAAGGCTGCTGCTGAATGAAGTGAGGAGAGGGGGCGAGAGGGAATGATCTCTCTCAGAACTGTGATATAAGGAAACCAAGTAGAGGGGCAAGAGAAATTGGCCTGAACTCAAGAGCTCATCAAAGGAAAAAGAAAGAGGGGGATGGGATGGGGTTTTTTGGGGGGACGGGGGTTGGCCACTGTTATAAAGGTGGTGAGAACTAGATACTAATGAATGGTGCCTGTAAATAAATTAAATAAGTAAGTAAATAAATTAAAAAAGCGGGGCCGGCGAGGTGGCGCTAGAGGTAAGGTACCTGCCTTGCAAGCCCTAGCCAAGGAAAGATGGCGACCGTGGTTCGATCCCCAGGCGTCCCATATGGTCCCCCCAAGCCAGGGGCAATTTCTGAGCACTTAGCTAGGAGTAACCCGAGCATCAAACGGGTGTGGCCCGAAAAACCAAAAACCAAAAAGAAACAAAAAAATAAATTAAAAAAGAGAAAAAACAAGGGGTCAGAGCAATGGCGCAAGCAGTCCAGGGCATTTGCTTTGCACACGCTAACCTAGGACGGACCACGGTTCTATCTCCCAGCATCCAATATGGTCCCCCAAGCCAGGAGCAATTTCTGAGCACATAGCCAGGAGTCCTTGAGCATCATCACGTGTGGCCCCAAAACCAAAACCAAAACAAAAACAAAAAAGATAAAAACAGTATACACATTCACCATTGGGCCAGCTACTCTATTCTTCAGTATCTACTCAGAAAAATAAAAATACATGTGCAAAAATTACTTACCTGATAATTTTCCATAGCGGCATCACTTTGCTAATACTAAAAAAAGAAGCAATAGCTGAAAAAATGCACTGGGTTTGAAAACACAACCTGGAATAAAGTCTCTATGTGCTCAAATATCAAAACATAAGTACCAGCACATTCCACAACATGGGTGAAGTTCAAGTACATTTGGCCACGTGCCAAATATCACACTGGGGGCTGTAGTGATAGTACAGTGGGGAGGTACTTGCTTTACATACGGCCAAACTGGATTTGATCCTGGCATCCCACAGGTTCCCTGGAGAACCACGAGGTGACCTCTGAGCACTGTCGCAAGGAAACCAAAACCAAACTCAAAAACCAAACAGGAAAAGCCCCTTATTTCCTAACCCCATAAAAGATTTTACTATTTGAAGAAAAAGTAAGCCAAATATCCTTAACTGAGGGCAAGTCCACAGATGTTTTTTGTTTGTTTGTTTGAGCCACACCCGTTTGCTGCTCAGGGGTTACTGCTGGCTATGGGTTCAGATATCGCTCCTGGATTGAGGGGACTATATGGGACACACAGGTCCTAGGCTAGCGCTTGCAAGGCAGACGCCTTACCTCTAGTGCCACTGCTCCGGCCCCAAGTCTACGGGTTTTATCAAGTACCTGAACAGGTCAGAGATGATACTCTATTAGTAAAGGAAAAAACTGTCAGTCTGTGGGGAGTAATTTCTCCTTCCCAGCGTGCCTCCCCAGTGCAAAGGGTCAGTCTCCAAGGAGGTATTTTCAACACACTCTAAACACCCAAACAAGTGACTAGTAGGAACTCATGTGAGAAATAACTGCTTCTCGAACGATCTACAAAGGACGAGTGTTTTCTCCAATCCCGATCAAATAAAGTGCCAAGTCAACAAGCTTCTAAACTAAGGAAGAAAAAAATGCAGCCAAGATATGAAACTGACAGTCCCTAAAGCTTGACTGTCATTTTTGGAGAACTCTTTGCAGAGAGGTGAGTATGTAGACCAGTACTCTCCGTGGACCACTGAGAGCATCACCTAGTGACACACAGGGATAGTCAGCGCTCAGAGCAGTTACTAGCCAGTTTTCAAACCCACTCATTGTCTCTAAAATAACACACACACACACACACACACACTACCACCACCACACCCCCTAGGTCTTAACTGCAGCCTTTTCTCATGAAAGTGACAAATTAAGGAGACAGGTTGTTTTCATTTATAAATTAGCGCTTTTAAAAAGTGACTTTCCTTCAGTCTGCAAGACTTACAAAATGCCCATCATTGCATATTGCTATTCAGATTCAACAGTATTTAAATAGTGATTAGGTAATAGTCCTAGGTCAGGAAGCACAGAGAGGTTACTAAGGAGGTTAAATGCTGAATCTGCCAGGGCTGTTTCTTCCATTAAGACATTTCTAGAAATCCCAAAGGAACCGCCTGCATATGTGATCTTTGTTTGCAATTTCGATTCGACAAGGTCCTCTACTTTGGCTGTGCTACAGGCTGCTGAGGAGGCAGGGAAGTCCCTCCATGAGGGGCAGCGTCATAAGGCCTGGCCTGGGTACCAAGGATGCAAAAGGACATGGGGACTCGCTGCTTTGCTGGTTGTAAGGAAGCACAGGGGGCACGTTCTCCTGCGAGAGAAGAAAATCTTGCAGTGGTCTAACTTTCGGACAAACTCTTAAGAAATAAACCTGACCTACAGAGCAGTGCTCTGACCTACTGTCAAACTGTCTCTCAGAAAGTATCCGTGGTGCCCCCCAGCACGCAGGATTCTGAAACCCCTAATAAGCCCAGATTTTAGATAGAATCCTTCTAGAGATGCTAGGTGATCTTTGTAACCTGAGTGTCCACTCCTTATGAGTACTAACCCTTTCCTGCTGCCAGAGCAAGTGGATTTGAGTTTACTAGCAAAGCCAGGGCAGGTGGTGGGCCTTGGCTGGCCCGACCAGCTCCACATGTCTAAGAGATCTTAAGTGATGGTCACATATGCACTACGAACTACTTGAGTCAAAGGGAGAAGAATTTCCATCCTCCCAAACCAACCATTGGTCCTTCCAAGCAGATACCTGGTGTAAGAGGACTTGACTCGCAGGGTGGGCAGAAAAGAGGGTCCAAACAGCCGGATGTTTGGGTGACAGTTTCTATACCCGCGAAGCTCGTGGGTTCATTTTAAATACACGCCTGAAGGTAGTTCTTTGCGGGGAGGTTGGGAGGACCAGCCTAGGGTGCATCAGATCCCAGGCCCCTCACCCTCCCCAGTTCACATACAGGAAGAGTGTCCACACATTTACACCCCTAGATTCACATCCTGCAGCCCAGCACCAACTCCACCCAAAGAAAGCAGAGGAGCAAGGGAAGGGGGGTGGCGGGGGTGGGACGCAACGGAGCCTTACAAAATAACAGCTCCAAAGCCAAACAGGAGATGCACCGGGAAAAAGAAAACCAACAAAATACACCGCAGGCCAGTGAGGTGGGCTGCACCGAGGAGGGTGCACTTAGTCCCTGACTCAACCCTTTTCCCCCAAGCGCTCCCTCCCGGTGCCCACGCCTTGGGTCCGGGGGAGGAGACGTGGGTGGTGAAGGCCCCCGCGGTGCTGCAGGAGCCCAGGATTGAACTGGAACCCCCAATCTGCGGGGGAGGGAGCAGAAAAAGGGACGTGGGTTGGGGAGGGTGGGGTGGCCGGCTCCACCTGTTGGACGCGGGTCCGAGGAGGGAGAAGCGAAAGGAGGGGTTGGGGTGGAGGGGCAGCCCGCCCGGCAAGCCTGAGCTGCAAAACCGGGGGACCCCCTAGAACCTCAGTGTCAGGGGTCAAGGCCCCTCCCGGTCTCCCAGCATCAGAGACCTCGGCGGGCCGCGCCCCACTCACATCTGATACTCGTCGATGGCTTCCACCAACTGGCCCCACGAGTCGAAGTCAGCGCCTCTGCGCAAACTGGCGCCCCAGCGCTGCAGCAAGCTCCGGGTCGCCTCCGACATGCCGGCGCTCCCGGCCGTCCCGGACGCCCACCCGGGCCAGGCCGGGGCATCCACAGGGCCAGGACGCACCGCGCCCGCCGCCGCCGCCGCCGCCCAAGCCCGAGCCCGCCAGGAGCCGCCCAAGCCCGCTCGCAGCCACAGCCAAACTTGGCGGCGCCGAGGCCACGCCCCCAGGACCACGCCCCTTACAGGGCCACGCCCCCTCCCGCCGCCATGGCTACCGTGGCATTGGGCGGCTAAGCGAGGCGGCATCTAAACGAGGCGGCAGCGCCGTCTCTAGCAGCAGGGATCGCCGCTCGCTCCTACAGACCGGAGATGAGCCGACGAAAGCAAGAGCCCGGAAGTTGAGGATCCAAGGATTGAGGACCCTTGCGGCTGTGCTTTACCTCCCTCTCCAAGACGCGCACTTCCGCCTCGGGAGCTGTCATGGCCGCCGCCAGGGTCACGTGACTCTGCCTCAAACGTCGCGCTTGCCCGGCCCGGCTTCCCGACGCCTCCCTGGAGCTGCCTGCAGACTGCCATCGCCTCTCTTCTCCTCTCTCCTCTCCTCAGGACACACGGTGCTGACTTCTGAGCACTCCTCGTGAGTATCAGAGAGTACGAATTTGCTACCCCTGTCGTTCCCCCCCTGGATTGCTAAATTATGGGTCTTAGAAATCTCCCTGATCCTGGCAGCATCCCAGGTTGATCACCTTGAAACCTAGGCAGCATGAGTCGATGGCGTTTATAAGACTAGAGTCTCTCTTCCTCTTCCCTAATTCCTTGATTTGGGGGTGCTGGGGGTTGGGGGGCTGCTCTCTGAGCTAAGGAGAGGTTTGCTCGGCGCTCGCCTTGCAAGCCTGGCTCGTGGGTGGATGGTCTCGGTGCTCCTCAGAGACGCCTGTTCTGGAAGAGGCGGGGCCACTCCTGCGCATGCGCACTCGCCACCCAGGCCTGGACGCCACCGGAAGCAGCTGGTGGTAAACAGGAAGCGGAAGTCAGCGGCTCCCCGTATCCCGGTAGTTCTCGTCTCTCGGGGACCCCGGTGTGCAGGTGTAGGTGTAGGTGCAGCCTGGAGTTGAGGTTCGTACCGAGAGGCCCGGATCTTGGATCTTGAATCTTGGCCGGGCTGTGTGGCTCTGCACTCGAGACTTTCGCCGGGCGGAGTGCTGAGTCCCCGCAGGTGCCCACTGAGGAGGTTGGCCCACCAGCAGTCGAGGGCCCCGGAGGGTGATCTTGGGCGAGGATTCAACTACCTTTTATCTTGAAGATATATTTTTTGTAATTTTTAAAAAATTTTATTGTGGTCAAAGTGAATGACAAATCTTTCACAGAAATATTTAAGGCACATAGTGACAGTGAATGACGGGCATTCCCACCACCAGTGTTGTCCTTCTCTCCACCCCTCTTCCCAGTATGCATCCCATATCTCCTTCCTTTACCCCCCATAATGCTAGTAGAACTGTTCCCCACTTGTACAGCGTGTAGATTGGGTAGCGATTCTGTTGTCGTTGATATCTTGAAGATACTGATTCTTACTAGCTATTTTGTGCAGTGTATTTATTAACAGAACCTGTTCTTGTCATTGAGGAGTTTGCATTAAGCATAATTTGTTGGGAACACCGATAGTTTAGTCCATTTTCTTTTTTCTTTTTTTTTCAGGTAAGCTGGTCTAAATAAGGGTATTTGGGAAAAATACCTCCTGGTGTGATGGAACACACTTGGTGTTGTTCAACTAGAGTTTCGATCTTTGGGGCTAGAATAACATGGACTTGATTACGATAAATAAAAGCTGTTCTGAATAAGTCTCGTTAAGGCCCTAATTTTGTTGCATTAGTTCACTTACTGGTGAAGGCCCAAGAATCTCTTCTGGTGATCAATGAAGATTTTCTGTAGTTTGCTTCTCAAAAGTGTCATTCGGGAACCAACATTTCTGTCTTACTTAGAACTATTAAATTAGCGCCAGCATTTTAACACCATTCTCTGTGTCTTTCAAGACGTAACATTCCCCAAGTGATTCTTTATATACATTAATTTAGTGCTCCATCATAGTTCATTGCAGTTACTGTGGGGAATTTCCATAAATGGAGGTGATTTGTAGGTGGATTTTATACAGACTTCCTATAAAACAAAATTGACTTAGAGTATATGAAACATATACATGTATTTCATATATTTTATGTGAAATATATATTCTGTAGTAAACTTAATAGTTTTTTCTATGTGAACTGTTAACATGTTTTCTTTTTTTATTTTATCTGCATTGCTTTTTTCTTTAGAAAAATATCAGGGGAAAATGACACATTGGTTTCATCGAAACCCACTGAAAGCCACAGCTCCAGTCTCCTTTAATTACTATGGTGTAGTCACGAGCCCTAGTGCTTCAAAGATTTGCAGGTAAGTTCATTCAATCTTCAGGTTTTATTTAAAGCTCCTTTGGTAATACAGAAACATGTTGTTCTTTTTTTTTTTTTTTTTTTTTTTGGTTTTTTGGGTCACACCTGGCAGTGCTCAGGGGTTATTCCTGGCTCCAGGCTCAGAAATTGCTCCTGGCAGGCACAGGGGACCATATGGGGCGCCGGGATTCGAAC
Source organism: Suncus etruscus (assembly GCF_024139225.1). NCBI lineage: Eukaryota > Metazoa > Chordata > Mammalia > Eulipotyphla > Soricidae > Suncus > Suncus etruscus. The sequence continues at coordinate 52,863,170 of NC_064850.1, forward strand.
CGATGACCTCCTGCATGAAAGGCAAACGCCTTACCTCCATGCTATCTCTCCGGCCCCCAACATGTTGTTCTTACATTTAAACTCATAATAAACATTTTACAATTGCCATGTTAAAGAGTTTAGTCATAGATTTCTGTTTTTGGGGTTTTTTTTTTCTGTTTGTTTTTGGGTTTATCCATTGACACTCTGGGATTATTACTCCTGGTTCTGCACTCAGAAATCGCTCCTGGCAGGCACGGGAGACTCCATAGTTCTGGGTTAGCTGCATGCAAGGCAAATACCCTACTGCTGTGCTATCTCTGCTTAGTAATAGATTTCTTGGCTTTGGCAGTTGTCTTAAGCACAGGACATTCATTTTAGGTCCGTAAGTTGGCCATAGAGAAGGTAAAGGCATCTCAAGCTAAGCTCTTTGTGTCAGAGCAGTTGAGACACATCACACCAAATTTGACATATTTATGGGTCACATTAGTAATGTCATTGAATTTCAAGCAGGGCAAAATCCCCGTGACCTGGGGAATCCCCTTCACATGGGAAAGAGTGAAGTTGAATTTTTTTTTTTTTTTTTTTTTTTTTTTGGTTTTTGGGTCACACCTGGCAGCGCTCAGGGGTTACTCCTGGCTCTACGCTCAGAAATCTTTCCTGGCAGGCTCGGGGGACCATATGGGATGCCGGGATTTGAACCATTGTCTTTCTGCATCTAAGGCAAATGCCCTACTGCTGTGCTATCTCTCTGGCCCCTTCAGTTTATTCTTAATTATTGTGGTTTTGGGGCCACACCATTAATGCTCAGGGCTTATTCCTGCCTCTGCACTTAGAAATTAACTCGTGGCAGGCTCAGGTGACCATAGGGGATGCTGGGGATCTAATCTGGGGTCAGCTGCATGCAAGGAAAGCACCCTACCCACTATACTATCTCTTTCAGTCTTTGAATTGGGTTTAAATAAACCTTGTGGCTCCTGTTAGGGGCAGATTTTTGACTGACTATTAATTTGTATAAAGTTTTATTATAACGTGAGTCCAGAATAGTAGCACAGCAAGTAGGACACTCACATGTGGCCAACCTGGGTTCGATCCCCTGCAACCCATATGGTCCCCCAACATGCCAGGAGTTGATTTCTGAGCACAGAGCCAGGAATAACCCCTGAGCACCGCTGGATATGGCCGAAAAACTTAAAAAAAATAATAAAAAAGACGTTTTATTGTGACAAAGCCAGCTTTTTTTCCTTTTATATGTTGTCTATGACAGTCAGCCTTCAGCTCTTTCCATCTACTTCAGAGGTAGAATTGAATAGTCAATTCAGGACTTACTCCTAGGGATCAGTCCTGCCCAAGCTTGGCAGACCTATATGGGATGCTGGGAATTGATCCTGTGTCACCCTGTGCAAAGCAATTACCCCACTTACTGTACTATCTCTCTGGCTCCCGAGTTGAGAAAAATTATTCAGGATCCACAAGGCCCTAATATATGGTTCCCACACATAAGATTTAAAGTAGTGATATTTTCTGGCCCTTTATAAAAACAGAATTTTGCTTTCCAGATTTAAACAGTATTGGATCATTTGTGAGAATCTGAAGAAGAGGAGGAGGGTACTCCCAGTTTGAACTGGGTTCCTATCTTTTTATTGCCCATCTTTTTATTTCGACTATCTTTCTGTGTCTGTGTCTGCAGTGACCTGCGATCATCCAGGTCCCGGCTCCTGGAGCTCTTCACTGACCTGAGCTGCAGCCCTGACATGATAAAGACTGCTGCTGACACCTACTTTGCGCTGCTGCAAGGTGGGGCCACACACAGTTGAGGGGTTGGGATCTTGCTCTGGGTAGTGTTTTGCCTTGTTTTAGTGAGACCCTGGTTTGAGCACACTGCAAATAGCCTCTGAACACTGCCTGCCTGCATGACTCCCTTCTCCCTAAAGGAACAGCTGAGTTTTTTGTTTTTTGTTTTTAAAAGATGCAGTAGAAGCTCATAGTTCTTGACTTTTTAGACTTAAACAGTTTATTCTTCAAGTTTCTTTTATATGGAATCTTTCGGATTCCACAATTGTGAGACTATAGGGGGAAGAATGAGCTCTTTATGCCCTTTTGAAAATTAGTTGTGTTAATACTTACGAATCAGTGTTGGGACAGAGAAAGAAAGAGAGGAATGAGGACATGCGTATATCTGGAAAAGGTATCTTAGAAGTTTTCTCCTCAGATACTTGATATTTCTTCTTTAATGAGTATGTCTTTTATCACTTGGCAGGCTTCATCAATTCATTAGATGAATCTACTCAAGAAAGCAAGTTGCGTTATATTCAGAACTTTAAGTGGACGGACACGTTACAAGGCCAGGTTCCGAGGTAAGCAGTGCTCATGTCTCACTTTCTAGCCCCTCACTTCCCTTTTTCTATTTTTAATTTTATTTACTTATTTATTTGTTTGTTTGTTGCCACACGTAGCTGAGTAAGCCAGGGTTTACTCCTGGCTCTATGCCGAGGGGTCACATCCTTTGTATGTTTCAAAGTGCTGTTCAGGGCTTTATTGCCATTGCTATGTGGGTTAACTTATCATTCAGTACCTTCTACAGTTTCAGCTTGGGTTTTTGCTATTATTCTTACTGTTGGGTTGCTTGTTTTTTCCCCTTTTTGTTTCTTGATTATGTTTTTTTGTTTGTTTGTTTTTGGATTTTGGGTCACACCCGGCAGCGCTCAGGGGTTACTCCTGGCTCCATGCTCAGAAATCGCTCTTGGCAGGCATGGGGAACCATATGGGATGCCAGGATTCAAACCAATGACCTTCTGCATGAAAGGCAAATGCCTTACCTCCATGCTATCTCTCCGAACCCTCTTGATTATGTTTTTACAAATTATCTAGTTCAGCTTTGCTGGATCATTATTATTGAAACACTTTATATTTTGATGTTTCTGGTCTGTGCTTGGACCATACCAGGAGGTGCTAGACCACTTTACCTGGTCTGCTGCTTACTTCTGACTGGAACTTGTGTCTCCTGCTGTCTCCTGTTGACTGGGGGCATTCTAGTCCTCTGCCAGTCTACCCAGCCCCTTCCTGTACTTTTTTTTTGGGGGGGGGGCACACCCGGCAGTGCTCAGGGGTTACTCCTGGCTATCTGCTCAGAAATAGCTCCTGGAAGGCACAGGGGACCATATGGGATGCCGGAATTTGAACTAACCACCTTAGGTCCTGGATTGTCTGCTTGTAAGGCAAACACCACTGTGCTATCTCTCCGGCCCCCTTACCTGTACTTTTAACAGCATTCCTACTGCGTCCCTCCAGCCTCTTTTAGACACTAATCAGATGGGGGATATTTAATCTTCTACTCATTCTCGCTTGACATAATGTCTGAACTCTACTGAAATGTGGAATAAGTATCAACTGGTCCTGCTGCAAAAAATTGAGATTCTGGACCTAAATCCAGAGTTTCTGACTCTGGGGTTAACTTACAAATCGATATTTTTAAAGCTATTCTATGTACAATAAATTTGGAGAACTAGGATTTTAATACTAGTCATCGTATTTATCTTATTAATTGTTAATTGTATGGGTGCCTCTTGTCTTCCTGTTTCTGTTAAGTAGGGGGACTGAATTCTCTGTACCTGTTAGCAGTAGTCAATAATTTTCAATGGGATGGACTCTGGGTTTTCTGTAGAAATGTCTCAATGGTTGACAGACTGTAGGGGTCGGAGTGGTGGCGCAAGCAGTAAGACGTCTGCCTTGCCCGCACTAACCTAGTACAGACTGCAGTGCATCCCATATGGCCCCCCAAGCCAGGAGCGATTTTTGAGCGCATAATCAGGAGTAACCCCTGAGCGTCACTGGGTATGGCAAAAAAAATCTAATGATTATATTTATGATTTTAGTGCCCAACAGGATGCTGTTTTTGAGTTGATTTCCATGGGATTTAATGTAGCTCTCTGGTATACCAAATATGCTTCAAGACTGGCTGGAAAAGAAAAGTAAGTTTAATGGGGAGGGTTATATGCTTATATGTTTTCAACTATATAGAATTTTATTTTTAAAAGGTCTTATATATTTGATTTGAAAAGCACTATCTCAGAATTGTGGAGCCCACTGGCTTAGAAGGAAGGTCATTCTAAGACCTCAAACCAAGAAAAAGGAAAGATTGGATTTTGACTCCATAAAAATACCATAAAGTTTCAAAAATGACAGGCTAGCTATAAAAAATAAGCACCCACATTGTTTTGTATAATGTATGCTCTCAAATCTACAAGAAATGAGACTAGCATATCCACTGAAAATAAGTGAAAGACAAAATATTTTCTTTGTTTTCAAATATTTTCAAGTATTTTTTTCATTTTTTAGCGGGAGTGTACATCACTTTAGGAAGCTGGTAGTTATCCACTGTGATGTATCTATTCCTGCTTGAGAATACTTATTACCATCTAAAAGTGAAGTTAGATGGCATCTGCTGATGTAAAATTGTCTAAAGATTTTTAGATGATGAAAAGTAGCAGAATAGTGAATATTGTATATTGTGCACGTGTTAAACATACAGTTTTATGCTTCTCCATGCAGATGATTACCTGGAAGGGCAAACAGTATTTCTCTCTCTAGAGAGGGTCTTTCTGTTTTTATTTTAATATCATCTCTCTGGGTGTCTTTTTGTTACTTTTTAAGTGTAAAGTTAGATTTATAATGAATTTGGTTCTAAGATATTGTGTAAGTTGTTGATTTTAATACCAGAAATAGAATTCTGACTCTGACTAATGTACCTTTCTTGTTAAGCATAACAGAAGATGAAGCTAAAGATGTACATCGAAGCCTAAAAATTGCAGCTGGAATTTTTAAACACTTAAAGGTAAAATATTAATAATAAAAAGTAAATAGACATGTTTTCATAATTGAGTAGTATGTGGGAGTTTATTTTCAACTCATGAATATGTAGGCTATTGATAGTTACATGTACAGATGCTTCAGTTCTTAGGTTTTATTTTGGTGGTATGGAGAAAATGGTTTCATGATACAAAAGCATATTTAATTATCTTGATGAGTGCAATCCGTGACAAAATATGAAATGTCTGCATGTCGGAAAACCACTAGGAATTTCCTGGTCGAAAAGACACGTTATGCCAAGTTTCCTACCAAAGACTGGTCCTCACAAAGAGTGGAGAGTGAGTGCAGTTAGAGAAGAGAAATATTAAAGGGACATTCATGGTACCCCTTCATAGTACTACCCTTTGTAGTACAAACCACACTGTCAAAAAAGTTAGAGAGGAGAGAGAAGAGAAGGGGAGGGAGGGAGGGGGAGAGAGAAAGAGAGAGAGAGAGAGAGAGAGAGAAGAGAGAGAGAGAAAAGAGAGGAAGGGAAAATGGTACTACCTTTTGTAGTACAAACCACACTGTCACAAAAGTTAGAGAGAGGAGAGAGAAGAGGGGGGGAGAGAGAGAGAAGAGAGAGAGAGAGATAGATCGAGAGAGAGAGAGAAGAGGGGGGAGAGGAAGGGAAAATGAAAATAATGAATGCCTAGAGTGAATGTCTGTCCCAGAGGCAGGTAGGATAGTGAGAGGGAAACTGTTGACATTGTTGTTGTGAAATGGTGAAGGTTGTTCTACATTGTATGGTTAAATCAATCATGAAAAACTATCTATGAAAAATAACCCTGTATTATGAAAAACCTTGTACCAAGATATTTAAATAAAAAATATATTTTTAAGAAAGGAAAAGTTGGGGCTGGAGGGATAGCATGGAGGTAGGGCATTTGCTTTGCATGCAGGAGGACGGTGGTTCATATCCTGGCATCCCATATGGTCCCCCGAACCTGCCAGGGGCAATTTCTGAGCAGAGCCAGGATTAACCCCTGAGCACTGCTGTGTGACCCAAAAACCAAAAAATAAAATAAAAATAAAAAAAGGAAAAGTCAAGTTGCAATTTATCACCTACAGCCAAAATTCTTTTCCAAGAAGCCATGAGGGAACAATGCAGCAGGCTTTTATGTTGTGGCCATATTATAGCCACCTTGTAGCCAGCTTCTCCTCCTTCGGGCTCCCCTTTTCCCTACTCTCTGCCACAGGGACCAGGAGTGTTCATGCGTCTGCACAGCTTCTGGGTGTGTGTTCTCCATCCTTTTGGTAATGTGGGAGATGCAGTTAGTACACATGAACGGGATAGACTTGCCTGCAGAAGGGTTGGGAATTAAAAGAGCCCAGGCTTTTCGCATTTCTGTGGCATACTCCCATGCTCCCAGGCAGTTAAGCCAATGTTTGCATTTGGGATCTCATGACAGGAGATGCCTTTGGAGTGACTAAGAACCTGTGATCCTTAACTATAAAATTGTAGTAGCAACCATTACTAATGTGAATGGACAGTTCTGACATGCAATAGGAGCTTTGGTTACTATTTCATTAAACACTTTTTGGAGGATGAAATTGGAGTTGCAGAGTTAAGCAGTCTGATAACTTAAATTCACCATAGAAATAGACTTAAAAGCTTATTATTAGGAACATTCATTCTTGGTAACTTTAACATGCTCTCTCTTTTTTATTTTTATTCCTATTCCTTCATTTCTAACAGTAAAATTATATTTAATTACATTAATTTTTTTTTTTTTTTTTGTCTCTCAGGAAAGTCATATTCCCAAACTTATTACACCTGCAGAAAAGGGAAGAGACTTGGAGGCACGACTCCTAGAAGCTTATATAATCCAGTGTCAGGCTGAAGCTCAAGAAGGTATCCTACATATTTTAAGTTTTTTTTTAGTAAGATTTATATTGGCAGTCATTTACATCAGTTCAGAATTTAGCTGAGTTTCTGATTTTAAGAAATTTATGGTGAGCAATAACTTGACCTTTAGTATTTTGTTATCATTTTTAATCAGAAAATATCTTCCCAGATTAACTAAATGTTCTTAGAAAAAAAAAAGGATTTGGATTTTGTCACTAATCCTGTAATTATCTTTTATGTCCTCTGTCTTACTCATTTCATTTCTCTTTTACTGTTTGCCTTACATTGAAATCTTCACCTTTGATGGCAGGGAAATAAAAGACAATTAAAGGAAGCAATAGAAGGAAACATGCATAGATCTTTCTGTTTTTCTTTCTTTAAACCTCAGTGCCCTGAAAGTAACTTGTTTCCTCTTAAGTCACAATATTTTTGCGATTAGCTGGTGATTGGCTAGTGATTTATTTAAAGGACTGGGCTAGGAACCAACAAGCTCATTGTTTGGAGTTCATGTCTGCATTCTCTCTAGCTTGCTTTCATTTACACTTGACAAAATACATACTTACGTTATTATTGCCTTTTGGTTCCAGTGACAATTGCCCGGGCCATTGAACTGAAACATGCTCCTGGGCTAATCGCTGCGTTGGCATATGAAACAGCCAATTTCTATCAAAAAGCCGGTAAGCTTAGAACTCTGGGACCATGCTTTGAAATCTTGATGTTTTTAGATTTATTTCCTTTTGGCTTAATGGGGAATAGGCTTAACAAAGATTTGGATTGTTTCATCATTTGAAAAATTGGAATATGTGCTTCATTTTATTCATATTTAAAAACCTAAACCTGTTCATCACTAAGGTGATCTGAGCTTCCTTTCTAATGGAAAGAGTGAAGCCTGCGTTTGAATGAATCATAGCTAAGGTATTATATAATTGGTTTGTCTTGAACATTTTGGGGGCTTTCTACTACCTGTGCTTACCTAACTTAGCTAAACTAAATGGGAAGTGAAGATAACTAATGCATAATATAACTTAGCAAGTGGGAAGCTAGGTCTGTAATTTAGGTCTAATCAGCCTATAATTCATTTTATTCAATTACTTAGAAAATATGTTTGTTATTCTGAGAAACTCCAATTTATTTGCTGAGCATACAAAGATCAGAAGAACAGGGGATAATAAGAGATTGCAGAGATAGCACAGTGGTAGGGTATTTGCCTTGCATGCAACTGACCCGACTGGTTCAATTCCTGGCATCTCATATGGTCCCCCAGCCTGCCAGAGATGATTTCAGAGATGATGCAGAACCAGGAGTAACCCTGAGCTCCGCTGAATGTGGCCCAGAAACCAATCAATCAATAAATAAAGTTTAAGAAAATAAAGATCAGAAGAACAAATTTGCTTGCCAGGGAAGGTAGCCACTTATGACAGGGAATAAAGTACAAGAGAAGTTAGTAGAACCCAGAGGAACTGGGTGTCCCAAAGAAAGCCTGGGGAGGAAGCTGGAGTTAAAGCCTCATTTTGAGAAAGAAACAAGTTCAAAGTTTTTTAGAAATGGAAAGAGGACACTGTTTTATAGAAGCGAAAAAGACATCAACTCATTTATGAATCCTGACACACTAGCTGAAACATTTGGTGATGGGAGAGGAGGTGAGGGAAGCCCTGACCTGTTTAAGGTCAGGGATGGTTCACAAGCATGAGAAATACGAGCCGGAGTTGGGAAATGTTTGGGAACCAGTTCAAGGTGGAGCCAGCCTGGCGCCGTAGCTCACTGGGTGGAGCAGGGCTCATCAACTTGGGGTTCCTGGTTCAGTCCCTAGCCTCCTCTCTTGCACTGCTTGGCCCTCAGGTTTCATTTGGTGTAGTTGGGATGCAGGTGGCCCCCACAAGCGCTGGGTGCAAGTAGTGGCAGGGAGACTCTTGGTAGAGGGTCAGAGGACCCCCCCCCCCCTCACCTAGTAGCCCTGGTGGGAAGGCCCTGTCAGAGCATATGGCAGAGTTGGGACTGGGCAATGTGGCCAAGTACATGCCTGGTGTCACTGAAGCCCTGAACTTACCCGGCACATATGGGTTGCTCCCGGTTCTCTGACCAAACGTCAGACACAGAACATCTGACTCAGTTGGGGTTTCAGTGAAAATAGATCCCAAGGAGCTGGTCAGTTTAGGGAGGGTGATGGGCTTGGCCTTGACAAAGATAGAAGATCAGGAAGCAGGGAGGGGGAGCAGAGGTTGGGGCCAGAGCCAAGCTTAAGGTGCTGGCCTTGCATGATACAGATCTGTGTTTCATCCCCTGCATCCTCTATGGTCCCCTGAGAACTGCACATCATGATCAAGTATGTATTTTATTGGATTCAGTGATGTAGTGGTGAGACAAAAATCCCCCTTGTTCCCTTTCCCTCAGGCAGGGGCAAACCTACAGTGCTGAGGGACTGGGCATGGCTTTGTTGTTTGTGTGTGGAGAGACAATAAAGTGTCAGGCCCAGCCCCAGGCCACTTACATGCCAGGCCTGTGCTCAGCCATTGGCATCTTCTCTCCAGCCCAGGGGTCCTCTGTGCTCCTAGTCTAGAGAGACATTATCTAAAGCTTAAGAACAGTTTTAATAATCTCTGTACCTTGAACTTAGTCTTATCACTTTTAAATGGGCATGTGAAGAAGGTGTGATGGTATTTAACCAACCCTGTCATTTACCTAAGTTTCCCTCTGACTAAGACCTCACTTTAAAGTGCACATTGCATGTGGCTGACCCGGAATGGACCCAGGTTCTATCCCCGGCATCTCATACCCGAGCCTGCCACGAGTGATTTCTGCAGTTATTCCTGCAAAGCCAGGAATAACCCCTGAGCACTGCTGGGTGTGGCCCCAAATCAAAAAACAATCAAACAAAAAAGAACAAGTGCACAAAGAACTGTGAGTTTCCATGCCTGAGTTGGGACTTAGTGCCATGCTACTTTGAAGTATCTGAACACATGAGCTGAAAGTCTCCTAGTGAATGGGGTGAAAATGATATTTTACTTTTTAAAATGTAACTTTAGATCATGCTTTATCCAGTTTGGACCCTGCGTACTCTGCTAAATGGAGAAAGTACCTGCACTTGAAGATATGCTTCTACACAGCCTATGTGAGTATCCCTGTGCCAAGTGATGGCCTGTTCCCTTGTGCCAGATATCTGGTGCCAGGCTGGTCTTGCCAGTGTTCAGTGAATGTCCCCACTTAACAGTGTTGCCACTTGAGTGGAAAGAGGATGGGAAATTTCAACTGGAATTATAGCAGTGGTTATTGGAGTCAGACTTGAAAGCATGGGCCTCCTACTTAATTGTTTCCTCTCCCTATACATGGAAAAAAATAGTTACTTACTCTAATCTTACACTATAAAATGCCATAGTTCTCTGAGCTAGTGACATACGATTAATGAGCATCTTTTGAGGGAAGTATATAGATTGGTTTTTTTACCATCAAGAAAATTTGTTTTGTTGATTTGAATATAATGTGAGAGATCATTGAAATCCTTATTGAGTTCAAAGTAGATTTTTAAAAAAATTATTTTTAAATTTTGGGCCATACCTAGCATTGTTCAGGGTTTACTTTTAGCTGTGCACTCAGGGATCACTCTAGTGGTGCTTGGGTTTGGGGAATTACATGGGATTGAACCCAGTTCAATCATGTGCGAGGTAAACACTCTCCCTGCTGTACTCTCTCTCCGGTCTCAGATATTTTTATTTCTTGTGTAAGATCATTGAATAATCCCTGCTTTGTGTAGACATTTAAAGGGCAAATATATCTTATTTCAGGTTGTTATATTTCCTAAAACCTCTTATTCGTTCATCTAAAAGCCTTCATTCCCTCATTTATCTACTATGCTCTAACTTTGAAAACAGATTTATCAAATACTTTTTTCTCTCAGCCCATGGTTAGAGAGCTGAGTTGTTTCTAAGAATAACATAGTCCCACTGTACCTGAGAAGGTAGAAAGATTAAGGGGGAAAATGTTGCATTAATACTTGAAACAGTGGACAAAGTCTGCATACAAAAAATTATAGCTTATTTTTGGAAGAATGTATTAAAATGGGTTTGCTTGCTTTTAATTCAGGCCTACTGTTATCACGGCCAGACTCTATTGTCCAGTGATAAATGTGGCGAAGCCATTCGATCTCTGCAAGAAGCAGAAAAATGTAAGTGTTCCTGCCAGAATATTTACTGCACGTTAAAAGGCAAATGTTTCCTTATAAAAGGCAAATGTTTCCTTATAAAGGGAGGAATAGGGAGCTATTTGACTGAATTCATGAATGTGAAGAAGAGAGGTGCTTAAGGGAAAGGAAAAACAAATATTTTAGAACCCAGAATCTAGAAAATAGCCATTGTCGCTCTATTTTCTGACTGTTGTTGGTATTACTGTTAGAATAAAGAGCAGTAAAATCTGTCTCTGACAGAAAGCCTTTTTCATCTCACTTGATAATTGTCATCAAAGAGCTTTGTTTCTTTCACGTGCAGTTTATGCAAAGGCAGAAGCACTGTGCAAAGAGTACGGGGAAACCAAGGGACCTGGTCCAACCGTCCGGCCTTCGGGACACTTGTTTTTTAGGAAACTGGGGAGTCTCGTGAAGAATACCCTAGAGAAATGCCAGCGAGAGAATGGATTTATGTGAGTACAGTTTATGAAAGTTCACATCCATTGACGAATATATGTTACTGTGAACCTCTACTGTGAATCGTAGTTTGTATTCTGAGGAGTTTTGGGGAGGTTACAATTGACTATAATATTAGAGATCATTAAAATCCTTATTGAGTTCAAAGTAGATTTTTTTAAAAATTATTTTTTAAATTTTGGGCCATACCTAGCATTGTTCAGGGCTTACTTCTAGCTGTGCACTCAGGGATCACTCTGGTGGTACTTGAGTTTGGGGAATTACATGGGATTGAATCCAGTTCAATCATGTGCGAGGTAAACACCCTCCCTGCTGTACTATCTCTCCGGCCTCAGATATTTTTATTTCTTGTGTAAAATTATTGAATAAGGATTGTTTTGAATTTGAGTTTTAGTTTTTGCTTTAGATTGTTGATAAAATTTACTGTTTGGACCAAAGGTTTTTTTTTTTTTTTTTTAGGAGCTTTAAAGCAATTTTTTAAAATGAACTATAACACCTTTCCACTCCCGCTATCCTTTTGGTCTCTTCTTCCGGTTCCATGCCATTCCTTCCTTCATATGTGCTTCATTTCATCCCGCCTTCTGTTGACTCTCATCTCACTTGGGCCCTACTACCTGGGAAGTAAGGAAATTACTTTCCCTCAGTCCTGCTAAGTCAAGTCCTCTGAAGCAGAGGACTCAATTTTTTTTTTTGTTTTGTTTTTTTGTTGTTTTTTTTGTTTGTTTTTGGGTCACACCTGGCAGCGCTCAGGGGTTACTCCTGGCTCTATGCTCAGAAATCGCCCCTGGCAGTCACAGGGACCATATGGGATGCTGGGATTCAAACCACTGTCCTACTGCATGAAAGGCAAACGCCTTACCTCCATGCTATCTCTCTGGCCCCTGGACTCAATTTTTGACCCTGCTTTTATTTCTTTCCAGTCTAGTATTTTATATTAGTATATTCTATATTACATTGTTATATTCTGTATCATATTCTACATCTGGTTTTGCTGAGCTGCTTTGCTTCTTCACCCTGCTACACTTTATCACCTCCTTTAGAAATTACCCCTGACCCCTTAGATGTCATTTCTTTGGCCCCCTCTTGTGATGTTTTAGCACTTACACTTAATTGTAGCTACTTAGCTTCATTATGTGCATTGCCATCACAAGAATTTCTGACTCTCCCTCAGCATTAAGTCGCATGAGCTGAGAAAATCTCTGCCATATTCATTCATCTTTTTTTTTTTTTTTTTTGGTTTTTGGGCCACACCCGGCGTTGCTCAGGGGTTACTCCTGGCTGTCTGCTCAGAAATAGCTCCTGGCAGGCACGGGGACCATATGGGACACTGGGATTTGAACCAACCACCTTTGGTCCTGGATCGGCTGCTTGCAAGGCAAACGCCGCTGTGCTATCTCTCCGGGCCCATATTCATTCATCTTTAAATTGTGCTTTTCATACCTCACACTGGGATCTCAAACATGATAAAAAAAAATAAGGAATAGGGACTGGAACTGTACTAACAGCAAGGAGGGCACCCCCCTTTCACAAGGCCAGCCTGAGTTTGATCCCTGGTATTGTTATGGGCCCTGATCACTGCCAGGAGTAATTCTGAGTGTGAAGCGCCAGTAGTCAACTCTGCCAGTAGTCAACTCTGTGTCCTGCCAGGTGTGGCCCCAAAAGCCAAATTGAAATAAGGATTGAGTGACTTGCTGTGTGAATTGTGTTTTTGCAGCTATTTTCAAAAGGTTCCAACGGAGGCCCCACAGCTGGAACTTAAAGCCAATTACGGCCTAGTGGAGCCTGTACCATTTGAATTTCCCCTGACAAGTTCGAACTGGACCCTGGAGACGCTGGCTGCTTTCGATCTCACCAAAAGGCCCAAAGACGACAGTGTACGAGTGGGATCCCCCTTCCTTTATGAGAAGAATTAGCCTCTCGGTGTTTGTCTATGAGTTAAAATGACTCCCTACCATGCTTGGTGTTTGTCATCAGAGATACACTCTCTAGGCCTTATTGTCTTCTTTTCAACTGATGAAAACACATTATAAAACACATTCTCTTTTTCCAATTTTTCCATATCTGCTTTAAAGAAGAATATGGGAGAAAACTATTATGAGGAATAATTATATTGTAGCAGTTTGCTGGGTTTTGTTTTTTCTTGTTTTTGTGTTTTTCTGTTCTTTTTTGTTTGTTTGTTTGTTTGTTTTTGGCATAGATAAAATTTGAATGTACTTCTACATTCTTTAAAATTGCCCAGGAGAAATAAGATTGCAAAGAACATAGCAAAGTCTGTCTCAGTGGACTCGATCAAACAATTAAATGGAAATTTTGAAGATCAATTACCAGAAAAGAAGGGTTTTGTAAAAATGGCAATAGAAACTATTATTTTATTCCTCGGAATAAAGCTGCTGGTGTAAGATTTCCAGCCCATACAAAACCATTTGTTACTCTTGAATATCTTTGCCTCTTCTTTATTCTCCAAAGCTAATACTGCAAGAGAGCTCGTGTTAGTGTCAGGAGGATCCAAAGTCCAGGGTCTCATGGTTAGATTGATTTCTCTTTCTCCCTCACAAACGGAAAGTGAATTTAATTTCTCCTCCTCTATCTGGCTTTTCCTCTTCACTGGGATAATCACATCTGCCAGCTTCTCTGGGTTTGCCTCCCTGCTGAGGTTCCTCCCACCCCTTTCTGATGTGTCCTACCTGTTCCTCATCTTCATGTTAACTCATATAATAGAGCATCTCACCCAAAGTGGTAAGGACTGAACTTTCTCTAGTTCTGTTTATGTTCTTAGACTATTTCTCTCTCTTTCTAGGCCAAACCTAAACCAGAAGAAGTCAGACCTGTCAGAGAACCAGATATCAAACCTCAGAAGGACACAGGATGTTCGATCTCTTAAACTACATGGATGCGACATGCACATTGAATGTCTCCACTGGCGGATGAATAAATCTCGGAGCTTCTGAGTTCTCTGAATCCTACATAAGACTTTACAATATTCAGAGGGAATCTGCCTGCCTTTTCTTTGGTTTGTTCATTTTTACTCTGGTGGTGATGTCTTATGCTCCTACCCTAACCCTGGATAGCTTATATTTAGGACAGTGTCAAAGAGTTATTCCTCTAAAGTTTGAATTTGGGGGGTAGGATTCTTCTTTCCTCAAAACTCTAGAGAGAAGGAAGTTTCAGGTTAAAGGATGCCAGGATCATGTAATTTCAGGTGGGTTTTGATTGTGTTCACAGAAATGTTCTGTGAAATAGAAATAGATTTTTAATCAATACTCTTTTTCCCCACTCCCCAAACACATCCTCATCATTATGGTAATTGTTGCCTCGGCTGATTATGTTGAGTTACTTGTCTTTTCTGGTGGAAAGTCACTTCTAGTTAAAGATGAGAAAAACTTCATTTAATATGGTTTTTTGGTTTGTTTTTTGGTTTTGGATTTTGGGTCACTCCCAACTGTACTTGGGTTACTCCTGGCTCTATGCTCAGAAATCACTCTTGGCAGGCTCTGGGGACCATATGGGATTCCGGGATTCGAATCACTGTCCTTCTGCAAGCAAGGCAAACACCTTACCTCCATGCTATCTTTTCGGCCCCTCTAATATGTTTTTCATCTGTTAGCATCGGCAATTTACATGATAGTCAAGGTCTAAGTAGTCCCGAAACTATTTAAGAATTTTTATGTTGATTGTATGCACTTCATTTTATTTTTAGTACAGAGGCGGATATTTTATAAGTACATTTTTATAATTTTTTAAACTTAACAGACAGAACTTGGTGGCAGCTCAATGTGTCTGTATAAGAAAAGACAGGTGGTTTCTTTTTGCAGCTGCAGCTGTTAAATGTTGCAAAGAAGACACTTGAAATCTGAATGAGATAGGACACCCTGATCGCACCAATAAAAGCTGCTTTCTCTGGAACTTATGAAATGCTGCTGTCATCTGATTTCACTGCATGTTGCTTTTATGTGATTTTCTGATAATATGTATCTTGTCAGAAGTGTATTTGTTTAGGCCAAAGGCCTAAAGAGAGAGAGAGAGAACCTGAAATCTGATCTTAAAAATTGTTTCTGTTCTCTGAAGCAGCATAGAACACACACAAACTTGTGTAATAGAGGGTGTGTGATACTTTTATGAGACCACACATCGTAGAATTATCTTTTGATTTTTCTCCTAGGACATGAGCTCATGTTCCTGTTGTAAATGGCAGATTGGTCCTTTTCATAGAAATAATCTTCTCTGTTAAAATTATTATATGCCAAGCACTGCTGAGCACATACATGAACCTTTAAATTTACTCATCAACGTAGAAATAAAAAGTCTGTAAAAGTACTGAATAGGAATAAACGTTACATTAGGAAGATTTGTCTCCTAAATCAATATTGTGGTCAATAAAAGTGCTAACCAATCATAACTTAGACTTCTATAAAAGGCTACTAGAATCAGCAAAGGTTTTTATAAATATATGCCTATGCTAATTAATTTCTGTAGTAAAAATGTTTATTATTTGAATCTGCCACTTCCAGAATAACAGAAGTGATAATTGTATAGAGAGTAATTTTATTTTGCTGTCTAAAGGGGAAAATAATCAATTTTACTGTTTTGTGTGATCGTTACTTCAAAATGATTCATCTGTTTGTTGTGTGCCATTTATTGACAGGGCTTCCAATAGTGTTTTGTGTTAGCGTATTACTCTACTTGTAGGGTCTGTTATAGCAAAGTGTTTATTAGACTATTAAGTACATTTTTACATGGGCATTTTCCTGGCTGATAACTCCCCACCCTGCAATGGAATTATGTAATATGCCCAGTGCCCAGTCAAAAGCAGTAATTCTTTATATTGCTTTTATATCAATAATTGGCATTTTGAACAAGCAGGTAAGACACTTTGGACTCAGCCAAGGTGACATTTAGTTTTGTAACTAAAATACTCCATTTCATACGTGATACTTTGGAAATGGTTAGAAATTTAAGGAAGTTTGTTCACAAAGGTAAAGTTGCATGAAGATTATGGGGAACTGTGATTAGTGTTAATTTGTGTCTGTTTCCCTTTAATTTAAGCCAGTTACAGTTAACATGTCTTACTAAATGTATAATGAATTACCTTTTATTTATGAAAATAAAATAATTTACTGACACTCTAATTAGATTTATTTTTTAGCAAATTCTTTTTGCACATTAAACCAAAATAGTTACTACAAAGCAAAACTACTGTCCTCAAGACTAACATTTTGAAAACAATTCCCTATCTCAGCCTTTATTTGGATGTTTTTTTTTCTCTCCCTTTTTATGTGATGGTGACAGATGACTGGGGCCATTTGTACATTTGGTTATGGAGCTGGAGATTGTAAATAGCAAACCCACCTCCATCACACTCAGCATATAGGGGGCTCTTCAGGATTGAACTTGGGGTCTCACATCTCCGAGGTGGGCATTTTGCCTGTGGTGGGTGGGTCTTGCTTGGGCTCAGTTACATAATTTTATGCTACAGGAGTAAATAACTTCAGGTTCCTCAACTATTAAGTCTCCTTTACCTAGTTAGCACCTACCACCTCTTTGTGTAAATTATTTCAGTTGTGTGTATCGTAATACTACTTAGAACAAGACAGTGTTATGTGCTGTGGTAGGCTCAGCCACTTTAATCTGGCTATGCTATAGAGAACTTTGCACTTTGGAGTTTATCAGTATTAGATAAAATGTATTGGGGAAATAAAAACCAGAAATAATTATTTAGTTTCCCAGACCATTCTTTAGAAAATACCCTGTTTTGGGGGGAGGGGGGGAATCATACCTGGTCGTGCTCAGGGGTTACTCCTGGCTCTGCACTCGGATGACTCCTGGCGGTGCTTGGGACACTGTATGGGAATCAGGATCGAACATTGGTCAGCTGCTTGCAAGGCAAACACCCTACTATCTCTCCAGCCCTCTACATTTTCTAATATGTACATAAAGCTCAGCTTCAAATACCTGGGGTCCCATAGTGTATAGTAACTTGCTTAGACTTTATATTTTTATTGGAATGAATATTTTAGTGGCAAAGTAGTGCACACCCCAAAGGACAGGCTTATCAATGAAGTCAGGTCACTAAGACTTTGGGCAAGGACACATGTAATATTGAAAATAGGGGTCCCGGAGAGATAGCACAGCGACGTTTGCCTTGCAAGCAGCCAATCCAGGACCAAAGGTGGTTGGTTCGAATCCCAGTGTCCCATATGGTCCCCGTGCCTGCCAGGAGCTATTTCTGAGCAGACAGCCAGAAGTAACCCCTGAGCAATGCCAGGTGTGGCCCAAAAACCAAAAAAAAAAAAAAAAAGAAAGAAAAAGAAAATAGGGACATCTCTTCTAGGTGAGGAAGCTGCCAGATTCTCAAGGGAGATGAGCTGTGGCATGTTAATAGGCAGTTTGTGTGCTTCTGATGAGCTTGTGTTCACTTTTCTCAGCTAGAGAGACAAGAATGAGGCTGAATGTTGCCCTGTGAGTGGGTTCACAGGGCCAGAATTCTAACCCAGATTTCTGGGCTTCTAGCTGGAAGCTGGTATCAGGAGCCAGTGTTAGCTGGGGTCACTTGAAAACATTTCTCTGGTGAGTAAAATCAGGATCTCTAGGAAATGTTTGGTGCTGTGTCTTAGATGAACAGGCCGCAGAGCTGATGTGTCCCTTGATGAAGATGACAATGTTGGAGTTGATTCTCATTGAAAGTGACTCTTAAGGATAAAAGGTCTTTTCATTTAGGAAAGAAAATCAGAAGTCTGTTAGTTTCCAATCCATGACACCTTTCCCACCTAGGAAAAGGAGATATGACTCATTTATTAAACAAATACATGCCAGTCATAGACTATTTCAGCAGTGAGCATGAGGTCAAACCCCTTCCCAGAAGCTGGAGAAGGAAGGGAGGAGAAGTGAAATTCAGTATCTACTGGGGTGAGGCACCAAGACAGCTACACAGGAGGTGAGGCCCTGAGACTCACACAGAAGGGACTGAGAGGGTCACACAGGAGGTGAGGTGGTGAGATAGCAACATGAGATGAGTGAGGTGCTGAGAAAGTCACACCAGAGGTGAGTTGCTGAGAGCATTAAACCAGAGGTGAGATGCGGGGTCCTGCAAACCCCCCCGGAGGGGCCCGGCCAGCAGGAATCAATCGAGAGGCTTACGGACGACCACACCTTTATTTAGCAGGGCTAGAAGCACGACCACACCTGTAAAAATCTGAGAGAGGTTAGTAATAATGACCTTAGACGATCAGACCATTCAAAGGTGATTTTATTGGGGTCCTGCATCTCTTATATAGGGAAGGTGAAGGGGGCAGGCAAAAGGTGGTGTCAATCATACTTTTGGCGCGAAAGCCATTTCATTACAACTCAGGCTAGATGAAACAAAGGAAGTAAATCATTCTCCAAATAGGGCAAGTGGGCGGTGGGCTAGGGGGCAGGACAACCTACAAGTCATTTCCAGGAAAACATTTTGTGACCTTCTTAGCTGCATTCCTAACTCTTAACAATTAGGAGGCGGGGGTTAATGTTCTACAGGAATAATCTTGGACAGATAATGTAACATATCTAATGATAAATGCCTTGTTAATTCAGGAATGTAGTTAAGGGAGTAAAACCTTATTTCTGGGAATGGTACCGGGCTATGTTTGCTCTTCTCCGGGCCACAGAGTTAATTATCTCCTGCAGCTGCACATTCTTTCCTGTTAACTCAAGGACTCACAGCAAAACTGCACGTAGGCAGCTTTTAGGTGAAAAGCTGGACTAAGGCAGAAGACAGCAAAATGGCCTCTGATAAGTCACAGTATCCAACATCTCCCCCTTTCTCTTCTAATAAAAGAAGGAAAATCGTGAGTGGGTGGAAGATCCGTGTCTTAGGCTACAGGGTTTGACCAGGTTGGACATGGCCATCAGCCGCATTTAAAATGGTGACTACGGACGCAGTGGGTGTGCGCAGAGGTCCGAATTATACGCCGTAGCCTTTTGGGGCCATGCCCTAACTGGGACCCTGCTAATCCCGTCGTAGGCATCTCCACAGCCGAGAGCACAAAGACCGGAGCGAGCTCCGTTTGTTAGCGATGCGCTCAATCTCCTGGAAACTTAGTGGCTGGAAGGGCGGCTTGGTGACTATAGCCAAGTTTTCACAGGAGTCACATGGGGCCAATTGCTGGTAGTGAACCTGAACAGAGGTTTTTTCCTTATCATCTGCCTGATTTTTAACAAAGTCAGTGAGTTTGCGGAGAGCCCATGGGCCAAGGGAAAGGAGCAGCATAAGGCTAATAAGGGGGCCCAAAACGGTGGACAGTATCGTGTGGAGCCAAGGAGAAGAGAAAAACCAGCCCTGGTACCAACTTTGTTCTTGATCAAAACGGTTCTGAAATTCTTTCATACCATCGCCAATGTGTTGAACACTGTCCCTAACTAGTCCAGTTTTGTCTTTGAAAATACAACATTGTTCCTTAAGGGCTACACAGACTCCCCCTTCCTTCATAAGGGCAAAATCTAAAGCACGGCGATTTTGAAGGACAACATCAGCAAGGGAACTGACGGTATCAGTGAGAAATTGTAAAATGGTTTTGATTTCATTGACATCTTGTTCTGCCTGAGTGAGGATACGAAAGTTGGATTGAGAGGAGACAAGGGAGTAGATTCCTGTGCCAGCGCTGGTAGCGCCAACAGTGAGAAGAACGGCAAGGGTAACGGTGGTGAAGGGTTCGCGACGTTGCCGGTAGAGGGGCGAAGAAGAGTAGGTGTTTGTGGAAGTACTAGACGAGGGAAAGATATGTTCTGAATGAATGGTAATTTTAGGGGGGAGAATGACGAGAATGCAATAGTCATGAGAAAGGAGAAAAGAAGAACGAATGACAAAAGGAGTAAGGCCAGAGGCACAGGCAAAGTAAGTGCCATTGGGTGCTAGCAGATAAGTGTCAGAAGAGGAAGAATTGGAGATATCCACAGTGTCATTGCACACATCGAGCAGCTGGCTAGGGAGTAAGGAGTCAGCAGGCTTGAGGCAAAGACCAGAGCCTACGACTTGACCGACCATTATGCCATGTTGAGGATGTGTGTTCCAACGTAGACGGGAGGGGTCTGAGGTAGAGGAGAGGTTGCCAAAAACAGCAACGCCTTCATAGAAAGGAAGTTGAGGAGAGAAACAAAGCCAACGGCGTTCATAGGCAGGATCCGTAAGAGCGAGAGCAGAAGCATTCATAAGGTTGAGAATAACTTGAGAGGATGGAGTGGGACCGGAGGGCAAAGTGAGTTGACGAAGAGAAGTAGAGGCAGAGGGGAGAGGGGGAGGAGGGGAAGGGATTTGAAAAGGGGTACCTAAATTGGGGTGAAGAAAGGCATTGGGGCCTACGACAAGGGGGCGGGAGGCTGGTAACTGTTTAAGCAGGCAGAGGGAGAAAAGACTATAATTGGTACCCTTAATGTAAAGTCTGAGTCCCCATTGGGCAGCCTGAGTCCAGTGATGTTTACGGCCAGCAGCGGTGAAGTTGATGAGAATGGGATTGCACCAACCATGGGTGGTAGAGGAAGCATCGCAGTTCAGAAGGGGCAGAGAAGGAGGAGGTCGTGTAACAGTGATGAAGTCCCAAGAGGAAGATGGGTGCCAGTAGGCAGTGCCTGTGGTTTCGCAGCCCCAGGAGGCGCAGAAATACTGTTCATGAGATCCGCATCTGATGTCGTCGGAGCGGGGACGGTGATGGCCGGGGCAGACGTAAAAGGTGGTGGTAGGGTGGCTCAAAACGTCTCTGCGGACGACGGAGTTACAGCCACCGGCGGCAGGGGCATAGTAGTCATAGTGGTCAACAGCACGGGGTTGATGCAAGCGAAAGGTGGAGGTGCCCCAAAATGAGCTTGCACCCATGGCGAGGGCACAAAGGTCGACTTGCAGGACAGGCCAAGGAATGGAGGTGGAGAGAATGGAGGTTTGATTGGCGACGTCGCCAGCCTCATTGATGATCTGCCAGGTATAATTGAAGACTCGGTAGCGGTCATTGGTCTGGGCTGGGCAGGCGGAGGGGAGCAGGAGCAACAACAGCAACAAGAGGGCGCGCATGTTCAGAGTTGATTTCAGGGACGACAGCGTCAACGGTGTTGGGTTCTGGAAGAGAAGGGGGAACGGGATTCTCAGGGCTAGGGGCCCTGGGCGGGTTATAATGCTTGACCAGCTGGTCTGGAAGCCAGCGGGTGTCACAAGTGTCGGTGTCATGGACACAAGCATGGCCTTTTCCCCAGATGAGAACTGGGTGGGGCCCTTTCCAGAGTCCTGGTCGAACATCTTTCCAAAGGACAGACTGGAAATCATTGGCAGTGTGTGGGTGCCAATAACGATCAGCCGCCGAGCGGCTTTGAGGATCTAGAGACAAGAAATTGAACACAAAAAGTGCATGGGCAAGCAGGAGGCGGTGCTTGCCTTGGCGGGCGTACAAGGTTTCACTTTCGTCTGCGAGCTTAAAGAGCATGTTTTTTAAGGTTTGATTAGCTCGCTCAACAATGCCTTGACCCTGGGGGTTAAAGGCTATTCCCGTTTTGTGCTTAATGCCAAATTTAGCACAAAAGTCTTGAAATTTGTGGCCAACATATCCGGGGCCATTGTCTGTTTTAATAATTTTGGGCACTGCTAGAATGGTGAAGCAGTGAAGCATGTGGGCGATGACATCGGTAGAAGATTCTCCGGTATGTAAGGAGGCACAAATAAAACCACTAAAGGTATCAACAGTGACATGAACATATTTGAGCTTGCCAAAGGCTGAGAAATGCGTGACATCCATTTGCCAAAGTTCACCGGGCACGATGCCTCGGGGGTTAACGCCAACGTGAGGTTCAGGGAGAAGAGAAAGACAAGATTTGCAGGAGCGAACAATTTCGCGGGCTTGTTCGCGAGTGATAGCATATTTAAGGCATAGAGTTTGAGCATTGAGGTGGTGGAAGCGATGAGCGAGGGAAGCTTGCTGCAAAGGGGATTGTGAGGAGGGTGGAGCAGAGTTGGAAAGGACGAGGGCGGAGGAGGGGGTACGGGAGGCAGCATCAACAAGGGCATTGCCAAGGGTCAGAGGACCGGGCAGGCCTGAATGCGCTCGAATGTGGGACACAAAAAATGGATTGGAGCGTTGTAAAATAAGCTGTTGTATATTAGAAAAAAGGGTAAAGGCGGGAGTGGAGGGTTTAATGAAAGGCACTGTTTCTAAAAGGGGGAGAGAGGATGCAATGTAATGGCTATCTGTATATAGGTTAAAGGCCTGAGGGACAGAGAGAAAAACTTGATGAACGGCCTCCAGTTCAACAAGCTGGGCAGAGTCATGGGCGGTTGTTATAGTGTGTTGAGCGCCATCAACTGAAAAGGAAGCCATACCATTGGAGCTCCCATTGGTAAAGACAAGGGAGGCAGTGGAGATGGGTTGATGTTTAGTAATTTTAGGGAAAACGACAGGATGCTTGTTAAGAAAGTGTAAAAGTTTATCGGCTGGCATGTGTGTGGAAAGGGTGCCTTGAAAGTAAGTGAGGAAAAGGAGCCAGGCTTGATCCTGGTCTGCAAGCCAGGCTAACTGTTGTGTAGAGTATGGGAGAATGAGGAGATCAGGATGTTTAGCAAAAAGTTTGAGAGAGATATCGCATCCTTGGTGCAAAAGTTGAAGAATAGATGAAGGGTATGTAGAAAGAACTTTAGAAGGAGAGGAAGGAAGATGAACCCAATAAAGGGGGGCAGTTTGCCAGAAAACTGCAGTGGGTGTAAAGGCGGTGGAACAGACAATGAGTTGTAGGGGGATAGAGGGGTTATAGTAGGTAATAAATTGGTTTTGAATGGCATGATTAACAAGATTGAGTGCAACACGAGCTTCCTCAGTAAGCGAGCGAGGGCTAGAGGGGTTGGAGTCTCCCTGGAGGATGTCAAAAAGGGGTTTAAGATTTCCCGTAGTGAGCTTAAGATAGGGGCGAAGCCAGTTAATGTCACCAAGGAGCCGTTGGAAATCATTAAGTGTCTTGAGGTGCTGCGTACGAATTTGCACCTTTTGTGTTTTTACTTGGGAGGGCAGAAGTTCAAAGCCTAAAAACAGCTGGGGTGGAGACACCTGGACTTTATCAGCTGAAATGTTAAAGCCTTTGGAGGATAAAAGAGAAATGAGATCGGAAGAGGCAGAGCGTAGGAGAGATTCATCGGCACAGGCAAGAAGAATGTCGTCCATATAGTGCAAGATATAAAGGGAAGGGTGTAAGGTGTGAAAGGGATCAATGAAGGAAGCAACATATTTTTGACAGAGGGTGGGACTATTGGCCATGCCTTGAGGCAAAGCCTTCCACTGGTAACGAGGACAAGGACCAGCGCAGTTGGAAACTGGGAGGGAGAAGGCAAAGCGTTTGCAATCATCAGGATGAAGGGGAATGGAAAAGAAACAATCTTTGAGATCAATAACCATTTTAAAAGTGTTAGAGGGAATGGCGGACGGTACTGGAAGGCCTGCTTGAGCGGCTCCCATAGAGACCATTGTCTTGTTAATTGCTCTTAGATCATGGAGAAGGTGCCACTTGCCGGACTTTTTGCGAATTACAAAAATGGGCATATTCCAAGGGGAGGTGGAAGGTTCTATATGACCAGCTTCAAGCTGTTCTTTTACAAGCGCTGAAGCAGCCTGGAGCTTCTCAGCGGATAGCGGCCATTGCCCTATCCACACAGGAGTGTCGGTGTGCCATGTGATTTTTTCTACCGGGGGTACCGGTGTGGAGCTAACTGACATAGAGTACACAGAGTTGTAGCCAAGCCCTTGGCGGCCGGGATTGGGTGTTGGCTGAATAGGCTTGGAAATGCCTTGCAAATTTTTACCCAGGCCTTTAGAAGGCATATAGCCGTGATGCATCATCTGGGCCAGAGCGGCAGGGTTTCTGCATTTGACGATATAAACACCCATTTGCTCCATGATGTCCCGACCCCACAAATTAATGGGCAGGTCTGGGATAATGTATGGGCGAACAAGGCCAGTGTCTCCGTCCTCGTCTTGCCAGACTAATTTATTGGCACTGATGAGGACTTGCTTTACGGTACCTGCGACTCCAGAGACGGAGTCAAAGGAGGCAGTCGTAGGCCAATCGGGAGGCCAGTCAGCGGGAGAGAAGCAGGTAGTATCTGCGCCAGAGTCAAGAAGGCCCGTGAAGGGCGTGCCTTCGATTGTGATTACAAGCGGGGGTCTAATTTTACACATGGCACGAACCCAAAATATGTCGGAGGAGCCGGGATCTGAGTTGCCGCAGATTTCTGGGAGAGAAGGCAAAGTGACGTTGAGGGGGAGCGGAAGGGCTTGCGCAATACGCTGCCCAGGCAGTACTTGGACGGGGTAGTAGGGGGCGACTGCGAGAAGTATAATTTCCCCAGTATAGTCATTGTCTACTATGGAAGGTTGTATGATTAGACCTTTGATAGTCATGGATGCGCGCCCAATAATCATAAAGAAATGTCCGGACGGTGGCGGACCAAAAACGCCTGTGGGAATTTGGCAAACACCATGCTCAGGGGTTAATAAGTGTGGGGAGGAGGTGTACAAGTCCAGTCCTGCGCTCCCCGGGGTTGCCCTGACAAGGGAGGCTGCTGAGGTGGGAGCATTGAGGGGGGGACTAGTGGCTGATGCTGGCAAGGCTGCTGTTGCTGCTGGTAATATGCCTGGGGATCTGGGTTGGGTTGGACCGGCTGGCTGGGCTCCGAAGCCGGAACAAAGCGTTGAATTTGATGGCGCGGGGCCCGGAGCCGGCCCCTGTTGGCGTTTCCCTGAGCCGAAAGGCGGTGATTAGGCTGCAGGGGATTGCCAGCTATGTCTTTAACGGCATAACACTCCGCCACCCAATGGCGGCCACGGCGGCAACGTGGACAAAGTGGAGGGCGGGGGTTTGCTGCGCCTGTCTGTATGACAGGGGCTAAGCGCTGAGGGCATTGAGAGATAAAATGTCCAGTTTGTCCTCACGAATAACAGACTTTGCCCGAGGATTGGGTTTGATAGGCGGCTATAGCATGAACAACTCGATGGGCAATGGGATCAGCATTACGGCAAAGATCAATCATGTCATGAATGGATTTGTTAGCCATGCGTCCCTTTAAGAGGGCTTTGCAAGGCGCATTGGCGTTTTCATAGGCAAGGTGCTTGACCAAAGGATTTGTCATTTCAGAGGAAGAGGTGCCTGCAATTCTCTCTACAGCCTCTAGGAGGCGACTGATGAACGCATTATAGGGTTCATCTGGTCCCTGTATAATTTGACTAAGCGGAGCATACGCATCACCCTCTTTAGGTAAATTTCGCCAGGCTTTTATGGCGGCAAAACCTGTGTTGGTGAGGTAATCAAGGGGAAACATGCGTTGCTGCTGCATAGTATCATACGGGGCAGAGCCGGAAAGCATAAGGCGACATGTTTTATCTCCTCTAGCTAGGTCACGACAGGTTTTATAAAAGTCAGTCTCCCAGAGCAAGTAAAGCTTATGCGGCAGCGCGTTGGAAACAACACGCTTCCATTCAAAAGGTAAAAGAGCACCGCCATTTCCCAGTGACTCAAGGCAGGATATAGTATAAGAGGCCTGAGTGCCATAATTTTTAACTGCCTGGAGCAGTTCATTAAGGTCCCTTTTGTTAATTCTCTCGTAACGCAAGTGTGTCTCACACTCCAGAGGTCTGGCGCCGCTAGGTTGGGCTTCCTCTCCTTCCGAGTCTGTGTCGTGCTGGGAGCCGGAATCAGCCGCTGCTTCGGCGGCGGCCTGGGCCTCGCGTTCACGCCGCACCCGACTACGGGTGCGGGGACCAGCGGGCGGCGGGGGAGGGCGGGAAGTGTTGGGCGGTGGAGGTTGCTGAGAGGGAGGCGGAGGAAGATTTTCTCCATTAGGAAGAAGAACAGGGAAAAAGGATTGTGCAGTTGGATTCATTTTATTGACTTCATGGGCAAGTTGGGAAATCATGGAGGTAATGGTAGTGAGGTGAGAGTCTAGGGCAGTAGGAGGAGGAGGTAAAGGCGGAAGGCATGTTGGAGGAGCAGGAATAGTGTATGGCGGAGGCCCTGCGGCGGAAGGGCCGTGGTAGTGAGCTGCTTCTTCCCTTAGGGCTTGAGTGTCTGGTGGATTGAGTTCCTCAGGTGGGGCTGAGGCCAGGGAGGGATACAGGCGAGAGGCACCAGAAAGGTCTTTGAGGGCAGTTTTTAGCTTAGAGGCGAGGGAAGGGTTAATAGTATCAGGTATAGACGCAGGGGCAGTTGTGGAATTTTTAGGAAGAGGTGTAGTGGCGGTGAAAGCTGAAGAGGAGGAAGACGGAAGGTGGGATAAAGAATTAGAGCGAGAAGGGGCCCTGGAACACTCACGAGAAGCTTGTTCGAGATGAGATTTGGCAGCACAGACAATTTCTTTGGCAGTTTCCTCAGTATTATTAGCTACAATGATGTCTCGCAGCAGGCTCCAATATTGCAATATTATTTTCTCTGTTTCGGGTTCCTTGTTAACCGTAAAATGATCATTTAGCTCGTTGCCTATTTTATCCCAAGTGGACGCAACAATTTCTGGGCGGGTGATAACAAACCAAGGACAGACATCATGAATAAACATCAAAAAAATTGCAAATATCTTTTTTGGTAACCTCTACATGTCTGCGTTTCAATTCAGACTGTATTTCTCTAATGAATTTAAGTTCAGTACTCAATGTGGCACCCATGGTAGCGGATCCTATGGGTGAAGCCCCAAAAGCCAATCAGGGGCAGCGGGGGGAACGACTTAAAAAACTGCAGTTTGTTAAGGCTAACTATTTCTACGCGACCCTGATGAGGTACCTGCGTTTTACGAAACAGTTCTGGACTCGCCGCTCTGTAGTCGTTCGAGTGTGGTGGTGGTCTTTGGGCCCAGCGTTGGGCGCCAAAATTCGGGGTCCTGCAAGCCCCCCGGAGGGGCCCGGCCAGCACGAATCAGTCGAGAGGCTTACGGATGACCGCACCTTTATTTAGCAGGGCTAGAAGCACGTCCACACCTGTAAAAATCTGAGAAAGGTTAGTAATAATGACCTTAGACGATCAGACCGTTCAAAGGTGATTTTATTGGGGTCCTGCATCTCTTATATAGGGAAGGTGAAGGGGGCAGGCAAAAGGTGGTGTCAATCATACTTTTGGCGCGAAAGCCATTTCATTACAACTCAGGCTAGATGAAACAAAGGAAGTAAACCATTCTCCAAATAGGGCAAGTGGGCGGTGGGCTAGGGGGCAGGACAACCTACAAGTCATTTCCAGGAAAACATTTTGTGACCTTCTTAGCTGCATTCCTAACTCTTAACAATTAGGAGGCGGGGGTTAATGTTCTACAGGAATAATCTTGGACAGATAATGTAACATATCTAATGATAAATGCCTTGTTAATTCAGGAATGTAGTTAAGGGAGTAAAACCTTATTTCTGGGAATGGTACCGGGCTATGTTTGCTCTTCTCCGGGCCACAGAGTTAATTATCTCCTGCAGCTGCACATTCTTTCCTGTTAACTCAAGGACTCACAGCAAAACTGCACGTAGGCAGCTTTTAGGTGAAAAGCTGGACTAAGGCAGAAGACAGCAAAATGGCCTCTGACAAGTCACAGTATCCAACAGTGAGATGCTGATATGGTCACATAGGAAGTGAAATGTTGAGTCACACAAGAATTGAGGTGCTGAGATGGTCATACAAGAGGTGATGTATTGAGACGGTCACATAGGAGGTGAGGTTTTGAGAAGCCACACAAGGTGAGGGGCTGAAATGGTCACATAGCAGGTGAAGTGCTAAGAAAATCACACAGGAGATAGGATGCTGAGATTGCCACAGGAGGTGAGTTGCTGAAAATGTCACGAAGACGGGGCACTGAGAGGTCACACAAGAATGAGATGCTAAGAAAGTCACATCCATGGTGAGGTGTAGTGACCACACAGGAGGTGAGGTGCTGAGACAGTCACACAAGAGGGGAGGCACTGAGAAGGTCGCACAGTAGGTGAGGCGCTGAGATGTTTGCACACAGCAGGTTTGCTGCAGAAAGGGTCACAAGTGGGGCTCTGAGAGGATTACACAGGAGGTGAAGGGCTGAGACTAATACAGAAGGTGAGGTGCTGAGGAAGTCACATAAGTGATGCACTGGGAGAGTGACAAATGAAATGAACTGAAATTATGACACAGGAAGTGAGATGCTGAGATGGTCACACAAGAGGTAAGATGCTGAGATGGTCACATAAAAGGCACTGAGGGTAAACAGGAGGTTACCAGCTGTGGTCACTCAGAAGGTGAAGTGTTGAGATAGTCACATAGTAGGTGAGTTGCTGAGATGATCACACAGGAGGAGAGGCACTGAAAGGTTCACAGAGGCGAGGCACTGAGAAGTTCAGTCAGGTGCTGTGGAAGTCACAAGGAAGTGAGGCACTTAGACCACACAGGATGTAAAGTGCTGAGAGTGTCATGTAGTAGGGGAGGTGCTGGAAAATTACACACAATCTGAAGTGCTGAGACAGTGACACAGGACTGAGGTTCTGAGACAACCACACAATAGTTGAGGTGCTGAGAAAGTAACACAGGAGTGAGGCACAGAAAGAGTCACACAGGAATTGAAGTGCTGAGATTGTTCCACTGGAGTAGAGATGCTGAGACAGTCAACAATAGGTGAGGCGCTGAGATAATCACACAGAAAGTGAAGTGCTGAGAGTTTCACTATGGAGATGAATCACATAAGTTGCTGAGATCGCTCAGAGGGTCACATAAGAATATTGGGGTACTCATAGGGTTGCAAAGAAGGTGAGGCAGTGATAGTGTCACAAAGGTAGTGAGGTAATAATATAGTCACAGAGTAGGTGAGGCACTGAGATGGTTACCAGGAGGAAAGGTGCTGAGGTTTACACTTGAGTTGAGGGGCTCAAAGGGTTACACAAGAGGTGAGATCTTGATAGGTCACACTGGAGGTGAGGTGATAATATGGTCATAGGTGAGTTGAGGCACTGAGATGGTCACAGGAGCTGATGTGCTGAGAGTGTCATACAAGAAGTGAGGTTCTGAGATGGTCACACAAAAGTTGAGGTGCTGACAAAATCAAATTGGAGGTAAAGTACTGAGATTGTCACATAGGAGTTGAGGTGCTATGACAGACACAAATGAGGCACTGAGATAGTCACAGTAATGAGAGGCTGAGATAGTCACATAGGATGTTGGCTCTGATGTTTCCTTACAGGAGGAAAGGCACTCAGAGGACTACACAGAAAGTGAAGTGTTGAGATGGTCACACAGAAGGTGAGGTGCTGAGAGGGTCACAAAGGTAGTGAAGTGTTGAGAGGGTCGCACAGGAAGTGAGTGGCTGAGAGAGCCATCCAAGAGTTGATATACTGAGATGGTCATACAAGAGGGAAGTGCTGAGTTACACAGGAGATAAGGCACTGAGATGGAGTCACAGGTGGTGGGATGCTGAGAGGATCACACAGGAGATGAGGTGTTGAGAATGACACAGGTGGTGAGGTGCTATCAAGGTCACAGTGGCATGAAGGCTGAGATAGTAACACAGGAGGTGAGTTGCTGAGAGGGTCTCAGGAGATGAGGTGCTAGATTATCACATAGGAAGTAAGGCACTGAGAGGGGAAGAGAGGTGCTGAGAGGGTCACTCAGGAGGTGAGGTGCTGAGAGAGTCACATAGAAGGTGAGGTACTGAGGGTCACATGAGAGTTGGTGCACTAAGAGAGGGTCACACAGAAGATGAGGTGCTGAGATAATCAAAGAAGTACTGGCTCTGAGCATCAAACAGGAGATAAGGTACTGAGACAGTCACACCAAAAATGAGATGCTTAGATGATCACTCAGAAGGTGAGATGATGAGTATCAAATAAGAGATGTGGCTCTGAGAGGTCAGACAGGAGGTGAGGTTTTGAGAAAGCCACACAAGAGTTGAGGTGCTGAGAGGTGAAGTGAGCTGCAGAGAGGGTCACACAGGAGGTGAAGTGCTGAGAGGGTCACATAGATGAGATTCTGAGGCCAATGCTGACTGTTGGTGGCTGCAGATGGTTGGGCATCTCCCTTGCAAGTACCCAGTATTTAAATTTTGAATCCAAAGGAAATGACAGAAGGGTTCCCTGGGACAATTATTTTAGAGAGCAGAACAGAGTCCCTTGCTGGAAGAAGATAGTGTGCCAGTTGGAGGTTCGTGAGGCCTGGGAAGAACAGGCAAGGAGGAGCTTTAGAGTGGCAGCTTTCCTTCTGGGCTGAGCTCTGGACCCAGGACTCAGGGATGTGGGGCATGTGTCCCACTTCTGAACTTCTCAGAGACATCTCCACATCCACAGCCAGGAAGGAAGGAGCTGACCTACTCTGGGACAGGTACATGAACTTTCTGAAATTGAATTACTGTAAAACAAAGTTAGAGTTGTTGGGTTACTGATCCTACCCTAATCAATAATTTTACTCCACCCTAGGATGTGATCTAGTGATAGCATATTGGATTATCCCTTACTTGGTATTCTGCTCTCACCCCAGGGTGGGACCTGATTCTTGTCAATAAAAGCAGGGGTCTGAGGAAAACAGGGGCTTATTATTCGGCCTTCTTTCACTGAGCTGTGCTCCATCTTAGGAGCAGAATGCTTGGGTGGTTTGAATTCCTTGTTTGAGCACTGGATTTCCTAAACTCATTCTTGTACCTCTTCACTATGTGAATTATTTCCTGTGGATCTTTACAACTGGAACTGTTTCCACTGTCCTAATTGGGCAGGGGAATAACTGCCTTTACTAGGAGCTGGGAGCTTGGTGGGAATCAAATCTCAACCAATTTCCTAGAGAATGTGACTCTTCAACTAGCACTCCAATAGACTGCGACCCAACCCTCATCAACAGTAAGTGAAATGCTTTCTTGGAAATCTCTCTTGGAAATTTTAAGATGACCTATATGGTTAATTGCATGGTTATGCCACCTTGTTTCAAACAGATTGGTTCGGCGTTGTTTAAAGTTTTTGCTTTCAGGTGGCTGTGGTCCACATTGGGAACAAAAGTATATAATTATAAAATTGGCTCTCCTGTACTGTATATATCCTTGTACTGTATATATCATTTTCAGAATGTCAATATTGGCAAATATAATCCTGCTGAGATTATTGATTTACTAGGTACTAAGGGATAAAAGGATAAGGAATAGTGAATCTCCTCCCATTACAGAAAATAAGGGCCTTTATCCTATGCATACCCAAGCCCAAGTGCAAACTGGTATATCATCTCTCACCACAAAAAATAAAGGCGTTTATCCTGCAAACACAAGGGCTCAAAACAGAGATTTAGAAACACACAAATCTATTCCTATATCAACCACTAGTGAACAGTCACCTGTACTAATTCCATAGGTGAACCTTGATTATATTGATATATCTGACAGGCATACCGGTGCTGAATCAGAGGATGAAACACCACAGAATCCTATTTGGAGTAATTTTGCCAACATGGGCTCAGACCCTTTTTCTAGAGTTGACGTCTAATGATATGAACCCCTTGAGATGGAAGACATAGATCAGTGTAAAAGCCACGTAAAGATTATGGTCCTACATCACCATATTGTACGGAGTTATGAAATTTTTGGTGTCAAAAATCAGTTTGGGTTCTGCATGATTTTAAAAGAATAGTAAAAATGTGTTTAAATTCACCTCAGTAGTTCAATGAGACATATTTTACACGAAAGGAATTAAAGCTAAGCTCTTTATCCCAGAAGGAACTAAAAAAATGTGTGGCAGGGGTGACCCTATCTTATGAACTATTGATGGGTGAAAATCAATATTCTAATGTTCCAAGTTCAAGCTGCTTTATCAAAGGAAATTTTGAAAAAAGTTAAGGAAATTGCATTATCCTCATGGGAAAAAGTTGATTCCATGGGAATAAATTCAAGGAATTTTCTTAAAATTTACAGGGCAAAAAACACAGGGCAGTCTTAAACCATATGTAAAGTTGGTAGGAAGGCTCCAGGATGCACTTAAATTGCAAGTGAAAGATGAGGATAATAAAAAATTTCTTGAAAAGAATTTGGCTTACTACAATGCTAATCAGCTTGCAAATCAGTATTATTGCCTCTGATTGATAAAGCTGATTTGAGCGATTTTCTCAGAGTCTGTCAGAATATGCAAGATATAACTCAACCCCCATCTCACACAAATTCTGTATAAACTTTTACAGTGACTAAGGACATTACAGCTTCTCCCCAAAGGGGACAAAACAAAATCAGGAAATCAGGTTTTTGCCTGAAATGCAGTAAAGGGGGTCACTGGGCATAAGACTACCAGTCCAAAAACCACTTTGATAACAACCTGGGGAGAGGTTTGAATACAAAACACAGGAGGCAAAGTATCTGCTTCCATTGTGGGAAGCCAGGAAATTTCAAAAGAGATTGCCCACTTCTTTTAAATTCAGTACCCCAGGGGCACAGATACACCAGGCAGGGAAATGTTAATTTGGACTCACCTCAGCTCCATCAAAATCAGGGGCAAAACCCCTTAACCATAATGCTCCCCAGCCCAGCCCAAGGAAATTCTGCACTGTAAATGATCTGAATTCCACAACCACAGAAAGTGGTGGTCTGGACAAAATATGTCTAGAAGACACTATTATCTATCCAGGACAATATTCTTATATGTTGAAAACAGGTATTGGGGAGTCTAGCAGGAGGAGGCTTGGCAGGCCCACGCCATGCCGGAGGCCTGCTTGGCCAGGCCTAGGGGGGGGTGCGGGATTTGGGTAACCCCAGCACCCCTCTGCCGCCTTGCTCCAGATCTCCAGGGCTTCCCCGGGCCACACCCCTGGGCAAGCCAGTGAGTTGGGTCCCTTGGTGGAGTTTGAAGGTACCCTAGGCCTTCCCCCACTATCCATGCGGCTCCTTAGGGAGGGTCTGGGTGGGGCTCTGAACTTCTGTTCTCCCAGCTTCTTGAAGGATCTCTCCTTCCTGGGAGCCGGGAGTCTAGCAGGAGGAGGCTTGGCAGGCCCACGCCATGCCGGAGGCCTGCTTGGCCAGGCCTAGGGGGGGGTGCGAGATTTGGGTAACCCCAGCACCCCTCTGCCGCCTTGCTCCAGATCTCCAGGGCTTCCCCGGGCCACACCCCTGGGCAAGCCGGTGAGTTGGGTCCCTTGGTGGAGTTTGAAGGTACCCTAGGCCTTCCCCCACTATCCATGCGGCTCCTTAGGGAGGGTCTGGGTGGGGCTCTGAACTTCTGTTCTCCCAGCTTCTTGAAGGATCTCTCCTTCCTGGGAGCCGGGAGTCTAGCAGGAGGAGGCTTGGCAGGCCCACGCCATGCCGGAGGCCTGCTTGGCCAGGCCTAGGGGGGGGTGCGGGATTTGGGTAACCCCAGCACCCCTCTGCCGCCTTGCTCCAGATCTCCAGGGCTTCCCCGGGCCACACCCCTGGGCAAGCCGGTGAGTTGGGTCCCTTGGTGGAGTTTGAAGGTACCCTAGGCCTTCCCCCACTATCCATGCGGCTCCTTAGGGAGGGTCTGGGTGGGGCTCTGAACTTCTGTTCTCCCAGCTTCTTGAAGGATCTCTCCTTCCTGGGAGCCGGGAGTCTAGCAGGAGGAGGCTTGGCAGGCCCACGCCATGCCGGAGGCCTGCTTGGCCAGGCCTAGGGGGGGGTGCGGGATTTGGGTAACCCCAGCACCCCTCTGCCGCCTTGCTCCAGATCTCCAGGGCTTCCCCGGGCCACACCCCTGGGCAAGCCGGTGAGTTGGGTCCCTTGGTGGAGTTTGAAGGTACCCTAGGCCTTCCCCCACTATCCATGCGGCTCCTTAGGGAGGGTCTGGGTGGGGCTCTGAACTTCTATTCTCCCAGCTTCTTGAAGGATCTCTCCTTCCTGGGAGCCGGGAGTCTAGCAGGAGGAGGCTTGGCAGGCCCACGCCATGCCGGAGGCCTGCTTGGCCAGGCCTACGGGGGGGTGCGGGATTTGGGTAACCCCAGCACCCCTCTGCCGCCTTGCTCCAGATCTCCAGGGCTTCCCCGGGCCACACCCCTGGGCAAGCCGGTGAGTTGGGTCCCTTGGTGGAGTTTGAAGGTACCCTAGGCCTTCCCCCACTATCCATGCGGCTCCTTAGGGAGGGTCTGGGTGGGGCTCTGAACTTCTGTTCTCCCAGCTTCTTGAAGGATCTCTCCTTCCTGGGAGCCGGGAGTCTAGCAGGAGGAGGCTTGGCAGGCCCACGCCATGCCGGAGGCCTGCTTGGCCAGGCCTAGGGGGGGGGGCGGGATTTGGGTAACCCCAGCACCCCTCTGCCGCCTTGCTCCAGATCTCCAGGGCTTCCCCGGGCCACACCCCTGGGCAAGCCGGTGAGTTGGGTCCCTTGGTGGAGTTTGAAGGTACCCTAGGCCTTCCCCCACTATCCATGCGGCTCCTTAGGGAGGGTCTGGGTGGGGCTCTGAACTTCTGTTCTCCCAGCTTCTTGAAGGATCTCTCCTTCCTGGGAGCCGGGAGTCTAGCAGGAGGAGGCTTGGCAGGCCCACGCCATGCCGGAGGCCTGCTTGGCCAGGCCTAGGGGGGGGTGCGGGATTTGGGTAACCCCAGCACCCCTCTGCCGCCTTGCTCCAGATCTCCAGGGCTTCCCCGGGCCACACCCCTGGGCAAGCCGGTGAGTTGGGTCCCTTGGTGGAGTTTGAAGGTACCCTAGGCCTTCCCCCACTATCCATGCGGCTCCTTAGGGAGGGTCTGGGTGGGGCTCTGAACTTCTGTTCTCCCAGCTTCTTGAAGGATCTCTCCTTCCTGGGAGCCGGGAGTCTAGCAGGAGGAGGCTTGGCAGGCACACGCCATGCCGGAGGCCTGCTTGGCCAGGCCTAGGGGGGGGTGCGGGATTTGGGTAACCCCAGCACCCCTCTGCCGCCTTGCTCCAGATCTCCAGGGCTTCCCCGGGCCACACCCCTGGGCAAGCCGGTGAGTTGGGTCCCTTGGTGGAGTTTGAAGGTACCCTAGGCCTTCCCCCACTATCCATGCGGCTCCTTAGGGAGGGTCTGGGTGGGGCTCTGAACTTCTGTTCTCCCAGCTTCTTGAAGGATCTCTCCTTCCTGGGAGCTGGGAGTCTAGCAGGAGGAGGCTTGGCTGGCACTGGTAATCTCTGTCCAGTCTACATTTTCAAGAAACATTAATAGTACTCTCACAAGAAACATTAATAGTACTCACTATCATTGAATTATGTTTTTATGTATGCAGAATGTCCATTTTGTACTCTGCCCTTTTGCATACCCCTTCATAAGTTCATATTTCTCTTTAACTTCTTTAACTCCTATCATCATTACTCCTTTTTTACCCTTTCTAACTTAAGTACTGTTGAGTCCTAATTCACAGACCAAAGTGGTGCCCTAGAGTTATCACCCACCCAACTATTTTAAAAGGCATAAAAAGGACACATATCTTTTCAACATTTTATGGGTGTTTTCTTTGACGGCTATAACTTTTGCTAAATACTTTCTTATACAGTGATGATCCCCCCCCCCCCATGTTTTTTATCTTCTCTTTATGAACTGCTCAATATGGAATTTGGTGTGAAAGAATCCCTCAGTTTAATACTTATGTTTGAACCAAGTCATGGGTCTTGTTGGAAATGTTCTTATGCCCCCATATATCTGATAGCACCACGTGGCTTTATATCTTGTTTGCGTAGGCACACTAACATAGGAAAATACTATACATACCAATAAGTTCTTATCTAATAGAAATGGGAACTCACAAATCTTGTAGTGCAATGAGACCTTACACCCTGAACATTGACATAAAGACCTGGCACAGGCCTCAGAAGAATGGGCATTCTCCATTTACCCCTTGATCTACAGAAGACATTTACAAAACATCCAAGGTTGTATATAACATCACCTGGAGGCATTCCTGTACCAGGGACGACCCTACAGCTGCTCTGACATCGATCTACTCAAAAGAGACATCCCTTAACACTGAGAAGACAACAAGAACAATGACCTGTTTACTGGACAGGGCTTGCTCTATTGCCCCTTTATGGTGAGGTTTGTCTATAACATCACCTGGAAGCAATCCTCTACCACGGAAGACCCTACCACTGCTCAGACATCGTCCTGCTCAAAAGAGACTTCCCTTAACACTGAGAAGACTTAACAACAACAACCTGCTTACAGGACAGGGCTTCCTGCATTCCCCTTTCATGGTGAGGTGAAACGAAAAGGCACTCCACATCATGACTTCAATGTAGGACATGCAGATTCCAGAATCTTTAATACAGAAACATGAGACCAACAACAGAGACTGTGTGATAAGTGTGTTGGCGCTACGGACAATGTCTTGGAGTGAACGATAACTTTCCTGAGGCCTAGAGCTGGTCTTATGCCAGGAAACTTCAGGGGTAGGATCTCTTTGTATTTAGGCCAAGGCTATTTCTTTCCATGCCTCTCATATTTTGGTGGGCCTATGCAAACAACAATTGCCACTCTAACACCGTTTTTACTGTGCTCCTTTGACTCTAATCCTTAAAACACACCCACTTAAAATTTGAGGTTAACTTAAGCTAATATGCATGTACATGGAAATGTAAAAAATACTATGCCTCTAATGTTTAAGGAGTTACGTAAGTTTGATGGCTTTAGATTGCCTTGTGTGCTGTTAAGAAATATTATAATGTGCTACAATCTGGGGACTTGAGGGAAAAAGTAATTGCACATGGATTCTGTTTTATTTATCTTAACTTTCTTTGGTGAAAATTCAAAGTTAAGATATCAGCAAGGGGACTTCTTCTGATAATTATGTTATGGGTGATTGTCCTTCCACTGTAACTTTACCTTATCCTCTTTCTTTGCATCTTTTGTTCTCATAATTCATAATAAAAAATTATAAAAAAAAAAAAAAAAAAAAAAAAAAAAAAAAGAAAACAGGTATTATGGGCCCAATATCCTGAGTGGCAAACAGTCAGTATAATTTTGGTTAGGAGCAGCCTCAGTATCAAGGGAATTTTAGTCGTTAATGGAGTCATTGATTCAGACTCTATGGGAGAAATAATTGTGATTATTAGTGTACCAGTTATTTGGACTTTTAAGAAAGGTGAAGGAATTGCTCAGATCGTGATAGGGAAATCAGATAAGAAAAAATCAGAAATTCTGGAAGCACTGATCCAGCTGTCATCCACAACCCACTCGTGGCTTTGGTTGCTAAAACGAGGGATGAAAATCCAATGTTGAAATTTCAATTGCAAGGGCAAACTTTTGAAGTGCTTCTGGATTCTGGAGTATAAATTACCATAATCTCTGAAAAAGAATGGCCAGAAATTGGCCTCTCCAGGAAATCTTGTATTATCTGAAAGGAAAAGAAGATTTAAGCTCCTGATTGCTGAGTACAAATACTATGGTGTGCAAAGGCCCAGAAAATCAAATAGCTATAATTTAAACACACGTGGGCTCTTTTTCACCATCTTCCTGGGGTCAAATGTACAAAAACAGTGGAATGCAGAATTTGATATCCAACTAGCTCCAGAAGAACCTGAACCATCCTCTGTTTTAAAAAAATCAAAATTTTTACTAGGAGCCACTGCCATTAAAAATCCAGCACAGATAAAAATCAATTGGAAGGTTGATGACCCAATATGGACAGGTCATTGGCCCCTTAATGCTGATAAATTAAAGGTGCTGAAAGAATTAGTGAATAAACAGTTGAAATTGGAACACACTGAAATGTCCTTTTCACAGTGGAATATGTCCATATTTATTATACAGAAAAAAATTGGAGAACTGCAGATATTTGATGGATCTTAGAGCTGTGAATTTATCCATGATCCCCATGGGGAACCTGCAGACTGATTTACCTTCATCTGTACCTATTCCAAAGGACTGG
Source organism: Suncus etruscus (assembly GCF_024139225.1). Taxonomy (NCBI): domain Eukaryota; kingdom Metazoa; phylum Chordata; class Mammalia; order Eulipotyphla; family Soricidae; genus Suncus; species Suncus etruscus. Next base: position 52,901,237 of record NC_064850.1, read on the forward strand.
AAATTAATAATAATTGATCTAAAAGACTGCTTTTCTCATATTCCTATACACCCAGTTGATAGAAAACATTTTTCATTTTCAGTTCTGTCTCCCAATAGTAGTTAACCCTGTAGGTTTTTTTTAGTGGAAAGTTTTACCACAGGGCATGTCAAACTCCCCAACAATGTGTCAGTTTTTTGTAGAAAAGTTTTTGTGCCTTGCTAGTGAAAAGTTCCCTCAGTCTCTCATTTATCACTACATGGACAATATTTTATTAACGATGAACAATGAGACAGATTTACAGGTTACTTATACTCTTGTGTTACTATTTACAAGCATCAGGACTAAAAATAACTTCAGAAAAAATATAGACTGCCACATTATCAATACTTGGGTTTCATTTTAGACCAAACTTCTAGATGCCTGCAAAATATTTCTGTTAATCAAATAAACCTCAGAACACTTAATGATTTCCAAAAACTTTTAGGCAACATAAACTGGTTCTGTCACACCCTGGGTATACCAAATGCAGAGCTGGCTAATCTTTTTCAAACACTGGAGGGAAAACTTGACTTAAATAGACTAAGGCAGTTAACACCAGATTCCTAGAAAGAATTGGAATTTTTTTCTGAAAATCTTTTTTTTTTATTTTTTATTTGTAATTATGAGAACAAAGATGCAAAGAAAGAGGACAAGGTAAAGTTACAGTGGAAGGACAATCACCCATAAACAGAATTCTCAGAAATCCCCATGCTGATATCTGAACTTTGAACTTTCAACCAAAGAACATTAAGAAAAATAAAACAGAACCCATGTACAATTACTTTGTCCCACAAGTTCCCAGATTGTAATACAAAATATTTCTTAGCAGCACACAAAGCAATTTAAAGCCATAAAACTTATGTAACTCCTTAAATATTGAAGGCAAAGTCCTTTTTTACATTTCCATGCACATGCATATTAGTTTAAGTTAACCTCAAAAGTTTAAGTGGGTTGTTTTTCTTAAGGATTAGAGTTAAAGGAGCACAGTAAAAACTATGTTAGAGTGGCAATTATTGTTTGCATAGGCCCACCAAAATATGAGGGACATGGAAAGGAAAAGCCTTGGCCTAAATACAAGGAGACCCTACCCTTGAAGTTTCCTGGCATAAGACCAAATCTAGGCTCAAGGCAAACTAGTTTGTCCGATCCAAGTCATTGTCTGTAGTGCCATTACACTTTTATTTTTCACACAGTCTCTGTAGTTGGTATCATGTTTCTGTATTAATGATCCTGGAATCTGGATATCCTACATTGCATTCAGGATGGTGCGGAGCATTCTCTCATTTCACCTCACAATTAAAGGGCAATGAAAAGAGACCTGTCCTGTAAGCAGGTCATTGTTGTTTTCAAGTCTTCTTAGTGTTAAGGAAAGTCTCTCTTGAGCAGGTTGATGCCAGAGCAGTGGTAGGGTCTTCGCTGGTAGAGAATTGCTTCCAGGTGTTGGTATATAAAACCTTGAATGTTTCATAGATAGCTATCCTCGTTCAGTGGTGAATGGAGGATGCTCATTTTTCTGAGGCCTGTACCTGGTCATTAGATTGATGTTCAGGGTGTAAGGTCCCATTGCACTACAAGATTTATGTATTCCTATTAGATAAGAACTTATTTGTATGTATAGTATTTTCCCATTTTAATGTGCCTATGCAAACAAGAAACAATGCCACATGCCATTATCGGCACATATGGGGGCCGTAAGAACAAGTCCAACAATCCCCAAAACATGGGTCAATCATAAGCATTAAACTGAGGGACGCTTTCACCAAAATTCCTTATTGAACAGCTCACAAAGAGAAGAAAAGATAAAAGGCTGGCAGAATCTTCACTGTAAAAGGATACTTAGTAAGAGTTATAGCTGTCAAAGAAAATACACATAAAATATTCAAAAGACATATGTGTCCATTTTATGTCTTTTGAAAGAGATGGGGGTTGTTAAATCCAATGCACAACTTTGGTCTGTGATTAGGACTGTGCAGTACTGAAGTTAAAAAGAGTAAATGTGGGGTGCTGGTGGTTGGGGGTGAGAGAGTTAAGGAGTAATAATGAACTTTGTAGGAATGTGTGAAAGGGCAGAATGTGTTGGGGCAGGAGGTTGGTCTTGGTGCTTAACAAGTTAAGAACTGAGGGTAAAGAGGGTTAATTAAGGGGAAGATAACGAATCCGGATTGAGAGATGAGGGAGTAGAAGGGGCTCTGGTGTGGGGGAGGGGCAATATATCAGAGTGGCTAAATACCTTGTATAGCTGAATTGTTTATGGATTAGGCTTGGCAGTCAGAGAGGACCATTGTATAGGAAGTCACATCTACATATACATTGATTTTAAAGACCTATTTGAATACTATCCTCCAAATCTAGAGCATTCCACTTTTTCCTAGAAACAATCAAGATATAAGAACATTTTTGGGTGAAGTTAAAAGGTATATATGTCATGTGGGTGCATCTGCACCTGTGCACTTTTGAAAATGAATAGTAGTAAAAAAAAAAAAAAAAGAGAAGCCCTGAATGGGGTCCAGCATGCAAATGACAGGAGTTTGTTTCCCCAACCCTCCTCCCAGGGCCCGATTTACCAGGTCCGGCCCTGAAGACCAGTCTGGCATGAGTGGATCTCAGTCCCTTGTCTAAGTGGTCAGTCCAGGGGTCCTATGGCTAGCTGTCCTGCCAGAGCCCCCCAACATACCAGTCGAAGACACCCAGACTTTAGCATGTTGAGTCTTCTGAGCCCAGCCCCTGCCTCTGTCGTTTGTGTATGCATAGGGAGGAATTTCTCTCCCCCGCTCTCCCCCCAGGGACTGATTTACCAGACCCAGCCCTGAAGAAAAATTGGAATTTTTTTAAACAGACCTCAAAAAGGTCTTTCTGTTGATCTTATTGGCAATAACATCTCCCAAGTTTGGACCTTTGGAGGGGCTTTATTTATATAACAAACAACCCTGCTTGGTATACCTTATTTAGAACTGATTTCAGAGCTTATCATCAAAGCAAGACACAGAGCTATTTCTTTCCTGGGTTTTGATCCAGACATAATAGTTTTATCAATACCTAAAAAGGAAATTGAGTCAGTCTGCCTCATAATGAATCTCTTCAAAGGGCATTTTCAGATTTCACAGAAGAAATATCCTCCCAATAACCAGCAGGAAAGGCTTGAGACATTTTAAATAAAACCCAGTTTATTATTTCTTTAATTGTTGGGCTTCTCAAATTCTCAATGCCCAGTTTTTTTTTAAATCAACAGATCTTAAAATGGAAAAGGAAGGATAACAGAAGATAAAATTAATATGGCTATACATACTAAATACAAGTAAGCACAGCAAGTAGAATTAGCAACACTGAACTACTTATTAGCACATGAAACAAGATCATGTGACATTTTAAGTGACTCTGCTTACGTGGTAGATATGTGCCCTGCCATAGCCACGGCCTCCATTAAGGCCAATAACCCGATAATACAGAATTTACTTAAACAATTACAACAGTTTCTCCAGAAATGGACTGAGCAAATCTTCATCACACATATTAAAGCCCACTCTGGATTACCAGTATCGATAGCTCAAAGAAACAAAACTGCTTGCTTATTAAAAATGCCTATATTTAAAACCCCCTTAGAAGAACATTCAGATAGAGGTAACCAGCAGAAAGACAGGTACTCTGTAACATCAGGCCAGAGAATCTGCCTCTGCTGAGTGATTACCAACTGGGAGAGACTGTGTGTTGCCTGTGCTTGTTTTTCTACTGTCCTGTGTCCTGAAACTCTCCTGCACTGGCCGAGAAGGGCCCAGAAAAATCGATCTCCTAGAGGTTCCAAAAGAGCATGACTGCTCCACATCACTTCGTGGCCATGAACTCTTTCGAACGAATGAACCCAACCATAGCACGCAGGGGAAAAAAAAATCACATTACAAGTGTGACAATGGAGAAACCTTGCAAGCAGGCACCATGCACAGGGAATGAAGATGATAGCTCCAATGACACAAAAATGCAAACCATCTGATTAAACTCTCAGATAAGGAGTTTAGAATAGAAATATGGAGGATGTTCACGGAAATCAAAGAAATTATAGCTCTAGCTGAACAGAACACAAAAACAGAAATCAGAAAACTCCAAACCAAAATAACAGATCTAAAACACACGGTAGCTGATCCGGAAAACTCAGTGGACAGTCTCTCCAGCAGGGTAACAACAGCCAGGGACTGAGTCAGTGAACTGGAAGATCAAATGCAGAAAAATTCCATCCACAAAAGAGACAGGAAAAGAACCTTAAAGCAAATGATCATACAATGGAAAAAGTACTCAAAGAATGTGAACAGATGAAAATAGAAGTCTTTGATAAACTCAGCAGAAACAACATAAGAATCATTGGAGTCCCAGGGGCCCAGTAAGGATCCACAGGAAGAATCAATAGACAAAGACAAGATCGCAGAGATACTGCCAGAGCTAAAGAGTGTATTCAATGAAATCCTGAATGCCTGAAGAGTACCAGATACAAGAGACCCAAAGAAAAACACCCCAAGAAACATCCTAGTCACAATGACGGATCCTACAAATAGAGATAGAATACAGAAAGCAGCAAGATCAAAAAGGGAAATTATATTTAAAGGAGCATCTAGAAGATTTACAGCAGACATGTCACAAAAAACTCTCAAGGCCAGGAGACAGTGGTGGATGTTGTAACAAGACTGAATGAAATGGAGGCTTCACCTAGAATACTGCACCCAGTTCGACTCACATTTAGATTTGAAGGAAGGATACATAACTTCACGGATAAGCAACAACTCAAAAACTTCATAGATAAAAAACCAGCCTTAAAGGAAAAACTGAAAGGTCTACTTTAAGACAAGAGAGACCAATAAACACACCAAACTTATACAGAAAGATAACATTAAATCCTATGACAATGTCAATGTCAATGGACTAAATGCACCAATTAAGAGATGCAGAGTGGCAAAATGGATCAAAAAGATGAACCCAACTTTCTGCTGCCTTCAAGAAACACACCTGAATAGTCAGAACAAACATAAACCCAAAATCTAAGGCTGGTGAAAAATCATCCAAGTAACAACACCCTTAAAAAAGCTGGTGTGGCCATATTGATATCTGATGGCACCAACTTTAGACTCAGAAAAGTTGTAAGTGACAAAGATGGACACTTTGTACTAATCAAAGGATAAGTGCAACAGGAAGAAATCAGATTATTAAACATAAATGCACCCAATGAGAGACCAGCAATTTATCTAATACAATTACTGACCAATTTGAAAGAAGACATCAATAATAATAAATAATTGTGAGAAACCTCAACATGGCCCTGTTAACACTTGATAAATCAACCAGATTGAAACCCAACGAAAATATACTAGCCCTGAAAAGAGAAATGGAAGAAAGAGAACTAGTAGATATATATAGGACACTCCATCCCCAGAGACCTGGATATACATTCTTCTTCAATATACATGGGTCATTCTCCAGTGTAGACCACATGCTGGTGAATAAAACATACCTCCATGAAATCAAGAGAAAAGAAATTTTGCAGGCTACATTTGCTGACCACAAGGCTCTGAACTACAAAGGGACACAGAAGAAATACTTTAACAACTGGAAATTAAACAGCCTGCTACTGAATAACCAGTGGGTCCGAGATGAAATAAAAGAGGAAATCAAAAGTTTCCTGGAAATAATGACAATGAAGATAAATTACCAGAATTTCTGGGACACAGTGAAAGTGTTCCTGAGAGGAAAATTTATAGCTTTGCGAGCACAAATCAGGAAGGAAGAAGGAACATACTTGAAGAGCTTAATGATGCAGCTTATACAATTAGAAAATGATCAACAAAAAGAACCAAAAATAGGGACACAGAAGGAAATAACAAAGCTGAGAGCAGAAATCAATGAAGTGGAAACCAAAAAAAACAACAACAACAAAAAAAAATCCAAATGATCAAAGAAATTAGAAGTTGATGCTTTGGGAAAAAAACAAGATTGATAGACCCTTGGCAAAACTCACGAAGGAAGAAAGAAGAGAGAGATGATCAGTAGTGGGATCAGGCCTGTGAATACCCACTGCACTTCAGCTTGGGCAACATAGCGAGACCCTGTCTCTATAAAAAAAAAAAAAAGAAAAGAAAAATAGAGAAACTTGGTAACCAGTATTAGAAATGAAAAAGGGGAGATAATTACAGATATTTCAGAGATTCAAAGGGTAATCAGAGACTACATTGAGAAAAACTATGCCAGTAAACATGAGAACCTGCAAGAAATAGATAAGTTGTTGGACTCTTATAACCTTCCACGGTTGAGTAAGGAGGATGTAGCATATGTAAACACCTTCATCACGATTGAGAAAATTACAATGGTAATCAAATGTCTGCCCAAAAACAAAAGCCCAGGCCCAGATGGATTCACTAATGAATTCTTTCAAACCTTTCAAGAGGAACTACTACCAATCCTAGCCAGACTCTTTCATGAAATTGAAGAACAGGAACAATTCCAAACTGCTTTTATGAAGCCACCATCACCTTGATACCTAAACCAGACAGAGATGCTGCCAAAAAAAAAATAACAGACCAATATCCCTGATGAACACACATGCAAAGATCCTCAACAAAATCCTGGCAAAAAGTATCCAATGCCTCATTAAGTACACTATGCTCAAGTAGGTTTTATCATAAGGAATGCAAGTATGGTGTAACATTCGTAAATCTATTAACATAATCCACAACATCAACAAAAAGAAAAATAAAATCACATGATTATATCAATAGACACAAAGAAAGCATTTGATAAGGTCCAACACCCATTCTGATAAAAACTCTCAGCAAGATAGGAATAAAAGGAACCTTTCTCAATATAGGCCATGCCATCTACCACAAGCTAATGGCAAATATCCTAAATGCATAAAAATTAAAAGCCTTCCCTCTAAATTCTGGTACAAGACAAGGTTGTCCGCTCTCACCACGCCTCTTCAACATAGTACTAGAATTACTTGCTATAGCAATTAGGCAAGAAAAAGATACCAAGGGCATGCAGATAGCAAAGGAAGAAGTCAAGCTCTCACTGTTTGAAGATGACATGGTACTCTACTTATAAAATTCTAAAGACTCTACCAAAAAGCTCCTAGAAACAATAGATTCATATAGCAATGTGGCAGGCTACAAAATTAACACAGAAATCAATGGCCTTTTTGTACACCAATAATGATAGTGAAGAAATGCACATTAAGAAAACAACCCCATTAACATTAGTGCCACACAAACTCAAATATCTTGGAGTCTACTTGACCAAAGACATGAAGGACCTATTCAAAGAAAACTATAAAACCCTGCTCCAAGTAATAAGAGAGGACACAAGGAAATGGAAAAACATATAACCTGTTCATGGATTGGTAGAATTAACATCATTAAAATGGTAATACTCCCCAAAGCATTGTACAGATTTAATGCGATCCCTTCTAAACATAACCATGACATTCTTCAAAGAAGTGGATCAAGCACTTTTGAAATTCATTTGAAAAAGTAAACACCCTCAAATAGCTAAAACAATCCTCAGGAAAAAGAATATGGGAGAGATTATTTTCCCCAACTTTAACCTGTATTACAAAGCAATAGTTATCAAAACAGCATGGTACTGGAATAAAGAGAGACCCTCAGATCAGTAGAATAGGCTTGAGTACTCAGAAAATGTTCCCCAGACACACATTCACCTAATTTTCGAAAAAGGAGCAAGAAATCCTAAATGGAGCAAGGAAAGCCTCTTCAGCAAGTGGTGTTGGCACAACTGGCTAGTCACTTGCAAAAAATTGAACTTAGACCCTATCTAACATCATGTACAAAGGCAAAATCCAAATGGATTAAAGACCTTGATATCAGACCTGAAACCATAAGGTATATAGAACAACACATAGGTAAAACACTCCATGACATTGAGACTAGAGGCATCTTCAAGGAGGAAACTGCACTCTCCAAGCAAGTGAAAGCAGAGATTAACAGATTGGAATATATTAAGCTGAGAAGCTTTTGCACCTCAAAGGAAATAGTGCCCAGGATAACTGAGTGGGAGAAACTATTCACCCAATAGCCATCAGATAAGGAGCTAATATCCAAAATATACAATGCACTGACAGAACTTTACAAGAAAAAACATCTAATCACATCAAAAAATGGGGAGAAGAAATGGACAGGCAATTTGACAAAAAAGAAGTGTTGGAAGCTATAAGACTTAGAGAGCAAAATGGAGTCTCTGATGTGTGCAATAAAAATGGATTGGTTCTCATTAAAATTAATTTTTGAATTCTAGCAAAGACTGGGGACGCATTAGAGTAGGGTTTAATAAAGGGAACGGTTTCCAAAACTGGAATGGAAGTAGCAATATAAGAGTTGTCTGTATACAAGTTGAAGGGTTCAAAAATTGTTTCAAAAACTTTTTCTACAGCTGCTAGTTCTACCAGCTGTGCAGACCTGTGCTCTGTGTAAATTTTGTTAGTTTTCCTTGTACACTAAGGGCTGCAGTTCCATTAGAGCTGCCATTGGTAAAGATAAGAACTGCATTAGGAATGGGTTGTAACTTAGCTTAGGGAATACCACAGTATGCTTTTGTAAAAATTGTAGCAATTTGTTTGGGGGGGAAATGGTTATCTATATCTCCCGAAAAGCCTGCACAAAAAATGGCCCATTCATCTTGGTTCAGAAGTAGCCATTGCACCTCTTTTTTAGTATAAGGGATAATAATTTTAGCTGGATGGCATCCAAACCATTTTAAAGCTTGCTCGCACCCTTACTGTAGCAGAGAAATCACTAAATGTGGATATGTGGCAAGGGTTTTGTCCGGGTTGCTGGGTAAATGTACCCAAAAAAGCGGACCTTCCTGCCACAGAAGGCCAGTGGGTGAAAATTTTGTGGATAGAATGAGCAAATTTAAAGGTTTTTTTGGATCAAAGTATGCAATAAATTGTTCTTGTATTGCTGTTTGGACCATGTCTATGGCCTTGCAGGCTTCCTGAGTTAATTTTCTAGGGCTGTTAGGGTCTGATTCCCCTTTTACTATATCAAATAAAGGTTTGAGGTCTCTAATTTTAAATATGAGCGCAGCCAGTTAATGTTCCCCAAAAGCTTTTGAAAATCATTAAGGGTTTTTAAAATACTAGCTCTAATTTGGACTTTTGTGTTTTAACTTGGTTGGGGAGGAGTTTAAAGCCTAAGAACAGTTGCGGAGGTTGGAGTTGTACTTTATCTGTAGAAATATTAAAACCTCTGTCCGCAAGCTGTGCTACTAATTGTTCTCCAAGGCTGATTAATTTTTGTCATCTTGTCCAGCTAGAAGAATATCATCCATATAATGGATTATATAAATGGAGGGATTGTTACTTCTAAAAGGGTCAATGGTTTGCGATACAAATTTCTGACACAAGGTTGGGCTGTTAGCCATGCTCTGAGGCAACACTTTCCATTGATATCTAGGGTTGGGCCCCTTGCAGTTAATTGTTGGAAGGCTAAAGGCAAAACATTTGCAATCCTCTGGGTGAAGGGGTATAGAAAAGAAGCAGTCTTTTAGATCAATTATAATTTTGAAGCTGATTTTGGGGATGGCTACTGGGGAGGGAAGCCCCAGTTGGAGGGCTCCCATAGGGACCATGGTTTTGTTTATTTCTCTAAGGTCATGTAACAATCTCCATTTTCCTGACTTCTTTTTAATAACAAAAATAGGTGTGTTCCAGGGAGAATTGGAGGGCTCTATGTGTCCAGCTGCCAACTGCTCCTACACTAACTGTTGGGCAGCAGTGAGTTTTTCCAAGGAAAGTGGCCACTGGCCAACCTATATGGGAGTATCAGAGACCCAGGTTATTTTGTCCGCTTGGGTAGCAGGAGGGTCAGAGGCCGCCATTAAAAAGGTATATGATCAGGGATATATCCCAGCCCGTGTCGGTTCAATTCAGGGTTAGATTCTATTAGATCAATCCTTCCTTGCAAAGATTTTCCCAATCCTTTGTGTAAGTCATATCCTTGTGCTAGCATTTGTTGTAGTACTTGAGGGTTTTTGCATTTTTTAGATAAAGACCCATCTGTTCCATGAGATCTCTTCCCCATAAGTTAATGGAGAGGTCAGGTATAATGTATGGGGTTATGGTTCCTGTATCTCCTTCCATATCTACCCAGGTTAATGGTTAGAGCTTAAAAGGACCTGTTTTACAGTACCTGCTACTCCAGTAACACTGTCTAAGGTTGGATGGTCTGGCCAGGATTTGGGTCAAAAATGGGGACTCATACATGTAGTATCAGCCCCAGAGTCCAATAATCCAGTAAAAGATTGACCATTGATAGTAATAGTTGAGGTCTAATTTTACTAATGGCTTTTATCCAAAAAACTTCAGAGGACCCAGGGGAGGAGGCACCTCTAGTAGCTGACAGTGCTGGAAGAGTGGTGTTAAGAGGGAGCAGGAGGGCTTGGGCTAGGCGTTGCCCTGGAAGTATTTGAATTGGGCCATAAGGAGCTGTGGCAAGGAGCATAATTTCTCCAGTATAATCATTATCCACAAAGGAAGGTTGCACAATAAGACCCTTTATAGTGGATGAAGCCCGCCCAATAATAAAGAAAAACATATTGGGTGGTGGTGGGCCGAAGACTCCAGTTCCTATGACCACCACTCCATCTTCTGGTTTTAGTATTCTTGGGGAGGAGGCACAGAGGTCCAGTCCTGCGCTCCCTGGGGTAGTCCTGAGAAGGGAGGTTGCTGTGGGGTGCAATTTAGTAGATTTGGCTGGCTTTGGGCAGGAGCCACAAAGGGTTGTGCTGTCTTAAAGGTCCCTGTTACAGTCTGCTTGTGATGTATAGGGCCCCGGGGCTGGGACCTCCCCCTGTTTCCCTGAAGGGGCGGAAGGGGGTTTCCTGCAATATCTGTTTTAGATCGGCAGGAGGCGGCCCAATGTCTGCCACGGCGGCATCGGGGACAGAGAGATGGTTTGGGCTCAGTAGTAGATGTGGTGAGCACTGGCGAGTGTTGGGCCAGGGGACAGTGTTTAACCCAATATCTTATCTGTCCACATTTATAGCAGGTTTTTTCTTTGGATTGTCCCTGAAAGGCTACGAGGGCTTTGGTAATCTTATAAGCGAAGGGATCTGCTTCATTGCATATGAGGATCATATCATGTAGGGTTTTATTTTTAACCTGTCCTCATAGCAGTGCCCTGCAGGTTTCGTTTGCATTTTCATAGGCCAATTGCTTAACTAGAGGGTTATTATTGTCAGAGATGCCCAGGATATGTTCTACTGCTTCCAAAAAGTCTACATACAAATTCATTATATGGTTCTTGCGGTCCTTGGCGGACCTGAGTTATGGGTGTAATAACCTTTCCTTTTTTTTTTTTTTTTTTTTTGCAATGCTTTCCAAGCCTGTGTGGCTGCCGCATATGCCTGAGCTAATGTTCCAGGAGGAATAGCCTGTTGGGCAGTGGGGGTTTCAAAAATTCACCAAATAATATCCACAAGAGTGAAAGAGAAAGAAAAAAGTGGAAGAAAAGGGACAAGGAAAATAACATAAAAAACAAACAAAACAAAACAAAACAAGAAAAAGGAATGCTGGAGTGGCAGGGTTTGGAGTTCCCCCACTTTTTTTTTTTTCATAGGCACAGTAAGTATTGGGGAAGGAAGGAAATTTTTGTGGCCTAAGAGATTCAGGGTTTCTCCACTCTTGAAGCATATTGTCATGTGATCAACCACTAGCTCTATACATACTCATTGCCATATCCCAGGGTTTTCTTTTGTGGTGTCAGGAAACTTTCTTCTCTGTTGTGGATGAGAAAATTAGGCCACTGTAGCTAGCAATCTTGGTATTTGTGCAGGTCCTAGGACAAGGCCAAGGATAGAGTCTTTACGGTTCTAGAGGTTCTGTTCCATCATTGTTGGTATGTTCAGTTTTCTGTATCATGTGCTCCATGTTTTTGCTCATTCCCTAAGCCAAAGTCTAGGAAATTATGGTTCCAAAGATTCTGCTCAGTCACTGTTGTCAAAACTGGGCCTCTGTACTAAGAAATCTTGATTTTTGTAAGAATCCTGGGCTACAACGTAGGGTAGGGTTTTCCTTAATGGTCTCAAGGTAAGTTCTGCCCAGTCACAGTTGTCAAAGTCAGTTATCTGTAGTTAGTGCTCTTATTTTTCATAGTTCAAAGGATGATACATCTTCTGATTTCCACTTAGTGTTAGGTGATGTGATAGGACCTCCTGGTCTTAGGTCAAGTTGTCATTTCCTCGCTGTCCTCATTGTCATTAACACAGGCACAAGTAAATCTCTCAAAGGAGCTTAGTTCCTGGTGTTGTTGCAGGGAGTTGTTTTAGTTCTAAGTCTGGGATCTGGGGTTTGAGAATGAACTAACACTGTCCAATCTCGTGGAGACTGAGTTGTATCCACATGACATATGTCCAGGATGGGACATATGTATAAAAAAGTGTGAGTTCTTATCCTTAGAAGATAAGATCTTGTTTCTGTGTCTATGATTTCCCCTTATTTATTGTGCCTATACAAAAATGTATGGTGTCCTTTTGTATTGCTGGTGTTATTCTGGGTAAGGATGACAGACTACACACACAGTATCTGTGGTATGGTCTGAGCTTTTATCCCAGGCAAGACATTTTCTTGGTTATTGTACCAAGCAGCACCAAAACTGGTGAGGATAGAGAAAATATGTATATATAAAAAATAGGAAAAATAGATAAAACTGAGATAAAAAAGTAAATTTAAAAAAAGGAAAAAAAACAAAAGGTATTTGAAGAAAGCAAGTGATGGGGGAGGCTATCTGTATATTTAGGAATACATATCTTAAGATGCATTATTATAAAGGTATTAAGCTTACATAGGCAATATAGGCCTCCCAATTAGGTCTTCTGAGGTATTCTTGTGGGGAGTTAAAGCAAAGGCACTTTTTTGTATCACAGACCTTGGTCTAGTTTGAGATATGATTTGCAGCATTTCAGAGTCCTGTAGTGTCCTTGAGCTGGGGGTTTTGTTGAAGCAGATTCCAGTATCATGCAACAGTTCATGACTTGATGGGGGTGAGAAGGGCCACAAAGCTTGAGTCAGCAGGCATGTTCGAGAGGGTGTCTTTCATTGAGGAGCTGGATGGTGGTCTGTTGGGGCAGGAAGTCGGTCTTGGTGCCCAACGAGTTAAGAACTGAGGGTAAAGAGGATTAAATAAGGGAAAGATAACAAATCCGGGTTGGGAGATGAGGGAGTAGAAAAGGTGGGGGAGGGGCAATATAGAAGAGAGGCTATATACATTGTATAGATGAATTGTTTATGGATAAGGCTTGGCAGTCAGAGAGGACCACTGTATAGAAAGTAACGTTCACATATACACTGACCAGAGATCTATTTGAGTGCTATCCTCCATATATAGGGTATTCCATTTGCTTTCTTATAAATAGTCAAGAATTGGAATAATTTTGGATGATGTTAAAAAGGGTATTTGTCTTTTGAAAATGGTTATCAGTAAGAAAAGACACCACTGTAGGGGGTCTGGTATGGATAAGGGAATTTTCCTTTGGCTAGCTGTCCTGGCACGTGGGGTCTCTGAGCCCAGCTCTCACCTCGGCAGTTTGTGGATGCATGGGGTGGGGTTTTCCTCCCTACCCATCCCCCCAGGGCCCAGGTTACCAGATCTGGCTGTGAAGACCATTCTGGCGTGGGGGGGTTCTGATCTCCCGGACTAGTGGTCAGTCTGGGGGGTCTTTGGCTAGCTGTCCAGCCCAGTGCCCACAACATACCAGTACAAGAGGAACCAAACTCCTGGCATGTTGGGTCTCTGAGCCCAGCTCTCGCCTCTGCCAGAATTCATTTCTTAAGAGTCATCTTTTGTCTACTTGGCCTGACTAACCCTCTCACGGTCATCCCTTTTTGACTCTGATAACCCTCTCAGGAACCCATCCCTTCTCTACTCATCCTGACTAACTCTCTGTGTTGGGACAGTGCAGTGTGAAGAGGAACTGAAAGAGACAGGTGGCAGGAATAGAGACCTTTGTGGCTGTGTCTAGTGGAAAACTCTCTCAGCTGAGGTTTGCTCAGTGGAACTATGCTCAGCTGGGACTATTCCCACAGACAGACATTTAGGGAAACTGACTTTTTAGAGAGAGTGACAAAGGCTGGAATCTCTTCCCAGGAGAGACAATGGGGACTCCTTTGTGGGTATGTTTTTGTGCCAGATACATAAGTGTGCAGGAGGCATGCTAGTTATACACGTCAGCTAGACTCTGGGCATGACCAGAGGAAAATTGTATTTATTTCCCCCCTTTCCATTTCCAGTAGAATATTCTGTTGCTTTTGTCCCATGTCCACATCATTTTTTGTCAACAGAACAAGCCCAGTGCTCTAACAAATCCCAAACACACCCCTAGGTGGCGCTGCCAATCTTTAGAGTCACCAAAGGCATTCGTGCCCCTCACTTATGGGATCATCGTTGCAAATTGTGCCCGTGCTACTTAGACAATCACCAGCTTTAAATCTGCACATTCCCCCAAATTCAACACAATCAGGGCCTAATTTATCAAAGAGTGTTATTGGCAACGCCAGACATTTATCTTTGTGTGAATTATAAAAGTTTTTGTTAATGGTCTAAAATCTGCAAACCTGCAGGAAACATTTGCGATAAATGGATTTTTTCCAGACAGTGTCTCTGTAATAAATAAGTCATCCTGGTGATTAATAAATGCTCTGTCTTTATTTTGTTCCATTGTAATTAAAAACCTGAAGACAATAGGAGAACTCTAGGAACTCCAGCTACCAAATACCACAGTATAAACACAGATTGAGGGGCTGGAGCAATAGCACAGCAAGAGGGCGCCTGTGTGTAAGCACACAGCTGACCCGAGTTAAATCCCTGACACCAAAAATGGTTCCTAGAGATAGGCAGGAGTGAATTCTGAGAACAAAGCTAGGAGTGAGTCTTGAGTATTGTGTGGCCCCACACCAAAGCCAAATCAAACCCAACCCAACCAAACCCAATCCAGTTCAAAATAAAACCAAATAAAATATATATAACATTTACAAATCGAGGCTCAGGCACTACCTGGGTTTTACTATAATTGCCACTGTTGAAATTTCTTTGTTTTGTTTTTTTGTTTTTGTTTTTGTTTTTTTTTTTTTTTTGGGCCACACCCGGTAACGCTCAGGGGTTACTCCTGGCTATGTGCTCAGAAGTTGCTCCTGGCTTGGGGGACCATATGGGACACCGGGGGATCGAACTGCGGTCAGTCCAAGGCTAGCGCAGGCAAGGCAAGGCACCTTACCTTTAGCGCCACCGCCTGGCCCCCACTGTTGAAATTTCTACATGAGTCAATAGCAGTTTCAGAATTGAAACAAACAAGCAAATAGGAGCAAGAGAGGTGAGATACAGTGTTACCCCCATCCCCCATTCTTCCTTTGTAACCTTACCTGCTAGTAAGACCTGCCCATTTCTGGGAGGGGTCTTTGGGAGGTATCAATAGGTTTGCCTCAGGGGCAAGAAGGGAGATTTGTAGGAGAGATTGGGGGAGATTCAGGAAGGAAGAAGGAAGAAGGAGCTGCAGGAGGGGAGATGGCAGAGAGAAGTTAAGACACAGGGCAAGCTGAAGAGAGCAGCTTAAATATGGTAGAAGCCACATCTGTTGGCTAGGGCCTTGAATAAAGCTGATGTTTCCTGACACCTGACTGCCTGTGAGTTTTCTCCCTGCCGCTATCCTGAACCCCCAGACCCACCGGCTGGAGAGAGTTGCAGAAGCGTGGCCCGAGATGGAGGAGTAAAGTCTCACCCTCCATCCATCACTATCCAGCCCCATCCAGGGCTGTTATTCTACAGTATAGCAGGTGAGGTGCTTGCCTTGCATGCAAGGCTTCATCTCCAGCACCACATATGGTTGGTTTTTCAAGTTAATATTACCCTGAGTAATCTCTGGGCACAGAGTTAAGCCATGAGCACTATTAAGTATAGCCCAAAAGCCGATTTAACTCTCCCCACCTAAAATAAAAACCAACCCAGAAATGGAGGAATGTTAGGACTCCTAGTGCTGGGAATGTATCTGGTTTCTAGTTTGTTTGCATCAGAGGGATTTGTAAAGGAAGCTAGAATATGTCACCCCAAATTGTGCTTCTCTAATATTAAAAAAAAAAAGCTTGAAGCTGAAGGCAATTTGGAAACTGACAACCTGGAAAAAAAAATCTTCCCTTTTCACATAATGGCAGGAAATAAACCCTCTTTTATACAGGTGAGAAATTTTTCCTTTACTCACCACCCTCTCCTCCCTTGAGCATCCTTAGGTGTGCCTACACTGTGAATGTTCTAGAAAACATAAATTTGATGGAAATGGCACTTATGGGTGTGGATTAACCCATGTGCTTGTGCATTAATAGTTCAAGATCTGCCTATTTTTCTCATCTTCCTTTTGTTTTTGGCCCACACTCAGCTGTCCTCAATGCTGATATTTTTCTGGTTTGGGGACCATATAAGATGCTGGAGATGGAACTTGGGTCAGCTGCATGCAAGGCAAGGGCCTTCCCCACTCACTCCTACCCGCTGTATTATTGCTTCAGCTCCACCAGCTCCCTTTGTCTTGGCTTCTTTCTCAAGTTCTTCTCACTTTTGTTGGTCAAGGGAAGGTAGTAAGCAGCCTCTGCCTATGTCATGTCTGATGTAGAACTAGAAAAACCCTCTCTTGAATTCAATTGAAAAGTGAGTCACATGCCCCTACTTAAACGGGGCCAAGGCAGCACCTGTGGTCCTCTAATTAATTTGGCACTGGACAATTGACTCTTATTGTTGTTTGTTTTTGTTTTGGCTCCAAACCCTGCAGCACCCAGGGGTTACTCCTGGCTCTGTGCTCAGGAATCACTCCTGAGGGGTACAGAGGACTACGTGGGATGCTGGAGATCAAACCTGGGCCTACTGTGTGCAAGGCAAGGGCTTCCTCACTGGACTATCATTCCTGCTTCTAGACAAGTGCTGCTTATTCTGGGGTTTTCATCTGGGCCCTGCTATGCCAACCATTATCCCATCAGAGCAGTGACAGTGAATGATGCTTTCATCTCATCATTGTGCCTTGAAGAAAAATAGAGCTGCTGAAGAGGGTGGAAGATGTCGTCGTCTTGCAAGGGTAATCTCAGTGTCTAATAGAAATAACTGGGTCAAGACAGGATTCTAAGGTAGTAACAGCTCAGTAGCTACAGAGCATTTCTCTTTGCATGCATGTGGTTTCTTATTTATACTCTAGTGGAAAATTTGGACAGGGATATTCATCTCCAGAGCTTGCAGGAAAACACACCAGATATGTCTGAGCTGACCCTGTCACATATCTCTGAAAAGAAATTCCAATTTATGCTTCCTGATGATGGTGGTCTTGTCCAGGCATTTGGCTTTCCTAAACTGAAGCCCATCTGTTTCAAAGGTCTCTTTTAGCTCCCAAATTTAATGATTCTGAACCTATTCTTGAAATAATTTATTTTCATATTTTACCATTCAATAATGTCAGAATGAGTGATGCAAGAGGCACACAATTGAATTGTAGCATCATAATTTACATTAGCTAAATTAGAGAAGCACATTATAAATAACTTTATTTCAAAAAGACAAAAAGTTCTATTTTTAATGACTCATGTGTCAATATTTGTAAACCTACTAAATAACTTTTTAAATACCTAGTGATGGATAGTAATTCTTTATCTTCAATTTTTTACTTTTTTGCTCCAGAGAAAGCTGTGATGAGATTAAGCTTATATTTTTTTTTATCCAAAATAACTTCTAAATGTAGTTGATATAACCTTGGCAGCCAGGGAAACACATATTTAAAATTTTTCTATGTTGTACCT
This sequence comes from Suncus etruscus, assembly GCF_024139225.1. Classification (NCBI taxonomy): domain Eukaryota; kingdom Metazoa; phylum Chordata; class Mammalia; order Eulipotyphla; family Soricidae; genus Suncus; species Suncus etruscus. The sequence goes on from NC_064850.1 coordinate 52,919,067, forward strand.
GTTAATATGAGTACAGTTTAATTTCATAAATGACAAAAGAATATCTAAAGAAATGTGACTTGGAAGTGCTTGTTTTTATTCATTAGTCATGCTTACAAAAGAAAACAAAAAATGATCTTTCAGTAATTATCCCTGTTAAGTAATCAGAGCAACAGTATTAATAGTATTTCAAAAGTACTTGGCAGTAGGCACTTTCCTAGATGCTCTGAGTGTTTATTAGCATCCTGTGAAATGCTTCTGCACTGATTTCCAGGCAAGGGAACTGAAATATGGTATGGAGCAGCCAGAGCGCACCCAGCTGATTGATGGCACAGCAGGGCTTTAAATCTGGGTGTTCTTGGACTTAACTCAAGTTCTCACCACACGTGATACTTCGTGTATGTATTCCAGTTGATGGACAGGAAAGGCTGTTTCTCTTGGTTTAGGAAAAATTGGACAGTGGGCGGTATTTACTTTTACCTGTGTTTTTCTGTTCATCTCCATCTTGTTGCCCATTCTCAGCTTTCTCTGGGGCCCCCAGGATTTTTCACTCTATTCTATCACTCTCAAAATGTGGGAAGCCTCAAAGGGGTTAGTTTGAATTGCTTTTAACTTCTAAGACTATGGTTTGCTTCTTGAGGGAGGGGGACCCTGCAGCCTTTTATGATTATGGAGGAACAAAAGGCATTTTTTTTCTGCTATATGGATTCCAAGTTTGAGAAAGTGGCTGATAGAAATATTAGCAAGGGGGTCAGATTGCTTCTACAGCGTGGTTTCAAGTTTGGAAGTCAATTTTTACATGATATGCCATTTCTCATGTGACACTGTAGGAAAGAGTATCTAAAGAGACCAATTGTGAGTATTTGGAAAAGAAAGGCACAATTTAAACATTTTAAAATAAGGTCACTATGTACACTTTATGTTCATTCCAAACCTGCTCTTTTTCTTTTAAGGAAGGCACAAATAATTTGAAGTCATTCACAGGATTATCTTAGAATGAAGCATGGAACAAATGGTTTTTGAAAAGGATTGGAAGAAGATAAGAGTCAAAACCCTGTAGTCCAACAACTTCTCAGTGGGAAGACCTATAAGTTGTTGCTCACAAGAAAATGAGCCTATATGCTTGCTTCTGATATTGCATATATATTTTTTATAATATCCTTAACTACTAGTTAAATGATGGCTTGGCTATCCATCAGATGGAAAGATTTCTTCTCCAAGAAATGTCATAGGGGCCTTACTTGACTTTTTTTCCTTAAAGATGAGAGATGAAATCATGAGACCCATGAAACTTAAAAACATGCCTGCTATGTTGGCAGCTAGGACAGCGGGGTGGTGGCATGGGATGGGCTCTGGGAAGATTGGTGGAGGGAGATTGACACTGGTGGTGGGATTGATGCAGAAAGATTGTATGTCAAAAGCTCAGCTATGAATAACATTGCTCATCATGGTGCTTTAAATTAAGAATATGTAAAAAAGGTAGGAGATGAGATGTTGAAACAGGCTAGCCTTTAAGAAAACCTCAAAGACCCTTAAATTGTCTTATTTTTGAGAGTGTTCTTCACAGCTAATGGAGCTTGGAGGCTATTCTCAGCTTTGTGTGAGAATGGGGTTTCTTCCAGTGAGGTGCTCAGGAGACATATAAAGCCAAGGATTGAACCAGGATTGGTAGTATACAAGGCCACTACCTTAACCTATGTTCTCTCACTCTAGCTCAGTTGTACCAATTAAAAATGCTAGTTTGGGGCCATAAGATGGTATAGATATTTAGGCACTTGTTTTGCATGTTGCTTATACCTGTTTAATCTCCATATCCCTTATAGACTCCCCTCCAAGCACTTGCAGGTGTGATTCCTGAGCACAGAGCTAGAAATAAGCCGTGAATATTGCCAGGTGAGGCCCCAGACTAAACCCAACCCAATCCAACTCAACATAACCAAACTAAACCCATTCAAACTAAGCCAGAATTAGTTTGGGTCAAAGAAATAGCTTGATAGGTCGAACACATACTTTTCAAGTTTGATTCCTGGTTACATATTGTGTTTCCAGTACTATTAGGAGTGGACCCCCCCCCATATCAAGGACATAGCCAGGTGTGACCTCAAAATAAACAGAACAGCTCAAATTCAGTAAATAGACATCTGATTTAAGATGCTTTCAAAGCATTAGCTTTGTAGTCATTGTTTTATGCAGGAATCCTGCCATAAGTGCATTACTGTATATTTAAGGGGTGATGATGTCACTTATGAAATGCCCCAGGCAGTTAGGACTGGGATTTGTATAGTGAGAGTCTGTCAGTTGGAGGGAAGCCTGAAGAAGAGCCAGGGAAGAGCCTGCTGGCTGTGGGGCCCAGGGGCCCAGCTGGCCTACCCACCTGATGCCACTGCAGATCAAATCCAGAGAAAGTCTGCCTTCCTGCCTGCAGAACTATCCACTTAGCTACTGCTCCTGCTGTCTTGATAATCTGTGTCTCCAGCACCAGACTTTCTTTCTCTCCCATTAAATGTAGCTTAACAGTCTTGGTGTCTTTGCTACTGACTCTCTGCAACATTAAAGTTTACATTTTTGTTATAGTTTTAGATATCATAGAGCTTTTAAGAACCAAATTTCATTCATTTTGGCTATGCAGCAATATTCAAATCACATTGCACCCTAGTAACTGATTTACCTGTCGCTCTTCCAAATAATTTTCTTTTGCAATTGACATAAGTACAGCTACTCCTCCATGGATGATAGGGCTATGCCCTCATAAACTTTCCTAAGTTGACAACATTGGATGTTGAAAATGCATAGGAGACCTTGAACCTACCAGGTGTGATAGCTTAGCCTTGTTTCCTGTAAATTGGCTCCTTTACATTCACCTACAGTTGGCAAACTCCTTTCACTGGAAGCCCATTTTTTGGGGGGGGGGGCACACCCGGTGACGCTCAAGGGTTACTCCTGGCTATGCTCTCAGAAATTGCTCCTGGCTTGGGGAACCATATGGGACACAGGAGGATGGAACCTCGGTCTGTCCTAGGTCAGCTACTTGGAAGGCAAAACGCCCTACCACTCTGGTCCCTGGAAGTCCATTTTGGAATTGGGTGAAGACTCTTCTGTAGCTCTCTGGAGGAAGAACAATTGGCTTTATTGGGGGCATTTCCCTTCATGCCAGCTAGCCTGATTGTGAGCTCAGCTGGCTCTCAAGTGTATTGTAAAACAGATAGCAAGTTCAGGAAAATATCCAAACTCAAAACTTGAAATATGCTTTCTACTGACAGCCGGTATCACTTCTCACCGCAGTAAAATTGAAAAATTTTAAGTCAAGTCACTCAATGCAAGTCAGGCACCATCTGTAGCTAATACTGAAGACCAATATTTCAACTTGCTTTTCATGGTCTTTTTTTAAAATAGGTTCTTTTTGTTAATAGCTTTATGTAAAATTTATGAAAGTTCATTTAAGCCTCTGCTAAATAATAGTTTTGGAAATGCCACTTGTTTCCAGCCTCCCTTTCATTATTCAGATCCATTAAGAAGTGAGTTTGTAATTCTATAACCATTTCCTTTGCTAGAAGATTTGCATTTCTCTTGTTAAAATGATCATAATAAAGGCATTTGGAGACCCTTATATGGTGAAACTATTATGGCAGAAGTGGAGGGGCACCAGGCCATCTAGCGAATTGAGCTGGTCATTTAAAACTCTTTTATGTGAGGTCCAGTCTGTGTGTGTGTGTGTGTGAGAGAGAGAGAGAGAGAGAGAGAAAGAGAGAGAAAGAGAGAGAAAGAAAGAGAGAGAAAGAGAAAGAAAGAGACAGATAGCTAGGGCTGAGATTGCAAAAACATAAAAGGAGGGTGGTGGTCAGGAAACTTTCTGATTCTACACTGTGCCCAGACCTTTCAATTTCTGTTCGACTTTTTCCCTGTGCACAGATGAATAGGAGGAAAAACAGTTCTCACACATGACTGGAGGAAGAAAAAAAAAATAAGGAAAGGAGGGAGCCGGGCGGTAGTGCTAGAGGTAAGGTGCCTGCCTTGCCTGCGCTAGCCTAGGACGGACCTCGGTTCGATCCCCCGGCGTCCTATATGGTCCCCCAAGCCAGGAGCAACTTCTGAGCGCATAGCCAGGAGTAACCCCTGAGCATCTCCGGGTGTGGCCCAAAAACCAAAAAAAAAAAAAAAAAACCCAAAAAAAACAAACAAACAAAAAAAAAATAAGGAAAGGAACCAAGAGCACCAGATAGTGGAGAACAGACCACAGGGCACCAGTGATGTACCAGTGGGCCTTGGAGCATGGGTATCATGAACCCCAGACCCTGTCATTGTGGGACAAGATCAATAAAGGAATAATTTTCTGAAAGATGAAACCAGGATATTGGGGGGCCTAAAGCTACTGACTTAAACTTTGAAACAAATGACTAAAAAATATCAACATTTGGAGTTTTTAATGTGAATTTTACACATAACTCTAGGACCCACACACTCAAGAACTAGACCAGAGCTGCCATATCCATACTCAAGTTCAGTTTGGTGGAGCACTTGCAGAGGAGTATTCATAGATATGCAACAAGGAACTAAATTTCTCATCCTACACAAGATGTTATTAGGCTTAGAGGACTCTGCTTGCAGGTGCTTTTCTTTTCTTTTTATTTTTTTGGTTTTGGGGCTACAACTGGCAGTGCCCAGGGAATTACTCCTGTCTCTATGCTAAACAATCATTCCTGGGTATCTCCAGGTATTTCCTGGTTGCTGGGGATCAAACTCAGGTCGATCACATATAAAGCAAGCACCCTGACCACTTTGCTATTACTCTGGCCCCTGGAGGTTTTTTTTTTTTTTTTTTTTTTTTTTTTTTTAAACCACCATCTAGTTATCACATAGTAGAGCATTCAGTTCTAGTTTCTAACTCAGCGGCACATAGGCAGGAGCCACACAACTGTTCAACAGAAACAGCTGGTGGTGGAGTCTAGATTTGAGTTTAAGAAAAAGTTGACAATACCTCAAACACACTCTGGAGCTGAGGCTGGAGTTTGGTTTTCTTTCTGCCTGCAATAATTCCCAACAGTTAGAATCAGATAAACCCTACAGACTGAGGATTATGTAGGGCTGAGGGTTGTTGGAACACGAAGTCTCCACCTACTCAGTTCGGACCGAGTTTTCAGATGCCTGCTGCAGGTGTATTATACATAATTCCAGTTTATTTGTGCTCTCTGACGAACAGGTCAATCTTTTGCAACATACCTCTGAGTCAGTAGGCTTCAAGCAAGAAGCTCATCCAGCCAAGCTGATGAGAAATTACTATTTGCTCATAATGGGTCATTGTGAGGATTAAAGGAGATGAAATCTGTAAAGCATTTAAAACAGTTTCTGGCATTAATTTGAAGTGCTCACTGTCTGTTGGCTATTAATAGCCTTATTATTGCCATAGACCGTTATTCTGGGCTCATTTTAACCATGAAACTGTCTTACAATTCTAGGGACAAAGTCCAATACAAATATAGAATAAGAACCCAGAAAGAATGATGGTTTTAATATCGACTCACACTGCTTCCTGAATGGCTTAGTAACTTCTATCAATAGTATTAAAAAAGTCAACTTTAAATTGGTTTGAAATCAGTTATTACCAAAGAGTTTATTATGGTGACTGAATCAAGATCTATGGTAGGCATTCTTTGCATATTATTTGTGCATTATTATTATTATTGTTATTGCTATTATGGTTTTGAGCTACACTCAGTAGTGTTCAGGGTTTACTCTTGTCTCTTCACCCAAAAATTACTGCTTGTATGGCTTGGAGAACCATATTGGATGCTGAGGATTGAACTCTAATTGGCTGTGCTCAGAGGCAAGCATCCTACCGCTGTGCTACCACTCTAGTTATTGAATATTATTTTTATTAGCCTTTTATGATAAGAAAACTAAAATTGAACGAGTTATTAGTAAAATTTCCACATTTGCACAGCTAGAAAGTGGTAGGTGTTCCTGTCTAATCGCTGGATATATTTATTACCTTATGAGGCACAAGATATTCTGAAGATGGGATTAAATGGAAGGTCACAGATGTAAAAGATTGTCCCAGCTAACCTGGGTGGGTGGGGGATGTATTTCTAAGGCTCTTAAATGGATAGGATATGAGGATAGAAGCAGAAATTGGAATGAAGGAACTGGGATTGTGTGTGTGTGTGTTTGTGTGTGTGTGTGTGTATGTGTGTGTGTCTTGCTGATGATAGAACCCTGACTCACACACACGTCTGACCCTGAACTCTCAGCCACAGACCAGATTTGAGGTTATAATAATTTGCTATAGCAGTGATGGGAATAGGAGACATTTCCTTTGTGGTATTTACAAATTATTCTATCTTCCATATTAGTGTCTTTGTAATTTAGCACATACAATTGGCTTTTTTGGGGGTGGGGTACACCCAGCAGCACTCAGGGGATACTCCTGGTTCTGCACTCAAAAATTACACTTGGCAGGCTAAGGAGATGCTATGGGATGCTGTGGATATAAGTTAGGTTGGTCATATACAAGGCAAATGCCCATCCCGCTTTGCCCCACAATTTTTTTTTTAAATCAACATCATAAAGAACTTGTTGATAATGAGGACAAGCATTTACTTACTTCATCATTTGGTCCCACTGAGTAATGCCGAGATCAGTCTTGCTGTTGTTCTCAAGCTTTCTCCCCAGAGCCCTCCCCGGCCCGGGCCCCAGCTAGCACCCTGATGCAAATGCTGGGAGTCTCCTGAAACCAACTCTCCTGCATTGAATGTCAAGATCCTATTCATGTGCAGCTGATCCCTCTCTGATCCCACTTGTTTGTGGTGGTGTCGGAAGTGGATGATACACATGAATTCAATCATTTTTTTTAAATTAATAAAGATTTTAGGGGATCAGAGAGACAGTTTAGGAATTCAGGCACTCAGCCCCGTGTGCAACAGCCAGGTTCAATTCCGGGCCCCACTCCTCAGTGAGCACTGCCAGGAGTGACTCCTGAGCACTGAGCCAGGCAAAGCCCTGAGCAACGACCGATATGTGTGTGGCGCCTTTAAAAAGAAAAAAGAGAGCTGGGAGGCATTTGTTTCATAAGAATGGGGGATGGGAACCTGCACCCCAAGACTGTAGACATTGTGAAGGGGGGAACTTGTTTAATCTAATAAATCCTTCAAAGGGCTCTGTTTCAACTGGTTGAACCCAGTAACTCACTTAATAAATGGACCAGGACACGAGGATAAATTCTGATAACTGTCCTTCTGACAGTTTTACTGAGGCTGCCCTTGTCTCTCCCAGAGTGCTGTGAGGGACACGCTGTTTGGTAATAACTGCATTTTAGAAGTGAGGAAACTGAGCAAGGGACAGAGATTTTGACATTTTAGTTGTCACTTGGTTTATAACAGTTGTTAATATTGAGCTGATTCTAACTAATAGAAAATATATGAATTATTTTTACATTTAAAATGTAAGCCTTTAAGCCCCCCCTTCCCCATTATTTAGTCTTTTTCTAGCTACTAAGTTATCTAACCTTTCAGGGAGAGGATAAAGCACGGTTTTTAAGCAGCCATACACATCATGGTTAAGTAAGATGCAATGCATAAAATATCCACTAGGTGGCAGTTTTTCCATAAAAAAGTACTCGGCATTACATTGTATATTGCAAACATGTTACATTATGCATGTCCATTTATGCACACTAGCGGCATGTCATAGTTTCCAAAAATTTATAAAGAACAGATGATTCTGTGAAACCTGCAAAAAATAACAGTCCTCCCCCTTATCTGACTTGAGTCTTGAACAAGGACAATCTCTGGCAGGAAGCCCAAATTAGAACTGCTCCAAGTAACGGTAAACGTTGATATATGTATGTATATATGTATGTCAGGATATTTTAACTGCCATGAATTGTTTATTTTGGGTATGTTCAGAAACAGCAATTCAGAAGTGATTTGCTTCAGAAGGTCAGCTTCCTCATGGATTGTAAATAAAAGATAAGGAAAACAGGCCAGGAGTCATTATCCATGAGAAAAGGGAGCAATTAAGAAAAACTCATGGGGCCGGGTAGGTGGCGCTGGAGGTAAGGTGTCTGCCTTGCAAGCGCTAGCCAAGGAAGGACCTCGGTTCGATCCCCCGGCGTCCCATATGGTCCACCCAAGCCAGGGGCGATTTCTGAGCACATAGCCAGGAGTAACCCCTGAGCGTCAAACGGGTGTGGCCCAAAAACCAAAAAAAAAAAAAAAAAAAAAAAAAAAAAAAAGAAAAACTCATAAGTTAGATTTTGTGTCAAACCTCGCCAGGAAGTCTAGGATAACCGATCCTCTATGACCTTACTATTTGTCAGTAAGGAAGGAATGTGGCTTTCATGCCTTTGTGTAGAAGGTATAAAAGGTATATGCAAAAGTCTGTCAGGATTTCACATCTCTGGCCTGGGATCCTCAGTACTGAGCTATCTAATAAACTTTCTATTCTTTAACTATCTCTTGTGTCTCCGCGTGTCTGTTGTTCTGGATTAACAATTCCTTTGTTCTGGATTGCTCTATAGTTAATTTTGGGGCTTCTTAGCAAAAAAAGAGAAAGGGCCTGGTCCATACCTAACTAATATGCTTCCTAAATTGAAAAGGGCCTTATACATAGACAGCTTTGAGTTAAGTGTCTCTTTAAAACAAGATCTTACATAATTCATCTTATAACATACACAGTGCCATAGATAGCATGTGGGCAGGCAGTCAAATTTGTAAAACTGAAAACAATGTTTAAAACTATTTTTGAATATTTATTTAATTAATTAATATTTTTTGCCACAGTTAGAGGTGTTCAGAGCTTATTTACTCTTGGCTTGTGCTCAGGAATCACTCCTGGCAGGGATTGAAGGAACATATGAGATGCCAGTGCCTAAACTCGGGTTGGCTGCTTGCAAGACAAGAACCTTACCCACTGTATATACTATCACTCTGGCCCCTGCTTTTGTGTGTTATTTTTTAAAATTTATTTTATTTATTTATTTTTGGCTCTTGATTTTTAATTTTTGTTTGTTTGTTTGTTTTTGGGCCACACCCAGGGATTGAATTCAGGTCGGCTGCCTGCAAGGCGAATGCTGTGATATTGCTGTGCTATTGTTGTGCTACCAGCTGTGCTATTGCTCTGGCCCCTTGTTTTTTATTTTTATTTTTTAAAAGCCATACTAACAAAACAAGCCTAAGGTCTTACATGAAACAGCTTTATACTAAAACATTCCAATTTTAAAGGAAAAACCAACAAACATGACTATACACTGTGAGTTTATTTATATGTCGTTGTGTTATTCATCCCCCCTAACCCCATGCTTAACATTTTCACCTCAGAGTCAAATGTTCACCCATTCAGAAAGTCCAGAATTATCATATAAGGGCAGATCAAATTGATTTTTTTCTTTAGCAATGCAATTTAGAAAAAAGACTTTTTGAAAATAATATGGGAAACATTGAAATGCTATCTCTGTGGAAACATGGTTGATGCATTTGCCAACAAGCCCCTTGTGTCCAGCACCCACTCCCACCATGGCTAACACTAGAGTGAGAGCTGTTCATCAAGGAACATAAGCTGACATGGAGAAATTCCCAAAGACTTTCCACATTTACTCTAGCTTATTGATTTTGTTTTTAGGTCACACCTGGCAGTGCTCAAGAATTTGTCCTGGCTCTAAACTCGGAATTTACTCCTGACAGGCTTGTGGAAGAGGGCCCAGAGGAGTGGGAGACCCTATGGGATGCCACAGATGGAACCCAGTGTGATGGAACCAAACTATTTATGCTTGGTTTTGGGGTCCCACATGAGCTGCTCAGTAGATCATTCAGTGTCAGGAATTGAACTCAGGGCTCCCACATGCAAGGAATGTGCTTCAGCCTTTTGAACCATCTCCTGGTCCTAACTTATTTGTAAAAGATCCTAAATGTAGGGCCCTGAGTGATAGCACAGTGGGAAGGGCATTTGCCTTGCACACTGGGTTCCATCTGTGGCATCCCATAGGGTCTCCCGCTCCTCTGGGCCCCCCTCCACAAGCCTGTCAGGAGTAAATTTCGAGTTTAGAGCCAGGAGAAATTCTTGAGCACTGCCAGGTGTGACCTAAAAACAAAAATAAAAAACAAAGAAACAAACAAGAAGACTCTAAATTCATTTTGCAACAGAAAGTATGGTACCTAAAAAAGTCAATAAAAATGCATATTTACTCTTGGGCCACATCAAGTAGAGCATTTGGAAGACAATATGACTCAGTGGGACACATTTCCAGGATTGTAACATTCAATTTCCTGGGCTGTGAGATTTTTTTCAGGTGTTAGTCTAGGTGTTTGGAAGACATTACAGACTCTTACACGTTTCCTATTTTTGGTAGATGTTATGAACTGTGCTTTACTAGCTTTTAACATGTAAATACTCTGGTTTGTGAATTTTAAAATGTACTTTGAAATGATCAATTCAGTAGTTTGCCTTGTCATGAAAAGGAAATATTCTGCCACTAACCCCATATTTAAATGTCAGTGACTTCACATTTAATAGCACTTATTTTATTTGTTGAACTGAATTTATCAGTTTATTTTGGGAAGTGCAAAGATGCAAATGCAATTGAACTTTGCTCCTCGAGAGCATCCATGACATGCTAGATATGTAGCATGCATCCTATCAGAGCATTTCCTTTTCAATTCACTGCTTTGCATGCCTAAAGATGTGCTCCCCAGGAATAATTTATTCACCCTGGTTCTGACAGTTTCTTAAATATAACACGATAATTTAAATACCAGCACTTTATTTTATTTTATACCTGTATTAAATTCTACCACATTTTAACCTCATATATTCCTCAGTTTTTTCCAGGTCATACAAAAAATTACAGGTGGGGAGGGCTGGGGAGGAAGGATCAGTTATTGGTGCTTTGAGACAGAAACAACTTTCCACTCAGAGCTGAAAATGTAATAAACACTCTACTGTTAGTGCTGGATGATTGATTGACAATACCTGTTTCTGTTCACTAGCCTTGAAATTTGCTAAAAAAAGTTTCCTTTAAGGGAAAATATGAGCAAATACCAATGATTCACTCTTTTTTTGTTTGCTTTTACCTTAACTATGGGAAATATAGGTATCACTAACTTCGTTTATTTGAGGGGCTGGGTGGGTGAAAGAATATCAGATAGGGTGCTTGCTTTGCACATTGCCAATAGATCCCAGGCACCCCATGTGGTCCCCTGAGTCTGCCAGGAGTGACTTCTGAGTGCAGAACCAAAAGTAACCCCTGAATACCACAGGTTTGCCCCCCAAATAAACAAAAAAACCTCACCAAAACCAGAAACCAAAAATAAATTTATTCATTTGTTGGTCTGGGCAATAAATCTGGGGCCTCACACATGCAAGGTAAAGGAAGTACCACTAAATCTTAGTTCCAAGCCGAGCATTAACATCATCCTACCTTTATCTCCTATTATGTTACATGATTTGGGGCAAGTTGGTTGAATTCTCTATATCTTATATTTTCTTCCCTTCCATATTTTAGTTGTTGCAATTACTGTTGCTATTGTTGTTGGTGATTTCACACACTTGTTATTGTGTTTCACTATGGTGCTCATACATTATAGCTGTGGAATTTGCATCCACTTAGCAGCAAACACTACAGACCTCATTCAGTTGATTCTAGTCTCAAAGAGTTACAACCACGTAAGTGTGGCTATATTTGTAGTTGGCATGTGTGGTGGGCTTGGCCATTGAGCCAGAGGTTTTATGTCTAAAAGGCAGGTGATCTACCACTGAATGCCTTCCCCAAGGCCTCATCATGATCAAATGTCTTTCCAATCTGTCAATGAGCCTAATACAAATTACTTTATGAAAATGTGAGCATGAAGTAAGAGAGTATCTCTCAAGTTCCTAGAGTCTGGTATATGTTCAGTAAGAAGTGTTTTCTTCCTCTTTTTATAAAATTTCCTTGTTCAAAATAGTGATACACAGAGGATTTCCACTAAATTCTGTGATGCACATAGCATTATACTAATATATGTACAAAAATAAAGAATTGAGTCCAGGATTTATAATAATCAACTTCCATCTCTGTAATTTCTCTGCTCCCATTGATTATCTTGTACAACAGTTGAGTTTGTGTAGTTGGACATCCAGAGAGCCCTACCCAGCATCTTGCCCATGAGGATCTTAGCTGGAAGACTCAAATTGGGCTAAACCAAAAAGTAGATCACATTTGGAAAAGTGCATTTGTCAGGCAGATTTGTTGATTAAATATCTAAAGGGCCCCAATTTTCTCGTCTTCTCAGTCCTGCAACCCTCTGTTTGTGGGTTTGACTCTTTAATGGCCTCTTTATGATCTTGAATACATTCTCTGAGTTCAGCACTGCACTCAGACCTGAGTACAGTCAAAGAGGAAAATAGAGCCCTTTCTAGTGTTCACACTCTTACTTGCTTAACAGCCAGGAATCCATTCCTGGAAAACCCTTTGTAGATACTTTCTCATTTTAATTGGTCAAAACACAAATTTCCAAACCAAACAACCATGTCCAAAAGAAAGAACAAAATCAAGATTACTGTGACTTTCAAAGGAATTTTTACAGAGGCAGATGGTTGATGAATCCATCTTGCTTGTTTTTATTTTGTTTCTTTCCAAAGTAGCCCCTTTCAACATTTATAGATTCTTCTTCTTCACCAGGTTACCCTTCAATGTTCCAATGAAGGAAGGTAAATGAGCCTTTAAAACAATTTATTGTCAATATTTTACAATGAACATGTGTGCAAATGATGTACATGCTGGTCCAGAGATTAGAAGGAAAATCTTAATCTTGTGAAGCAGGTTTGCTTTTTAGTTCCAATCTTCCCCTGGGCTTCCCTTTGTGGGGGTTGTCATGTCAGGCACTGGAGGCATGGGACCTGGATCCATTCAGTCTCACAAGCCAGCTGGCAGCTGTGCCCAGATTTTCCCCTCAGGTCTGAAGTGTCCCTGATTTTGGGGAAAACTTTGGTCTTTGAGCTTCCTCAGTTTTAATTGGGGGGTGGGGGTGGAAATCAAGGATTTGGACAGTTTTTGGTATATTGCAGATCTTTTTTTTAAATTAAATTTCAGAATATCACCTTTCTGTGGTATGTTCTGTGAACATCATCCCCAGATGTTGGCCTTTTTTTAATATAAAATCTTTATTTAAGCAGCATGATTACAAACACGATTATAATTGAGTTACTCATAACCAGAACATCCCCCTTCACCAGTGCAATATTCCCATCACCAATGCCCTCCTTCCTCCTTCCCATCCCCTGTCTGTATTCGAGACAGGCATTTTACTCCAGTTATTTATTTTAAATTTAGTAAGCTGCTTTTTCTTTCTTTCTTTCTTTCTTTCTTTCTTTCTTTCTTTCTTTCTTTCTTTCTTTCTTTCTTTCTTTCTTTCTTTCTTTCTTTCTTTCTTTCTTTCTTTCTTTCTTTCTTTCTTTCTTTCTTTCTTTCTTTCTTCTTTCTTTCTTTCTTTCTTTCTTTCTTTCTTTCTTTCTTCTTTCTCTTTCTTTCTTTCTTTCTTCTTTCTTTCTTTCTTTCTTTCTTTCTTTCTTTCTTTTTCTTTCTTTCTTTCTTTCTTTCTTTCTTTCTTTCTTTCTTTCTCTTTTCTTTCTTTCTTTCTTTCTTTTTCTTTCTTTCTTTCTCTTTCTTTCTTTCTTTCTTTCTTTCTTTCTTTCTTTCTTTCTTTCTTTCTTTCTTCTCTTTTCTCTTCTCTTTTCTTTCTTTCTTTCTTTCTTCTTTCTTTCTTTCTTTCTTCTTTCTTTCTTTCTTTCTTTCTTCTCTTCTTTCTTTCTTTCTTTCTTTCTTTCTTTCTTCTTTCTTTCTTTCTTTTTCTTTCTTTCTCTTCTTTCTTCTCTTCTTTTCTTTCTTTCTTTCTCTCTTTCTTCTCTCTCTTCTCTTTCTTTCTTTCTCTTTCTTTCTTTCTCTTCTTTCTTTCTTCTCTTTCTTCTTCTTTCTTTCTTTCTTTTTCTTTCTTTCTTTCTTTCTTTCTTTCTTTCTCTCTTTCTTTCTTTCTCTTTCTTTCTCTCTTCTCTTTTTCTTTCTTTCTTTCTTTCTTTCTTTCTTCTTTTTCTTTCTTTTCTTTCTTTCTTTCTTTCTTTCTTTCTTTCTTTCTTTCTTTCTTTCTTTCTCTTTCTTTTTCTTTCTTTCTTTCTTTCTTTCTTTCTTTCTTTCTTTCTCTTCTTTCTTTCTTTCTTTCTTTTTTCTTTCTTTCTTTCTTTCTTTCTTCTTCTTTCTTTCTTCTTTCTTTCTTTCTTTCTTTCTTTCTTTCTTTCTTTCTTTCTTTCTTTCTTTCTTTCTTTCTTTCTTTCTTTCTTTCTTTCTTTCTTTCTTTCTTTCTTTCTTTCTTTCTTTCTTTCTTTTTCTTTCTTTCTTTCTTTCTTTCTTCTTTCTTTCTTTCTTTCTTTCTTCTTTTTCTTTCTTTCTTCTCTCTCTCTCTTCTTTCTTTCTTTCTTTCTCTTCTTTCGTTCTTTCTTTCTCCTCTTTCTTTCTTTCTTTCTTTCTTTCTTTTTCTTTCTTTTCCTCCTTTTCTTTTCTTTCTTTTGCTTTCTTTCTTTCTTTCTCTTCTTTCTTTCTTTTCTTTCTTTTTCTTTCTTTCTTTTTTTTTCTCTTTCTTCTTTTTCTTTCTTTTTCTTTCTTCTTTTTCTTTCTTTCTTTCTTTCTTTCTTTCTTTCTTTCTTTCTTTCTTCTTTCTTTCTTTCTTTCTTTTCTTTCTTTCTTTCTTTATTTTTCTTTCTTTCTTTCTATCTTTCTTTCTTTCTTTTCTTTCTTTCTTTCTTTCTTTCTTCTTTTTCTTTTCTTTTCTTTCTTTCTTTCTTTCTTTCTTTCTTTCTTTCTTTCTTTCTTTCTTTCTTGGATATGTGTTAAAAAATACAGTAGTAACGGTGTGAGAGTGGCAATTGCTGTTGTTTGCTAGCAAAATATAGGCCCAGCAAAATATGGGGGAAACAGAAAAAAAAAGCCTTGGCCTAATTACAAGGAGACCTCACCCCCTGAAGTTTTCTGGCATAAGATTGACTCTGGGCTTCAGGCATACCAGGCTGCCCAATCCTTGAGTCATTCTCAGTGGTCCTGGTGAAACTTTTTTGCACATTAGCTGTTGTTGGTGTCAGGTTCCTGTAGTTAAAGATTCTGGTTTTTGTGCATTTCCTTCATCGAAGTTAGGCTGATGTGGAGCATCCTCTAGTTTCACCTCACCATTAGATGCAAAGAGACCTGCCCTGAAAGCAAGTTGTTGCTGTTGCTAAGTCATCTGGAGTTAAGAGAGTAGTCTTTGGAGTAAGTCAATGCCAGAGCAGTGGTAGGGTCGTCCCTGGTAGAGGTTTGCATTCTGGTAATGTTATAGACAATTGTGTTTGTTTCCATAGATGGTATCCATGGTTTAGGGGTGTATGGGCAATGCCCATTCTTCTGAGGCCTGAGCCAAGTCATTATGCCAATGTTCAGGGTATAAGGCCTAACTGCATTACAAAATTTGTGTTCCCATCTCTATTTGATAAGAACTTGTTTGCATATGTAATATTTTCTCATTTTAATGTGCCTATGCAATAGAGGAACAATGCCACAAAGTATTATTGATGCATCTGGGGGCCGAGGGAACAAGTCCAACATTCCCTGTAACTTGGTTCTAACATGAATTCTAAACAGAGAGATTCTTCTACTAGAATTCCTTATTGAACAGATCTTAAAGGGGAAAAAACAAACAAACACACAAAATTAGTGGGCAAAATTGTCACTATATAAGAGGATATTCAAAAAGAGTTATAGATATTAAGAGAATATATTAAGATATACAAAGGAGGGGCCGGCGAGGTGGCACTAGAGGTAAGGTGTCTGCCTTGCAAGTGCTAGCTAAGGAAGGACTGTGGTTCGATCCCCCAGCGTCCCATATGGTCCCCCCAAGTCAGTGGCAATTTCTGAGCACTTAGCCAGGAGTAACTCCTGAGCATCAAACAGGTGTGGCCCAAACCCCCCCCCCCAAAAAAAGATATACAAAGGAGATACATATGTCCCTTTTATGTCTTTAGAAGTAGTTGGGGGGGGGGAGGGTGTTGAATCCGGGACACCATTTTGGTCTGTGATTTGGCTATCTGAAGTCTGCAAATGACTCCCAGCAGTCCCGTATCAGGAAATGTCTTTGAATGGGAGCTTCTCAGTAACTGAGTAGGGTAGCAAGCAAAGGTACGAAGTGAAGGAAGGTGGAGGATAGGAGGCCACTGATAGTAGATTAATAGGAACAGAGTATTGGTTTCTTCTCAGGCTGAGAGTCTATTTTTTCACTTTGGGAGCTGGTTGGCAGCTGGATTGAGTGAGGATAATGATTTGCTTCATGAGGAGTCAAGAACTGAGGGTAAAATGGTTAAATGTGGGGTAATAGGCAGTGGGGCTGAGAGTAAAGGACTAGAAATGAACCTGTAAGGTGATGAGCCAATGGGGGAAGGAAAGTATACAACATAGACATTCTATATATTGTAAACATAGATGGAACCCTATGATATCCTATTAAGCTATCTATACTTAAGTGCCCCTGCGCGATTTGAGAATGGACACTGGTGGGATGGAAAATTGCCAGTGACTTCCCCAAGACAGCCCTACTTGTGCAGGGGGCGGTTGAGAAAAGCTTGGGGTCCTCTTTAAACTCCTCCCCAGAACCCACCTCGCTGGTCCCCTGGGAGTTCTGGGAGGAAGGAGAGGGAAGGCTGTTGGTGGGAAGGCCCAGCCTCATAGTCTTCCCTAAGCTTGGCAGAAGGGCCTTCAGCCTGGAGCCTTACTATTATCCATGCTGGCCAAGGTTTCCTGATAATTACTTTCATGATGCTTTTGGGGAACAGCATTAAAGAGGTGCCTTTATCTAGGAGAGAGTGGCAAGTTTCATGATAAACTTGCTGTTTCTTTAATACTTTGCTCCAAGAGAGCCAAATCCTGCTCGATTTCATGCCAAAGGCATCCATTAATGGAAAAAGGAGAGCAGAGCTTACACTTGAATGAAAGAATTACTGCACTCGGATGGGATTCTCTGCTCCTGACTGTGAAACATAGACAAGTTCTTCAATTCCCTGAAGAAGTGAAGAGGGGCATTCTGTTATTTGTTGTTCTTAGATGAAAAAGCCCAAATAGAACAAAACCTCCTAGGAAGAAAAGGAGAATGATGCGAAGGAAAATTCTTTATGGGAGGTGTTTTTCTTTAATTTATGTCAGAGTCATAGTAAAAATATTTTTGTTATTAAGACTGGATCAGGAAATAAACAGTTCTTTGCACGAGTGTATAAATTACTAAAAGGAAGATCCAGGTAAAATATAAATATGTTTATATCAATTATTATTTGGTAAGTTTTTCCATGTTTAGAATGGTTCTTGCCTGGATTCTCTTTAAAGACAAAGCAACTGCCCCTAGGACTAATTAATGGTGGTACTGCTTATTTTTGCAAATTTAGCCTTGTGCAGTGACTGTGTTTTAACTCCCAGTTTTTATGCTTTTATGACCTAGATTCTTAGTAAAAGCTGTTATCTGAGAATTTCAACCATTTTTCCTGCTACCAATATTTTTGTAAGTGAAGGGAAGACAGAGGAAGAACTGGGTGGGAGCCACACTCTTGAGCATTGCTGGCGTTGGCTCCGAAACTAAAAAAAAAAAAGATTAAAAGACAAAATAAGTCAGTTCAGGGAGTGCTTAGTTAGACATATGCAGTTGACAGTTGCGTTTTATTTTAAAAATGCTTCCCTGAAGCTAGGCAGTTTACACATTAGAGTGAGATTTCATATCTTTTGCATGACAGTGTTTGAAAAGGCACATAATTAAAAATGGCATCAAATCATTATACATACAGCCTTCCTGCATGTAATAAGAGCCCACAGGCCTGCGAGGTGTCAGCAGCTGTGAAAAGGTGGAAATGTCACTCTTACAAGTTGGGCTTCCTGCTGCTTCCTGCAAGGTGGACAGAATGCTCAGGACTCAGGGACTCTGACAAAGGAACTGATTCAATCCTCCAGACACATTGGGCAACCAGAATGTTCTGCATCTTTTGATACACACACAGTCTGTATCTTAATAACATGGAGTTGAGGCCACTCTCAGGGCTAGTTAGTTCCAAGGGACTGCAGGAAAGCCACTTTTCCTTTGTCTCCAGGTGTGGGCTACCATTTTTCCTATTCTCTTTAGGTGCCAAATCTCTGCCCCAGGGAAATGCCATTTATTTCTCCAAACTATTGACTCTACAAAAAAAATGTAGAAGTTAGTCTGGAATAAAAACTGTCACAGGTATGTAAAAATGACACTGTCTCTCAAAGAATCATTTCCTGCCAGTGTATATCAATCACATACACATCTACAGGAAGTTGTTCATACTCCACATGTATGATGTATATTTTATTCTCTCAGTAATTCCCCCAAGAAAACTTCTTATTTGGCTTTGGATGGTGTCTGCGAAGTACTTTAACCAATGCCACAGATTGGAAGGGACAAGACCAGCAATTCTTTCCTTTATTTTGACTCACAGCTCATAAGCTTTTTTGATCTACCAGTACATTCATTAGAAAAAAAAAAAACAGGAGAAATAGATTTGCTCTGACACTAAGTTCTAGAAAGCAGACCCTTAGACATTTATATTATTTCCACTAGAATTAAAGAAATGTTCTGCTCCTGTTCTCCCCATAATTGGACATATTACAAATGATATCATGTGCAATAAATACCATTCCAATAAGAACATAAAATGGTGGTCAATGGAGCTGTATGATTTCCCCCCCACCCCGTCAATCAAACCAATTGCTCAATGTAATTATAATCTTGGAAGATCCAGTTAAAAAGATGTTGAATTAAATTGAGCTCTGAAAATTGCTCACCTCCTGATTCCTTCTGATTACATCTTGGCATAATTCCCCCCAAGTTTCAATATGTAATTTAGAGATAATGTATAATTGGTATTGGAACCAATGCAGCTTCTCTACATGTAAAAGGGAGACCAATTTTATTAGTAATAACCATAATAACTCTGCTAAATAGGTTGTAGAACTTAGTCGCTCATTAGAAAATTATTTTTCAGCCAGAGCACATTACCTTTACATAGTTAATTCAAGTTGTAAGTAGAAATTGATTTGCAAGGCCAATGTTTACAAGGAGATTCTTTTGATAGATAGCAGAGTGAAGATTGAATATGAACAGAAAACTGTTTCCCCCAGTTAAATCAAGACGCTTGTTTTTCACTAATTTTCATTTTAAGAAAAACTGACTTTTACATTACTTTTTATTATTATTATTATTTTTATTTTTTTCATCATCAGCAGCACTCAGGGGTTAATCCTGGCAGACTCGGGGGACTGTCTGTATAGGATGCAGGGATTCAAACCACCGTCCTTCCACATGCAAAGCAAACACCACCCTACCTCCATGCTATCTCTCTGGCCCCAACATGACTTTCTTTTTAATGCCAAGCTGTTTAGATCTATGAGAGCACAATACCTCCCAAATGACCCAGATTCCTCCAATTTTATCACTGTATTTTGTAGATGTTTATAGGTGAAAACCTTAAAAATGCAGTAAATATATACAGTAGCATCTAGACAACAGCATCCATCAAATACTCACCTTTATGTAACTTTTCTAAAAGGGAGGGGTCTCTAGTAAAATACACAGGGAGAAACGCTGGTTAAAGTCTGTTTGTTTGAAACAGGAGTTACATGCATAGAAATAAAAGTGCTAATGGGGCCGGAGAGATAGCATGGAGGTAAGGTGTTTGCTTTTCATGCAGAAGAATGGTGGTGGTTCGAATCCCAGCATCCTATATGGTCCCCCGTGCCTGCTGAGGGCAATTTCTGAGCATAGAGCCAGGAGTAACCCCTGAGTGCTGCCAGGTTTTTTTTTTTTTTTTTTGTGTGTGTGTGTGTGTGACGCAAAATAAAAGTGCTGAGAGGTATGCTGATCATTCAGAAGTCAGAGAAGAAAAAAACCTGTGAATGGCTGAGGTGGGACTTCGTAAAGTTTATTACGCAAAGTCTAGAAAGACAGGAAGGAAAGCAGAAAGCAAACATGGAAGGATGCTCAGAGTTATGCTACAGAAAGAAGGAGGGTCTATTTATTCTTCCCAGAGATCAGTGACAACATTAGAAATTTCTGAAATGAGAGTCAGTCAGTTAGTGGTTACCTGTTCTCCAGCCTGGAAACAGTTCAGATTCTACTTATAATTTCCCAAGATGAAGAAAGACAAGAACTTGTCAAGTTACTTGGGCAAAATAAGTGAAAGAAAACTTAGCTTCAACAATTGAGTTGTTGCCTGTGCATAAATTTTAAGGACATTCATTTTTCATTTTCGCCATGGTTTTCTTATCATTTTTGAATTTTGTTGGAGCAACAATTTGATATTTGAGGAAATAATCTTAGTGCTCTTTTATGACCTTTTTTATTTCACCAGGATACCAGAGATCATGACCATTTTGATCATTCAAGGTTTTCATGTATTGGAAAAAATGTTTTCACTTGGAAATATTCAGTGGGTTTATCTGGGTTCTCCACTCTTGTGGATTTTGAGAGACACCAGTAAGAGATCAAAGGAGCTGGGAGAAGGGAAGGAGAAATTGTAAAGTGCTAAATGCCTGGGTAAAGACATGAAGGGTTATTTGTTATTGGTTCTAAACTCTTCACTATTGGGCATTGATGTCCTCACATCAAAAATAAGAATGACTCTTGGTAACTTTACTATGAAAAAAACCCCAGTTAAGAGTTCTCCAGGAATGACACCTTTTATTATTGTTCATTATTTTAACTATTACAAAGTAATAGTTTTTCTAAAAGAAAAATCTTGGAAAAATGCTTATGTTTTATTCTGAAATTTCTTTTCTCTTGGGATTTTAGTCTATGGACATGAGCGGTCTACATAAATCACCCAGCATTCTCTTTCCTTTGCAGTACAATATAGGCATGCATTTTAATTTCTTTGGAACTTACTACTGAATTCCATGACATTTGTTTAGTTTACCTAGCAGTATGGTTGAGCTATTGGATTCATGTGGTGATACTTATGTAACTGCTACAGCTATATCAGCAATCAGAAAGAAAAAATACCCCTGTTTTCATACAGCTTATATTTTAACTAGTAAGCAAGTTCCTATGTGTTTAGAGAAAATTACAAAAAATTCAAAAGTGGCTTAACAAGAACATGTAAAAAGGCTTTAAGTTCAATTGACCTAAAAATAAGCAAGACCTGATGCTTCTTAAAAGGAGTTTGGCTTTTTTTCTTGACGGAGACCATGAATTTATTTGACACATTATAAGAAAATGTTAGAGCTCTGAGCATCTTGTTTTCAGATGGAAACTTGTTGGAGTTTAAAATTATCACCTATTTATTTTTTCATCTAGTTTTTCAGAGAATCCTCCATTCTTTTTATGAGTCACAGCTGAAGATGCCTAGGGTTTACTCCCTGTTCCATTCGTGGGGGTTGCTCCTAATCAGGGGTCCTCAAACTTTTTAAACAGGGGATCAGTTCACTGTCCCTCAGACCATTGGAGGGTCTGACTATAGTAAAAACAAAACTTATGAATGAATTCTTATGCACACTGCATATATCTTATTTTGCAATGAAGAAACAAAACAGATACAAATACAATATGTGGCCCGCAGGCCATAGTTTGAGGACCACTGCTCCTAATGATACTTTGGGATTTATGCAATACTGGAGAACATGCTGTGACTCTTAATGTAAAACATACACTCCAGTCTTTCTAACTCTCCTGGCACTGTATTTTGTATATACACACACACTCATATATAAAACTATGAACCTAAGGGGACATTTAAAATAGTATAACATCTCTGGTCTTGAAATGCAATTACAGGCTTTCATTGCACAAAGATATCCAAGATTCTCCAACAAGTTCTTAGATCATGTCTAGTCTGACTCTTTATTCTAGCCCATTCCCTACCCACAAGGCTTGCTAATCTCAATTTTGTAACAGATGGTCAATATTTTGTGATCATTAGTCAAAGTCTATTCTTGCCCTCTATTTCCTAGTTGGTAAGATTACCCAGTGCTTGTCTTTCCCCCTCTGATTTATTTTGCTTATCATGATTCCCTCTAGTTCTATACATCTGAAGTGAACTGCATGATTTCATCTCTTCATAACCTCATAGTATTCTGTAGTGCTTAATATGCCCCAGTTTCTTTATCCATTCATCTGCCTTGGACAGTTGAATTGTTTCCATATCCTGGCTATTGTATTAACCATTGTAGTGAATGAGTGTAAGTCTTTTTGAATAATTTTTTTTATGTTCTTAAGATATATGTCAATAAATTGAATCACTGTGTCATATAGGAAAACCTTAGTTTTCAAAGAAGTCTTCATAATAATTTTCACAGAGGATGGACCACCAATGATGCATGGGTGTTCTTTAAAAACATTTTTTATCGGGGCCGGGCGGTGGCGCTGGAGGTAAGGTGCCTGCCTTGCCTGCGCTAGCCTAGGACGGACCGCGGTTCGATCCCCTGGCGTCCCATATGGTCCCCCAAGAAGCCAGGAGCAACTTCTGAGCGCATAGCCAGGAGTAACCCCTGAGCGTCACAGGGTGTGACTCAAAAACCAAAAAAAAAAAAAAAAAAACATTTTTTATTACATTCATGTAGATACTATTTAATTTTTTGGAATATGACATCCTCACTGGTCTGATGCTGCTTCATTCTCATTGGTATGATGATGTCTCATTCATTATAATTTTGATTTTCATTGCTCATGATAAGTGACAATTAACACTTAAGTATATTTAAGCACTGTCCATATGTCTGTTCATCTCCTCTCCCAACTGTAAAAATGCTATTTATTTTCTGTTCTGGAGGCTAGCTCTGGCTGGCATGGGGTTTGAGAAGATCCCAAGACGAAGGCCTTCTCTCTTGCTTGGGGGATGCTGGAGGCTTGGCAGGCCCCCAGATGCTCCCCTCTTCTTCCCCCAGACTCCAGGCCTTCCCTCGGTGCCAGCCCAAGCATCCAGAAAGGTGGGTCCCGGGAGGACTCTAAAGGGGTCCCCAGGCTTTCTCCGCCCCTCACTTCCCGCACTAGGGGGGAAGGGCATGGGAAAGAGGGCAGGCAGATGTCTGGCTTCTGGTTTGAAAACAAATCCTTTTCTGTTCTGGACACTAGCTCTGGCAGGCATGAGGTTTGGGGAGACCTTTTCCCTAGCTTGGAGGGTACTGGGAGTTGATGAGTTGCACTGGGTTGCGCTGAGGCAGTCACTGGCAACTTTTTTTCCTCACCAGTCTCCATTTTCAAAACCGTGCAGGGTTTTGAAATCATAGGTATTCCCTATGATTAAGGTATGCTTTGCATATGCAGAATGTTCATCTTGTATTCTGCCCTTGCTCACCGCCCTACAAGCTCATTTCTAGTCCTTCACACCCTCACCCCCAACCATTTACCCTTTTAACCTCAGTACTGCACATTTACCATTTTAACTTCAGTACTGCACAGGTCAAATCACAGACCAAAGTGGTGTGCCAGATTTAACAGCCCCCCAACTATTTCAGAAGACATAAAAGGGACACGGATACGTCTTTTGAATATCTTATATGTATTTCCTTAACATCTATAACTCTTACTAAATATTCTCTTATACAGTGATGATTTTCCCCACTTTTTGTCTGTTCTTCTCTTTGTGATCTGTTCAATAAGGAACTCCGGAGGAAGAGTCCCTCAGTTTAAAGTTTATGTTAGAACCAAGTCACAGGGACTGTTGGACTTGTTCTAGCGGCCCCCATGTATACCAATAACTCTATGTGGCATTGTTCCTCTTTTGCATAGGCACATTAAGATGGGAAAATTCTTTACATACAAACAAGTTCTTATCTAATAGAGATAAGAATACACAAATCTTGTAAAGCAATAGGACCTTACACCCAGAACATTGTCATAATTACCTGGCTCAGGCCTCAGAAGAATGGGCATTCTCCATTACCCCTGAACAAGGGATGCCATCTATGAAACAACCAAGGTTGTCTATAACATCACCTGGAAGCAATCCTCTACCAGGGAAGACCCTACCATTGCTCTGGCATTGACCTACTCAAAAGAGTCTTCCCTTAACACCCAGAAGACTTAACATCAATGACCGGCTTTCAGGACAGGGCTCTCTGCAATGCCCTCTAATTGTGAGGTGAAACTAGAGAATGCTTCACATCACCCTTACTTCGATGTAGAATATGCACAGATGCCAGGATCTTTAACTACAGAAATCTGACACCAACAACAGCGACTGTGTGAAAAATCAATGTGTATTGACACTACAGATAATGACTTGGATTGGACAAATTAGTATGCCTGGAGCCTAGAGTTGGTCTTATGCCAGAAAACTTCAGGGGTAAGGTCTCCTTGGATTTAGGTCAAGGCCTTTCATTTCCATGTCCCCCATATTTTGCTGGGCCTATGCAAACACAATTGCCACTCTAACACCTTTTTTTTATGCTCCTTTGTCTCTAATCCTTAAAAAAACCACTTAAACTTTTGAGGTTAACTTAAATTAATATGCATGTGCATGGAACTGTAAAAAATACTATGCCTTCAATGTTAAAGGAGTTACATAAATTTTGTGGCTTTAGATTGCTTTGTGTATTGCTAAGAAATGGTATAATGTACTACAATCTGGTGACTTAAGGGACAAAGTAATTGTGAATGTGTTTTGTTTTATTATTCTTAATGTGTTTTTGGCTTAAAGTTCAAGATTAAGGTGTCAGCAAGGGGATTTCTTCTGAGAATTCTGTTCATGGGTGCACGTCTTCCCACTGTAACTTCACCTTTTCCTCTTTCTTTGCATCTTTGTCCTCATAAAAAAAAAAAACCAAAGAAAAATGCTATTATTGTCTTTTCATTGTTGAGCTTTGTGAGTGCTTTATGTCTCTTGGAGATAAGCCCTTTATCTAATACATGGTGCTTGAATGTTTTCTTTTATCAAGTAGGGTGTCTTTTATTTTAGCCTTAATTTTTTCCTGGCTCTACATTTTTATTTGATCTTTCAGTCTCTTCTTAAAAGATTGAGTCAGTAGAACTAATTCTATTTGATGGGTTTGAAAATTGAGGCTCAGAGAGGAGCTGCATGAGGAATCCCAGGTCAGTAGCAGAGGGAGAACAGATCTAGATCTGATTCCCCCAATCTGCTTACTTTCTACTCTTGATTACAATGGAAAAGTTGGGGGGTTTGACCATAACAGTTACAGCAGAAGATGAGTGTTGCTGGTTTTCTGTGAATGTAAACTCTAAATATTTTACAGAGCTCATCATTTCCTGAAAAGAAACCTTTATCTTTAAATTCAAATCTTGCAAGTGAGAAACAGGTTAAAATTCTATAGTCTTTAAGGCTATAATTCGAAATATTAAAAATATTACTTGTGGGGCCAGAGAGATAGCACAGCAGCGATTACCTTGCAAGCAGTCGATCCAGGACCTAAGGTGGTTGGTTTGAATCCCGGCATCCCATATGGTCTCCCTTGCCTACCAGGAACTATTCCTGAGCTGATAGCTATGAGTAACCCCTGAGCATCACTGGGTGTGGCCCCAAAACAAAACAAAACAAAAAATATTACTTGCAACTTTATGTATTTTGAATGAGCTCCATCTATTTGTGAACTTTTACTGTTCTGTACACTAGTTCTGTGGAACTTATCTATGAGCTCAGTGTGTTCTTACCTGGTAATGGTATTCACTCTGGGGAGGGCCACTCAATTAGAAATCTCAGTAGTAAAGTAGAATTCAGGAGCAGCTAATTTGGGTCATGTGATAGCAATGATATCTCAGAGTACCAAAGTGTGATTTTGAGATTGAAATGAGATTATGTATATGTGCCTGCGACTTCATCATCATTCAGCCAAATGTTAACTATTTTCAGTCCTCTTTGAATTTAATTGAGCTATTCAAAAGAGAGTCAGCAAAACTCTCAACTTCTTAGACTCCCTATTACAAGCTATTCAGTAAAGTGAGATGCTTATTTAGAGCTTGTGAAAAATCACCAAATACTGATCATTTGAAGAAGCCAAAAATATTGACATATATGAGATGCGAAGTAGTGAGGCACCAACAAAATGTAAATTTATTATTAAAAAAAGGGCATAAACAGTATTAAACAGTGACAAACTCTTTACCTCAAATCAACAAATACTGGAAGAGCAAGTAGAGGAACATGAAGATGGGGCCAAAGGTGATGTAAGGACAGTGACAAAGGGTCAAGGGCACTTTGGTGGTGATGTGCAGTGATTTTGTATGTCAATACCATAACTAAATACTATTGTAACTATATTACCTAAATTATAATATACATTTTAAATAATAAATCTATTTTGAACATACTATTTCATAGTGGTCTCAGATTTATAAGTTTGCTATTTGTATTTTTCTGTAAAAATCCTAGAACTTTTATATTTTTCATGTATCTTTATTTTTTGGTGGGGGTGGCCATATCTGGAGTGCTCAGAGACGACTCCTGACTCTGTGCTCAGGGCTCACTACTGGCTGTGCTCAGGGGACCTTTGCATTGCTGAGGAATTGAACTAGGGTTGGTTACTTGTATGTATATCTAGTCCTTTCTTATATCTTCATAAGAATAGTTAGGGGCAGGAGCAAGTAGTGCACCTGCCTTGTATGTGGCTGACCCAGGTTTGATCCACAGCACCAAATGATCGATGGAGCACCATTGCTGAGTTTCGAGCAAGGAGTAAGTCGTGTACATAACAACAACAACAACAACAACAAAAACCCAAACCAAACAATGAATGCTTATAATCCCAATGTAAGTCCAACAGTGCATTCCTTTATTGCTTTATTATTTGCCTTACATTACAAACTAAATTTAATTAATTCCTAGGGATAAGGGGGTTGGAAGGACACAAAAAGAGAATCTTTAGAATGATGCTGAAACCCAGTATAGTTGTCCAGTGGTATAGGATCCCAGCATGCAAACTTTGGGAAGATGTCTCTCTACAACTCCCTACTATTATACTATTTTGAAACTGGAAACAACCTTTTTTTTTTTTTTAAATCATAATCATTATCATGATAGAGGAATAGTTGGAGAGAGTAAAAATTCCAAGGAATTTTTTTCTTGGATCCTAAAATTATTTCCAAGAAAAGCAATCCCAAGGAAAAGCAATTTCCAAGAAAATCAATTTGGCAGGTAATTCCAGAATGCATGATTTTAAAGATGGGTATGACTTCCTAGTGTCATGGTAATGAAATTGTTCGTGTAAAACATGGTATCCCCAATAAGATTTAAAAAACCCAACAAAACCAATACATATCTATGAAAGTAATGGAGTAGAGTTTGGTGGAATATAATGCCTCAGGAGCTAGACTGATTGGGTTCACAGCCTGATTCTATCACTTCTTAATTGTGTGATTGTGAGTATATTGTTTTCACTTCAGGACTTCACGCCAGGGCTCTTCATCTGTAAAACAGAGATAATAACAGGCCTTACTTCACAGGATTCTCTAATGATTAAATAAGACAATGTAAGACAATGAAGATTATGAAGGACATATAGAGGAACATAACATGGTTTTAAAATAAGTTAGCTTCTATTGCCTCTACATGACCTAAAATAACATAGCACTTTGCAAATTTTAAAAACTTTTCCCCCACTGCCTCATTTAACCTTCACAGATCCTAAGGCTAGAAGTTGGGTTATTTTTTGACTGCTTGACAAATCAGCACATGAAAATTCAAGGAAACTCTCTTGTTTGCTCCAGTCAGATGCTTATTAAAATGATGGGGTTGATTTTACAGTGAAATGTCAAGTCTAATAGGCTTTCTGTTTAAACATCCTCTTTACTGGGTTAGATCTTCACCATCATCTTGAGTGATGATTTTGTCACAGGATAAATATTTAACCAAGTTAACAGAAGAATGATATGAACAGCAAAGACAATGGAGTTAAAGGAGTATACTACGGAGAAAGGCAGAGGCTGAGAGAAGACTTCAGGAACTAAAAAATAGTAACTTAGGGTTTTGATAAAATCTTAGGAGGCATAAGAAATCCATTTCAACCTGATTACTGGCCTAGGGGATGATGAAAATAGATAGCAGATCTATCAGCTAAATCTGTGCAGTAGTTTTCCATGAAAATTTCAAAAAGGAAGTAATAACAGATACTGTACTTAATGGTTATGATTATGATCATGCATGATTAATGATATGTTTTCACATTTCCAGAAATATCTAATTCTGATCTAATTCTTGATTTTATTCTTAGCTTGGTAAGTTTAAGTGAAAGGAATCAGCTTTTATTCTAATATTTAAGTTGCCCCATCATTCAGTATAAATTGCCTGCCTTCCACAATTATGGAAGATATTAGGCACAGCAAGACAGGAAGAAAATTAAGTCAGTTTTTTGCAAAAGGAAATATTGCCTTTTCAAAAGCTTTTACTAACGTCACTTTGAGAAATCTTGAATGTCTATTTTCCTGTTCAATTATTAAAAACAATATGCTTGTGGAACTTAGTCCATTAGTTTTGAATTTTCTTTCATGCTGTTTTGTGTAGTGAGATGCTGCTTTGACTACACTGGTCAATTTCTTAGTCCTTGAGTCTTTTTCTTTTGACTTGTTACACTCTGCTTAGGATTTATTAATATTCAAAATATTACTGAAATTTTAGGATAGATTTTTAAAATAATTGAATATGGTAAAATTGTATCTAGAAAACCTGCAATATAATGGTCCCTCTCTTTTTTAATAATAATATCTTTATTTAAACATCGTGATTACAAATATGATTGTAGTTGGGTTTCAGTTATAAAAAAAAACCCTTCACCAGTGCAGCATTCCCATCACCGATGCCCCCACCTTGCATTCGTGATAGGATTTTACTTCCCTCACTCATTGACATTGTTATGATAGTTCTGAGTGTAATTATTTCTGCACTCACCACTCTTTGTGGTGACCTTCATATCGTGAGCTGGTCCTTCTGGCTCTCATCTCTGGGAATTATTTCAATAATTTTTTTTGTTTTTTTCTTAAAACCCATAGATGAGTGAAATTATTCTTTGTGTGTGTCTCCCTCTGACTTATTTCACTCAGCATAATAGATTCCATGCACATCCATGTATAGGAAAATTTCATGACTCCATCTCTCCTGACAGCTACATAATATTCCATTGTGTATATGTACCACAGTGTCTTTAGCCATTTATCTGTTGAAGGGTATCTTAGCTATTGTAAATAGCGCTGCAATGAATATAGGTGTGAGGAAAGGATTTTTGTATTGCATTTTTGTGTTCCTAGGGTATATTCCTAGGAGTGGTATAGCTGAATTATATGGGAGCTTAATTTCCAACTTTTTTGAGGAATCTCCATATTGTTTTCCACAAGGGCTGGACTAGATGGCATTCCCACCACCAGCGAATAAGAGTTCCTTTCTCCTCACATCCCTGCCAGCACTTATTGTTTTTGCTCTTGGTGCTGTGTGCCAGTCTCTGTGGTGTGTCTCTCTGTCATAATTTTGAGCCACACCTGAGAGTTCTGAGGGTTTATTCTTGACTTATTCAACAATTACTCGTTTCTGGATCAGGGGGCATATGGGATGGTGGATACTGAGCTTGGGTAGACTGTGTAGAAGGAAAACACCCTACCTTCTATATTATCCCTCTGACCCAAGGACATCTCTGGAAGGTACAATGTTAAGGAGAAGCATTTCTGACTATATTTAGGTATTGAATCGTTTGAAGAGAATGATAGAAACAAAGGCTACCCTTTCCTAGGAAAGTCTGGCAAAAGTACAAATGCTCAAGTTCCTGAGCCAAGATAAATTTTTCAAGTGAATGAGCTTTTCTACTTCACATATCGTGTACTGAGTCCAAACTACACAAGAGATAAGGTTGGTACATTTTATTGATTGGCATGGCAAGACAGATAACATACTCATTGAGATAATGGACAAAATTACACTGATGATTTATCAAGAAGATCACTTGTATGTGACAACTTGAAATTACTTCATTTATAAAGATTTACTTGGGCTGGGGTGATAGTGCTGTGGGTAAGGTTTGCCTTGCATGTGGCCAACCTGGGTTCTATTCCTGGTACCCCATATGGTGTCTCTTGCCCACCTGGAGTAATTCTTGAACACAGAGCCAGGAATAAGCCCTGAGCACCAGTAGATGTGACTTAAAAATAAACAAAGATCTATTCAGTGGTGAGTGAAACCAATCAGCTTTTGTCATATTGTTCTAGACCTGGTGCTTATATCTTTAAAATCTTGTCTCAAGGTAAAGTAGAATCTCCATTGTTTGATTTTTAATGATGTACACCTAAAATTTCCAAGGGTCTAGACAGTATTGAACAATGAATGGCAAGTCCTTGGTGTAGAATCACAAAACTAAATACCAAGTACTGCCTGTGAGGAGAAGTGAAGACCAGACTAGAGGTGATGTAGAGACAAGAGATTGGGGGAAGTTTTGTGCACTATGGTAACTTTGTACATCAATGCCATGTACTTTAGCACTATTTTAACCATATTACCTCAATTCTAATTTAAAAAATATATCCAGCAAGTTATACCCACCTCAAATGGGTGTGATTTGCATACATTTTGTGAGAAAGAATGTCAATTTGGAATGTAACACTAAAAATTAAACTAAAATCTCTCTTCCCAGCTGTGCAGTGTCTGAGAGAAGCCATTTAGCTATTAACTGGCCAAACTTGGGTTGATTCTATTCAGACAGACTACTTTTCTGCATTTTAAACATTAAAAATGGTTGTTACAGTTGTTTGTGTCTCAGATATGCACAGTTCAGATGGTTCCTTTGAATCTTCAAAATGTCTTTTTACTAGTGTATCCTTAGAAAAAAAGAGTTTTTGGCTTTCAATATTTATATATGCCCTCTAAGGGGAAGGCTTTTGATAATCTTGGATTTTTGAGATCAAGTACAGATCTGTTTGAGGGTAGATACTTTTGGTTCTCAAGTGTTTTATTAAGTCTATCCTCTGCTTATAATTTAATTCTAAAAATGTTTACAATAAAAGAGATATAATCTAATAAAGAAAAGCAGCAATGAAAGTTCCAAAAAGTCTCTTTAACATTCAGTGTCTAGATTGAGAACTCACTTTCCTAGTTAAATCTTAACATTCTATAAACAATACACTTGAACTTAGGTTCAATGGCAGAGAGTTATTTCTGCTTTATGCATTTTTTATTGAGGTGGCAATTTATAAGACTTTTATTTTAAGGGAACAATTTCCAAATATGGAGAAATTTTAATAGTTTCTTCTGGAATGAGTCAGTTGTAGGAGAAATTAAAATGATCATGCATATATACACATATATATCATGGGATGTTCTTTTGTTTTAATAGTTTTGTATTTTGGGACACATCTGGTGATGCTCAGGATTACTCCTGGCTCTGTACTCAGTAATCCCTGGGTTCAGGGAACAATATGGGATACCAGGGATTGAACCCATGTCAGTCACATGCAAGGTAAGCATCCTAACCACTGTGCTAGCACTCTGCCCCTCATAGGGATCTTTAGCAGTTTTGCATATGACTATCATGTCTTTGACAATTTTCCAAATCTTGGTATCAACAGTTTTCCTTCTCTATCTTTTGCAGTTTAGATCTATCAAGAAATTCCTATAAGTAAAGAACCTAAGACACTATTATCTATTCTTTCCATCCACACCCACAAAATCTGCTAAATTCTCCTAGTGGAATCATGTCTTTGGGAAACAAAGTTATTATTCAGAATAACTGATCATTGCTATCTTTTGGACAAATCAGGATATTTTAGAAAGATCATTTAAATCTCCCTCTTTCTCATTTAAAGCAAAACAAAACAAAAAGGAAAGCATTCACAGAAAAGTGATATAGCTCTTTGGTATTGTGATTTAAAGGTGAACTATTTTTGTTTGTTTTGTTTTGAATGGGTAATACATCTTCGTTACATCACAAAATGATGTCTGAATTACAGAGTGAAAAGGTGACTTTGGGCCAGAGTAGTGGGGAGGAGCAGTAAGGCATTTGCCTTGCTGGCACTAGCCTAGGATGGACCATGGTTCCATCCCTTGGCGTCCTATATGGTCCCCCAAGCCAGAAGCGATTTCTTTTTCTTTTTTTCTATATTTTTTTTATTTAAGTAACATGATCATAGTTGGGTTACAGTCACAAACAGAACACCCCACTTCACCATTGTAACATTCCCCCCCATCCCCTGCCTATATTCGAGACAGGCATTCTACTACAGTTATTTGTTTTTAAGTTCAGTAAATTGTATTTTTTTTCCTTAAAGGATAAGAGTAAAAAAATATAGTAAAGGTGTGATAGTGGCAATCTCTGTTGTTTGCATAGGCCCAGAAAAATATGGGGAAAATGGAAAAAAAATCCTTGGCCTGATTACAAAAAGGCTTCACCCCAGAAGTTTATTGGCATAAGACCGACTCTGGGTTCCAGGCATACCAGTATGTCCAACCTGAGTCATTCTCCGTGGTCCCGGTGAAACTTTTTCACATTTTAGCTATTATTAGTATCAGATTCTGAATTCTGTGCATTTCTTTCATTGAAGTCAGGCTGATGTGGAGGATCCTCTAGTTTCAGCATACCATTAAATATGGAGGATCTGCCCTGAAAGCAGGTTGTTGATGAGTCGTCTGGGTGTTGAGAGCACTCTTTGGAGTAAGTCAATGCCAAATCAGTGGTAGGTCATCCCTGGTAGAGGCTTGGATTCTGGTAATGTTATAGACAATTGTTGTTGTTTCCATAGATGGTATCCATTGTTCAGGTGTGTGTGGGCGATGCCCATTCTTCTGAGGCCTAAACCAAATCATTATGCCAATGTCCAGTCCATAAGGCCTAATTGCATTACCAAATTTGTGTTCCCATCTCTATTAGATAAGAACTTGTTTGCATATGTATTATTTTTTATTTTAATGTGCCTATGCAAAAGAAAAGCAATGCCACAAGATATTGTTGGTGCATCTGGGGGCCAACGAATGAAGTCCAACATTCCCTGTAACTTGGTTCAAACATGAAATCTATACAGAGATACTCTTCTACCAGTATTGTTATAAAACAGATCTCAAAGGGGGAAAATCAAACAATCAAATAACAAAACCAGTGGGCAAAATTGTCACTATATGAGGATGTTCAAAAAGAGTTATAGATGTTAAGGGAATACATCTGAGATATACAAAGGAGATATACGTTTCCCTTTTATGTTTTAGAAATAGTCATGAGGGAGGGTATTGTTTCCGAGACACCACTTTGGTCTGTGATTTGGACAAGCGAAGAGCACATGGAGCCATGTCCTCCACATATTGCCTGCTGAAGATTCCGACTCCCAGAGAGGCATTTGCTTCCGAATTGCTGGAAGTCGAAGTTCACTAGTCCCCTCCCAGCCCCTTGCAGGAAAGAGGAAGCCTGGTGTCTCCTTTAAATTGCTCCTCGCTGGAACCCACTTGCTGGGACCCTGCACAGGTGTCCAGGAATAACCCTGGTGACCGGGAGGAAGGAGAGAAAGGCTGTGGGGGGCAGCCGAGGCTGTATCTTCCCCTTGGCTTGGCCAAAAAGCCTACAGCATGGAGCCATGCTGTCCATGTGTTGCCTGCTGAAGCTTCAGACTCAACCCAAAAAATTACTGTGAAAGATATGTAATCGACCTTGGCCAAAACAAAAATCATTAGTACAGAAAAATGGTTAAATGTGGGTTAATAGGAGGTGGGAGTGAGGGAGTAAAGGAATAAAATGAGTTCCTGGGCGGCTTTCAGATTATGACAGATTAAACACAATGATATCCAAATATTTGTCAATATGTTTCACACAGGGGCGCTAGCCCCCGTTCAGGATTCACAATGGACAGGTTTAGTAAGAAAACTTCCTTGGGACTTTCTGAAACCAGAAACTATTGTGCTCCTATTTCCACCTTGCTGGCTTGCCCAGGCATGTGGCCCAGGGGAAGCCCTGGAGTTCCGGAGGAAGGAGGCAGAGGGGTGCTGGGGTGACGCATGTCCCTTACCCCTTCCTAGGCCTGGTTAAAGAGGCCTTTGGCATGGCGGAGGGCTGCCAAACCCCATGCTGGCAGAACCTCCAGGCCCCCAGGAAGAAAGAGATTCTTCAAGAGCTGGAAGGCTGGAAGGTCAAAGCCCCCAGCCAAACCCTCCCTCTGGAGCCAGGAGGGAAATGGGGAAAGCCTAGGGTAACCAATAAGCTCCTCCAAGGGACCCACCTCACTGGCTTGCCCAGGAATGTGGCCCAGGGGATGCCCTGGAGTTCTGGAGGAAGGAGGTAGTGGGGTGCTGGGGTGACCCATGTCCTGCACCCCTTCCTAGGCCTGGTTAAAGAGGCGTTTGACATGGTGGAGGGCTGCCAAACCCCATGCTGGCAGAACCCAGGGGAGACTTCTGAATGTGTAAACAGGAGTAACCCCTGAGTGTCACCAGGTGTGCCCCCCCCCTAAAAAAGGTGACCCTATCTTTTGTTCCCTGGGGCATAAATTCATGATGTTGCTTCAGAAAATGCTCTCTTATTTCAATGTTCTAATTCCATAAAGTGCAAGGGTTGGATACAATAATTTCTGATGCTAGATTAAGCCAACTGCATGAAGCAGTATTTGATAAGCTGCTGTCTTAGTGAGGCAAAGCAGTCATGAACTTGGTGGTTATTAGCTCAATTGATGTATCTTCAATATGTCTTCTAAGAAAGAAGACATGAACATTTTCTTGTTCCTATTATTGCCTCACTGTTTGCAGAGAACTCCACTGCTGGGTGGACCATTCTATGCTTTCTCTCTGGTCCAGTTCTCAAGTGAATCTGCAAGGGGTTGAGATATTTCTCACTCTCCCCTCCCAGGCCTCAGTTAATATCAACATATTCCAAATGGGAGTCATTTCTCCCTTCCCGTAGGCTCAACTGAAGAGCCTTATATGAAAATATCAAATCTTTGGCATAGTGATGCTAGGAGATAAAAAAAGATCAACGAGTCACTTAGAGCTTGTTATCTCAGGTGTGATGGGAATTGCTGACATTTTCGTTGTGCTTGGAAACGGGAATAGAAGACACATGGCAGCAGCAGGGAGCTTCGGCAACTCTCTTGACAACTTGCTACTTTGACAGTTTTTGCAAGAGTCCCAGCTGTGCCTGGGGTAAGTGGGTGGGATGGGGTCACTTTGACATTTGCAGCTGTCCTGTTGGCAAGTGGAATTTGGTGCGATGCACGCACGGAAAGAGAAAATATAGTACATTTCACTGAACATTTCAAGAATCTTCAAAAAGATCCTTGCAGTCTTGACTGTTCTGTGAATACCTCCCAGACTTTGAACAAGTTCATCCATTAAAACAAAAATCATGGTTTGTTGTATTCAAGAAATAGGGTCACTAAGTGGCTGTGATTTCTACCTCAGTTTCACCAGAAACAAAGACAAAAAACTGACATGGAAGTATCAGAGTCTTGGACTCATTAGACTTAACAAAACTTTTGAATTTAATGCACTAGAGAAATTCTGTACCTTTGAACCCAGACTCAATTCCCCAGGAGACTTGACTGTATGTATTGCAGAATTCAAGTTTAACCTTTAGTACCTATTTTACATAATTAAATCTTGTGACCTAGAAAGTAGCAGTCACTTTAGAAAAATCCAATAAAATTTCACTAGGACACAAAGGTAGAAAGTTGAATGAGAATTCCTCAAGAATCGGGTCATTGGAAAAGTTTCTGTCTGGGTTTGAGTTTGGAGTGTAAAGAGTTTTAGGTGGGCATCATTAGAGGGA
Organism: Suncus etruscus; assembly: GCF_024139225.1. Classification (NCBI taxonomy): domain Eukaryota; kingdom Metazoa; phylum Chordata; class Mammalia; order Eulipotyphla; family Soricidae; genus Suncus; species Suncus etruscus. The sequence continues at coordinate 52,954,744 of NC_064850.1, forward strand.
GAGAAATATATAATGTTCTTCTAGAAGAGCAAAATGAAGGAAAAGCACAAAATTATTTTTATAAGATGTGTTGCCATGACTACTTTGTAGTACTTTTCTGAGGCAGAAAGTGTCTCCTCAATGAGGAGCTTGATATCTTCTTTTTAAGTATTGGCTGGCTAAAGCCCCAAATTATTCTTTTACATTAATTCTTAAAATTTGTACTATAGATAATATGGTTCTAATAGTGTTAAAATTTATGATATTATTGTACAAAGTTATTTCACTTCTCCACAAAGTGCTCAAGACCTGCCACCATGTTCCATTGTTACCTCTAGTCTGATTACTTTTATGTCCAAGGCCCAGTATTTATCATTGTTTGATACTGTTTCATGCCTTGTTTTGTTTCTATATATCCCACCAATAACTGAAATAATCTTTCCTTTCTCTGATTTATTTTGATTCCTCTGATATTCCATCCATGTCACAATAAAACATACTATTTAATAATTTCTTTCAATGGTATCATATACTGTTATACAACTGTAAAATCACATTAATTTTTTCTTTCATCTTTATGAGTTAATTATTACAAGTACTCTTAATTACACCAACCCTCAACTTTACTCAGGTGATTTATGTTAAACTCTGGCTAATAAAAGTGGCCAGAAAAACAGCATAAAAATAGAAACTTGACTGGCTCAGTAAGATCCAAGGAGCTGCTCAATAACCCTTGGCTGAAATATACTTTTTCTGGTGAATCTGTCTGATTTCTTGTGTGAAACTGCCAACTGAGACCCTCATAGAATTATCCTCATAGAATGGCACCTGAACAGGGACATGAAAACTTCAAAATAGTGAGTGGAGTAAGAACTTCCTTGGGATACTAAATAACAAAACTGGTATAGCCATAAAAGCCCTCTCTTGCTGGACTGAATGTGTTATACCTCTAATGAAGTAGTAGCATACATAACCCCCATTCTGTGTTATCTCATGCTGCCCTGGAGTATTTACCGACATTTTCCAAGATGATCTAGACATGGCATATTTGTTAACAAATTTTCCCAGGAACATGTCCCAAGAAGGGAAGAGTGATTTTACACTAGTGAAGAGACCTTACTCAAAATACTTTTCTAAAACTGGTACTGGATACAGCAGGATAAGTGAAGTACATTAATATCTGACGTGTGTGCAGGATACGTTGGTGAAAACTTCTCACTCAAAAGACTCTCCCAGGGTCAGTACAAGACCTGGTAGAGTGAGCAATGTAGAGATAATAAGCCAGTGTTGGCAATCCAAGTCTTAGGTACTATTAAGTATTTCAATGTTCGAAATGGCTATGGATTCATTAATAGAAATGACAGTAAACAGAAGTCTTTGTTCACTGGACAGTTATTAAGAGAAACAACCCCAGGAAGTCTTTTCACAGCATTGAAGATGGAGAAATTTTGGAGTTTGATATTGTGAAAGAACAGGAAGTTCCAAAAGCTTCTTACATAACTGGGCCAGGAGGAATACTAGTGCAAGGCAGCCACTTGTTCCCAATAAACGTAGGTCCCACCAATTCAAATTTTGACCTCACCTAGCTGAGGCCCCCTTGGGCAGGACAGAGCCAGATATTGGAAGGGAGAAGATGAGGACTCAAAAAAGTGTTTCAGATGTCAGTGTCCACTGCCCTTTTGCAGAAGGCACTTTGTGAGAGCTTGAGGCCTCTCAAACAGCCAGTCAAGACCACTGATCAACTGTGGATGTGAATGTGTGCATGTTTGCTTGTGTTAAAAGCAAAACCTTTTCTATATCCCTCAAACACCACCTTCATTTTTGCCTTGGAGCTTTAGCCTCCTGCATCTTTCAGATTTGTCCTTTGAGAGATAGTCAACTGACTATATGAAGGGACTTCTTCTAGTGCCTTGTTGGTGATTCCAATCATCAACTGCAGGAAATCCTCTCCATGACTGCTCTTCACTTGCAGATTACTTCATCAGCTGACCACTGTCCAATATTTTGTCCATCCACGTTTATTTTTGTAATCAAATAGAAGAGGGGTAATTGATGTCATATACTTGGGAAATCATTTTACTTTTTCCTTTCACCTTTTCTGAGTTAATTAGCACAAGTAGTCTTAATTACACCAACCCTGACTCTCTCACTGATTGATGTTAAACTCTTGCTAATAAAATGGCCAGGAAAGCGGAAAAAAAAAACCCCAACTTGGTTGGCTCAAGATCCAAGGAGCTGCCTCACAACCCCTGACTGAAATATATTTTTTCAGTGACCAATTTCTTGTGTGAAACTGCAAGCTGAGACCCCACAGAATTATCCCCATAATATAATATTGTGTGTATATGCCATAACTTCTTATCCACTCATCTGTTGCTCAATATTGGGTTGCTCTTCTATTATACACCCTGAAGAAACATTAATGGTAGAAAGAGTATCTTTTCTTTCCAAAGTATATGGTTAGTTTGTTTGGTCCATTATAATCAAATACCTTAGATAGAATTGGTTTGTCTCATGGTTCTGGAAGCTGGAAGTTGAAGCTGGCAGGTGGGGGTTCTTTTCAGGATTCTCTCTGACTAGAAGATGGTTGCTTCCATGTTTTCTCTTCATGAGGTGCACCTCCAGTTTAGTATGGTTCCTAATCTTCTCCTTTTGTAAGGATAGCACTTACACTTGATCAGGAAAGATCACTATATCTTTGTTTTATCATAACTACCCCTTAACAGCAATAAATTTCTATGAGAATTAGGGTTCAGAATATGAAATTAAGACCCTTTTCTGGCAAAAATGGGGAGTAGAAATACTTTTCTGCAGAGACCAATGAAAGGGGATTTTCAGGCATATCATACCCCATCATATATTAAGATCTTTAATTACCCTACTGTAGAAAAATGAACTGTGTTCCTTTTTTAGGTTTTTCTGTACTAGACTGATTCTGCCTCCTAATTGGAAAGAGATGTTACTTTCCTTTAGGGAATGCTTGAATAGTAAATACACCGATATTTAGGATTTTTAATGGTTCTTAAAGGGATTTTAATGCCGCAATATAGTCAGTTATACAAAAAAGGATGAGATAATGGTTTTGTTCATTTGAAAAGTGAAGACACAAGGCTAAACACTTAGGTAGATTGTGGTGAAAGGAGGAGATAAAATACAGGTGGTTAGTCTGACTGGGAAGAGGCCCTGTATGTTTAGGTTCCAAGAGTGGACCCTAAAATTAGATTATCTTGGAAAAAGTAAGATTGTGTTTCTCAACAGTTCCTAATGATGGATGTCTGTAAAGATGGTTTTGGCACAAGTGGCATGGCATTCCAAATATATTGGTCTGCTCCCTGTGGAGATCTGGTCAATAGTGGCTGAGGCTTCCATCAAAGGGTGTGGTATCAGGTGACTACTTCCCTTAGGGAGAGATAGAACATTGGGAAAAGGTCAAGGAGAGCATCTCTGTGCTATGTTATGAGATTATGGGATAGAATTTAGCAATGTGTGAAGTGATCTCCACAAGCACTGAAACCCTAATGTGGAGTTAGGAAAAAATGAGAAAATAGTAGGTTTTATACACTTTCTCTGTTGTCCTTCATAAAGTCATGCATATTAATTTTTGATCTTGAGAAAGAACCATAGAACTAACCTAATCTGTGTGTGTATGTATGTATGTATGTATAAAATTGTATCTTCCATTTACCTACCTTTTTTTCCCTATCCTTTCATGTCGTATTCAGAGTCCAATGACTTTGAAACACTTTACCAGTTAATTAGTTCATGGCTTTTAGTGAGAGGTTCCAGTTCTGAAACAGCCTATATTTACTCTTGGTATTTCATTTTGGCATCATGCATCATCTTGCTAAGAGTCAGGTTCATTGTGAGCCAAGTTTTAGGAATAACTAGCTAGATGATTAAAAATTTATTGTCTCAATAATAATTAGGTTCTATAATAACTTGCCTTCCGCTACAACCCCAAATTGGGAATGAAGAAACAGTCATGAAGTATGGGTAACTCCAATGCCATAAATTTTGTTGACATTTGTGGGGCACTAATAGCCTCTGAAGTGTTGGCTGCATGATTTCTTTTGCTCTGGTAGAAATTTCTCCAATTATTTAACTCTTTGATTAATATTTCCACTTGCAGGTAAACTTCAGAGAAGTAATTGGATAACTACACTAAAATGCTCCTGTAAGGTGGTAGCTCCAGTTCTTGAGAACTGATAGCTGGAAACTTCATAGTGAAAAGAATATTTTCCAGAATAATGATTGTTTTTCCTCCCAGTGCTTTTGTGAAATCATCAATTGACTCTGATACAATCAGGAGCTGCCAATGCAGAGAATAAAAGCAGGTACTTGGGGGGGGGCAACATTGAAAGTTATTAGCTTATCTGAGAAGGTAATGACAAGGAGTGAAGAGAAGAGGACAAGAAAGGGTAGAACAGAAGGGCTAAAGGATCTGGAGATGGAAGGACTTCTGAGTTCTCTAAATTAATGTCACAGTCTGTGGAGCCCCTCCATGAACTAATACACATGAGTGGTATTACTGGAGAAAACCAAGAGTGTTCTGGGAAGATGAGACTCTGAGGAGTGAGGAACTTTTTTTTGTTTTTTTTTTGTTTTTTGTTTTTTGTTTTTGGGCCACACCCGGTAACACTCAGGAGTTACTCCTGGCTATGTGCTCAGAAGTTGCTCCTGGCTTGGGGACCATATGGGACACCGGGGGATCGAACCACGGTCTGTCCAAGGCTAGCGCAGGCAAGGCAGGTACCTTACCTTTAGCGCCACCGCCTGGCCCCGGAGTGAGGAACTTTTTACAATGCAAAGTTAACACATTTTATGTATATTAGTATAACTTCTATAAAAAATGCTATGGGGATCCCCTAAACTATATGGCAATATCATATGGCCTCTGTCACTTCCATACAGTTATTTCTAGGACATGAAAAGACTAATTTGAAAAGATATTGTATGCTTTTGTTGATAGTATTATTCACAATAGCGAAAACCTGGGATTCACCTAACTGTTCATCAACATATGACTGGATAAAGAAGTTGAGGTATGGAACTCTTCTGTACTGGTTGAAGAGTACTCTACTGGTGAAATAGAATGCACAATATTAATACACAATAAAGTATTTTACTCTATACTCTATTCTGGTATTCTACTTTATATACTATACTTATTCTCTGGTATTCTACTCTACTTGTAGACTAAAATACACATTGTAACTCTACTGGTAGAATAATTGGTGCCCCATTGGAACACAGTGAATGAAATTTAAAGTGATGATGCTAAGTGAAATAAGTAAGGAAGAAAAGAATAGTAGTCAGATAGTTTCACTATTTTGTTATAACTAAATAAAAATGATGCTGAAACGCAATAATACCTCTTCTAAATTAGCTGATTACTGAAGGGAAAGGCAGTGGATGAAGGAAATGAGGAGAAGGGTCTTTTTGATGGTGGAACAGTGTTGCTACTCCCCCCCCCCCCCCCCCGCCACACCCAGTGACGCTCACGTGTGCAAGGCAAAAGCCTTATAGCCTCCGCCACAGCTCCAGTACAGTGGGTAGGGCACTTACTTTGCATATAGCCAATCTGGGTTCAATCCTTGACAGCTAGCTTATAAAGTACCCCGAACCTGCCAAGAGTGATCTCTGAGCACAGAGCCAGGAGTAAGCCCTGAACACTGCTGGCTGTAGCATCAAAACAAAACAAAAATACATGGTTCACTCAAGGTGGCGCTGCGTGGCTGCTCAACTGTTACACTGATTGGGGGGATGGGAGTGAGGGGCAAGGAGATGGCTAGGCGCTTTGAGAAGAGGAAGGGGAGGCTCTCAGGCAAATACACAGGATGTGGGCCAGACCAGAACTAGCTGTGGTGCCCTCTTGGGGATCCCTGGAGAGCTTGCCTGCTGGTGGGAGGTGTGGCAAGCTGGAGAGCACAAAAATGAGCTGGACTTTATTGCTTTCCCCTAGTCAATGCCTCCTATGGGGCAGAGGACAGAGACAAATTCCTTCCTTCCTTATACCACCAGACCCCCAAATATTTTTGAAAATTAGAAATAAAGATTATATGTCTAAAACAGTGGCCCTGAAACTACAGCCCACGGGCCACATATTGTATTTGTTCCAGTTTTGTTTCTTTACTTCAAAATAAGATATATGCAGTGTGCATAGGAATCTGTTTATAGTTTTTTTGTTTTGTTTTGTTCCCGGTGACGCTCAGGGGTTACTCCTGGCTATGCGCTCAGAAATCACTTCTGGCTTAGGGGATCATATGGGACACCAGGGATCAAACCAAGGTCCATCCTAGGTCAGCATGTGCAAGGCAAATGCCCTACAACTTGTGCCACAGCTCCTGTCCCCATAGGTTTTTTTTTTTTTTTAAATTCAACATTTACCAAGGTGCCATTAAATTTTATTTTTCTTGTAGACTAGTATTTCACAAAGAAATATTGGAAAGTGCTCTATTAATGTCTTTTTTGTTTTTTTGTTTTTTTGTTTGTGGGCCACACCCGGCTGTGCTCAGGGGTTACTGCTGGCTATCTGCTCAGAAATAGCTCCTGGTAGGCATGGGGTACCATATGGGACGCTGGGATTCGAACCCACCACCTTAGGTCCTACATTGGCTGTTTGCAGGGTAAACACCGCTGTGTATCTCTCTGGCCCTGTCTTTTTTTTTCTTTTTTCTTTTTTAACTGAAACCCAACTACAAACATGTTTATAATCATGGTGCTATACAAAGACATTATTATAAAAAAAGAAATTAAAAATAAATCTTCAGTCCATTTTCTTTTTTTCTACTTTTTCTTCTTCTTCTTTCTCCTCCTTTCTTGTTCTTCTTCCTCCTCTTTTTCTCCTCCTATTCTTCCTCTTTTTCTCCTCTTCATTTTCTTCTTCCTCTTCTTCCCCTTCTTTCTCATCTCTTCTTTTCCTTCTTCCTTCTTCCTCTTTCTTTTTCCTTTTCTTTTTTCCTCCTCCTCCTCTTCCTCCTTTACTTCTTCCTCTTCTTCCTCCTCTTCTTTTTCTTCTTCCTTTTTCCTTTTTATTCTTTTCCAATCTCTTCTGCTGTGTGGAGTTATTCTGCATATCAACCTCTGGCTCACTGACCCCATCCTCAGCTGCTGTTATTCCATTGGAAAGGCTTTTCATTGAGGTTTTCATTTTATCTACTGAGTTATTGTGGTCTGTTTAGCTCGATCTTGCTCTGAGTTCTTTGAGCACCCTCCATATTAATACTCTAAACTCCTTATCTGAGAGGCTAACTAAGTGGTTGATACTTTTCAGGTCATCTTTATTCTCTATGCGTGGTGTTGTCCTGCATTGTTTCCCCATTGCAACACTTGTATAGTGGATTTTACTATGTGCTGTGCTGGAGTTCGTGGGTTAGAAGATGCGTGTGGCCACGGAGTGAAGTGGAGCGACTGGGCTCCTCTGACTCCACCTTATTGGGTGGGGCCCTTACCGGGTTTGGGCCCTGGAGATTGTGTTCAATGGGGTCTTCTTGGCTGTTAGGTTTGGGCCCTGGAGATTGTGTTTAATGGCATCTTCTTGGCTGTCGGGTTTGGGCCCTGGAGATTGTGTTTGACAGCGTCTTCTTGGCTGTTGGGTTTGGGACCTGGAGATTGTATTCGATGGTGTCTTCTGGGCTGTGGGTGTGGGCCCTGGAGATTGTGTTTGATGGTGTCTTGGTGGTCTTGTGCAGAAAAGCATTATTTTTTTTTAAATTTTTAATTTTTTTTTGTTTTTGGGCCACACCCAGTAACGCTCAGGGGTTACTCCTGGCTATGTGCTCAGAAGTTGCTCCTGGCTTGGGGGACCATATGGGACACCGGGGGATCGAACCACGGTCCATCCAAGACTAGCACAGGCAAGGCAGGCACCTTACCTTTAGCGCCACCGCCCAGCCCCTAAATTTTTAATTTTATATTTGGTTTTTGGGCCTCGCCTGGTGGTGCTCAGGGGCTACTCCTGGCTCTGCACTTACAAATCACTCTTAGTAGTCTTGGGGGACCATATGGGATGCCCGGGATAGAACCTAGGTCTGCCCGGGCTGGCAGCGTGCAAGGCAAACACCCTACTGCTGTACTATCACTCCAGCCCTATCTAAATTTTAGACTAAGTACTTGAAATTTGATAATATTGTGAAGTAGTAAAAATCAATTTAAAAGTCCAAATAAAATTGACATATTCCAGAAAATAGGCTTATCCTGTAAAAAATTGAGCACAGAAACCTTATTTTCAAGTTGCTGCATAAATACAGAATTTTTATTTGAAAAATATAAGGAAATATAGGTCCCAAATTAGCAAGCATTGATCATTAAGGGCTACAGAAATAGATTGCTAGGTTATATGTAACTTCAAAAATCCTATTATGAGCAGGTAGATCTTTTATAGCATCTTGTATTGAAAAATGCCATTAGTATAAATATTTAGATAGGGGTGGCGTATGTACCAACATCAATCTCTCTTTTGAACTAGCACAAGAATTGCCTGTAGGAAGGAAAGTTGTATACTTGTATTGAATGAAAAATCAACATTTTTAATCTTACCTGTCATTCTAAAATAGAGCATGCCTAAGAAAGTATAGTATGGAAGACCAACCTATTTTAATACAACCAACTACTCTAGAACATAATTGATTTAAAAAAGTCATTTTATTTATTTTATAACTATACCAGACACATATAGTTGTCTGATTCTATTTGATGTTTATTAGCTCACAGATAACAGGGGCAATTGTTCTGAAGGGGTCCAAAGATGTTTACTTCTTAACTGACAACTGAAAAGGAAGGTTGGGAAGCAGGACTCAGCCAGAATGGTTTCCTGGCACCTACCTTCTTAAATTGAGTAACTAGTCATAATAGTCATATTAAAGGAGAGGATATCAACAAACTGATTTTCTAAGAGAAAATGTCTGGCATTCATTTCCGACTTTATCTTTATGGTTTTAGTGCTGGAGTTTAATTCCAGGACCTCTTTTGTTTCCATCTTTAATTTGCTCTCTGTGTTAGCCATAAATGCAACAGGAGGTTGAAGCTTTAAATGTATTAGACATGCCATCTTCATTTTTTCTTTTCAGAAATCATGTTACAATAGCACATGGAAGAGGATTTTGAACAATATGAGCACTTCATTTAAATGAATTGTCTTATAATGTATTGTCAGAAAATTGAAGCCCCTCTCAGTATTTCTAGGAGAGAGATACCTTCAGTGAAAATTCAATTCATGTATTTGATTTCCATCTCAATTAGCTCTAGCTTCAAGAATAAGATTTCAGTAAGACACAAGGAAGCCAGCCAGTTCCAGGATGATTGCTGGCTTCCCCCACTCTACTCAGTGAATGGCAGTGGGAAGGTTGGACCCATAAAGCACCTCCACTGTTGACAGATATGCTTTTGAGATAAACTTACTTTTTGACTTCTGCAGTAGATCTTCAAATAGCTTAGAGACAGGGACTGTGATTTTTAGTTTGATAACTTGGTTACAATCTATTTGAGACTCAGTAGGAGTCGTAAAAGCACACCTTACAATCACTAAAAAGCTAGTCAAAATTTTGAAAACAGATGGCAGAACTGATAATAAGAATACATGGAAACATAGGAGTTATGAGATAATATTTTGAAACATTATATATATAATTCTGATAATTAAATATGGGATTATTGTTAGCCTGTATGAGGTCAGGAAATAAAAGGAAAAAGAAAAGGTAGGTATACAAAGGTGGAGATTCACATGATCTACAGGAAGTTTTGCATATAAAGTGGTACAATTGCCCCAAGTCTTTGGAACAAGAAGAAGTAATACACAGGTCTTGAGAACTATGGATAAAAAAAGAACAGGACTTAACTACTAAAGATATAAACTTTGAAAGATATTCCTCTTATCCACACATCCACACATACAGTCCACAAGTGCAGTTACTTTAGGTCCTTTGGGAAAGAAGAGGAATTGATTAGTAATGTAGAAACTAATAGTATTTCATGAAGAAATGCCATCTTTGACCATGACTCAAAAATCCAGAGAAAATGCTTCGAGATCGAGCTACTAGACAGATATACCCTTATGACTCTTTCAAGGACAGGCTGTCTTAGAGTCTTTTAGCGTTTGGCCATTAAAGTAATTTAAACTGTATACTTTCTGGCATTGAATAAAAACAGTGACTTTTGGCATTAACCTAAGAAAGTATATTAAAGTCATCAGAGTGTAGAATTTTTGGCACAAGACTGGCCAGTCCTTATTTCTGGCTCGCTGTGAGAAATAGTCTGATGTTTATTGCCAATAGTTCACAATTATTTGAGTAGTTAATGTACTTTAAAACTGCAAGAGTAGTTATTAAAGCCCTTTTCCAATAAACTACTAATGATTATATAAGCAATAAGGAATTCAGATGGCATAATTCCTTACCTTTATTTTTCAGACACAGCAAAATGTTTTCAGTTGAGGGTTTTTACCTTTCTTGAAATTGTACATGACTTAGTGTGGCTCCAAATGGCACATTTCCCCCCAAAGTTAATAAAAAATTTCAATATTTTCCTCTAGCCATAAGTTTAAGAATGTTAATACTTTTTTATAATTTTTAAAAGCATTAAAATGCTACGGAGCAAGAAGATGACTCAAAGGATTGAAGCTCAGGCTTTATATATAGGAACCCCAGATTCATTTTCTGGTACCCCCCTGGACCCTTGAAGACTGCCAGGAGAGACCCCCAAGGATCCAGTTGGGAGCAGTCTCCTGATTACCCAGTCAGTAATTAGTAGTGTCTGAGCACTACTTCCTGTGACCCTTTCACATGATCTTCTAATTTCATTGCACATGGGTTCAGTTTTAAGTTCATGAAAATATCAAATAGAAGACATGATTAGTCACTAGGATGTAGATGTTCTGCTGTTGTTGACCTCATACTATCAAAACAGGATAAATATACTTATTGTGGACAAAGACTACAGATTTAAAGAAATGCATTTTTAAGATTTTATACAAAAATAAATTATTTCTATTTGGAATTTTCAGACCACTGAAAGAAAACATGTACATTTTATTTAGTATCTAAAAGTAATTAGGGCAGCATACTTTATTGGAAGAGTATTTTTAAAGCTCTCATATCTCATATCTCAACTCATCTTGGAAAGATATGAACTTGCCCTATTATTAGTGTTTAAAATGTAAGTACATTATAAAGTATTGTTCTAGACTTAAAATTTGTGATTTATTATTTATGGGCTAAAATATAAGCTATAATAGGAGGCAACAGAGGCACATTGCATCCAAGATGGTCTTCAGTGAATTCTTGCTTTTGCTACCCAACTACTGCATATTCTCTTTCTACTATGGATAGAGGCATCTGGTTTAGCATATAGGATAGATATTGCAAATATGATAGAGAAAGCTTATGGAGCTATTTTAATCAATAATTTGTAGCTCTACTTAATTCTTTTAGGTGCTTGGGATTACTAGGGCCACCTCAGTGATACTGTGAGTAAAGAAAGGGGATGACCAATGTTAGTGTCACTGATTAAACTTGCTGTGCTCCTGATGACTATTCTAGCTCGTACCTACCTTCCTCATCTTGACTATAACTCATGAAATTTACTAGTTATGTGAATTTATGAACTCTTGAATATATAAATCAGAGGAATTATATTAAATTATGCATGCTTTATTTATTTTTTGGGGAGGGAGGCTTCCCAAGTGATTTTTCAGAAGGTTCCTAAGCCCTTTCTGGTGATTCTTAGAAAACTGGGCAGGGCAGATAGTTCAATGCAAGAGAAGTGCTACTTAAGCCTCATGGTATTAGGAATTACCCAAGTCACACCGAGCATTGCTAAGAGCAGGGACCTCCAGGATTGTACTGGTGCTGCTCAGAGAACCATGCAGTGTCAAGGATTCAACTATTGTTGATTGCATGCAAGACACATGCCTTAATCTCTGTACTATATGTCTGTACCTTAAATGTTATTTTCTTTTTTTTTTTTTTTTTTGGTTTTTGGGCCACACCCAGTAACGCTCGGGTTACTCCTGGCTATACGCTCAGAAGTTGCTCCTGGCTTGGGGGACCATATGGGACACCGGGGGATCGAACCACGGTCCGTCCAAGGCTAGTGCAGGCAAGGCAGGCGCACCTTACCTTTAGCGCCACCGCCCGGCCCCAAATGTTATTTTCTTTTGCAAAGAAATTTTGCATTAATTTCTTATGCAGAATTTGATGATTAATATGGTATGCAAGATGTTATAAAACTAAATCTAACATTTAAAGCCTAGATAGCATTTTAAAAACATAGGATTAATTCTGAGTCTTTGATATTTATTATGTACAAAATTAAAGCTATAACTAGAGGATTTCTACTATACCTTTTATGTTAATATTTACATATTTTAAAGTGTTTTTATTTTTAACTTAAAATTACTCAAAAATTAAAACAATTAGGTTAAATTAAAAACTATGAGATGAAGCTTACCACAGAGAGTAGTGAGTGCAGTTAGAGAAAAACTACACTGACAACTATCATGACAATGGTACCGAGTGAGAGAAATAGAATGGCTGTCTTAATACAGGCAAAGTGTGGAGGAGGAAGGAGATGAAGGGCATTGGTAGTGGGAATGTCACACTGGTGAAGGGGTATCCTTTTTTTTTTATAACAGAAACCTAACTACAAACATGTTTGTAATCATAATGATTGCATAAAGATATTAATTAAAAACTATAAAAGAATGTTATAAGAAGTTGAAAAAGATAAAGAGAAATAAGTAGAAAATGTTTTTGGTTTGGAAGATTCTGTATTATTAAAAATAATCACTGTAAATAATAGTTGATGTGTTCACTGTGAACAAGAACTGTATGCTGGTAGGAGATAGAGTGATATTTATGATTACCATTGAGAAAGGAGGAGAAAGAGAGAGAAGAGAGAGAGGGCAAGAGAGAGAAAGTATCTGCTAAAGAGGCAGACTGGAGGAGGGGTGGAATATGGGAGGGTAATAGAAAAAGGATGCCAATGAGCTCTGGTGAAGAGATAGGGATTGGAAGCATTATAAGACAAACTCAATCCCCAACAACTTTTCAACTCTGAATCCCATGGGATTCAAAAAAAAAATGAACAACCCCCTTCAAATAGTCATTTTACTCACTTAAACTCTACTAAGATAGCAGTAGTATTCTTCACAGAAATAGAACCAAGTCATAGTATTTGTATATAAGTACAAACTACCCAAATAACAAAAATAATACCAAGATAAAACAAAGAATAAAAGATAAAAATCTCCAAAAAAGGAAGACTCATACACCCTGACTTCAAAGTATGCTACAAAGCATTAATAATCAATAAAATATGGTATTGGAATAAAAACAGGTAGGTAGAGTTAATGGAATAGAATGTAGAACTTAAAAATAAGCCCACTCTTATTTCTATTAAATAAGAGGCCGGAGAGATAGCATGGAGTTAAGGCATTTGCCTTTCATGCAGAAGGTCCGTGGTTTGTATCCTAGCATCCCATATGGTCCCCTGAGCCTGCCAGGAGCAATTTCTGAGCATAGAGCCAGGAGTAACCCCTGAGCGCCGTAAGGTGTGACCCAAAAACCAAAAAAAAAAAAAAAAAAAAAAAAAAAGCTCACTCATATATGGTCAACTAATTTATGAAAAAATAGCCAAGTGCGTGCTTAGAGAAAGGAAAGTATTTTCAGCAAATGTTTCTGGTAATTCACACATAAGAGAATAAAATTAATCACTACCTTATATATTTTACAAAAATGAATTCAAAATGGATGATTCAAGACTTGAAAACAATGGGGCCAGACCAGTGGTGCAAGTGGTAGGACGGACCATGGTTTGATCTCTGGTGTCCCATATGGTCCCCCAAGCCAGGAGCGATTTCTGAGTGCATGACCTCGGGAGTAAACCCTGAGTGTCACTGGGTGTGGCTCAAAAAGCAAAAAAAAAAAAAAAAAAAAAAGACTTGAAAATAAGCTCTAAAACAATAAAAATGTACACAAGCATAAGTTTTTTTAGTTTGGGAGTCACAACTTGTGATGCTCAGGGATTAATCCTGGCTCTGCACTCAGGAATCACTCCTGGCAGTGATCAGAAGACCATATGGAATGTTGTGGATTGAACCTGAGTTGGCCACTTGCAAGGTAAGTGCCTTACTCACTGTACCATATCTCCAGCCTAAAAAATCTAAGGTATAAGCTTTTTTTTGTTTTGTTTGTTTTGTTTTGTTTTTGGGCCACAACCAGCGGTGCTCAGGGGTTACTCCTGGCTATCTGCTCAGAAATAGCTCCTGGTAGCACCAGGGACCATATGGGACGCGGGGATTCCAAATAACCCCCTTAGGTCCTGGATTGGCTGCTTGCAAGGCAAACACTGCTGTGCTATCTCTCTGGGCCCAGGTATAAGTTTTTAAAATCAGCTTCAGAGACAATTTTGTAGAGTGATCTCCAATAGCAAAGTCAACTAGGTAATATACAAATTGAACGACATCAATCTAAAGAGCTTTTGTACAAAGAAGCCATACTTAAAATAAAGATAGATTTACATAAATATATTGGTGTAACCATGATGAAAAATAGTGTGGATGTTTCTCAAAAAATGAAAACTACAACAACTACTTGAGTTTTTAGTTTTACTTCTGGGTTTGTATCTGAAGAATATGAAAACTAACTGGAAAAGATCTATGTGCCAGTATGTTCAAGGCACAGCTGCTTATGGTAGTTAAGACAAGGAATCACATGGTTGACCCTGAGTGTATGAGTAGAGAGAGAAAGAGATGTGGTCTAGAAATATGAAGTAAAACCACTCAACTGTAAAACTGTTACCATTTGTACCTCCATGATTGGATCTTGAGGGAACTGTGCTAAAGTGAAATAAGTGGCAAGAAGAAAAACAAATACCATATGATTTCTCTCATGTGGGATATATAGAAAGAAAGCAACAACAATAGCAGCAACAACAATAAATACTGGACCCTTTAGATTCTGACAACTGAACGATAGCTATCAAAGAGGGAATGCACAGAAGTGAAATGCGTAGATTTGTTGAATGCTAAGTTGACCTTTGGTGACAGTGTGAAGTGTCAAACAGTTGTCAAACATGAATCTGTACATTTGAAACTTACACAAGGTTGTAAATACCGTTTCCAAAGTTTAAAATGAGATAATAGACTTACATAAAGGCTACAGCAAGTCAACTTCTGCTGGATTCTTGATAATTGATTGGTGTTTTGTGGAGGCTAAATTGGTTATTATGTGTGACCTAACAGATCAGGGAAAAAGTAAGTTAACATAAGATATGGTTCTTAACTTTGGATGAGCAATTGAGTCACTTGGGTATTTTTCTTCCTTTTATTTTTTTCTCTCTTAATAGTATTTGGGCCACTGGGATGAGAAAGATGAGAGATGAGAAAGAGAGGGAGAGAGAGATTGTGAGAGAGAGAGAGAGAGAGAGAGGGAGTGAGTGAGAGGGAGAGTTGGGGGGAGGAAAGAGGGAGAAGAATGGAGAGGGAGAAGAATGAACGGAAGAGGAATGGAGAGGGAGAGGAAGGGAGAGGGAAAGGGAAAGAGGGAAAGAGAAAGGAGAGAGGGAGACAGGGAAAGGAGAAAGGAGGGAGAGGGAGAGAGGGAAGAGAGAGAGAAGGAGACAGGAGGAGAGGGAAAGGGAGAGAGAGGGAAAGAAGAGACAAAGGAGTGACTTGGGTATATTTTAAGGACAAAAAGCGGGGTTCCATTTTAGATATTTTAATTAATAAAATTCTGGTAATGGAATGAGAATGGAAAATTTATATCTAGTTCATAGGTAATTGAATTTATAGTCAATGCAGAAAACTGCTGAGACACTTATGGGAATAGTTAGTGACTAGAATGAAGATCTGAAGTGGGTGGAGAGTAGGACAGACCGTCCTTTCTCGAGACCTCACTGTGGGCGGAAGAACTGTTATTCCTGGCCGCTCTGACCTCATTAGCAGGAGAATGTTTATTCCTGTATTGAATTAAACAGAAAGCTATTTAAGGTTCTTCTGGCAACAGTGGGAAAGAAAGCCTGAGGGGTTAGTATTCAACCGTCTTTTTGGTTGATTTTTGGGTCACACCCCATGGTTCTTCAGGCTTACTGCTGGCACTGTGCTCAGGTGCTTAAGGGACCATATGTGCTGAGCCACATATTGAGCCAAAATCTGTAGAGTGCAAGGCAAGCACCTTAATCCCTGTACTAGCTCTCTTGCCTTGTTTCATATAATTGCAAATCAAAAATTATGGGTTAAATTGGGGGAATGTCAGAAATGGAATGTATCAACGAGAAAAATACAGCTTCCGAGAGTAGGTGATGAAGCTCTACCTCTGCACTGAGATATTTATTATTAAAATTTGGGCTCCATCTTATGGAGTAATTTAGAAAATATTTTTGTTTTATTCATTTATTTTTAATGAGTTTATTTTTTAGTCACAGCAATAAAATTGTAGGTTAGTGTTTTCGATCTGGTAGTGCCCATTATTTCTAAAAATAACAGTACCCTTGGTCATAATCATTACTATGTAGGTATGAAATCTTAATAACTTTCCAAATGTCATTAGAAGTAAACATTGACAGAGGAATAAACAAAGCATAACACAGAAGATGCCCCAGTCAGTTGTTCTCTGGCTCCCTATGCCTCAGAGCACATATGTAAAACTTCTTTCCTCTCTATAGACATTCCACAACTCTGCATGCCTTTGACTCCCAAATGCAACTTGGTATAATAATCTCTGAATAAACAAGCTCTGCGCTGTCATTTGAATGGTCTTTGATTATTTCCATATTTGTTTGGTAGGTGAATTTTGACTTGGTTCAAATGAGCAAGAACAGTTTCTGAGTGTATATCTGGGTGGTATCTAAAAGTTTCTCCTTAGCTACTAAACTTGACGGTCTATGCAAGATAAGTTATTAGGCTATTTTCACTTTGTAGTACTTTGCATTTGGCTTTTTTTCAATGAGTACACACAATCCATGCAAACAGAATTAAAACCATTAAAGTCTGTCATTATGTTTAGCATTTTTAAAATAAATAATTCCATAAATATAAAGTATAAATACTTTTTTGTCTTTTGTTTTTGGGTCACACTTAGTTGATGCTCAGGTTTTACTCCTGACTCTCTACTTAGGAATCACACTGCAGCGGATGTGCACGTCCCACGACTCTCCAGTCCAGGACCATATAAGATGCTAAAGGTTAAACCGAGGTTGGCCTCATGCAAGGCAAGTGCCTTATCCATTATGCTCTCTCTGTGGCTATAGTATAAATATTTATAATTATGTTTGATACATATATAGAAGTGCTCAGTTAATAAACTACCTTTTTCTCAATTATTATTTCAAAATTACTTCCATAGTAATAATTTCCATATCTGTAAAATTTTATTTTGATATTCTTTAAAAATACAAAATAAACAGAATTGAAAAATATATTTTAATTACAAAAATGGTGAATGAGTATTAACTATTGGTGGACTCCCTCATTCAATAGTCTCTACTAACCAGCCATAACTCAAATAACTTTTATCATATCAGAGCTAGAAAGAAATCCCTCTAGATTCATACAGGTAAATCTTTTTTTTTTTTTTTTTTTTTGGTTTTTGGGCCACACCCGGTAACGCTCAGGGGTTACTCCTGACTATGCGCTCAGAAGTTGCTCCTGGCTTGGGGGACCATATGGGACGCCGGGGGATCGAACCGCAGTCCTTCCAAGGCTAGTGCAGGCAAGGCAGGCACCTTACCTCTAGCGCCACTGCCCGGCCCCACAGGTAAATCTTTATGGTCATCAATTTTCCTTGAAGTTTAACAAAGGTCATAAAGATTAAAATTTTTGCACGGATCATTGCTTACTTCCATCAACATCTGATTATCTTTCCAAGTTAAGCAAAACCCTGGATCTAGGGCCGGAGAGATAGCACAGCGGTAAGGGCCTTTGCCTTGCAAGCAGCCAACTCATGACCAATGGTGGTTCAAATCCTGGCATCCCATATGGTCCCCTGTTTCTGCCAGGAGCAATTTCTGAGCAGAGAGCCAGGAGTAGTCTCTAAGCACTGCCGGGTGTGGCTCCCAAATAAACAAACAAACAAATAAACACCTCCAGCAAACAAACAAACCTCTGGATCTGACATAGACTAAACTTAGAATAAATCGAGAAACTGATTTTACTCAGCTGATGAGAAAGTTAGTGTGACTAACTTCTCTTATCTGAATACAATGCTAATCTTAATTAACAACAATGCTGCTAGCCAGGCTACCAGAGGAGAGCTGCTGAATTCACTTTAAGGCAATGAATCTCTGCATCAGTCCTCCTTCATTTCTCATGTGACTTTTCACTTTTTATTCAGCAAGGAAGACAGAGTCAAGATAGAAGCTTTACCTGTGCACTATAAAGGTCAACAAGCACATCAGAACTTGCTTTCTCTTCTGTCATGTTGTCTTTAGTTTATGTTATTAGAGTGAGAAATATATGTATATGTCTTATGTGTTATGTCTATCTTCACATGGCTATATACTCTTACAAAAGTCTTTAGAAGATGACTTTGATGTGAATGAATGAGGGAGCTGAAAAGCCTGTCTGGAGTACAGATGGGGGTGGGGTGGGATGGAGGGAGATTTGGGACTTTGGTGGTGAGAATGTTGCACTGGTGAAGGGGTGAAGGGGGTGTTCTTTACATGACTGAAACCAATCACAATCATATGTGTAATCAAGATGTTTAAATAAAAAAAGAAGAAGAAAAAAAGAAGATGACTTTGGCACTCACCCATATGATAGTTACTTTTATAGTCAACTCTGATACCTATTTGACTAGATGTTTTATTTAACTAGTTTAAAGTACAGGAAAAAGACTATTTTCTTGAATTATATTTATGATGAAGTCTTAATGACATAAGTGTCGCTGCCCACATTTCTGTGAATTTCCAAGGCTCACTCTGGTCCAGTCTTCTTTGTGGCTCATTGTCTACCTCTGGAATAAAGTAGGAGCTTTCAGCTATGCCAGAGAAGCCTACCGATGCAAACTTCCACCAGCTCCAGCCCTGAGGCTTCACCACACTACAAGGCCAGGTTAGTCAAGGCTCTGACTGTCGGGGAATCATCCAAAGATGGGATCTTTTTTTTTTTTAAATTTTAGTGGCCTCTTTGGGGGTCCTGGCCACAATTATGAGATTGTGCCCACTCCAAAACATAATGATATCTAATCCTGGAGACCAAAAGCATGTTGTAAACTTAAAGTGATAACACAAAGACTTAAACTGAGTAAAGTGATGACAGAAAAACAATGAAGTGGTTGATAAAATCTGGAGTGCATTGCATAAACTATAATATAGACATCATAGTTGGTTAATAACAAAAATTGATAATTTTTTATTATCAACCAACCATAAAATGTGTACAATAAAATTTTGGGGCAAAAGAAAGCAAAGCTTCTTAAAATATATGCACATGTTTGTGCAAGTCTGCTGAGAAGCTTTCTGCATATTAAAGCTTTCTGGAGGGGAAGGAATTATTTTGGATTTCAAAGTGTTAAGGAAGTTTTGTTGGGACCAGAGCAATAGCACAGTGGGTAGGGCACTTGCCTTGCATATAGCCAACCTGGGTTCAATCCTCAGCATCCCTTTTGGTCCCCCAAGCCTGCCAGGAGTAATTCTGAGGCAAAGCCAGGAGTAACCCGTGAGCCCCACTAGGTGTGGCCCTAAAACAATAACAACAAACAAAAAGAAAAGAAAAGAAAGTTATTGCTTTGATCATTGCCTTTTCAAATCCACCTATTGCTCTCAATAGCAATATCCCAAACCCATAGTAAAATCTGATTATTCACTTTATTCATTTAAGAAAACTTTGCTCATTATTATAGCCATTTGAGTATTTTTGAAGGGCAAATTCCCACTCAGGTGTCTTATCTTCAGGTTTTCCAGCTCTTTAAATAATGTTCCTCATGTATAAGGAATTTAAGTTAAGGAATTAACAGATAAGGAATTAAGGTTATTTTGCTGCTAATTTCAAGATGGCAACTTGAGTGAGTTTCCCGTAGACATGATCTTTTGCTGAACACTCATGGAACTACACTGAAGTCATAAAAAAACACCAGCAAAGGGCCTTGTCAAGCTTGACTTTGAAAAGTTCTTTGTCATCATTTTTGTATGATGGTGATGGTGGTGGTAAAACAATAACTCCAACAGAACTGAGTGCTTACACTGAACAGTTGCTCTTTCCCCAAGAGAGGGATAAATACAGATGCTGCCAGATGGGGTGGGAGCCCAGGTGCCCATCATAGGGGATGGCCTCTCTTTGCTCCAATGGACCCATCTGTATTCCAAGACAAAGTGATTTGGTCCTTACTTTTGCTTTGGGTATCAAGAGAAGACAAACTGAACTGTTGTGCCACTAATCAGATGCCTCCGATGGGACTGAAGGCAGATGAAAACTGGGCACAGTTGCAGGTCAGAGAAGCTACAGGCATTTCTGGCAGGAACTGTGATGAGTGGGGTTTGCTTTAGAACCTGAGAAAATAAAATAAGCCCCAAGGTCTCTGAAAATCAGCTTACAGTAGCTGCCAGAACACTGAGATAGCTAAACATCAGCCTGTAATAGCTGGCTGTACAGCTTCCCCACTAATATAAACACCCAAAGGTTCAGAAACTCTGGACTTATGCTCTGGGGCTATGTTCTCACAGAGTACAAAGCAAAATAAAGAGTCACAGGTAGAGACATAGGAAGCATCCCTGTTTCTTTTTTAAGTCAACATCATTATATTTCAAAAAATAATTGATGGACAATTGTAAGACTTCTGGATAGTGGCTGGGCATCCAAATAAAACGCTGATGAAAATGATTGTAGAAATTTGTTCTTATTCAAACCCTGAGTGATATAATATTTTGTCACCCTTAATGCCTCATGGTGGGTAGAAAGAAAAATGCCTAAAGTTTATCTAGGAAAACATTTTATAAAGGCTTTCCACCTATATATTTGAAGTGCTGAAATCTAGTACACTGTGGCTGGCAGAGAGAGAGAGAAACAGAAAGAGATAGAGAGAGAGATGAAGAGAGAGAGTGACAGAGAGACAGAGAGGTAGAAAAAGGGAGAGAGATGGAGAGAGTGTGTGTGTGTGTGTGTGTGTGTGTGTGAGAGAGAGAGAGAGAGAGAGATAGAGAACAAGAAAGCAACAGAGAGAGACAAAGTTCTAGACCTTTCTAAGTCCCTGCTTCTGTTTATTCCGGGATGCTTGTCGCAGACCCTAAAGAATCGCGATTGGCCTATTTCTTCAGGTAACTCACTGCTTCAGCCTTCCACAGGCCAAATCTGTTCACTTGTTTAATTCCCAGATAGATGTGGTAAACAGGCACATTATATCAAAATGACAGTCTGTCTCTCACGGGCTGCATCTCACTGATATAGATATTTTGTTATAAAACCTTGTTCAGATAACCACAAGGCCCATGTCTAAAGTAAATATTCCTGACTGGGGATTTCTTCAAGCTATCTTTAGAAGAATCTTTTTTTCTTCTTTTAAAAACAAACAGTATTTTACTTAGGAAAGAAAATTTCCTAAGTTGAGGTAAAAATTAATGAGAAAAAGGAGCAAATTAAAGTGAGCAAGTTTTGGTAACATGGAACTAAAATTAAAGCACAGATGAATTAAAAATTGTTGTCAAAATATTATTTGTACTTACACGAGTCAAGAGCCATGTGTAAAAATAAGACAACTTTTCAAACAAGAATTTTCACATTAAGCTAGTAATTATCTTAGCCCCTAATTAAAAAACAAAACAAAATAAAACAGGGCTGCATTATTTTGTAACAGTGTGCTCTAAAGAAACGTATTTTGAGACAAACCAAGATGTATTATAGTCACTCTGACATGCAATTAAAAGAACTTTTGGATTCCAGTGTTTTATTTAAGTGCAATTTTTAAAGCAATTTGTGTTTGGAATATATGTATCCATTTTGTATTGCGCATTTCTGTTATAAGAAAGGAGATTTAAATACAATTTCTGAAAACACTGCTGCCAATGAACTGACAGGTCATTTCTATAAAAGAAGAGAAAAACAACAGGAATGTGGCTGGTCTATCCTGATTCCCAGTATTAAAGAACAACTTCCCTTAGACTCTTGCTCATTAATGCCAGAGATTTGTGCCCCAGAAAATCAGCATAAAATCAGCCTAATTGGGGTGATGGTCTGACTACCACCAACATGGAGATTCTGTATTGAGTCCTATTTCTAGTGCTTGAATGTCCCAACTTAAAGCTGAAGAAGCTTCCTTGGGTTCATACGCCATCAGCTATGATGGTGTACACTCTGTTGGTGGTATCTTACTTTCTCATCACCAGAGGTGTACTTTATGATGTCATTGTTGAACCTCTAAGCATTGGCTCTATGATGGAGCATGTACATCAAGAGATCAGTAGCTTTCTTGGCTTTCAGAGTAAATGGACAGTATATCATGGAAGGACACTCATTCAGATTTGTGTTTACCATGGGAGGTTTAAGGTTCATAATCCTGGACAGATTCAATAAACCAAACATTCCTGCTTCTGTTTATTGGGTTTGTCTTGTCTTGTTAAGTTTCTTCATGGAAAGAGCATTCATGAGAATGAAACTGCTGGGTTACCGGATGGGTTAGAGTTTCTTGTGAGAAGAAATCAGTGGATATTGGATTTGTTCCTGTGAATGAAGTTTTTAAAAATGCTGTACCAATCTCCTAATGCAAAATGTGGAGAAAGATAAAAAAAATGGAATTTAGTGAGAACAGATGTAGCATGTTCAGCTTGGAAGAAAGTTGGTGGGACAAGCTTATCACAACATTTTCTGCTGGCCTGGCCTAGACTCACAAACCCACCCATTAAATAAATTTTCTTCTTCATTTTTTCTTCTTTAAAGAAAAATTTCACTTTATTTGATACAATGATATTATTAATAAAGTGATTTTTTTTGACAATCTCCTTCATGTTTTAACTTTTTTGGGAGATGACCTTTCTGATTTGGGGAAATGGCAAAGAAGAACTGAGAGCCAATAACAGAGAAAGCTGGGCTGCCAATCAGCTTTGACCATGCTTTTCAACAGTATGTGGACAGCATGCTACTGAGATAAGTATAAAAAAAATTTCTGATCAATAAGAGTCCTAAAAGGAGCAGACATAAATGATTTTTAAAGAAAACAAACAAACAAAGCAAGCCTAATCGAATAGGGCTAGAGAGAGAGAGAGCACATCAGAAAGGACACTTGCTTTGCCTGCAGTCAACCCGGGTTCTGCACCTGGCATCCCTTATTAACCCTTGAGGACTGCTCTGGGTGAATTCAGAGTGCAGAGCCAGGAGTAACTCCTAAGCATCAGCAGGTGTGGCCCCAAAACTAAGAAAACCAAACCAAATCATACCAAAATGGATAAAAAGTAATTTTCCTAATTTCTATTTAACTATTTCATTCCACCAGTTGTAACAGTTTACTATGAATTAGACTCTTTCTTATAACTAGTTAATATATGTACCCTAACCTCTGGGGAGTTTATGTATTAGATGGAGTTTTCTAGAGAAGCCGGACCAATAGGACAAGTGTGTGTGTGTGTGTGTGTGTGTGTACATTTCTTTTCTTTTTTTTTTTTTTTTGGTTTTTGGGCCACACCCGGTAACGCTCAGGGGTTACTCCTGGCTATGCGCTCAGAAGTCGCTCCTGGCTTGGGGGACCATATGGGACGCCGGGGGATCGAACCGCGGTCCGTCTCCTAGGCTAGCGCAGGTAAGGCAGGCACCTTACCTCCAGCGCCACCGCCCAGCCCCAGTGTGTGTACATTTCTATATTTTAGGAATTGACTCATTTTATTGGTTCAAATTCCTACTCTGTAGAGTTGGATGACAGGTCGAAGAACCAAAGAACAGTTGGGTTTGTTATTTATGGTAGCCTTTTCTCTATTCCCTCTTTTTTTTTATTAAGGCAAATAGAAAGATGGTTCCTACCACAGTTTGGGCTAGGACTACCCATGATTTAAGCTCACTTTGCCTTACTTAGTCTGCCACTGTCAATGCCATAGAAAAAAGGCCTCAGGGAACCATCTGGACTGGATGATGCAATCTTCTGGTTTTGTGGCCTAAAATACAACCTCTCCATGTATAAGAACCAAGTCTCTAAAGTTCAACTCATCTTAGGTGACCAGGAAGCTTCCCATTATATAAGCAAATGTACCGTTTTATTTTTAAACCTGTCCACCAGATGTCACTGTTGGCCTGGGAAACGCTACTAACTTTAGCACTGAAACAAACCAGGTTAAACCATTGCTTAATTCCAGGAAAAATTTAAAAAAAAAAAAAAAAAAGTCAGGAAAAGGAATCAGATCTTCTAGAACAGACCTTAGGAAGTACCAGCTCTTCATTCCAAGCTAGGGAATGACAATCCTTTCGATGCCTACAAGATCCCCCAGGAAATCACCTGGCATGTTTGCTAGGTGGCTCATGGGACTGCTAGAAACTTGGACTCTGATTTCCACCCAGACATTAGTGTCTCTGGTCCTTCATCTGTCCAATTTGCAGTGTATCAAATAGGAAATTCAAGTTGACAATCTCTCAGCTTGAAACGACAACTTCTGCTTCAAAAGTAGATGGCAGAGAAATGCTTTCCTCACCCTCACAGACTCAGTCTGAGTCACATAAGGCTCCTGGGTCTTTGTCACCTTGGAATCAAAGCTTTCCCTAGTGCTTCCTTTATGCACAGCCATGAGGTGTCCTCTAGGCATTTTGCCCTCTGCTGCCATTGCTACTGCTTTATCCAACATTAAAAAAAAAAAAAAAAAAAAAAAAAAAGAACAAGGTGGCCTTTACCGGAATACTTTTTAGTTTTTAGATTATTTTGTCTGCTTATGAAACATTTTTTCATTTTTCTTTTTTTATGGGGAGGGAATTTGGGGCTACACCTGTCTGTACTGAGTAGAGTTTTCCATAGAAGCAAGATGGATTAAGGGCTCCAGTGTCCAAGAGATCCAAGAACTTGTGCAAGGGGATGAGAATGTAACTATTGAAGGAAAATTGTCTTGATCTCTCTCCTTCATGGACTGTTCTGTTTGCTTGTCTACTTATACCTACAAGTTCATTTCTTGGAAATAGGGATTTGTTTGTTTTGGGGACACACTAATCAGTGTCAGGGATTTCTCCTGTCTCTGCTCTCAGGAATCACTCCTGGCGGCCTTGGGGGAACAAAGGGATGCAGAAAACTGAACCTAGGTCAATTGCATGCAAGGCAAATGCCCTATTGGCTGTTTCATCTCTTGAAATCATTTCTAACCTAACATGATGAGTTATTTTAATAATTAGTTTTTACTACCACTATGTTATTATGACAAATTATTGTGTCTCTATGGTTATGTTAAGAACTTTATATAATAATATATAAAATAGGAACTTTAAATAAGTTATTCAGCTCTTAATTTTAAATAATTGATTTTCTCCCACCTTGAAAATATTTCACATGGACTCAACTTAGACCCCAGGTGATTAGACACCAACCATCCAGTCTTGAACCCTGGATTCCAGACATAGAAATGACACAGTTCTTCACAACAGCCACAGGAAACAAATCCTATCCGGGACATCCTTAATACTGCTTGACATCAACAAGTGCCAGCTCTAATTTGATATTTTGACGACGAGGAAACCGGGATCAACTTGACTTAAGAGCAAGCTATCCTACCTCACCAGTTAAGGATAAGACAAAATCAGAAGACTTGTCACCCTTTGGTCTGTCCAAATGCCAAGATCGCGATTTACAGATGACTGGCCCATAGAACCATGACCGGACTGTATGTGTCCTGGGACCAATAAAAAAAAGTCCTAGTCTAGGGTTTGAGCTACGACCTGCACAACAGCCACGATCTCTAGTTCCAGAGGTCTGTCTGAGACAATTGCAACGGAATGGGTCTTCTGGAAACGTAATGAAAGACGCTATCCCAGGCCCCATCCTAGGATCAGCGCAAAGACCAAGACCACCAACCACAGAAAACAGATTAAAATGACACGGAGGGAACAGAACTTCTAGAACCACAAAGAAAGACTTCATCATAAGTTCCACTCCCTGACCTGTGCAGATACCGAGATCTCTAGATACAGAGGTCTGATTTTATCACCCAGGATGGAGCAGAAGTCTTCCATAGACCACAAAAGCACCAAGGGGAGAGTAAATGAACCTGAGAGGAGTCTATAGTTAATCCCATGACAATATAGTTCAAGGGTGGAGAAACCCTGTTTCTCTTAGGCCAAGGGAATTCCTTTTTGAATGACCCCAATATTTACTGTGCCTGTGCAGGAGGGAAGAAAAAAAAAAAAAGGCAAAAAGCACAAAACATTTATTATTTATTTATCTAGTTTTTGCCGATTTATTTGTTTTGGTGTGGTTATTGAAGATGTTGTCTCCACTCATATTTATTTTTTCTTTTTTTCTTTTCTTCCTTTATGTGCTCTGCCATGTATTTTTTTTTTTTTTAATCTCAGAACCATGGCCTTTATGTGGTGCTTATCTTTATTGTTGGAGTGTTCACTGGATATTTTATTTGACACTTCTTTTTGTACTGTTGTGGTGTTCCACCTCCTTTTCCCCCTTCGTCTCTCAAACCTAGGATGAGATGAAAGCTTCCAGAAGGACTCCACCCATTTTCGGCGTATTTGATTTTTTCCCCAGGTTTTTTTTTTTTTTTTTTTGGGTCACATCCGGCCGCGCTCAGGGGTTACTCCTGGCTCAATGCTCAGAAGCCGCTCCTGGCAGGCACGGGAGACCATATGATACATCGGGATTCGAACCAACCATCTTAGGTCCTGGATCGGCTGCTTGCAAGGCAAACGCCGCTGTGCTATCTCTCCGGCCCTGATTTTTTCCCCCAGTTTGTTACTTTTCTCTTCTTCAAACAAAACCACATAACTTGAACTATCTAGTCCCGCTTCCCAATTAGAGCGGGAAATAAGGGAGGTACCAAGACCAAACAGGTGTAGGACCACTAAGTAGTTAGCTAGACACAGAGGGGACCACTTATTCTGGCAGCCCCGGGGGTGAGGGAGGAGGATATGGGAGGTAGGACGGGAACGGAGGTGGAGGGAGGACAATTCGGTGATGGGAATTCCCCTGATTTTATGTTAATATGTACCTAAAATATTATTGTCAATGATATGTAGGCCACTATGATTAAAATAAAAATTATATTAAAAATAATTAATTTTTTCTGTTCGAACCATTCCACTTACACATATAGCCATCACCGAGATACATCACCGAGATGAAGTTGAGCCTCTGTGAGCATCACTCACAGTTTAAATCTATCAGATTAGATTATGTAAGAATCCTATAATTAATGCCATGAATTGAATTCTATTTTGTGTCAGGGTATTTTCATTCAATATATTTTTTTCAGATATATCTTTTTGTTTTTGTTTTTGTTTTTGGGCCACACCCAGCGGCGCTCAGGGGTTACTCCTGGCTGTCTGCTCAGAAATAGCTCCTGGCAGGCACGGGGGACCATGTGGGACACCGGGATTCGAACCAACCACCTTAGTTCCTGGATCGGCTGCTTGCAAGGCAAACGCCGCTGTGCTATCTCTCCGGGCCCAGATATATCTTTTTATTGATAGAGAATAATTCATTGACTTTTATCGTCTATTCTTAAGTTTCTTAGTCAAGAAATTCTGACTTATTTCCCATTTTGGATTATGAAAGAAGCTTCTTGAAAATTTTACACACAGATTTCTGTGTTTAATATCTTGAATCGTTTCTCTTTAGTTATTACCATTTAAAAGTTTTCACAGATAGCTCTATGCAAGAGTATGGCTGCTCTATATTCTTGCCAAATTTGATGTTGTGATTTGATTTTTACCATTCTTTATGATGGGAAATGGTAGGATTATGTGTGCTATGAACATCTTTTTAGAATTTAGAAACCAGTTTTTCTTCTTTTGTAAAATGAGTATTTATCGCCCACAACCGAGTGGAAAGTTTTCTGGCACCACAATAAAAGACCCTGGGGTGTGGTAATGAGCATTTATGTAGCCAGTAGTTGTTCCCATATGCTTCAAGGGCAGAGAAACCCTGAATCTCTTATGTCAAGGTAATTCCCTTTCTTACTTTCCCAATACTTACTGTGCCTATGCAAAAAAAAAGGGCGGGGGCACAAAACCTTGCCACACCAGCACTTCTTTTTTTCCTTTTCTTTTTATTTTTCTTTGTCCTCTTCCAGCAGAACCACAACATGAATCATCTTGTTCTGCCTCATGAATTGAGAGGGAAAATAAAAACGAATGGTACTAGGGCCAAACAGCCATATGAACATTGAATGGAATTAAAAAATGATCTATAATATCTATAATACCCTGTGCTTATGCAGGGGGGAAAAGAAAAAAAAGCACAAAATAATCATATTATTCACATATTTATTTATTTATTTATTTATTTGACTTTATTTTGGTGTAGATCTTGAAGTTGATGTCTTCAATTTTATTATATTTTATTTTACCTTCTCTTTCTCTTTCTTTCTGCACTCTGGCATGGTTTGATTTCAGGACCGAGACTATTGTGTGGTGCTTGTCTTTGTGCTCACTGGATATTTAACTTGATATTTCTTTCTGTACTGTGGTGTTTCAATTACCTTTTCCATGTCCTCTCTCAAACTGAGGTTGAAAGCCTCTAGAAGGACTCTGCCCCTTTTTAGCTTATTTGATTTTTCTTTTTCTTTCTTTCTTTCTTTCTTTCTTTCTTTCTTTCTTTCTTTCTTTCTTTCTTTCTTTCTTTCTTTCTTTCTTTCTTTCTTTCTTTCTTTCTTTCTTTCTTTCTTTCTTTCTTTCTTTCTTTCTTTCTTTCTTTCTTTCTTTCTTTCTTTCTTTCTTTCTTTCTTTCTTTCTTTCTTTCTTTCTTTCTTCCTTCCTTCCTTCCTTCCTTCCTTCCTTCCTTCCTTCCTTCCTTCCTTCCTTCCTTCCTTCCTTCCTTCCTTCCTTCCTTTCTTTCTTTCTTTCTTTCTTTCTTTCTTTCTTTCTTTCTTTCTTTCTTTCTTTCTTTCTTTCTTTCTTTCTTTCTTTCTCTTTCTTCCTTCCTTCCTTCCTTCCTTCCTTCCTTCCTTCCTTCCTTCCTTCCTTCCTTCCTTCCTCCTTCCTTCCTTCCTTCCTTCCTCCTTCCCTCCTTCCTTCCTTCCTTCCTTCCTTCCTTCCTTCCTTCCTTCCTTCCTTCCTTCCTTCCTTCCTTCCTTCCTTCCTTCCTTCTTCTTTCTTTCTTTCTTTCTTCCTTCCTTCCTTTTTCTTTCTTTCTTTCTTTCTTTCTTTCTTTCTTTCTTCTTCCTTCCTTCCTTCCTTCCTTCCTTCCTTCCTTTTTCTTTCTTTCTTTCTTTCTTTCTTTCTTTCTTTCTTTCTTTCTTTCTTTCTTTCTTTCTTTCTTTCTTTCTTTCTTTCTTTCTTTCTTTCTTTCTTTCTTTCTTTCTTCTTCTTCTTCCTTCCTTCCTTCCTTCCTTCCTTCCTTCCTTCCTTCCTTCCTTCCTTCCTTCCTCCTTCCTTCCTTCCTTCCTTCCTTCCTTCCTTCCTTCCTTTTTCTTTCTTTCTTTCTTTCTTTCTTTCTTTCTTTCTTTCTTTCTTTCTTTCTTTCTTTCTTTCTTTCTTTCTTTCTTTCTTTCTTTCTTTCTTTCTTTCTTTCTTTCTTTCTTTCTTTCTTTCTTTCTTTCTTTCTTTCTTTCTTTCTTTCTTTCTTTCTTTCTTTCTTTCTTTCTTCTTTCATTCTCCCCATTTTATTGCTTTTCTTTCCTTCAAACAAAACCACATAGATTGAATTATCCAGCTCCGCCTCTCAAATAGAGGGGGAAACAAGGGAGGGTACCAGGACCAAAGAGATATAGGATCACTAACAGTAAGCTAGACAAAGAGGGGACCACCTATTCTAGCAGCCCGGGGTGGGGGTGTGATGGTGGGAGATATGGGTTGCAGGAAGAAAACAGGGATGGGGGGAAGACAAATTTAGTGATGGGTATTCCCCTGATTCAATGTTAATATTAATATGTACCTAAAATACTACTGTGAAAGATATATAAGCCAATATGATCAAAATAAAATTTAAAAAATGATCCAATATAAACATCAAACCTAAAGTCAACAACAGAATTGATATTTTATCTACAACAGTTATACACAGAGGGGAACAGTTTCACTAGCACTCTGGGGGGACAAAAGGGAGATATGGGACACATGCTAGAAAAAGGGTGGAGGGAGGAGGACAACCCTGGTGGTGGGAATGGCCCTGATTCATTGTCACTATGTACCTTAAATACTACTGTGAAAGATTTGTTATTTACTCTTTGGTCGCAATAAAAATTATTATTTAAAAAAAGAAAAGACATCTACATTCCTATGTTTGTCATTGCATTTTCTAATAGTCAGAATCTTGAACAACCCAAGGGATCAAGAACAGGTGATTGGATAATAAAATTATGGTATTCAGTAGTTGGCAACCATTTTTTTCCTTTTTTATGATATATTCTTTTATTTATTTTTAATTTAAATACAATCATCATAAGGTTGTTCATAATACAGTTGTTTTGTTTCTCCACAGAAAAAGTTATAATTGAGTAAAAGTCATACAGCTTAAACCTTCACCAATGCACATTTCCCACCACCAATGTCACAGTTTCACTCTCACACTCCCCGATGTGCAAGGCCTTTTGTTCTGCATAAAATCACATTCACAGGTTCCAGTGATTAGGACATAGTCACATCTTGGTTTATGTAGGGGTAAGGCCACAATTTAATACACTATAGTAATTTCAAATGTGTTTATTAAAGCCATTGGTATGAAATTCTAGGCGGTTTCATGACTATTTTACCTGAAGTATACAAAACTATTTTTTAAAATATTTTTAATTCTTTAAAAAATATCTCTATATAAGCACCATAATATGAACATGTTTGTAGTTTAAAAAAGAACACCCCCCCCTTCACCAGTGCAATATTCCCATCTCCCTCCTCTTCCATCCCCTTCTTGTATTCAAGACAGGCATTCTATCTCTCTCACCACTACCATTGCCATGATATTTGTTAATGTAGTTATTTTTCTAACTGCACTCACTACTCTTTGTGGTGAGCTTCATATCATGGGCTGGTCCTTCCAGATCTCATCTCTATTGTCTCTGGGTATTATTACACTACTGTCTTTTATTTTTCTAAAATCCCACAGATGAGCGAGACTATTCTGTGTTGGATGGACATGGAAACTATTATGCTAGGTGAAATACAAAACTATTTTGAAAGGCTAACGAGAGCTATTTCTTCAAGATGGCTGGCGTTGCCTTTGGAGAGTGTTCAACATCAATATTAAATGGAGATGTTACCTACTGGCAACCATTTTTTCAACTGAGCCAAATCTCGTCAAAACTACGATTGAAATTTATTTTGAGAGCCACACAGGGTGCGCACTGACAGAGGCTAGGAGCAGAGTCCTGATTCCTGGAGCGGCCGCCCGGCATACAGAAGAGCCAAATTAAAAGTAGAAAGAGCCACATGTGGCTCGCGAGCCGTTGCCGATCACTGGTATAGATGCAATGGATATAGTGGAATGCAACTCAACTCGAGGAACAGTATAGAATGAATTTCTTCACATGTGTGATATGAAGAGAAATAATAAGGAAATAACAAATTCCCCAAGGCAACAGAACATGAAAGAGAACTGCTCTACAGAATTGAGTTCACCACAACAGAAATGAGGGCACTTTAGGATACGATGTGAGGTGTGGGTGGATTAAGAGGAGGGGGAGGAGGTGCTGCCACAAGGGAGGAGAGAAGCAGACACTGTGGTGGAGGGCTTGGTGTTGGAACATTGTATGTGTGAAACAGACCCTATTGTTAGTAGCACTGTAAATCATAGTGTTTAAAATGAAAAAAAAAAGAGATTTTGAATTAGATTTAGATTCTATGCATTTTCTAACATAATTTAATACATTATTTTGTATATCGATAATTTATGTTGCGTATTGGCTATGAAGAATATGTATCTAGGCCACCATTTATAACATCATCTTATTTTTTGATATAAATGCCAACAAGCTAAACACATAAGATCCATTCCAGCCTTATTTTTCCGAGAGACTAAAAAATAAAATATTGGATGACTATTATTATTAAAGTTCAGTGCATATCTTATTCAATTCAATATCAGTTCATATGATTTGTCTCATTTATGATTTCATAAGATGTTATTGTTATATGTTAGCATGCCACTTCAACATCACAAAATTTATTATCATCAGTACCACTCCAAGGTATTTTTACATGTTAAAATAACTTTTATTCTTGACAAAGATCAAGTCTAGTTGAGCTTTATTCTTTCTACATATGGCTGCACTTAATTTTCTCATTTCCCTTTTGCTTTTGTGAGGCTGGGCCTTGAACCCATGACCTTGTACAAACCAATCAAATGCATCACCTGAAATTGCTGATTTTCCTAAAGCTTTGACTTCTGTGCTGCAAGCGCTTTTACACTATCATCTGATTCCTGTTGAGTGTTATTAATCAGTCTTTATTTGCATGGGTTTTCTCTGATTTGGGACAAAGCTTTGATCCTGGATGTGTTGTGCTCCTGGTGTCCATTCTGTCCTTGGTTTCCTCTCCCACATTCACTCAGGGAGACCCTGAGGAAGGGTTGGCAGGCAGAAAATGTGTTGATGGTACAACCTGGACTTGTGACTTGGTTGGGGAGTGGGTATAAAGACAGTCCTTAGGAATGAGACTGTCTGTGGCTGCTTCCTCACACCTCTTTGAGTGAGATGCTTTCACCTTAGGTTTCTTCTTAGGTTCAGAGAGACTCATCATCACTTTTGAAAATTTTCATTTCATTTCATTCATTTTTTGAGGGGGGTCACACCCAGAAGTGCTCAGGGGTTACTGTTGGCTCTATGCTCAGAAATTGCTCCTGGCAGGCACGGGGGATCATATGGGATGCTGGGATTCGAACCACTGTCCTTATGCATGCAAGGCAAATGCCCTACCTCCATGCTATCTCTCTAGCCCTCATCATTTTATTCTTTTTTTAAGCCATACTCAGTGGTGGTCAGGACTTACTTCTGGCTCTATACCCAGGAATAACTCCTGATGGGCTTGGTAAACCATATGGAATACTGAGGAATCACATTCAGATTGTCTCCATGCAAGACAAGCACCCTATTTGTTGTACTATTGCTCAAGCCCACTTCCACTTAATGTTTTATTAAATTTCAAGGCATTGTGATGTCATAGTTTTTCATAGTTGAGTTTCAGGTATACAGTGTACCAACCCCAACCCCATGGTTGCTTTGTGGAATTAGCTCATTTAGATGTCTTTGGGTTCCTTGCTCTTGAGTGGTTCTAAGAACACTTAGTATATCTGACTTCTTCATATGGTGGGAGTGATTGTTGGAATAATTTTCTGCTCTCTGCCTTGCAGGCTACTTCAGGAACTACAGCAACTTTAGTAGTAGTATAGAGGCAGACAAAGGTCCTTCCCACTGGAAACCAATAAACTTGTGCCTAGAGCTCAGATCTTTTCTGTTTTATCACCCAAGGTCTGACCAGATCGCATCTTTTTGCATTTAAAAAAAGAAAGAATATTTTTTAAGGTGTGTGGTAGAAGGGGCCTGAAGTAAAGCTGTGCAGGCCAAGGTGTCTCACTTATGATTCTCCACTAACTGGAAGTTCATCACAAGGGATGGTGGATGATACTACCAAAACTCTCAATGTTAGGGTCCTCAGGCCATAATTTTGGTTGCTTAGGAGCCTCCAGAACTGCCCCTAGT
Organism: Suncus etruscus; assembly: GCF_024139225.1. NCBI lineage: Eukaryota > Metazoa > Chordata > Mammalia > Eulipotyphla > Soricidae > Suncus > Suncus etruscus. The sequence goes on from NC_064850.1 coordinate 52,988,467, forward strand.
GATACTTAGGGGACCAGTTGGTGTTGGGAATGGAACCTGAGTCCACAGATTGCTAACATGCACTACTGAATATGTCCTGATCTCAATGACTCCCTTTCTACCCTTTTTTGGGTTGTTTTGGTAAACCTTGTACTTTCTATTTTTATCCCTGCCTGAGCATAACTGCAGTTCCAGGCAAGAATGTTCTAAATAGACTTCACTTTGATCTGCACTGATCAACAAGGAGCATTAAAAGAGTCTCCACCTATTTCTGCTGGACACAGGTGTGGAGAAAAGCTGACATGTTCCCTATTTGCATTTTGTAGAATACACTGACTTGTTGCTTAAAAACAGTTATGAATCTCAATGGTGTTAATTTTTTAGGAAAGCCTCTATGGTGTTAATTTTTCAGGAAAGAAAAATCTCTAACACATTTCATTGTCCAGGATTTTTGTACATTAGTGCAAGTGGAAATATTTTGTTTATATACAATCAAACTAAAACGCAAATTGTTGCATTTTTTTCTGTGTCTTGGACTGCTCTAAGGGGTTACTCCTTATTTCTGCACTCAGAAATTATTCCTGGCAGGCTCAGGGGACCATATGGGTTGCCAGAGATTTCTCAGCATGCAAGGCAAATGCCCTAACTTCTATGCTACTGCTCCTGTCTCTGTAGTATATTAAAAAAATAAAAAAGATAATTAACATTAAAAAAGTAGGGGCTTTCATAACTACATCCACAAATGCAGTTGCTATGTTCAAACCAGTCCAGCTCCTAAACTCACTTTTTTCTTGAATGAGATATAAACCAAGCTGTGAAAAGATCATGGTAACACTGGTCCACACAGCAGAAAGCTGGCCATCTCAGAAGAAGATAGGCCACACCCTTGCTCAGCTGAAGCCATGCATACTGCTGCCATCATCCAGAATCATCATTTTTCCAACAGCTCTGCCTCATCATTGATCCTCAATAGTCCTTTCTAGGACACCAATCTGACCAAACCTCAGGTACACCAGTTTGGGGACTGATATCATTGGAGCTTTTTGGAGTGAGTGTGGCCATCCCCCCCACCCCCCATATCACCCTTCTTCTAGATGGCCTGGTAACTGATATCCCTAAAAGTTGCAGAATCAATAAAACTGTTTTGACTTTCTGGAAACCTCATTTATTTTGATGCTGTCATCCCTATATAACATACCAATTTAACAGAATGAACAGCTAACAACCAGAGTTTACTAAACCTTCTGCTATTGTATAAATGTCTTGTTTGGAGATACAGTAATTGTCACCAATGTGCGTGCTACTGTATTTTTCTTTTTCTTTCATTTTTTAATAATTTTTTTGGGTCACACCCAGCAGCACTCAGGGGTCACTCCTGGCTCTAGGCTCAGAAATCGCCACTGGCAGGCACAGGGGACCATATGGGATGCCGGGATTCGAACCAACCATCCTTCTGCATGGAAGGCAAACACCTTATCTCCATGCTATCTCTCCTGCCCCTTCCTTTCTTTTTTTTTTTTTTTAAAACTTTCTTCCCTTCCTTTTTCCATTTTATTTTACTTTCTATATTTTCAATAACTTTACTTTCACTTATCTGGAAGCATGCATTATGGTCAACTATGTACACTATGTAATGCATTTTCTTTAAATAAAGAAGTAAAGTAGAAGGCTTTGGGGTATATAGTTTCATGGGAAGGAGCATATGCTTGCCAGGAGCCTGGGTTTGAGTTTCATCACCACATGTTTCCTCTGAGCACTGCTGAAAGTGATCTCTTAGAACTGAGCCAAGATTGCCCACAGGCGTGGCCCCATTTCCAAAATATGGCTATACATAGAGGGAAGATCTGTTTGCTTTTATTTTCTGTTATTAGCTGGAGGTGGTGAGTAAAGGGCAGCTGTTTCCTGCTCATTTAAAAGGACCCTCAAGTACTTTTGACCAGAGTCCTTAGAGAATGATAACCCATCCCCTCCTCGTTTATCTTCTTAGTGGGTGTGGTTTCAACATATGCTCTTCTGTGTAAGAAGTTTAAGGTTATTACACCCATTCTTGGATTTCTGAGTTTCAGAAAAGAGCTGAGGAGCTGAATGGACAAAATGTGACTTCCGGGCCCAGAGAGAGAGCACAGCAGCGTTTGCCTTGCAAGTAGCTGATCCAGGACCAAAGGTGGTTGGTTCGAATCCCGGTGTCCCATATGGTCCCCAGTGCCTGCCAGGAGCTATTTCTGAGCAGATAGCCAGGAGTAACCCCTGAGCACCGCCGGGTGTGGCCCCAAAACCAAAAAAAAATGTGACTTCCTTCCTTCCTTCCTTCCTTCCTTCCTTCCTTCCTTCCTTCCTTCCTTCCTTCCTTCCTTCCTTCCTTCCTTCCTTCCTTCCTTCCTTCCTTCCTCCCTCTCTCTCCCTTCTTTCCTTCCTTCTTTCCTTCCTTCTTTCCTTCCTTCTTTCCTTCCTTCTTTCCTTCTTTCCTTCCTTCCTTCCTTCCTTCCTTCCTTCCTTCCTTCCTTCCTTCCTTCCTTCCTTCCTTCCTTCCTTCCTTCCTTCCTTCCTTCCTTCCTTCTTTCCTTCTTTCCTTCCTTCCTTCTTTCTTTCTTTCTTTCTTTCTTTCTTTCTTTCTTTCTTTCTTTCTTTCTTTCTTTCTTTCTTTCTTTCTTTCTTTCTTTCTTTCTTTCTTTCTTTCTTTCTTTCTTTCTTTCTTTCTTTCTTTCTTTCTTTCTTTCTTTCTTTCTCTCTCTCTCTCTCTCTCTCTCTCTCTCTCTCTCTTTCTTTCTTTCTTTCTTTCTTTCTTTCTTTCTTTCTTTCTTTCTTTCTTTCTTTCTTTCTTTCTTTCTTTCTTTCTTTCTTTCTTTCTTTCTTCTCTCTCTCTTTCTTTCAAATTAAAATATACTTGACAAAATGTTGCAGATTTCTTTTTTAGGTTTCTGTTGCCACTCCTGGAAGTGCTAACGGACAACTGTTATTTTCTCTCAGGGCTCACTTATGGGAGTTCCTCAAGGTCCTTCTGTAGTCCTGGGGATTGAACTCGGGTTGGTTGCTTGCAAGGCAAATGCTTTAACCTCTGGATTATCTCTGTAATGTCAGCTTTACAGCATGTTGATATGGTATATTGTAATATGATGCCACTGCTCTGACAGAACATTTGGAAAAATCACAAGTTACTGTTTCTTCCTTAGTTGTTATGATTTAATAAGTCATAATTGCCTATATTAGTTAAGCTGTGTATTAGGTATCTTTCTAAGCTTGATGCCATCAGTACTTGTACTTTGGCTATGTTTCTCTGTTACTATCTTTCTCAGTTTTTTACTTCGTCTCTCTTTTTATATAAAGGATTAAAATCTTAACTATAGAAACTTCCTCGGAGGGTATAGTTTTAGACACAGAACAGGTACAGCACCTGAAAATCACTATAATTCTGATAAATCAAATTTGGGTT